>NC_067400.1:89890990-90550365 GCF_016432865.1 Antechinus flavipes
ATGATAAGTTTGGAAGCTGGGCGGTAAGGAGTCAAGAAAAACGTGAAGGCTCTTGCAGTAGATGGCATTGTGACTATGTCCACTACAAATTTATGAAGTTGTATAACCTTAATGTGGGAGAGAGATGGAGGAGAGGATGAAGACAGCATCTGATTGACAGGAGATGAGGAAGAGGAGAGTGGGAGAGGGACTTGCCAGTAGGATGCCCAGCAGCATCTGAGGCAGATAGCAGTTAGATTATTTTCCCTTACAACAACCAAGTCTGAGGCCTGATTTGAACTCATTTTCCTGACTCTCCCCCAGCACCTAGCTCATAAGATTGTTCTGAGGCTCAAATGAGAGAAATACCCAAAGGATCTTTACAAACTATAAATGTAAGTTATTATTATAGTTATTGTGGCTTTCCTGAAAGTCATCATTAAGCACCGTTATTTGGTGTTCTGTTCCAAGTTTCCTCCAGTGCAGTGACTGAAGTTGTTCATGTCACTCTGACACCCTAGCTTAAATGCCCAGTCTTTGAATTCTAGAATTTTGTTGCTGGGAATCCTGTCTGGACAAGAATAAATTTTTTTCATTAAGTTTTACTGATGTCTTCTCCTTTTTATACCATAGTGACTTCTGGATAGTCTAATCCTCCATTTGTAGTCTTAAAACTTCTCTTTAACAAAGAAAAAATAGTCCTTCAAAGTAAGTAATCGAAGACTTTGTTTCATACTTTGTTACTGGTGAGCCTGTCTTACCATGAATACCTTTTTTTATAAAACAAATTTTATTAATGACTTCTTCTTGTAACAAAGAATGACCAATTTTGATTATGTTGGCAACACTCTATTCTGACCCTGTAATCACCTGATAAGTTTTATTATATTTTTTCTAAGATCAATCTTGATCAATCTTTCAGAGTTTATTTTCCTTTTAGTATTATTTTCCTTTATGGTACCGGAGACATCAAGTATATTTTCCTTCTGTTTATGCTTACTTTTACTCTCTATTAGTAATTCAGGACTTCACATGTTTCTCTGAATTCTTCACATCCTTCATTTCTTATAATTCTCATTAATTATAAGATCCATGAGGCTGATGATGAAATTGTTCCATTCAAGACTAACATTTTTTGAGGGGAGGCTCAAAGCTGGTTACAGCATCCACGTGGCTTATACCTTCAGCCTAGTCAAGAGCCCAAAGAATCAGGGGTGATGTGGAATTTCCAGCCTTTTCTCTAAATAGGATGATTTAGGTAACTTCTTAATGTTCAGCAGGACTAGACATGGTGGGCAGGTGCCCTGTAAGAGCAGACAGGACTCCACAGCCAATGAGTAATTCAGAAAGAAATAATCCATAAAAGATTTCTATCTTTTGCAGGGAAGATTTTTTTTCCTCTCAGCCTGCCCCAGAAATTCAACACACAAGAGCCTCCTAAATGCTACATGAGATGATCTAAAGCAGCCACACACTTTCTCTGATCCTTTTGGGAGCCATTCCAGAAGTAAGAAGCTAGGAAATTCAGAATAAAGAGTCTTTCCTCATACTCTGTGGCTTGAGGTCAGTTTGCACTCAGGGTGAGGGCAAAAGCTACATCAATGGTTTGAGAGACAGAAGGGATTCCCAGGAGGGAAGATGGATATCCTTTTACCCTTTTTTATCTTTTCCTTCCTTTCTTCCTTCCTTTCTTCTTTTCTTTCTTCCTTCTTTTCTTCCTTCCTTCCTTCCTTCCTTCCTTTCTTCCTTCCTTGCTTCCTTCCTTCTTTCTTTCTTTCTCTTTCCTTTCTTTCTTTCTTTCTTTTTTCTTTCTTTTTTTCCTTTCTTTCTTTCTTTCTTCCTTTTTGCTGAGGCAATTGAGGTTAAGTAACTTGCCCAGGGTCACTTAGAAGTTAGAAAGAATTAAATGTCTGAGATCACATTTGAACTCTGGTCCTCCTGACTTCAGGACTGGGACTCTATCCACTGCACCAACTAGTTGCCCCTCCTTTTTTTTTAAATCTCTTGAACAATTATTACCCCCATTTTAGAGGAAAATGAAGAAGACGAAAATTAAATGAATGTCTAAGGCAGAATTAGCTTGGAGATGAAGGGAAGGGAGTTAGCATTTATATAGCACCTACTATGTGCCAGGCATTATACTAAGTACTTTACAGATATATCATTTGATATTCAAAACAACACTGCAAGATATATTTTATTATATTATAATTAAGGAAATTGAGGCAAACAGTGCTTAGGTGACTAGGATCACATAGTTAGTTTCTGAGTTTAGAATTGAACTCAGACTCCAGGGCTAGTGCTCTCTCCACCAAACCACCTAGCTTCCTCCCTACCAACTATCTGGGCAACTTCAGCTTGCTATTTTCTACTTTAGAAGAATAATCAGTACAAAAGACCGCAAGGAAATATCTTCATTCCCTTTCAACACATATTCCTGAAACTCACAATATTAGTCTCTTATTCTCCAAAAAAAAAAAAAAAAAAAGGCTGAAGACAGTTTGACTCTTGAATGTTTGCAGTAATCGCTAATTCTCCCCTATACTCCCTTGGGACTTGGGGGAGAGATTCTTGCTTAGTTCTCCAGGTTCCCAGAAGGAGCTCCGTAGAGTCCAGCTTGTGGTTTTCATTGGAAATCAATCATCTTGAGTCACTGGCAATGAACTGCTTTCAGGAAAGAACCCATCTATTCAGAGCCCATTCACAACTCTGAGCCTCCCCCTTTGTCAGAATCTGTTATTTGAGACACCTGGCACTCTTCACATAGAATGCTGAGCAAGATCGAAGGATGCTCATGACGGGGCTCCTCAGTGGACCAAGGTTAACCGTGCTTCCTTTTTAACAAGGGGTGGGCTCCAGAAGCTTTTGGATTTAATGGCTGGACCTCGGTAAAGAAGCAAACACTGACTGAGAGAATGTTAGTTCTTCCCACTACCTAGTGTTTAGTTCTCTGACCAGAGTGGCTCTGAACAAAGAATGTTCAATCCAGGCTGTGGAAGACTGTTTAATCCATTCTTGTTCAAGGACCCTACTGAGTGATTGTCCCATGACCTTGAAGACCAAGACCTAAGAATTATCAAGAAATGACTTGAGCCTGACCAAAAAGAATCTGACTCTATATAATCAATTTTGTCCAGATGGGGTTAGACACATGGAGGTCAGGACTCAAGGAGACAGGAGGCTGAAGATGGAAGATGGGTCCTGAAGACCCAAGTACCAAGTCAGCCATGGCAGATCTCTATCCCAGAAGAAAACAGCCAGGATCGTGAAGTACTTCTCCTCAGCCTGGCTCCCATTCAAAGGCGAATTTCTGCTCCCCTAGCCAGCCTGCTTCTTTGATGAGTCCTCCTGTAGGAAAAGAGCAGACCCAGTTCTAAAAGGTACGTTTCCTTTGACTGCCAAGTTATGTGGCAAGCACTGAATTAGCCTTCTGCTGTGCTTAGCAATTTCCATTATTACCCATTTGGCTTTTTTCCAATGCAAAACTGTACAATAGATGGAAAGATTTAAGGGGCTGAGATGAGGAACTGGAGCTTGTTTTTTTATTCACTAATCCTCAAATCCCTTTGCCATGGTCCATTTAGCTGCGTTAGAAAGCTACGCTTTGTATCCACGGGAATTGGTTTTGAACATTGTTGAAGTCTATGACTCAGAACTCAAGCCCTTTCTCCGCAGTGGGACTGTGACCCGTCTGGTGCTTTTTTGAAGCCTTGGGGACAAGCTCTTCTCTCCAACCCCCCACCCACCTTTCCCCTAGTCTTCTCTGCTCGCCTTTGGATTGCCTGACTGGGAAAACTGAACCATGGCTTACTCATTCAACCTCAATTGGGGCATTTGTTCAAACCACTATAGGATTCAGACACTGCAAAGGGAAATCCTTCTGGCAGCAAGAAATGTGTTAGTGATGAGTGGGAATCCAATGGAAAAGTTATGCTGGCATTAGCCATTACCAGATCCCCTGGAACCTTTTTCCTTGTCCCATGGTAGGCAGAGCAGTTGGCAACTCATCCAGTCTTTGATCCCTCTAATGTTCATGTCTATATTTCTCTATTTTCTCCGTGTGTATGTCTGTGTACATGCTTGTCTCTGTCTCTATTTCTCTATCTCTGCCTCTATTTCTCTCTGTCTCACTATCTCTGTTTCTCTTTGTCTATCTCTGTCTGTCTATTTCTCTCTTCCTGAACATTATATAAAATAGAAGGCTCACTTAAGAATCAACAAAACCAGGACTTAAATCCTGCATCTGATACATAGTAGTGACTAAAAAAGCAAGTCACTCTTTCAAATCCCTGGCCAAACATTAAAAATAAATTATTATACTGCATCTTTGAAAGAAATTTCCACAACAAATGTACCTTATATTGATAAAATTATGTCTGGACCAAAAAAAAAGGAAAGAAAAGAAAAAGAAAAATCCCTCCCTTTATTGCTCCCTTCACCAGTATTATTCTTACTTTTTGTCTAGGACTCCTAGAAATATTAGAATACCCAGATGGCACAGATCTAGACATTGTTGTGAGTTCAAATCTGGCTTTGGACCCTAGGCAAGTCATTTAACCCAGTTTACCTCAGTTTCCTCATCTGTTAAAAAAGAGCTAGAGAAAGAAATAATAAACTATTCTCTTTGCCAAGAAAATGGAGTCACAAAAAAAATCAGACAAGACTGAAAAATGAACTCTCCTTGCAACTGAGCAAGTATAGTAGCAACCAAGAACCACAAATGAATGCTATCTCTAGTGGAGAAATTGTTTGAGATAAACCCATCTTGCCAACAATTGCACTTACTTAACATTTGTTGACTGACTGTTTTACTTTTTTATCTACAAGATAGAAATGATGCTATTCACCTTCTCCTCATTAGTTACAAAATGCTCACTACCTTGGGCAGGATATTTATCTCACTTAGAACTTGAAGGGCTGATAGAATTGTGTTCGTATAGTTCCTGGGTTTGTCTTGGCTGGTAGACACCAAATATTTTATTTTGTCTACAGCAATTTTAAATGGAATTTTTCTTTTCATCTCTTGTTGCTGGGCTTTGTCAGTAATATATAGAAATACTGATGATTTGTTTGGGTTTATTTTATGTCCTGCAACTTTGCTAAAGCTGTTAATTGTTTCAAGTAGGTTTTTAGATGATTCTCTAAGTACATCATTATATCATCTGCAGAGAGTGATACTTTTATCTCTTCACTGCCTATTCTAATTCCTTTAATTTCTTTTTCTTTTCTTATTGCTAAAGTCAACATTTCTAGTACAGTGTTGAATAATAATGGTGATAGTGGGCATCCTTGTTTCATCTCTGATCTTATTGGGAATGTGTCCAGCTTCTCTCCATTACAAATAATGCTTGCTTATGGTTTTAGATAGATGCTGCTTATCATTTTGAGGAAGAATCCCTCCATTCCTATGCTCTCTAGTGTTTTTAACAGGAATACATGCTGTATTTTGTCAAAAGTTTTTTCTGCATCTATTGAGATTATCATATGGTTTCTGTTAGTTTATTGATATGATCAATTATAATAATAGTTTTTCTGATATTGAACCAGACAAGGATGATATAGAGCATTAATTATTACAGCAATTTACTTGATCTGTCAATAAGAACTTCAGGTGAGAAAGAACAGATAGATTGAGAGAAGAAATCCATACTTCCCCTTCATCATTACAAAGTTGGATGATTTTTAATTTTCAATAACTAATCAAAGTAAAAGCAGTCTCTTCATTGTAAAATAAGAAGGTTGGATTAAACGTCCAGCTTTTACATTCTGTAATTCTAATTTGTTATCTTATAAAACAACCCAACATGAACAAAAACCATCCCTCAAACCAGAGTGATAAACGAGGATTATTCCCAATGATATCCAGAAATGCAATAGGGGTCTGACCTTATCCTGCCTTCCCAAACAACTTCTCCCCACTCTCTGAATCTCTGGAGTATAAAAACTGTCTATTTATCCCTCAAAATAACTGGATTGAAATGTGTGTTATAAGAAAAGTCATTCTTTAAATGGATACAGGATATATGAATCCAGGAACTGAATCCCTTTGGAGAGATTTTATTTTCAACAACCAACACTCCTGAATTCTACTTTGCAGCACAGAGATTATAGTAGGGTTATAGTGTGTGTCTGTGTGAAAGCATCTACATATTATATATGCATATGTATGTATACATGATATGTTGTGATTTCTAAGAATAATCAGCAATAATTACTAGCTGTGTAACAATGGCAAGTCATGTGACAGCTAGATAACCCAGTGGAGAGGGTGCTAGATTTGGAGTTTATTTTATTTATTTATGCCTTAGATGTGGTCCTGGACAAGTCATTTGACATGTTTAAGCTCCAGGTTCTGTATTTGTAACATGAGGAGCTTGAACTTTAAAGTCACTAAGGTCCCCTCCAATTTTAAAACAACATTCCCATGCTACCTAATCTATAAAATAAGTGATAATGATGCTGATATTACTTACTTCCTGTGGATATTGTAAAGAAAATGTTTTGTAAACCTTAAGGTGATAATTAATGATGGACAAACAGACATGGGTGTGTGATGTCTGCTGTTGACTTTATTATTATCATAAAGATAACCCAAGGCAGCCAGTCGGGATATAAGTGATTCACTGTCTTGCCAAGCAAGTGACTTCCTTTGGTATTCTTCCAGCAAGACAGTGAATCAATGTTAGGAAGTCCTATCTACTATTCTAAGAGAATGCCATCGTCCCTGCTCCTCATGGTCAGCCCTCACTTCCCATCCTGGGTGATTTTACTGGAGCCCAACGACCTAAGTTTGAAGCAGGGTTCCAGCACTCACCAGTTGGGTGCCCCCATCCATTGCAGCTGTTTGGGAAGATTTAGGAGATTTCCACACAAGAGACGGGCTGTGCAGAAGAAATAAAAAAAGTTAAAATAAAAAAAACCTTATTTGTTGCATTTTAAATCAAAGAAAGGCACTTAACTCACACAAGACAAGGTACATGGGAATGGCCCGTTGTGTGAGATGTATAGAGAAAAGAGGGAAAATACATTAAAATCATAGTCACGGGAGAGACAAAAATACAACCAGTTCTCCAGAAAAGTCAGAGACATCTGTTTTGGCAGACACTGAGAGACAATATCTTCAAGACATGGAAGAAGGAATGATATGGATGACATAGTACGAGTGCCCAGGTTCTGCCCGACTGACCAGTGAGACCCACCCAGGTTCTGCCCAGCATCCAATGAAAATGAGATCGCTGCATTTCATAGAGTTCCCTGGGAG
Source organism: Antechinus flavipes (assembly GCF_016432865.1). Classification (NCBI taxonomy): domain Eukaryota; kingdom Metazoa; phylum Chordata; class Mammalia; order Dasyuromorphia; family Dasyuridae; genus Antechinus; species Antechinus flavipes. Next base: position 89,898,231 of record NC_067400.1, read on the forward strand.
GTATATTTGATTGTGATTGGCAGAGGTGCCAATTAAACAAATGCCAGTAGGAAGCTACCAACACAGAATATTCAATCGTAGGATATTCCTGAAAAGGGAGAAGGTGCCAAGCAGAAGGAGGAAGGACAAACCGAACACAGACAGCCTCCCGCTTCCCCCCAAAAAGGAGATCCAAAAATTCTTAGATTCACAGATTACCACAATATGTAACTTAGACAAGTCATTTAACTCCTGAGTCTCAGTTTCCTTATCTGTATAATGGGCGTAGGACACTTGCCCTATCAACTTCATAGGGTTACTGTAAGGAAAGTTATGGAAACTATAGACAGGAGTCCAGGAGAGCAGAATCCTCTCAATTCGGTGTGATAGTGGCTTTCAGGCTGAACAGTGGCCATTCTGCACTGCAGCCACTTCATGTTTCTTTTTCTATGTCTTCCTCTTTTGCCTATCTTTGTTTCTCCTTTCTACTTTCTCTCTCTCTCTCTCTCTCTCTCTCTCTCTCTCTCTCTCTCTCTCTCTCTTTCTTTTTCTCTCTCTTCTCTCTCTTTTTATCTCTTCTCTTCTGTCTCTGTCTCTCTCTATTTTTCTTTCCTTCTCTCTTTCTGTCTCTATGTGTGTATGTGTTTCTGTCTCTCTCTGTCCATCTCTGTCTTTCTCTGTCTCTGTGTGTCTCCCTGTTGTTTTCTCTCTTCCTTCCTCTTCTCTTGTTTCTCTTTTCTCTTTTTCTTCCTCTCTTCCTACTTGGGTTTGGCAATAATTTCCAACATTTGCAACAAATGCAACCACATTCATTCCTGGAAAATGATGAATTGCCCCACCCCCACCTCCATATGTAGGGGCATAAATTGAACCCATGATTGAAATAGTTTATTGCAGAGATGGCTAGTTTGTCCTCATCAGAATCACCCTTTCATCTCCTAGTTCTATAAAATATATGGAAAGGCTCCAAGGAGAGTGACTCAACTCAGCAAAGCTATTTCCAACATAGAGCAATTCAAATGCCAGAAAAATACAGAGATAGAGAAAGTTTAAAAGCCAGACGTCATTAAAAAACGACCCCCAGGGGAAAACTGACAAACCTTACTGCTCCCAGTAAGCAGAGGCTTCACTCCGATAAGATAATATGTTTTCAGTACAATAATCAGTTGCTTGAGGGTAAGGACAATACTTTTTCTTTCTTTATCCCCAAGGCACTATACTGCTTTCTGCAAAAGATTTAACTGACTACTGCTGTGAAGATTTAGATTTTCCAGAGGAAGAAGGGCACAAACTTGGAAACAGCCACAAAGATGCCAGGAGATGGTCACCAGCTGTTCCCTCCCCCAATCTTTCCAGTGTGGATGCCTCCTTGAGACCTATAGAAGCTCATTGGTAAGTTACTTGCCTTGCCTAGCTAACTAGACACATAAAAGGAATCAAAATGAACTTATCCCAACATAAATGTCAAGGAGACCCAGAGAAGTTCCCATGAAGGAGCAACAAAGTGCTAAAGAAAAATGATCTTCAACATAGTATTTTCGCCCTTTTTGGTTGCTGTTTGCTTGCATTTTTTTTCTCATTTTTTTTCCCTTTTTGATCTGATTTTTCTTGTGCAGCAAGATAATTGTATAAATATGTATACACATATTGGATTTAACATATATTTTTAACATGTTTAACATATATTGTAGTACTTGCCATCTAGGGGAGGAGATAAGGGGAAAGGGAGAAAATTTGGAACACAAGATTTGAAAAATTATCCATGCATATGTTTTGAAAATAAAAAGCTTTATTTAATAAAAAAGAAAAGAAAAGTGATCTTGATCTGAGGAGCTTTTTTTCTGTGAGGCTTAGTAGAGTTGCAGTATAAGTGCACCGAGCTAACAAATGAGCATTAGACCTTAGATCTAATGATAAGGCAGACAAGTGAATTACAACATTCCCATTTAGGAAGAAGTCCTAGCACCCTAAGACTACACTGATTTCAACAATTCAGCAAAGAAAAAGCAGCCCAGGAGCACACAATTCCAGCAAGTTGTGCAAATGACAACAAACAGCTATGCAGCTTCATAGGCAGGAAGAAATGTTGCTTGAAATGATGAAAATTATTCAAATAAATCTACTGGAAAAAAGTGGAATTCCTCAACACACCAAATTCCTGGACCAAAGAAAGAACTCTAAGATCAGGCAAAGGCTAAAACCAAAAAAACACAACAAGAAACAGAGTGTTGGCGGGAAGAGCAATTCAAAACCTCCCCCTTAATAGCACTGCCAGTAATATGAAATAAATATCTAGGGAAGAAATAAGGTCTTTCTAGTAATCACTAGCTTTTTTTTTCTTTTTGGAAAGCATAATCTTAGAATGATCGTATAAATCTGAAGGCACAATTTAAATCCTTGTGGATAGTGGAAATTACAAGAAGAGCAAGGAAAGCTGAATTAACTGGGATTTGGATTCAAATCCATTGTGCTTTATGTTAGGTGTCTGTTCGTTATAATAATCTATTCTTTATTTTATGTGTTATTTAGCCTGAGTGCTTATAGATAAATTATGATCTGTTTTTACCTTTTTTATAAAGAACTAAACAGGAACCATATTCTAATATTCCCAAAGGGAACCCTAGATGAGAACAAAATAAGCTGAAGAGAAGGATTTGGAAAAAAAAAAAAAAAAGGGTCATAGGTGGCATTTGATAGTTCTCAAAATGGAAAGTGAATTTAATGATAGTTCTAGTCTTTTCATACAGCTAGAAGGAAATCTTGAAAGACAGTGATGAGCTATCTTTGGAGAAAATCACAGAATAAATCCCCAGGATTTCCCACCAAGAATCATATTATTTCTCAAAACAAGGCAATCAGAAGGAAACATTTAAATTTTATTGAATTAAATTGCAAAGTCATTTATATTGCAAATTAAATTGCAAATTTCACACTATGGTGCAGTAGTTTTATCGTTATTCTTCCACTTGTCTTTCTAACGGGTCCAATAACTTAACGTCTTCTGCCTCAGTTGAAGAGGTTGAGCTAGATGACCATTAGGTATTCTAGATCTATGATGTTCTGATCAAAGATCACAGGTAGCAATTAGAATCTGAAGTGCAACAATGTTTGTGAGAGCTCAGACACTGAGGGATGGATTCCATCCCATCATCCTTGTCAAACTGACAGATGGTGATCTCAGCTCACAGGAAAAGACACTGAGAAAGGACTTTAAGAACAGCACAAGTTGTTTGCTTGACATCGCTTTGATCTCCCTAAACTAGCCAAAACAGGAACATGACTTAGACGATCAGAAGTCTGACATAGCCCTAGCACTGCAAGCCTGTGTCTCTCCTCACCCATCCTGCCAGCCAATAAGGAAATGGATTTAACCACAGCCATCCACCTTTTGCACCTCCTCATCAGCTCTTAATACTTCACAGGAGCCTCCCTTCCGATCCCCAGAGGAGTATCAGGTATCCAGGCAGAAAAATGATTGAGAAGTAAGTCCTAGTGATGACAGATTCCAGGCTGGTTACACAAAGACCCCATCTGTAACCACTATATACATCTGAGCTATTGGGTTCCCCACCAGGCTGATCCTTCATCATAGGATAGTCAGCAGACACTGGAAAGATCCCCTGACCTTTTATTGGGTACCAGTCACAGAGTCCTGAGTGAATGTCAACATCCCTAGAGGCAACTCTGGTGTCTGGAGACAAATACTGGTGTAGTTAGAGACTTCCTGCCAAGGGGCACCAAGGAGCTATTTGTCAAATTATTACAATGATAGAGAGGTTTATTATCTTTCTAGAATAGGATGGGGAGAATCTCCCAAGATTTGTCAGACCTGTTCAATACTACGTACTTCTGGTGATTTACATGGGCACAAATGGCTCTACCTAAAGGAAATTAGGAAGCATTCTTTAATATATTTGAAGTCTTGGGAAATAAACAATATTTTCTCAATGAAGGAAGGACAGATTAGCAAAAAAAAAAAAAAAAGGATAAGTAATTGAAAAAGAACTATGAATAGCAAGGCAATCTAAGGTACCATATTTTGAGAAACTTTGCACCAAAAAACAAGCCCACTCAATACATTTATATCATCATTATAATTCTTGTCATTTTATAAATATAGATGTATATTTATTATGGTAGCTAGGTGGGGCAGTGCTTAAAGTATCAAGTCTAGAGTAGGGAAGACCTCTCCAAATGGAATCAAACATGAACATGACTAAAAATGACATTATGTGTATATATGTGTATGGGTTTATATTTATATATGTATGTATATTCATATGTATATTTGTGTCTATATATCAGTCATTTTATATATGTGACTGTGTATTTGTTATTGTCTAATCATTTAAGTGACCCTATGGGGTCACTAAGTCAAATACAACTGAAAACAATTGAAAATATGTGTGCTGCTGTTGTTCAGTTATGTTCAACAATTTGTGAGCCCATTTGTCATTTTCTTAGCAAAGATAATAAAATGATTTGCCATTTCCTTCTCCAGCTCATTTTACAGTTAGAAGACTGAGGCTTACAGGGTTAAGTGACTTGCCCACAGTACCCCTGGAAGTACGTGTTTGAAGCCAGATTTGAACTTGGGATGATGAATCCTCTGACTCTAGGCTGGTGCTCTTTGTGCAAATGATAACAAACAGCTAATGGCAGCTTCATAGGCAGGAAGAAATGTCCTTTGAAATGATGAAAATTACTCACACAAGACTACTGGAAAAAAGTAGAATTCCTCAACAGCACCAAATTCCTTGCTGCCTTTATATATGTTACATTATTTTTAGTTTATGTTTAAGATTGCTTTGTATTTAATAAACTTATAACAATTTCTTTTTCTTTTTAAGATACTAAAGACTTCAGAGCCATAGATGCTGTTTTTATGATTGCTGGCCATTAGGGCTGCAGGAGACAAAGGCAAATCTGAGAAGTGAATAAATAGTGAAGATGGTAGTCCTCACACTGGGTTTTGAATTCTGGACCATGGCTTTTTGTGTGTATACACATTCCTGTGATTCCATTGCTATTAGGAACTCCTAATTAGAAAATCCTCTTAAACTAATGGAGATTGGCAAGAGTTCTGCAATTGAGAGTTTCACAGAGTTCCCTGGATCACCAAGAGAGATAAAGGGCTGGCACAAGGTCAAGACTTGAACCTGACCCTAAAATTATCCCTCTCTCCACTGTGCTGCCCTTTTACTAACTTAAAAATAGGAGCCTAAAACCAAGGACTGACAAGGAAAGATATTTGCCTTTTAACAATAGACAAAGACTTTAGGTCAAGAAGATAAAGAACAATTATAAAAATATGGAATTTTAAGCAATAACAAGTTAGAACAGATATATATTTGGACTTGGTCCTTTTTAGCATCTTTGGGGGCCTCCTGCTACACATATATTTAATATTCTTTTTCTGTCCTCTCCTATCTTATACAGCCAACTCATATAAACTTATACAACCAACTCTCCCATTTCTAAGACCATCCCTACTTAGGAGATTGGGACATTTTAAAAAGTTTCTGACTGAACAACTAAAGACTCAAAACTGATTTTTATACACCTTTTCAAGCTCCCCAACCCTAGGATTTTTCTTACTATTCTTAGAGTCTTATTATAGCATTGTCATTGAACTTCATTCCTTGGGACTGACTTAAAATGAACTCTTTCAGGAAAAGTCCCAGCATGTATCACTTTATTCTGGACAGTTTTGCCATGTCCTCCAGAATCTTAACAGCTATTTTTGATAGTATCATCAATCTCTGTTCTTTGAACCCTCCTCTCCTTATTGAAGTTTTTTGGTTAGGGCTGCCTGATGACCCCTTGAGCTGCCTTCAAGATATTTCAAGGCAAGTAAACAGAGTAACAGAAAGAGCATAGGAATTAAAGGCACAAAGACCTGAAATCCTACCTCAGATACTTACTGTACACCCCAAGCAAGTCACTTCTTCTATCTGCCTCAGTTTCCTCTTCTGTAAAATAAGGATAATAATAGAACCTACATATGGGGAATTTTATGAAGCTTTTATATATATATATATAATAGTAGCATCTACATATGGGGAATCTTGTGAAGCTGTAATAAGATCATATGTATCTATATGAATGAAATAATAGCATCTAGGAATTTTGTAAAGATGTAATTAGATCATATTATGTAACAGATAGATAGATAGATGGATGGATAGATAGATGATAAAATAGTAGCACCTACATCCTACATATGGGAAATCTTGTGAAGATATAATGAGATCATATGTATATGTATATCTGGGGAATCTTGTGAAGATGGAATGATATTATGTATGTATTTGTATGCATATATGTACATATAAGTTCTTTTCAAATTTCAAAGAGCTACAAAAATGCTAGTTATTGTTACTGTTATGATGAAGATTTAGCACTCAAATGGGAGATACCATGGACAGAACCTAAGGCTTAAAAGGAGATAAGAGATTGTCCCCCAGAAAGAGGAATTGCAATTCTCAAGGTCAAAGATACCCAGGTAGCATGGTTGCAAAGGGCTTGTTTCTAGATCTACCAATGAGTCCATTCCCTCTGTTCCATGAATAACGAGGTAGCCATATTGAGAAGCAGTTGGTGGTACCTGTTAGCCCCAGTGAATGGAAAAGCACCAAACTTCAGGAGAACCAGGATCCCAATGCTAAGCCCTGCTACATAAAGACTCAGATTCAGAAATTCCTGACTTATTTATCTAAATAAAACTGACCATACCATAAGCATATGTTTTTTTTTTTAATTCTTTAGGGACTGTGATATGCTTCCTGGATCCCTTTGCCTCCTTACAGGTAAAGTCATCATGAGGGACTAAGCAACCTCTATTGTATCTCTCTGAGAACTGTTACTTCTGTATTATTGGGAGGACTGGAGTACACAGCTCTGTGGTAGATTTTTATTATTGCTTATTCATCATTTTCGTTGTTCTTATGCATAAAGTAAAACATCACAGGCAACCAAGCATTCTGTCTCTTTTGTGGACATACAATAAAACCAATTCTCCTAATATTTTTCTTTGCCAATCCAAGAAAAAAGCATGCTACCCTTATCTATGACTTCCTTTTTTGTCTTCTGGTTTTACTTACAGTGGGAATTTCAAGATTGATACTCTGTAGTTGAGTCATAATAAGGAATTCTGACACTTGAGGTAAAGTTGGAATGGGGAGAAGGTGTTTAATCAATAGTCATTCCCGCACATGGTAGAAATAGGCTAGAGAGAGGACCCAAGATGAGATGCATACTACCCACTTTCAGATGCAGACATGATGGACTCAGAATGCAGAAAGAACTATATGGTTTTTATTGAGGATGGGGGATTGGACGTGGTCATTGCAGGAATTTGTCTTGTTTGAATATACAAATTTGAAGCAGATTTTCCCCCCCATGCTTTCTCAAAACAAGGGAAGAGGAAAGTGGAAGGAAGATCATTTGAATCTGAAAATAAAATTGAATAAAAACTGAAATTTAAAAATAGACTAAAGACAGTGGTTGCGAAACTTGAGAATATTAAGGAACTGAAGACTAGTGTTTTCAATGGAATTGGAGGTTGGGGTGAAGTAGAAATCTATGAGCCAAATATTGACTTGTTGGGTAGAAGAGAGACCAACTGTGAAGCTCTTAGGTGACAATCACAAAGTTCTGGACAGTTTGAAGCAAATTTTGAAGAGAAATCATTGTTGAGTGGTAGTGGCAGAGATAGGGCACTAAAAAAACAGGGAATCTGCCAAATTCTGCCCTTGACCTTTTGTGTTAGAGGATATAGGAAAGGAACAAGCCAGCCTTGGAGAAAGTGCCAGGATTCAATGTTCTCAGCAGAGTTTTCAAAGAAAATCATAAAATGGAAAGAATGTTAGAAGAGATCTAAGGTGAAGGGAGTTCATTTAACAATAGAGGAGGGTTTGGGGAAATATGGTAATAAAAAAAGGCAGAGGTGGATAGGGACTTGGGAAGATGAGGCTGAGCTGGATACAGATAAGAGTGTGAGGAATGATAGCATAACCAAGGGATTCTGAATCACAAGAACTGAAGAAGCAAATGGAGCAGTTGGTTGGCCATCATATCTGGAAAATATTGAGAAGGAATTCCCTCAGTTGATTAGGGGAGGGAAGAAGAGAATTATTTGTTTGATGAGCTATATATATCAATTCTCATAATCAACATTTATTGAGTTTTTATTTTATGCAGGACTATGAGTTAGGTGAAAAAGACCAAGGGAGGAGTGTGAGACATAATTATAGATTGTTATTTGCAAGAGGAAGGGAGGTAAACATAACTTTAATTGCTGGTCTGATAGAATATAAATTCCTTGAAGATGGGACTATTCTATTTTGTCTCTGTATCTCCATCGCCTAGCATGATGCTAGTTATATAATCAATAATTAATAAATGCTTTTTGATGAGGAAAGATTTATTCCATTGTACTAAGCATTATATAAATGCCTTCTGTAGGCTCTCAATCCAAAACATAGCACAGGGGCAACCCAGGGAGAAAAGAGCCCCAGAAAGAAGGGGTCAGAGAAGCCGAGAGGATGTCACTACAAGGCTGGACAAGGAAGCATGGCTAGCCAAGCAGCATCTTGAAGAAATCAAGTGGAGGAAGAGGTATATTGCCCTAGATGCTAATACCTGGGCCAAAGCATTTAGTTACATTGTGCTACTTCTGTCTCTATTTAACATTATGTCTACTTGCTGGTCACTGGATAAAGAGCTCACATTTAGAATATCACAAGTTAAGTGAGTGCTTATAAACATTCTAAACATTGTGATTCTTAGCATCCTCTAGCCCTCTTTCTACCATCATCAGTGCAAAGTTAAAAGAGAGCTGCACAGGAAAGAGATTCTTTTTTAAAAGTTTTAGTTTCATGGATTGCCATTATCAAAGGAGCCCTGTAAAATAGCCAAGCAACTGATAATAAGTCTTTCAGCATTTATCTATATTGGTTTTCAGAAAGGAAACATAGCCCTTTCCAACAGTGAACCCAAATCTGCAGGGTAGAGTCAGTCTGAATTTGTGCTCAGGGGAATAAAGAATGCATGTAGAGTGATACCTCAGTATTCCACATTAATTGATTCCATAAGGCACTACAAGTGGTGAAAATGATGATTATTAATTGAATTATTTCCATAAGGTCTCTATTCCACAGTCTAACCATCCCTCCCCACCCAATTTCCTAAAGGGCAAGTGGGTTTTTCAGCTGCAGAAAAACAATCCCTACTGCTTAACCAAGACATCAACCAAATGCAACAAGTGCCAAGCAAGTGTCAAGTGCTAAAGCAGTTTTTCCTCATCCAAATGCATCAAATTCCGAATCTGACTAGTTTCAAAGCAGAAGATTCAGGAAATGCTTCTGTGTCTTCATGCTACAATGAAACATTAGAGTAGAACTTTGTGGACATGGCCTTGGATTCTTGAATGTTAGCCAGGAGAATACAAGCTCTGGAAGGACTAAGGCTGTACTAGTATTGAATTGGCCCTAGGAATTGTGATTGCTAAGAAGGCATTTCATCACCCTAAAGATGCACAATAGCCCTGTGGCTGGAATATGATATGAGATACGTCTACCTAGGATCTTATCCAAAGGGATTTCTACACCAAAATGTTACTTAATCACCAAATGGTGATGACATTGGCTAACTTGGTCCTATTTAACAGGAAGATACAAGATCTGGACATCCCACAGCAGTTGTGATGCTGAAGATGAGCAAAAGTACTAAAGAAATGCTGAACTCTCCATGATTCACAGAGTATTGAATGAATTCCTTCCATTTCTCACCTTTGTCTTTCTCTGGTTGGCTAGTTCACCAGTCTAAGGGCATAAACTTACTCAATCAAAATCAGCTTATGAGCTTCTATCTTGATAGCAAAAAATCCTTTCTTCCCTGAACTTGCTATACTTCCTGAGCCTTTGGTATAAGGAGCTACTCTCCACAGGAAGAAACAGAATATCTTCAGATATTCTTGGAACCTTGGAAGATATGCTCATCTCATATTATAGTAATTTTAACAAATATTCACAAACAGATAATCACAAAAATCATTGCAATGATGCTATAGTATATACCACCATCTTTTGCAGAGATTGGTAAGGCAATGAAATTTTGTGAAGAACTTGACCAATTCTTTCCAAATTAAGACAACTTCTGTAGCTTTAATATAAAAAGTAAGCACAGATAAAAAGAACAAATAATGGTTAATACGGATCATGAGTAAGAAATAAAGGAGACCAAAGACTTAGAGAAGATATAGAACTACACCACAATTGCTTGTTTTGAGAAAAATTTTGAAAGGTCTTAGATGCAGTGAGCACCAAAGAATATCATTAAAAAAATTATTATTATTTGATTATATTTTAATAGTCAAGAGAAGACTGGTTAGAGATATGAAAATCATTCTTGAATCAGCTCTTTGTACAATCAAACCACTAAGTTTTTGGTGGAAAGATTAAAATCTATACTAGTTTAGAAGAAATAATGAATATGAGAAGAAATGAATTGCAATTGAAGCCTGACGTATTTATGTAATCTGATGCTAAAAAAAGGAGGGGGGAGGGAGATATTTAAAAAACCAAGTATCAACACAGATTATCTCCATTTCTTAAGAAAGTTTAGCTAACGTAAATCAATTGTCATGAGAGAACTAGAAGCCTAGAAACCACCTCAACCAATAAACATTTTATCTCTTTGTGGAGAGACATATGACAGTCAAGGAAAAAAACCTGTTTAAAATGTAATTTCTTGTTAAATCTTATAGACAGCAATAGTGGAATAGTATGGATTACAAACATCTTCATAAAAGAGTAGGGAGGAGACAAAATTAAAAAAAAAAAAAGAGTGTATGAAAAGCTTGGCAAAAGACCCTATTGAGTCATATCACTCTGAGGGCATTTAATATTGAAATTGAAAATGAATCAAACAGATGAAAAAATGGAAAAATTCCATTAAGATTTTTATAGTAGTCATTTTTACCATCAATGACAGTGAAGAAACATATTTAGATACTAACATCATAATCCTGGATATACTGAATGAAGCAGTAGAAATGTCTCTGAAGAATATAAAATTTCAAAGAGCAGCTATACCATATCAAATTTACACAGATGAGGTCCATGCCAGAAGTGAAACCATTTTTGTAGTGTTGAAGGACCAATTAATTTGAAAGAAGGGAAGATATTAAAGTGTTGAAGAAAATCTTGGACCTTATTACCAAAAGCAATTGAACAAAAATTATCATGTCTAATAGCTTGGATATTTAATTTCTTGTTTCTACATTAAAACTTTATAGATTTATATACATATTTGTCAAGTGCATCTTTGATTATCATATTCAAAGGAAACAGGTAAGTTTTCACAAGATATATTCTGTAGCATAATACATCTTTACAGTCACATATTTGACTCATATTGTCAAGAATACATGGTTCTACCATGCACATTGAGCAAAGCAAAACACTAATTTAAAGATTCTTATGTGTTCTCTTATAAAATTTAATTTAAATATCCTCATAAGAAAAGCCAATAGGATAGAGATTTTACAAATTATATTTTATATAATATAATTTTACAAATTATAATTTGCAGCTGAAACTCATAGAATTAATTCATCAATACAAATATCTTGGACAGACACTGTAGGGACAATGATAGACACTGTATAAGGACAATGATCTCTAAAGTTGGATACTGAGAGGAAAAGCAAGCTGGATTGTCTTTGGAAAATTGCAATGTTTTTAATGACTCCAAACTTCTCTCTGAAAGATATATTTTAACAGCAATATTCTTCTAGTGTAGTCTGAAAGCATAGCCCTAGTTCTCTCAACAACTTACTAATGTTATAGACCTTAGACAAGTCAACCCTTTGGGACTCAACTTTCTCTTAAAAGTATTGGACCAAATGATCTCAAAAGACCCTGACAGTTCCAACATTATGTGAAGCTACAAAATCTGACTTGCTAGCAGAAGTGTATAGTTGGGATGTGATTTCTTGTGATTTTAATTGAAGAACAAAGTTAACTCTCATCAATATATTCCTTTCCATTTCTTACCCCACCACCACCAAAACACATTTTAAAATATATGAATACATATATTATTGATGACATTTTTATCATAGATATTTTCATTTATTTATACCCTGCCACCACCATCATCAAAAGAGCCCTCTTAACAACAACAAAAAAAGTGAAGCAAAATCAGTATATGCAACATCCTTCATCTACGACCCCCATCTCTCTCTTATAAGGCAGCATCATTTTCTTCCAGAGAAACCCATATGAGTCAGCCTGGGTAATTTCCAGACACTTTTCTACTGACAATGGGAAAAGAAGAAAAGGAAAAATATAAGGTACCAAGATGCAAAGTTTTTTCCAAAAATCTCAATAGACTTTTCCTGGTTACATCAGCACTACACTGGTGTTCTCTACCTCCAGCTGTGGTTGGCTTTATGCTGATATGCAGAAAATATTGTCCTTTCTGTCAAGGGAAGTCCTGAATTCCCTAAAAGAGTCCTATTGTTTACACCATTTGCACAAAAACCCAAAGATAATAAATAAGCCCAAGTGGATTTCTATCTGTATGGAGAAGTTAGATTGATAAAAAGCCAAGAAATACATCCCGTCCAGCTCTAAAATTCTTTGCTTCTCTGACATGGACCAGAGTTGTCATTTCAGCTTTTGTTGAGGCTCCATATTGTAAGCCTTTCCCTCTGTATACAAATGTGGCTGAAAAGACTGACGTGTTCCCAGAAGTCTCTTTCACACTAATTACATGTGTGGTCTGTGAGGGGAAACCTCATGCTGACTGAGGCTGAGAGACAGGCATTTCCAGACAGGGATAGACTTTGTTCTTAATTCACTCCCACGATATACTAATCACAAACTCCTGGGACTCCTATGAATGCTTGCGGAAATAACACTGGGTGACCTCTGAAGTCCCTTCTAGCATTAAAGTTCTTTGATACCAATGGAAGGATTATAGAATTTTAGAGTTAGAAGAGACTTTAGGAATACATAGTCCAATGCCTTCATTTTAGATGATGCAAATTGGTGAAATAACTTACCCCTGTTCACGCAAGAATAAGAATTATTTACATCTGGAGAAAATAAAGTTCAAGAGGGTCTAAGTTCTTGGTGAATCCTGAGGAGCCAGTAATGCAACTCAGGACTCTTACCTTATTCTTGAATATGCTCTCCATCAAATCTCAGTCCTTGTTCCAGAAAGAATCAGCTTGATTCTCAAATGTGTCATATTTCTCTAGGCATAAGCCATAAGCTGGCAAATTCTATTCTCCATAGGTTGACTCCAATTCTCTAATTTGTAAGTATGTTGACCACAGCCCATCAGAAGAAAATGTCACTGAATTTTTTTTGAGTGAAGACTTTTATTTGAAATGTCCTTTTTAAAATTATGAACTCGTGAGATACAAATAAGCATGAACATTTCTATAAACAAAAAAATAGTGAAAAAATATATCTTTATAAATTTTATCTCAATGACCTGCTTTCTGAATTTCTTTCTTCTGTGTATTTTTTGATATGTCATTGATACTCTTTCCTTGAAAAGAAAAAAAAATTAAACACCAAATATCCAGCAATAAGTAATCACAATAGTTTAATGTCTCTCCATTTAGTGCCTCGCAGAAAGGATTTCCAGATGTCATTTATAGCTCCTGGATGAAGGATCTTTGAATTACGACTACTGCCTGCTGTACATGTTATTTTTCATGACAAGTCCGTGGTAATGTATCCTTCTATGTTTATTTCCATATAAATTTGACATTTCTTCCAATGTCTTTCCACCTGGCTCTAGTAGTAGATGAGTTTTTCAGTAAATCTATATTTTATATATAAGATAGAGTATAATATGGGGAGAATACAGGTCCAGACTGTGTGGCTAGTTTCTTGTTATTCCACTTATTCTTTGTGGGGAAAAGGAAGAATAAGTTACCATGAGTACCAGAATACAGGTACAAGCTACTTCCCTAATGTCTTCAATTTCTCTTACTCATTATATAGAGCAGCCAGTATAGCTGACTCATAAAGGAATGATGGAGATAAAGGAAAATATCCTCAGGTAAGAGTGGCCTCCTGGCAACCTCATGAGATTCTAATATAGCCAGCCCTACTTCCTTTTCAATCTTTCACTTCTTTAAAGATTCTAGTTTTTATTCCTAGTTCCTTATTTGTCATATTTCAATCTGTTCATTCATACATTTGTACTTCTCTATCATCTTCTGAGTGATACTTATTTTTAATTCTTAAGAAGCTGTGGAGTTTCATCATTTACAGCCATACTACACCATTAGAATATTTTGAAATAAATCTTACTGATTTTTAGTATCACGTACATTTTCTAAAGTACCCTTGTCCTGCTAATCCCCTCACAAAGTCATCCATTATAATAAAAAAGGAGAAATTTAGGCTGACCAATATTTTTTTAAATTTTACTTTATATGCAGTATTCCACAAATTTAGTTTTGTCTACAAAAATAGTAAGGAAGGCATCTTCTTATCTTTTCCCTTTGGGAGCCAACCTTGGTCACTATAATTTTACAGCATTCAATTTTGATTGCTTTATTGTAGTCATTTTGTATATTGTTCTCCTGATTTTGCTTCATTTTTGTTTCTGTTCATGTTAATCTAAATTCAGTATGTTCATCACTTCTTCTAGCACAATAATATTACATTACATTCATGTACGATAACTTATGGTACATTGCACAATAAGTGAATATCTATTTTGTATATAGTTCTGTGTTATTCTGGAAGAATAATAGTATTTAAAATATGGGCCTTTATTTTGGGAAGAAGTGTAGTGTCTTTAAAGGAGTTTTGTAATTTCCCAGAGATAACTCTGTCTTTTTTTCTTTCTCATAGGCCCAATTTATGCATTTGCCATGTCTTTTTTTCCCCCCTGAGGCAATCGGGGTTAAGTGACTTTCCCAAAGTCACACAGCTAGGAAGTGTTAAATGTCTGAGGTCAGATTTGAACTCAGGTCCTCCTGACTTTAGGGCTGGTGCTCTTTGCCACCTAGTTGCCCCCCCATCTCTTGTTACAATCCCTTCCTTCACATATTGATTGGTTAATGTTCTATGTTTATTATGTTCAGAATACAAACATTTTTAAATAGGAATGCCATTTCTGAAACTATATTGATAATGGATTGAAAAATGAGAGCCTGGATACAGAGAAATTAAGTAGGAAGTTATTTCAATAGTATGACTAGTGCTTTCCCTTACTGTAGGTATCTGAAAACTTAGACTATGAATAAAAAGGAACTTGGTGAATATAGATTCCAACAGCAAGGAGAGGTGGATGTCCAAAAGGATGTTATAATCATACTGTTACCCATTTCCATCATATGGAAAAGATTATTTTCTCTTTGAAGTAACACCTTGTTAGAAGGACAATGAAAAAACAATGGATAGGAATTGAATGGAAAACACCATAGAAGGGAACAGAAGGAAATACAACTTTGAGAAAAAAGGAAGAATGGGATAAGAAAGAAAGAGAGGAGAAAAAGCCATTATACTTTGAATACAAGAGCTACAGATGAAGAACATATTAAAGAAGTCAAAAGATGAGAAAATAACACTTATGCCATATTCCTATTCGGAACTCAAGGATATTTTAGAAAGAGTATTAGTAAATCTAGGATTCTAAGATATGGATTGAGGGAAATAAGTATCCAGGATTAAATTCATATCAGTGAAATAAGTTGTAATGTACTTTTTGCTATTTAAAAAAGAGCAAGTAATATAACATGATATGGTGGAGGAATAATCAAACAACATAACTTTTAAAATAAATTAATTTAATCCACCTATAAAATGAAAAAGTTGCAGAATGCATTAGAAAACACAGCTTAATAAATAAGTTGCTGCCTATAGAGAAATACTCCTGAAACATAAGAACAGGATATAAATTTAAACTAAGGGACTGGAATATTTTAGCTTTTTTTTTTTTTACCAAAAAAAGTTTATTTTGGGTGAAGTGGAAGTCATGTTAAATAGCTTCATAGAGATAATGAGAAATTGTACCATACTTAAAGGCTCAGTAGACAGAATCATGTTAAAAAAAAAAAAAATGTGTACCTATATACATAGCAAATATTTAAAAGAAAATTAAAAATTTCTTCTTTCCCAAACTTAATGAATCAAGAAGATTAGCAGTAAGGTTAACCAAAAAAAAAATCATAATATTGGACAAAATGATGGAAATTAGGAATTGATAGACATATAGTAAAAATTAAATAAAAATCTTAGAAGGTTCACTTTTTTCAATAACAGATTTTTTTAATGAATCATCTAGAACACAAAGAATTTTTAAAATTTTATTTTCTTTCTCCCCTCTCTAAGCCTCAGATCTGCTGGAAGGATACAAACAACATACACAGCTACTGTTACCCTGGCTCTATTATGAGCTAAATAAGCTAGTGACAGCAGACTTCAAGGAAAATTAAAATAGAAAGCAACTAAACTAAAGTATTAAGCTAGTCTTTGAAATGTGATTTATGTCATGCCCTTTAAATATTATGCCGTTTGAGATACATAACTAGATGATGAACTCATAGAGGAGGACAGGTTTCATGTGGCACTGTGTACAAAATGAAAACTGAAAGAACATGAAAGAACAGTGATTAACTGTGCCACGTTCTATCTTCTATCACATTTATTTGTATACATGTGTACCTCCCTCATTAGATCTCTGAGGACAGAGAGTATTATCTTTCATCTTTGTATTTGCAGTGCATATAACCAATTTTTTTTTTTTTACTGGAGAAGGTTATGGGGTAGGGAATCAGGACCTATGGTTTAATTGAGACAGGGAACTCTTGGTGTAGAAATTCCTTTCACCAATGCAGATTAATAGCCCATTTATACTAAAGATTTATATCAGGAATAGAGTAATCAAATGACTTTTCCAGTATCACAGAGCTAGTATGTGTCAGAGACAAGACTTAAATGCAAGTCTTTCTTTAAATGCAAGATTTCAAAGCCAATCCTTGATCCACTATGCCATACTATCTCTTACCTTAAATATTGTAGGTACTTAATAAATGTTTGTTTAACTTGAATTTGGTCCAAAAAAGGATGTTATGAATGTCTGGGTACTTTTTTTTACTTTATGGCTTTTGGGTACTTGAGACTACTTACCACACCCAAGGCCTGGACAAGGCTGAACTTGCACTGAGCATGAAAATGACACAACTCAAAAAAGAGACAGAGATTTACAGAGGAACAAAGAAAATTCTGAACAAATTGAACATAAAGAAAATATCATTCATAAAAATGGAAAGAACACTGGATATCAAGTTAGGAAAATTTATTTCAAATTCTTGTTCTGTTCCTATCTGACAAACCATATAATCATATAAATCATATAATCTCTCTAGGTCTCACTATCTTCATCTGTAAAGTGGAGTTATACTAGGTAATCTCTAAAGTCATTTGCAATCCTAAAATTCTATAATGCTAGGTGGTTTATCTCTGAGAAAGCCTACTAAGGAAGATCGGGAAACTTTCCATCTCTGAAGGTCTAACTCTAAATACAAGTTTAAAAAAAAAAGTCAATACAAATAAAAAATCCAGAAAAACACATTGAAAGATTTCAGAATTCTAATCAATGTGATAAATCAATGCAATTTAACTCTATAGGTCTGATAATCATGGCTTCCTCTTCTTGAGATATACATTAAAATGAGTCATTCATTGTCAGATATAGCCAAGGTGATGGGTGTTTTAAGCTCAATTGAACTTCTGGTTACTACAGAGAGTTCTGTTGGTGGGCTAGGCAGGTAAGGGTCTATCCAGTAGTTCTCAAACTTTTATTCTTAGTATCTTTACACTATTAAAAATTCTTGAGGATCTGTTCAAAGAGTTTTTGTTTATGTGGGTTATGTTAATAGATATTTACACATTAGAAATAAAAGCTAACTTTGAATTTGTTCACCCTCTGAAAGGGTTTCAGAGACCATGAGGATTCTCTGGATCCTACTTCGAGAACCACTGGTCTATACTATGGAGTCATTCAAAAGTGATTAATATCAAAATAGTAAAATATTTCAATTAAGAATAAAACACAAACTGGGCCACTTCTTCAGTCCCCCCTAGCAATTGAGACAGTATTTGTAAAGATCCTAGCACAGTCCAGATACTTATGCTTGTTCCTCCCTAGCCTCTCACTCCCATTCCAGTTTATCTTGTCTCTTATCAGCTTCAATTCTACCCAGTATCTAACCACATTTGGAAACACCCTAGACATAAACCAAGCCTAAATTTTGTCTTAGAAACTTATTCATATTAATCCAGGTGACAATGAGTTGGGCGATGTGCCTGAGAAAAAACTTGACTCCTTTGAGGTCGGGCCTCCCAGAGTGGCCCCAGAACCATGTGAGCCCAGAAGTATGTGGAGATCTTGGGCTATGGATTACACCCAGAAGACACCAGGTACACTGAATACAGATTCTTTACCTAATGTCTAGCCTCAGACTGGCTCCTTTTTTACTGGGCATCTAGTTCTATTCACATTCCTTGGCTCAACCTCTATCAGTGAAATCCCTGAGTTCTCTTTTAGGGCTCTCTGTTTGACTCTCTCCCCTCCCGGGGGAAATGGCAAGCCCCACCAGGTCCACGTGCCTAAGCCTACAACAGATGGTCACTGTGATGTTGAACTGAAGAAAGAAGCCTTCATAGTCTTGGAGCAGATCAATAGACACTTTAAATACCTTGGCATCCATTCAGTCTGGTGCATACAATCATAGGGAGAGCCAATAGAAACCTCCAGAGACCATCCAATATTCTCTCTACTACATGTCCCAGATAAAGAGTCAAAGTCCAAAGCATTATTTTTCCATAGACCTGCCTAACAGAAGAAATTTGAATTAAGTAATCTCTTGTAGCTCTTTTTAGCTGGGGGGATTATAGGCTTCTAGGATTATCAAAGACAACTTCACTCAAAAAAACAAAGACAATTCCACATAGTATTAATATGCACAATATCCAGCCAGGATAACCTAACAGGAACATCTAGTCTTAGCTTCCAAAAGAACTTGAATCCAAAACTGTGATCTCTGAGCTAGCTCCTCTCCAGGGGGAATATCCTCAACCTCTTTCATCAGTAGTACTGATAAGAGGGTTTTGTTTTGTTTTTCTGTATTCTAATCATTTTTGTATACATTTTTCCTTATTCTATTAGACTACAAAAATCTTAATGGCAAGACCATGTCTTTGTATCCCAGCCAATATCAAGCACTCTATGTACTTTGAATGTAGTAGGTGTTCAATAAATTGTGTGGAGTCAAAGTGCATTTAGAGGCTGTCCTGGATTATTTGACTACACATAATGCTTTTGATTCTTGAATTTTTAATATATTCATCACAAAATTTCTGACTTCTGTTATGGAAATTGGAAATCACCAGAAAAAGTGATATTTCCCTAACCCTGGTAAATATAGTGTCACTCATCCTCAAGGATTATGAATTAAGACTTTATGATCTTATACCTTCTTTTTAAATTTGAATTTTTTTTTAAGCCTAGCCTCTAACTTGGAAGAAAGAGAGAGATTTGGTAGTTCTAAAGTTGTTAGTTCCAAAGTACAGAAACACCATACTAGGGTGCTTGTGGCTTGAACTGAATATGCAAAAATACAGGTGTTTGTGGTCTGTGAACTTTAGTGTGAAAATATAGATCACGGAACCTCAGATGGTCAATGGCTGAGGCCAGGGGCATGTGTTAGTATCTATTTGGATGTTTCCTTATGACACAAAGTAGTTCTTTTTTTTTCTGCCTTTCTAAGTCTATTTGAACTCCTCTATATGGTAGCTAAAAGACTTTGAAAGAAATTATCTTCAAAACAAATTGGATCTTTTCCCAATGAATAATTCAACATAGACTTCCCATAGATTATTACATTCTTCTCCAGAATTTGATTCAATTATGGTCAATAATGATGTAATGTCCTTTGTACTTATTATATTATCAGCACTATATTGGGTTCTCTCTATATAAAAGAAACATAAAATCTGATCCTCACCCCACCCATACATTTACAAACACATTGATAAGAAAGTGAAATGATTAACAAACAATATAAAGGAGTAAATGATTGAGGACTAGTAGGAGTAATTCAGGCTTTAAGTGTCAAGAAAGCTCAAAGAAGTGGTAAAAGAAGGTATGGAGGTAGGAATGAGCATGGTATAGTTTGGAGAGCATAAGGAAACCAATCTGGAGAGCAATGGTAAATAAATGTATAAAGTTGAATAGGTAGACTACCTAGTAAGAAATACTTGTTATTCTAGGATGAAAGCAGATATCTTCAGCCCCATTTTGCAGATGGAGAAACAGAGGGACTTAGTGATGAAATTACTATACTAGGTGAAGGGCAGAGAGAAAGTGGTAAAGCTAGAACTATTGGTTGTCATAGTTGTCATTAGCTCCAGTCCACAATTCCATTGACCAGTAACATTTTCCATGATGTCATAATGAAACAATTGCCTTGATGTGTCTTGATATTCTGAGTTTTATCATTCATCTTAGTCCATTTTTTAAATCCTTGAAGGGCAGAGAGAAAGTGGTAAAACTAGAACTATTGGTTGTCATGGTTGTCATTAGTTGCAGTCCACAATTCCATTGACCAGTAACATTTTCCATGATGTCATAATGAAACAATTGCCTTGATGTGTCCTTGATATTCTGAGTTTTATCATTCATCTTAGTCCATTTTTAAAATTCAGAGATTGTGCTAAAGAATTGAAATGGTAGCAATAATGTGAAGAGAGAAAGAATGTATATGTTCATATGTGTACAAAAGCAGTGTGTGAATGCAAAAATTTGTCCTTCAAAATGAGAATAGAACTGGGCAAGATGACTGGCATGGTGAATAGTTGATAGAATGTAATCCCCTTGTGTTCCATTGAGTCACAGGTAGTCCAGGAAAAATGGTGGATACAAAACAATCCTACAACTAGCCCAATAATTCACACTTTTATAGGGCTTTCAAATTTTTGATCCACTTTATTGCTCACCCAGTTCCTGGACTTCTCAAGAAACTTATCATTAAAAATGAAATCAGTTGTGAAATTCTTATCTCCCCTGATAATTTCCTAAACCCAGCTGCAGGCTAAGAACGTCATTTGCCTTTCTTTCTATTCCTAGTACTTAAAACAATGCTTGATTTAGAGTGTTTAATACGGGCTTATTGACTCTGGCACAGAAAACTGATGAGGCAGGTAATATAAATATTATTATCTCCATATTACAGAGGAAAAAAGTGTAGTTCTGAAGGATTAAGTGAATTTATTGATTGGCAATAGACATAGACAGTGGGTGTTACATCTGAGGCAAGATTCAAATTTGGATCTCTTAATATCCCAAATCCAATGTCTTTCCTTAATACTTCAGCTCAAGTCAAAATGTTTTCTATATGATCATGCTGTATTTGTGAAATGGATGTAAGGCATCTAGGGCATCTGAAGCCAAAATTTCTATTTACTTCTCACAAATTCAGAAAGTTGTTTAACAGCTCACAATGCTGATATAAAGATTTACCTTCAGGGAATTCATTTCAACAACAGCGTGTTTCTTGTTCTCCTCACCTGAGTTCCTCTGTCCTATCAGAAGCAACAGACACTGTGTGTCTTATGGGAACATGAGCTTTTTTTTGTGCTTTATTCTGAGTTAATACCTTGTAATTCTTCTCAAAAAAACAAAACAAAATAAATAAACAAACAAAAAACACTCCACCCTAAAAGCAATTTGCAGGTTCTTGGGATTTCTTTCACTCAAGTAGGAAGTGATTTATGGTTGAACGAAAAAGGGAAATTGTCCTCAAGCTTTGGTAACTGCCTAAAGCAGGCTCCCTGCCTCAGACTGAGCTCTACAATTGATGCCTTCATTATTGTCTACAAACATCTCTGCAGCTGCAAAGATTGGCTGGACACAGATGGATTGTGCTCACTGGATAGCTGCTCTGAATGGGATTAGCTCAGCTGTATACCGGGGCTGAGCAGCACAGGGAGAAGAGCAAGGAATAGAGGGAAAGGAGAGACCGAGATCATTGGGAGAGAAGGAGCAGGAGTTTGTGGGCTGCTGGGGAACCGAAGGCATTTACTTTAAGTCAAAGAGTAGAGACTGGTAGAGTGCTACTCAGAGGAGCAGGGCCATGAAGGGGTCTAAGAATGATGAAAGGAAGTCTTCACCTAGAATCAATCAATTAATTAACTTTTAGCAAGTGACTTTTCCAAGCCAGGCATTGTATCCCCAGGTCCGGGGATACAAAGACAGAAACAAATACATTCTATCAGGGCAATTTGTTCATACACATGCAAAAAAAAAAAAAATGTACATAATAAATACAAGGTAATAAAGAAACAGTAGCAGTTGGGAGAATTGGGGAAAGCATTAAGGAACATAGCTCTGTGCTTGATATTAATTAATCCCCTTAGCCCTGTTCAATAGAAAAGATATAGGGGAACTTCTGGACAGATCCTTGAGTGACAATGAAGGGGTATAGGAAAGGTTTCAATGATAACTAAACAAAACATGGCCATATACCCTGAAAACACAGTACATAGATGTGGTCATTAGGTTATCTTCTAAAGGCTCATGTCTGGAGGCTCTACTTCCACCCAGTAACCACTGTATAAGAGAGCCTTGCAGAGCAATATTGAGATCAATAAATTAATTATCAAGCTCTTCTGTGACATTCTAAGAAAATGCTGCTCAGCTGATTCTCATGGGAGTGTGTCTCCAGATGGCTGCTCTTGTGGTTCAAACCAACAGACTACTCCCAAGAGAGTTGCCAACAGTTGCCAAGCCATCTGTAGTATAAATGGCTCACTGACACTCCCTGCTTTGGAGCAAACATCAAAGATAGGTAAAGGGAAAATGAGACAGTGGAATGCTTGGGATTAAACCTAGTTAAGCCAATTTATTCCAAGAGGTGAAATTGGAAAGAGAGCAAAAAAGATAGCCATGAAATGGAATACATTCTATGTCAACCTATTCTTATGAGAGATCACCATACATGTCCATTCTTCCCACAGAGCATGTGTTTATTTGTGGGAGACTATCCCCTGGGTCATGGAGAAAATGTTCTATTGCAACTTTTCTTATTACGTCATTTCCTTAACTCCATTGCTTTAAGAAAAAATTGTTGTCTGGTTGAATAATTTTTAAAAAACTAAAACTGTCAGTAGTGGCTAATGAGCTATGGCTTTAATTAGTTATAGACTCATAAAGTACTTTAAATCTGGGATAGCTTTTTATGTAATAAAGTTTTTCAGATTTCTGATTTTTGTAATGATTTATATACTGTATATAAATACAGATTTAATGGAGCTTGGAATGTTATTAGGAGTCTTCAATGAAATCTATAATCATTCTTAAGTCCAGCTATCTACATTGTAAATACAAAGTGGATGAAAAATACATATTGCCCTGGGTTGACTTAAGCAGAGGCTTTGCTTTTTAAGGCCTTGATTCTCCCTTACCACAAATGTGGTCCAAGAAACAAAATCAAAACTTCATAAATCAATGCAATACAAGCATTTAATAAGCTCTTACTAAATGTCAGTCATTTTATTAAGCACAAAGAATATAAAGAAAAAGTAAAAACAGCATCTGCTCTCAAAGAGTTTACATTTTAATTTGAGAGACCATGTGTACATAAATAAGCTAATACAAAATATATTTACAAAATAACTTTAGAGAGGAAGGCACTGATACTTGGGGGACCAAAAAAAGTGGCATTTGAGTAGAAATGAGTTGAGAGGAAAAAGTCAGGAATTCAAAGAGATAGAGGATATCAGATAGAGCATTTCAGGTATGGAAGATAACCAGTGCAGAAGCTATCATGAGCAAAGAATAGCAAGTAAATCATTAGATTGTGAACTCTTTGAGAGACTGTGTTTTATCTCTTTTTATATCCCCATCATTTATTTTAATGCTTAGCAAATAGTGGATGCTTTTAAAATATCAATTAACTGATTGATTAAAGAAGATCAATATTGCTGGACCAGTGGGGGAAGTGGAATAATGTGCAAGAAGATTAGAAAGGCAGCAAAGGGATCAGGTGGTGATGAGCTTTAGGTGCCAAAAAGAGAAATTTGTATTTTATACTAATGGTAGCAAGGAGCCACTTCAGTTTACTAAGTAGAGGAGAGGCAAGTATATAGAGGATGGATTGTAGTCCACATCAGACTACAAACACATCCGAAGTCTTCTGTAATAATCCAGGTAAGAAGTGATAAAGACTGGAACTAAGCATTTAAGTTAAAAAAAAAAAAAAAAAAGAGAGATGTAAACAAAAAATCTTTCAGACAGAAAAAAGAAGTTGGTTAACTACTTGACTATGTAGGTGAATGAAAAAGAAAAAATTAAGGATAACATGGAGGTTGAAAATCTGGGTGATGGGACATATAGTGGTGTCCTTAACAAATCTCACCTTCTTCACATGAGCATCCTGGCCCAGGCCTTGGAAAATCCAAGTTTTATTAGTTCCTGGCTTTAATTTCTGTGTTGTGTTCTTGATACAAGATTTTGAACCTTGTATTCCAATGTTCTATTTTCTTTGAAAAGACTATCTTTGTGGTGACTTGACTTCCTTGAAGTCTAACTCTTAAATTGACTTCTCTGCCTATGAGGTCTATGACTGACTAGTTAAGCCATTTGATCTGGAATAGAGTTGGGTAAAAACACTAATATTTAGCTCAAGGGTAGCCAAGTATATGACACTGTCTGTGCCTGAGGAAAGTTTCTCTGGGCAAACTGAAACATGGTACTTGGGGGAAAATATATAGATTGTTTGACATAGCCAGTTGACTTTCAAAATTCTTCATATTTTCTAAGAGAGATCCCATCCACAGCTTCCCTAAGTCTCATTTTCTCAAAAACTATTCTTTTCTATTGACTAAACAAAATCATCTTTATTTCAAATCATTCTCAGAAAAAGTCAACTACTTCTTGTCTCTTTTCATGTTGGTTATCACTATGAATAATAATCTCTTCAAAGATGAATAAATAAGCTTCTTTTAGATTTTCCTCCTCAGGTTCCTCTGGACTTTCTCTAAGCCCTCTTTATGAAATTTTTTAGTCATGGAATTCTTTAATAATATCTTTTTATTTTCAAAATACATGCAAAGATAATTTTTAATATTCACCCTTGCAAAACCTTGTGTCCCCAATTCTTCTCCCTCCCTTCCTTTCACCCCATCTCCAAGATAACAAATAATCCAATATATATTAAACATGTATAGTTCTTCTAGAAATATTTTGACAATTATCATGCTGCACAAGAAAAATCAGATCAAAAAAAAAATGGGAAAGAAAACAAAATGCAAGCAAACAACAAAAAAAGGGAAAAAACATGTTGTGATCCACATTCAATCTCCATAGTATTCTCTATTGGAATTGGTCTGAATCCCCTCATTGTTGAAAAGAGCCATATCATCAGAATTGATCATCACATAATCTTGCTACTGCCATGTACAATGATTTCCTGGTTCTGCTCATTTCACTTAGCATCAGTTCCTGTAAGTTTCCCCAGGCCTCTCTGAAATCATCCTGCTGATTGTTTCTTATAGAACAATAATATTCTAAAACATAATTTGTAAAAGTCTGAAACTCTGGGTACACTGGAATCAGACAATCGAGCACTTAAGGATAATTACCTATTGGACAATAACTCTATTATCATATGCTTGGAAAAATGGCCCTTCTCACTATTCCATGCTGGCTCGATCTTTTGGTGTATACAGATAATCATAGGAAGGATTAGGTGGGGAAGTGAGACAAGCCAGAGGCACTTTGGAGGAGGACAAGGAGAAGGGAGGTCGTTTAGGGGAGAGCATGTGGCAGTTTTGTCAATCCCCTTCACTTCTCCCCCTAAAGACCAAGGACTTTTGATTATCCTGACTCTGGCTGACCCTGAGGCCTCGAGGGAACTAACCCGGACTTCACATTTTGGTGCCCAACATGTGAACCAAGGACCCTAATTTCACTGAAGAAGTCCCAGATGACCAGGAAATAGGGTGAAAACTAGTAGGAAATCACCTATGTGAATACTACAATGATAAAGGTCCTGATTCAATTTCTAAGGAAACATTCTATATATACAACATAATACAATTAGCTTTAAAGAATCATGCAAGTAATTTAAAAAAAAAAAAAAAGAAAGAAAAGTTTTAAGAACAGCCAGATGAGGAAGTGTGAGGAAAAAGAGAAAGATAAAGGACAGATTAATGGCAATATCACCAAAGGGCATGAGGAGTTAAGTGAGGATGAAGAGTGTGGCAAAGGGCATAGTGATTCTCACTCTCACAGCCCAGCTTTAATTCTGCCTAACCTGCAGCAGGTCATTGACACACGCCCATCAACTTCACCTTCAGAGATGGAGGGAGGAAGAGTAGTGGGAGGGCAGTGATAACACCAGCACCTCCCCCTCAACAATCACCCCCTCTTATGACTAGATTGCAAAAGGCACTACTTAAAGCCACAGAAGAAGGGCAGGATTTAGCTGATTTGAAAATAGGAATGTATCCTCTGATTCAACAGTTTAACTCTTCAGGTCAAGAAAGTAGAAGACACACTCCTTTTGATCTAGAAATCCTCAAAGACCTGAAAAAGGCTTGCATTCTTTATGGGGCTACATCATCTTATGTTAAGATGTTATTACAGAATTTGGCTTTTGAAAACTTGACCCCTAATGAGTGGAAATCTATAGCAAGGGTATGCCTAGAACCTGGACAAAACTACTTGTGGCTTTCTGAATATAGTGAGCTCTGTAGGATACAAGCCCAACAAAATAGTCAAAGTGGAATTAATCCTCCATTCACCTATGACCAACTAACAGGTGTAGGTTCTTATGCAGACATTTCAGTACAGATTAATTATCCCATAGCTGTAATGGGCTGAGGCTCGAGTTGATGCACTGAGGTCCCAAACACGTGAGGCTAAATAGTAATTGGACCATATTCTATTAATATATGTGCTTGGAGAAAGAATGGCCCCCGCCCACTCTTTGAACAAGTCCTGATATGTTGTATAGGAAATGACATTTTTGGTGGGTAGAGGCAAGGGAGTGGAAAGGGAAGCTGAAGGAGAGACTGCTGGCTGGCATATTGTCACAGCTGCTCGCATTGCTATCACGACCACCCTTTACCTCCAACCCGCCTCTGCTAGCTGGCTTCCTGTCTGCCCATATTGCTATCACAATCCTTCTTCATCTCTTCATTTCAATAAAGACTGAAGATTTTTCTCTTAACCTGAATTCCTGATTCCAGCGGATTTTAAATACATGGTCATCACACACACACACACACACACACACACACACACAGAAATTGCTTCTGCTGCTATCAAAGCATGGTGTTTTATCCCAGGTAAACAGGACAAAGGAGAAGACTTCACAAAAATAGCACAAGGGCCAAATGAACCCTTTGCTGATTTTGTGGGATGTCTGCAGACATCTGTCATACAAACTATTGGTGAAAATTCAGCAACAGAAATTATGATAAGGCAACTTGCTAAAAAAAAAAAAAAAAAAAAAAAAAGCTAATGAGGTTTGTAGAAGAATTATAGGACCACACAAGGATGCTCCTTTAGAGGAGATCATAAGATGCTGTGCCTCAGTGAGCACAAATACCTTTTATAGCCAGGCTATGATGCAGACTTCCTAAGATCCGAACATGGGAAGACAGGGTCCATTTTGGCAAGGGACTTCCAGAAAGACTTGTCAATGCTTTCAGTGTGGTAAAATAGGGCATCTGAAAGCTCAATGTTGGCATAGAGACAGAATGAGAAAACAGAATCTGAGAACAAGACCCAAAACCCCCATGTCCAAAATGAAACAGAGGTTTCCATTGGGCCTCAGAATGTAGACTGATTCAGGGAAACAGGTGAGGGGCCCAGCCCCAAAGCCCCAAACAAAAAATACTTGGGGCATGATGGCAGCCAATGCTATATCCAGAGAGCCTTTAGAAGTTCAATACCCAGACATGACCAATTAGCCAGGAAGCAATCTGATGGGAGAAAGGGATTACACAATCAATCAGCCAGGAAGCATCCTCATGGGAAAAAGGGATTACAATTAGGGAAAATACAGTTGTATGCAGCTGGAACAACTGAGATGCCCCCTGGAAAGATGAAATCTGTTCCTCTCCAGCCTATGGATCCCTTGTCTCCAGGCACAATAGGCTTGACCATTTCACCTCCTGAGAGCACTTACAAAACAGTGTCCATCCACATACTGATGTGGGAAACTGGGGAATGTGTAGATAATATGCCAGCCACTAATACAGGTAGACAACGTGTAACTTATCACCCAGGAGAAGTAGTAGCATCAGGTTTACTGATACAGACTCCCGATAAGCAATCTGGTGATAGTTGCCCAGACTCTGACTCCAAGCAAGAAAATCCAGGACGCGGCAGCAGTTATAGCTGATCATCCTATGCTCACTATCCATATGAATGGCATACCATTAGAAGGATTGGTAGACACTGGTCCAGATCATACAATCATTAGAGATGCCAACTAGCCCATTCACTGGCCAAAGATTAAGGCAGACACCTACGTGTCTGGTGTAGGAGGATCAATAGCAGCTAAAGTTAGTGCTACCCCTTTGAGATGAACATTTGAAGGCAAAACAAGAGTTTTTAATCCTTTTATAGTTGAAAAAATCCCCATGAACTTGTGGGGAAGAGACATCTTACAACAATTAGGATTACAAATGAGTACTTTGGTTTTTTAGGAGGGCTGCTGTTGAAGGCCTGCCAACACTTTCATGTGTTCTTATCCAATGGAAAACTGATACACCAGTGTGGATAGAACAGTGGCCCTTAGCTAATGACAAAATTCAGGTCTTATTAGATATAGTACAGGAGCAACTTGACCAAGGACACTTACAATCTTCTCTAAGTCCTTGAAATTCCCCTGTATTTGTTGTAAGAAAGAAATCTGGAAAATGGAGGATGTTGACTGATTTAAGAAAAGTAAATGAACAAATGGAAACTATGGGAACTCTTCAGCCTGGGCTTCCATCTCCTACTCAATTGCCTAGAGAATGGCCTCTTTGGGTTATAGACATTAAGGATTGTTTCTATTCTATCCTTCTGGATAAGGAGGATATGAAAAAATTCGCCTTTTCAGTGTCCAGCATTAACTTAGCTGAGCCTTATCAAAAATATGAATGGACAGTTTTGTCATGCCCTACTATGTTTCAAATGTATGTTGCTGCTGCTCTTACTTGAGTAAGAAAAACATTTCCAAAAGTAATGTTATTACATTAAATGGATGATATATTGGGATGTGCACCTGAGGAACCAATGTTAGAAGCATATCTACAAAAGACCATAGAAACACTAAGGAACTACAAATTGCATATAGCCCCAGAAAAAATTCAAAGACATGCTCCTTTTCAATATTTAGGATATGAAGTATACCCTAAGGTGCTTACAGTACAAAAACTGTCCTTAAGAACAGAGAAGCTAAACACTTTAAATGACTTTCAGAAATTGATAGGAGTTATTCAATGGATGAGTCCAGTGTTAGGCTTGACTACCTATCAATTGCAACCATTATATGACATTTTAAGGGAAGACAGTGCTTTAAACTTACCATGTCAGCTTACAAAAGAAGCTCAAGAGTCTTTGAGAGATGTTGAACTGGCCTTTATCCAATGTGGTTAGAAATATCAGTTTTTGCTACAAAAGAAACACCCACAGCAGTCCTTCATCAAGGAGACAGTGTGATAGAGTGGGTGAACCTCCCGGCACAACCAGAACAAAGCCTTACTCCTTACCCAGTGCTTGTGGCTAGAATTTTATTAAAGGCCATTAAGCAAGCAGTACAATTATCTGGGATAAGACCTGGCAAGATATACACCTTTTATACCAATGCACAAATTAATGTATGCTGTGAAACCATCCCAGAGTGGCAAATTTTATTGGCCATGGCTCCAAATTTTACACACGGGTCTCCATTAATGATAACCAGACTATTAATGATAAACAGACTATTTAATTGGCCATGGATTTTTGAAGAAAAAGTTTCTAAAGTTCCTTTTAAAGGACCAACTATCTTTACAGATACATCCAAACATAACATTTGTGCTGTATACTCTTGTGATTTAACTATAAAGAGAGTAGTCAGAACTACTTTTCAGTCCACTCAGCAGAATGAATTTTTTGCAAACATTATAGCTCTTTCTTATTATCCAGGAGATATAAAAATAATATCTGATTCGGCCTATTTGGTAGGTGTGGTACAAAGAATTGCCCCAGTCCAAATAAAATTTGCAGCTTCTAATATATATCAGCTCTTTAAGGAACTTCAAGAGCAAGTGAAAAAGCATTCAGGTAAGATTTATATCTTGCATGTCCACTCTCATAGTAGACTTCCAGATCCTATTGTTGATGGTAATTGAAAGGCAGATAGCCTTCTAACTATGTTGGCCAATACTCCTTTATTTCAGGCAGCCCAAGAATCTCATTCTAAATATCATCAGGCTGCTCGACTTTATGTTTACAATTTGGAATAAAAAGAGAGGAAGCTAGGAGCATAGTAAAAGCCTGTACAGCTTGCCTTCCTTTCCACGCTCCTACACTCTCTCCAGGGAAGAACCCTCGTGTTTTGAGACCCAATGAAATCTGGCAAGTGGATGTGACCCATTATAAATCTTTTGGTCATCTGTCTTTTATGCACTTTTTCAGGATTCACTTTTGCAATACCAACAGCAAAAGAGACGCCCCAAGTGGTCTTGGGCTTATTCTTATCCAAGCATTTGCAATTATGGGTGTGCCCCATAAAAACAGATAATGAACAAGTCATAAAAACAGATAATAGACCTACATATACTTCACACTTTTGTGCATAGTATAAGATTTTACATACCATTGGTATACCCTTTAATCCTCAAGGACAGGCAGTAGTAGAGAGGAGAAACAGAGCCATTAAGACACTCCTCCAAAAACAAAAGAAAGGGGGAGCCACAGGTAACTCTATAGAACTTCTAAATCTAGCTCTTTATACTATTAACTTCTTGATTTTTGATAAAGATGCACTGGCTCTGGCAGACAGGTTTTATAACCCACCGGAAGGGCAGTGTCCAGTGCGAGCAGCTCCACTATCTTTAGATAATCACCAGGTGATGTGGAGAGACCCAGAAAGTGGTGAATGGAAGGGACCAGATAGGTTAACTGCTTGGGAGAGAGGATTTGCTTGTATCTCTACAGGTGGAGAAGGTATCAGATGGGTGCCAAAGAGCCATATTCGTCTTGTCCATTGGAGAGAGACTAAGCAGACTCTTGAAATGAAGAAGACCTAAGAAACATTGAATGGTTCCATCACTGATTGTGCCCACCACTGAAAGAGCCTGGAAATTATGGCATTTGACTCATGGACATCAAAAATTGTTGGATTTCAAAACCCTCAGGAATCATTGGATTCTCTGAGATATGATAAGACTATTGCAGAACTTCAAAAACTTGCAGGGATCATCGGATTTCCTGACTCGTGAAGCAATGGACAATAGATTGGTTTTGGACTATCTCTTGGCTGCTGAAGAAGGCGTGTGTGTGACTGTTGTTTACATACCCTGAAATTTTTTCATGTTGATTCATATTGTTTGTTATATCACTACTTGCACGTACAATTCATGTTTGTTACACCACATCGAGCCTGCACTGACTGTGAGGAGAGTCATCACTAATAGCCTGTGCGTTATTGCTATGTGCTTGTGTAATAACTCGCATGCTGATGGGTTTGTGCATACTTGTTTCTAGTAAGACCTTTAGTCCAGAAACCCGCTAGCAATATCTAGCTTGACTCCCCACTTCCGTTTGGTGTTTTTTATCTTTCTTCCTGAGAAGTCAGGGAGGTTGTGATTACTTCCTTTTGGGGCTTCTCACCCTCCTGAGAAGTCAGGGATGGTGTGACTACCTGTGTTCTAAAACAAAAGAAAGCAGGAGATGTAAAGGGCTGAAACTCAGAATAGGTGCACTGGAATCAGACAACCAAGCACTAAAGGCTAATTACCTATTGGACAAAAGCTCTATTAGCATATGCTTTGAAAATGGCCCTTCTCACTATTCCATGATGGCTTGATCTTTTGGTGTATACAGATAATTGTAGGAGGGATTAGGGGATGAAGTAGACAAACCAGAGTCACTTTGGAAGAGGACAAGAACAAAAGAGGTCAGTCAGTGGAGAGCTTGTAGCAGTTTTGTTGATCCCCTTCACTTCTCTCCCTAAAGACCAAGGACTTTTGCTTATCCTGACTGGCTAATTCTGAGGCCTCCAGGGAGCTAGTCCAGACTTTATAATAATTTATTCAGCCATTCTCCAACTGATGGGCATCCACTCAGTTTCCAGTTTCTTGACACTACAAAAAGGGCTGCCACAAACATTTTTACACATGTGAGTGTCTTTCCCTTCTTTAAGATCTCTTTGGGATACAGAGCCAGTACAGACACTGCTGGATCATAGGACATGCACAGTTTAATCATTCTTTGGGCAAAGTTCCAAATTGCTCTCCAAAGTCCTGGAATTAAAAAAAAAAAAAAAAGATGATATACAAACAAAGTTCTAACCAAAGCTAATTACTAAAAACTACCTCATAGTCTATAAAGGCCATAGAACTCTATTTAAAGCCCAGTTCCCAGCATGGGCCATGTTCTTCTGTTTTAATACCAGCCAAGCATTTAGCTGTCACATCTTCCCTAGGCACATTTAGAATCATGGATCTTAGAAGTGAATGAGGTCATCTCATCCACCACCTACCAGAAGCACTGCTAAGAAAAATCATGGCATAGTAAATAGAGAGTTGGGCTCAGAGTCAATATAGGAAGAGTAAATTAGTACATGATTATGATCTCCTTAAACCTGCATTCAAGTCCTGCCTGTAATATATACTAACAATAGCCCAGTTGATTTTATAGGACTATAATTTGTTGTTGTTGTTGATAGAGGGAATTTTAGTGAGTTTAACATGATGAAAATAAAATATTAAAAAATAATGGGGGAAGAAAGATGATATCCCATTGCCAAAAAAAAAAAAAAAAAAAGAATTCATTTTTAGGTAAGGTCTATCTAGTCTCTTTAAACATCTTTAATCTGCCCAACTAGCTTATAGGCATAGAAACATCAATTTAACACTTGAAAAGTTGGATGTCATAAATGGAAACCTTTTCACTAAAGCAGAATGGCTCATCTAGCTTATGATGAAGTCATGAAAGTATAAGAATACGAAGACCTCAAACTGAAGGGATTTTGACTATTCTAACCTATCGCCTTTCAAGACACTCTTCCTGTCAATCTTTCCTTTTAAAAAAAAAATCTTTAGAGAAAACTAAAAGTAAATCTATTGACTCTTCCAAGTCAGTTTCAGGAAATAGCATCCTTAGATTCCTAATTTCCTCTTGTTCTGCCCTGAAGAAGGTTGTTGGGGTTTTTTTTAATAATCACTCTTCTATAAATCATTTCTTTTCTTTTTAGTAGTTTATTTTTCCAAATACATGCAAAAATAATTTTTAACATTCATGTATACAAAACCTTATGTTCCAAGTTTTTCTCTGTCTCTTCCACCTCCCAGCAAGCAATCCAATATAGGTTAACCATGTTCAATTCTTCTAAACATATTTCCATATTCATCATGCTACATAAGAAAAGTCTTATCAAAAGGGAAGAAAAACATGAGAAAGAAAAAAAATAAGCAAACAACAACAATATTAAGTAAAAATACTATGCTTTGATCCTCATTCAATCTTCATAGTTCTCTTTCTGAGTGCAGATGGTATTTTCCATCACAAGTCTCAGATCATCTCAGTTGAAAAGAGCCAAATTCATTACAGTTGATCATCATATAATCTTGTTGTTACTAAATACAATGTTCTCTTGATTCTACTCACCTCACTTAGCATTAATTCATATTAGAAGGATGCCCAGTATTTTCTTCTTTAGGATAAATTATTTCAACTTTTGTAATTTCCCATTTGCACTCACCTACTATTTGACCAATCTCCATGTTCTCTACATCCCTCTTATAACATGGGGCCTAGACTCTTATGGTAGTGGAAACAAAATAGCTGAACAAATTATGAATTGTGAATGGAATGGAATATTATTTTGTCATAATTAAGGATAAACAAAAAATTCAGAGAAATCTAGAAAGATATATATGAACTGATTCAAAGGAACCAGAAACAGGAGAACAAGATATAAAGTGACTGCAACTAATCAAAAGAAAACAAAATTAAAAGACAGATAAATTAAGATTGAATGCAACAACCACTTGAGAAGAAATGTGGAACATCCTTCTTTCCTGCCAATAGAGAAGCAAAAGACTATAGATGTAGGATGTTCAATAAATTGTTACATGTTTCCTTATTTTTCTTTCTTATGAGAAAAGGTTGAAGAAGGGAAAATATCAGGAAATGATTATGATGGAAAAAAAAAACCCCAAAAGTTGAGATCCAAACTTTGTTTTTTAAATGGAACCTGGTAATGGAATGAAAAGAACACTGAATTAAAGTCATAGGACATTGGCTTAAACCCTAGCTCTGTTTGAAATCCCAACTTTGCATTATCTGTGTAAGCTTAAATCAATTAACTCCCTAGGCCAAAGATTCCTTGCCTGTGACATAAAGCAGTTGACTTTGAAAGACTTAAGAACTCTGACCAATTTGATAAATAACTATGACTCCAGAGAACTAATAACGTTACATACTACCCACCTCCTGACAGAGAGGTGATAGATTCAGAGTATATCATGAGTTATAATTTTTTTGGACTTAGCCAATATGGAAATTTGTTTTGCTTCCTTATGCGTATCTTTTATAAATCTTTTCCCCTCTTATTTTAGAATGTACAGAAAATACTAAAGAAAAACAGGCATTTGTTAATTAATAAAAATTTAATTGTTTGTAAAATGAGAGGGTTAGTCTAGAGAGCATCTCAGATTCCTTCCAGTTCTAAATCTATAATCCTAAATTCCCAAACCAGCAATTTATTAAGCCTCTAAGCAGGTCTGGACTAATTACATCTTTTGTCTTCATTGAATTGAAGCTTATCAGATGTTCAGATGACACAAAGCTAGAAGGGATAGCTGACACATTAGATGGTTAAAAAAAAAAAAAAATTAACAGATTAGTGCTCTGGACCTGAATGTGGCAAGATGAAATCCAAAAGGGATTACTATAAAGTCTTGAACTTGAGTATATCAGTTACAAACAATGGTATTCTAGAGTCAGCTCATGCCAGCTGGGCCAGCTCATACATCCCTCTCTAGGAATGCTGACTCATCTCTACGGGACTTTTTTAATAGAAATCTCTTTTCCATGGAAGTTCACCTGGCTACTTCTTATAATGGAAGTACCTTCTGCCCCTATGGCATCACCTTCTGATTGACTTATCCTTCCCAGAACCTGCAGTTTAAGGGGACCCATGATAACACTGTCTTTATGCAGTCAGTCACTGAGTCTGTAAACATTTAATGGACCCATACTATGTGCCAAGCACTGTGCTGCGTTAATAATTCAAATATGAAAAATAAAGTTAGTCCCTGACCTCAAACAGTTCACATGCTAATGAGGGAAGATAACACAGAGATGGAAATAGTGATGGGAGGAGGTGGAGAAACTCCCCAGGGGCTTGCCAAAGTCCAGCCCAAGGAGTTCAAGATGGTGAGATATGCAAATTTGACTGGCCAAAGAGCCTTCTTTAAATGGAGGCTTTGGGAGTTCTTTGCTCCACTCTGAAGTCTTTCAGTCAGAGGAGCAAAGAGATGAGATATCTCACATCTCAAAGGATGATGAGTTTTCTAATGACAAGATTTCTTGGGGTCATGCTGGAGACCAGTCCAAGGATTGCCACCAGTTGGAAGGAAATGAAAAGATGGTTATCCTAGGAGTTCTGGAGGTTTGGAGAGGAATTCTTTACTTCATCTTATTTCTGCACCTTCTTGCCTATTCCCATCTTCCTTCTCCCTTTCTTTACTGTATTTTCTATGTTGTCTTCTTCCATTAGAATGTATGCTCTTTTGTGAGCAGAGGATATCTTTCTTTCTGTTCCTATTTGTAGTTCCAGTACTTGGTACAGTTTCTGATCCAAAGTAAGTGCTTAATAAATATTTAATTCTTGATAAATGTTGACAAACACTATAAATTAAGCCTTAATTTTTTTTTCCAGAAGAATCAGTTGTTAAACATTTATTAACACACTACTATCACAAATACATGGTGAAATAGGAACAATTAGGTAGTAGTCTGACTAAAAAAAGATCAGAGGATTTTCTAGTGAATTGCAAGTTTGATATGAGTCAGTAGAGTGATGTGGCTGTCAAAAAAATGTGAATCATTATTTGGCTGTATTATAAAGGCATAATTTCCAGAAGTACAAAGGTGATAGTCTCTATGTACTTTGCTGTCATCAGACCTCATCTGTCATACTGTGTTCAGTTCAACCAGCACAGTTTATGGTTATGGATAAACTGGAGAATAACCAAAGAGAGGAAATCAGGAAAGTGAAAAGATTTGATTTCACCTCTTGTGAGAGCTGATTGAAGGAATCTGGAGATGTTTTACCTAAGGAAGAGAAGACTTGGGGGGACTTGATAGCCATCTTCAAGTACTGGAAATGTTATGTGAAAGAATTTTACTTAATTAGTTTGGTCCCAGAAGACAAGACAAGAACAAGGGGTAGAAGTGACAGTTAAGATTTGATGTCAGGAAAAGCTTTCTAACTTTCTAATTTCTAAAAACTTTCTAATTAGAGCTGTCCAAAAGTGAAATGGGATGCTTTGAGAAGTGGGGGTTTCCCCTTCTTTGGAACTCTTAAAACAGAGTCTAGACAATCTCTTGCCAATTATGTTATGGTGGAAACTGCTTTCATATATGGTTTAGACAAGATGTTTGGGTTGGGGGTTTGTTTGTTTTTGTTTTGTTTTTTGCTGAGGAAATTGGGATTAAGTGACTTGCCCAGGGTCACACAGCTAGGATGTACTGTGTCTGAGACCAGATTTGGACTCAGGTCCTCCTGACTTTAGGGCTGGTGGTCTGTCCGTTGAACCACCTAGCTGCCTCTAGACAAGATGTTTTGAGAAGATTCTTAGCTAGGTTTAAATCACTGAATCACCAAATGAATGTTACCTCAGACAAAGACCTGGGAAAAGATCAGTCGTCATTACTTCTTGCCACTGGATTCAGATGACTATAGAGGAGAGAGTAAGGATGCTCACTCTGTACAGACCTACTTCACTTAAATCCAAGTCATTTGCAAGTCAGGACATCACCCTCCTGACATCATTAGTCCTCTTGCAGAATGAGAACAAACAACAATCTATGAGTAGGAGTAACTGCCCTACTGGGAACCCAACTGGCCAGTTCCAGTTGGGCAATGTTCTTCTTTCCTTCTTTCCTCCCTTTCTCCCTCCCTTCCTCTCTCCCTACCTTCTTTCCTTCCTTCCTTCCTCCCTCTCTCCCTTCATCCTTCCCTCCCTTCTTTCTTTCCTTTTTTCCTTCCTTCCTTCCTTCTTTCTTTCCTTCTTCCCTCTGTCTACATGGGGAATTGTATACTCATATGTAGGCATTCTGCTTAAGAGATTATAAATTTTGGTCAGTTAAACTTCACAAAATATCTTAGTATTTAAGGGCCAGATTTTTTTTTCCTCTTCCCTACCATTTTCCCCCTGAAAAACTGGGACAATTAACTCTTTTGTCCAATTTAGTTTCATTTATGAATTTCTTGGAACAGAGCTCTGGAAAATCAGGCTTTGATAAAACTCACTGGGATTCAATGGCGTTGTTTGACTATGCTTTAAACCCAAGTCACTCTGGCTCTAACAGATTGGCCAATATTAGGTCTCAGCCCAAGTCTCACTTAGTTGTTGTTTGGGTTTTGATGGCTCAGAGTGAGTATAAATA
This sequence comes from Antechinus flavipes, assembly GCF_016432865.1. NCBI lineage: Eukaryota > Metazoa > Chordata > Mammalia > Dasyuromorphia > Dasyuridae > Antechinus > Antechinus flavipes. The sequence continues at coordinate 89,936,136 of NC_067400.1, forward strand.
GCAATTGTTTCTGTTCTGGACAGAAATCCTAAGAGTCTTTCCCTCTCAGATTTTTTTTGAGTAGTTAAAGTGAGCTATCTTTTGTCTTATTTCTTACCTGTCACTGAGTCACTGAATGGGTATTGCTTTAGACAAGATCTGAGAAGAACCTTAACTTAAAAAGGCCAATGTCTCCCATTTTATCTAGGGCTCTCTCCAGTCATTCTGACCTATGTCCTGCCACTGGACTCAGATGACTCTAGAAGAGTCATGATAACTTTGCACAATCCTGCTTCACTTAACTTGAATTCATTTGCAAGTTAAGACATCACCTTTTAAAGTCATTTGTCCTCTTCAAGAACAAAGGACACACAACATACAAAATGACTGCTAAGATCCTTTCCAACTTTTAAGTCCTGTAACTCTGTGATTTTGTAAAGCAAACATCCTTAGGTACCAAATGTTTTTAGAAAGGTGTAAGAAAGGTAGAGCCCAAGATACCCAACATGCCCCCCCCCCAAACAATTTAAGATAACAAGTCAAATCAAATTTTGGAGTGTCAAAGTCAACAGAAGGTTAGGATGAGATTTTCTTCCAATCAAAGAAAAGTAGAGGTTGCCAGAAGTTTGACAAACTTGCAGTCACTGCAGCAATAGTAGCTTTAGAAGCTCTCGGCCCAGAGATGATACGAGGGTAAGCTAACTCATCAGAAAGAGTTTTAGGAAATCCTTGGCTCACACAGGGTACAGACAACAATGACTGGCAATTCTATTATTTATATGAAGTTCTGGGTTGCAGTTCTAGGGTGGAAAGAAGTACTAGAAATCAATCACAAGGGAGAAGAGCTTTCTGGTCATACTTCCAAAGTAAAGAGAGTTCTGCTGCTGCAGAAACCCAGGGCCTTTCCTGCATAAAGACCAGAGCTCTGACCAGGAGAGCAGTGACCAGGATCACACCACCTTGCAAGCACCAAAAACTTGCAGACTTCAAAAGCTAACTCTGAAAACAGCAACACAAAAAAGCCTGATGTTTGGAAAAGAGCCTCCCTAACCCCTATTGAGCAGAACCCAACTTTAAGTACAAAGTCAAAAAATAGCCCTTTTTAAAAAATGGGTAAACAACAACAACAACAACCAAAAAATGACCATAAAAAATTACTATAGGTGGTAGGAAAGACCAAGATATAAACCCAGAAGAAGGCAGCAATGTGAAAACAGCTATCAAGCATCAAATAAAAATGTTAATTCAACTCAAACCCAATAAGAATTCCTGAAAGAAGGGCAGCTAGATGGTGTAGTAGATAGAGCACCAGCCCTGAAGTCAGGAAGACCTGAGTTCAAATCTGGCCTCAAACACTTAACACTTCCTAGGTATGTGACCCTGGGTATAAATCACTTAACCCTAATCACCTCAGCAAGAAAAAAAGAAGGAAAGAAAGAATTCCTGGAAGAGTTGAAGAAAGAGATAAGAGTCATAAAGGGAAAATTGAGAAAAGAGTTTAAAATGATTCAAGAAAACTGTGAAAATAGAATTAACAGCTCAGGAAAAAAGGCAATTCTCCCCCCCCCCCCAAAAAAAAAAAACTACATAAAATAACATTTTAAAAACATAATCAACCAAATTGTAAAAGAGACACCAAAAAAATTACTGAAGAAAAGAACACCTTTAAAAGCAGCATTGTTCATGTGGGGGGAAAAAAAGGTACAAAAGCCCATTGGAGAAAATAATTCCTTAAAAATTAGAATTGGGAAAGAAGAAGCTAATGACTCAATGAGACATCAAGAAGCAATCAAATTCAAAATAATGGGAAAAAATAGAAAACAACTGACCAGAAAAATAAATTAAGTTAATTAAGAATTATTGGATTACCTGAAAGTAATGATCAAAGAAAGAACTTAGACATTATATTTCAAGACATTATCAAGGAAAACTGTCCTGATGTCCTAGACCCAGAAAATAGAATAGAAATTGACAGGATCCACTGATCACCCCCTGAAAGCGATCCCAAAATGAAAACTCCTGGGAATATTCTAGCCTAATTCCAGAGTTCCCAGATCAAAAAGAAAATATTTCAAGCAGCCTAAGAGAAACAATCATGGAGCCATAGCCAAGATCACACAAAATTTAGCAGCTTCCACATTAAAAGAACTGAAGACTTAGAATATGATGTTTCAAAAAGTAAAGGATCTAGAATTACAATCAAGAATAACCTAATCTGCAAAACTGAGTATATTGCTTCAAGGGAAAAAAAATGGATGCTTAATGAAATAAAAGACTTATCAGCATTCTCAATGAAAAGAACAAAGCTGAATAGAAATTTTGACATTTAAACAGAAAACTTAAGGGAATCATAAAAAGGTAAGCATGAAAGAGTAATCATAAGGGACTCAATAAAATTTAATTGTTTAATTCCTATATAGAAAAAATGATACATGTTGTTCTTTGGAGCTTTATTATTAGTAGTACAATTAAAGGATTTTATATACAAAGAAGGTATAGGAATAAATCAATTATGTTGAAATAATTTTTTTTTAAAAGGAAGGGGTGAGAAAAAATACACTGGGGAAAGGAAAAGTAGAATAGGGAAATTTTTCTCACATAAAAGAGGTACATAATGAAGAGTTTTCTCAATGGAAGAGAAAATTGATGGGGGGGGGCAGAACAATGCTTGAAAGTCACTCTCAGAATTTGTTCAATGAGAAAAATTATACATATATGTATGTATACATATATGTATATATACGTGTGTGTGTGTGTCTACACTCCGCTGGGCATAAAAATTAAACAATAGGGAACTAGGAGGGAAAAGGAACAACAGAAGGGATGGGATATAATAAAAGGGAAATCAGATTAAGGGAGGCAGTGGATAGAATAAGAGACAGGAACAGAAGGAACAGGATAAAAAGACAGAAAGGAAGAAACATTAGAAAATGGGATGGCAGGAAATATAATGTTAGTAATCAGAAACAGAAATACACTTGAAACAGAAACACACAGAGAGAATTAAAAATAAATAACTAGAGTTGAATCTAATATGCTTCAACTGAAGTAAAAAAGGGAAGATGTAACAATCATGACATATAATTCTAATTTGACATTCAAACAGAAAATTCAAGGGAAACATAAAAAGATAAGCATGAAAGAGTAATCACAAAAGGACTCAATAAATTTAGATTGTTTATATTCCTATATGGGAAGATATGTGTTACTCCTTAGAATTTTTTCATTATTAAGGCAAAAATAGACCTAATAAGAAATAATCAGGAAAAACTACATTATGCTAACAGTACCATAGGCAATGAAATAATATAAAAATTTTTTGCTGTAAATTCCTCTGATACAGACCTCATTTCTCAAATATATACTAGATACAGAACTGAGTCAACTTTATAAAAATAAGAGCTATTACCCAGTTGGTAAATGGTCAAAGGATATAAATAGGCAGTTTTCAGAAGAAGAAATCTAAGTTATTTATAGTCATATAAAAAAGTATTCTCACTATTGATAAGAAAAAGGCAAATTAAAATTACTCTGAAGTACCACATCACACCTATAAGAAATAGCAAATGCTACAGAGGATAAGTGGGAAATAGCTACATTGATGAACCATTAGTGGAATTGTGAACTAGGTCTGACTCTTCTAGAAAACAATTTGTAAGTATGTACAAAGAATAGTGTATACCCTTTGACTTAGCAATACCACTACTAAGTCTGAATCCCAAAAAGTTCAAAGAAAAAGGAAAAAGACCTATTTGTACAAAAATATTTATAACAACTCTTTTTGTAGTGAAAAGAATTGGAAATTGGGGAGATACCCATCAATTGGAGTACAACTGGGGAGCAAGTTGTGATATATGATTGTGATGGTGATTTCAAAAAAATATGGAAAGACCTATATGAATTGACACAAAATAAAATAAGAAGAACCAGATCATTGTGTATAGCATTTCTCTTTCTCTGTCTTTGTTTTTTTCTCACTCTCTCTCTCTTTCTCTGCCTCTCTCTTTTCCTCTCTCTCTTTTCTTCTCTCTTTCTCTACCTCTCTCTTTCTTTTCCTCTCTCTTTTCTTCTCTTTCTTTTCCTCCCCCCTCTCCCTTTCTTTTCTTCTTTCTTCCTTCCTTCCTTCCTTCTTCCTTCCTTCCTTCCTTCCTTCCTTTCTTTCTTTTCCTCTCTTTTCTTCTCTCTCTCTCTTTCTCTCTCTCTCTCTAACCCCCACTCCTAGGTAACCTTATTCCTCCAATATTTCCTACAAAAGCATAAAACATCTGTATCTCAGGATGTAGCTAGGCTTCAAATACATAGAGAACAATTTTAATATTACCAACACCAACTGCAAAGAATTAAATACAGTACCAACTGGACCTGGAGAGTTCTGTTTACAATCCTGATAAAGACAAGCAAACTATTTTCTGGAACAAAACTCCATAGCTTCCCTCTTGCTCCAGAAGCCAAAGAGACCCAGCCCTAACCTGTTTCGTAATTGATATAAGGGTTGGTTCTAATCTTAGTACAATGGATTTCCTTAGACCTGAGGTGAGGGGAGGAGAGACGAGGACAGGAGAAGGAAAAGTAGGTTAGCAGCATTTCCCTCCTGAAATGTTTTGCTTCTCCAGTGTTATCAACGATGTCCAGCCCTTCTTTTCTGATTTCCAACCTCATCAACCAACTATTGGTATTGTTTTTATCTTCCTTAATGCCCCTGGCCCTAGTGAATGGTTATCTCATCCATGAGTTACTAAATAATACCTAGGGCTTATCTAGGCACCCATGAACAGAAATGTTAAATGATTTGCCCAGGGTCAAATAGATAATCAGTGCAGTGTTAAGGGAGGGAGTCTAATTACTCCAAGCCCAGGATTCTAACAAAGAGAATTTAAAAAGAAATCAAATCTGAGTGTCCTTCCTTTAAGGAGGTAAGGGTAATGACCCACATGAGAAGATGGCCTCTCTTGGCAACAAAACTACACTTCATTCTAAGCCAAAAAATTATTTTTAAACCCTTCTTAAGTCCGTCTTCCAGGTCGTCTTCTCCCATTTCTCTAGGGACAGACTTCACTAAGTATTACTATCCGGTTCTTATAGGCTATTCTAATTGCCTAAGTGGAATTATAAGATTTCAAAGTAGAAGATTTTTTTGTCTAACCTTTATTTTGTAGATGATGAACTTGAAATTTAGCTGCCTATGAGAATCAATCTCTTAGAGCTAGTGAGTTAAAAAATCAGACTTTACCTGGCAACACTGCTATACTCCAAGGAGATTAAAAATAAATAAATAAATAAAAAAAATCAGAGACAGAGACAGAGAGAGAAAGAGACAGAAAAAGAGACAGAGAGAGAGAGAGAAAAGAGAGAGAGAGAGAGAGAGAGAGAGAGAGAGAGAGAGGGAGGGAGGGAGGGAGAGAGAGAGAGAAGGACTCCTATAGATAAAAAATATATAAATAGCAGCTCTTTTTGAGGTGGCTAAGAAATTGAAAGTGAGGGGATGCTGTCAATTGGGGAATGGCTGAATAAGTTATAGCATAAGTTTGTGATGGGATACTATTGAAACCTAGGAAGATTTGGATGAACTAATGCAAAGTGAAGTGAGTAGAACTCAAAGAACATTCCTCACAGTGACAGCAAAATTGTGATAATGACCAGTTGTAAAAGACTTAGTAGGGGCAGCTAGATAGTATAGTGGATAGAGCACCAGCCCTGAAGTCAGGATGACCTAAGTTCAAATCTGGCCTCAGACACTTAACACTTCCTGGCTGTGGGACCCTGGACAAGTCACTTAACCCCAATTGCCTCAGGGGAAAAAAAAAAGTAATTCTAATCAATACAATGATCTATTGCAACTCCAAAAGACTCATGATATAAAATGCTATTCACACCTCCAGATATGGTGGATTCAGAGTACAGATTGAAGCATATTTTCTCATTATTTTTCTTAAGATTTTTTTTTTATTTGGGGGAGCGGGGAGAAAATGGCAAAAGGTAGCAGAAAGGGACATAATGAGAGGAGAGTCAGGATTCAAAAACTGGTTTTCTAACTCCAAATTCAATGTGTTTTCCATTCTACATCATCCCATGGGAGGAACAACTCAGTCTGAGTTCCTTTCTGACTCTCACTCCCTGAGTGAGATTTTCCCCCTGAGATATTTGTCAGATGTCCCTTCGGGTTCTCAAACTGACCCTTCCTCCTCTTCAAGAATTGCTCTGGACACCTTTGACAAATGCCCAGAGTCATGCTCTGGTCCTGTCCCTCCCAGACCTGTTCTTGGCACAGTAGGGACTTCCTTTGGCTCTGCAGCCACAGCCAAGCCCATTCCAAGCTTGAGTTACACAACAGCCTTTGCCCCTGGGTCCAAGCCAGTGGGTCACATGCCTCCTGGGAGTACTCCGGAATGGGCCCTTCCCATTACTGGGATGCAGGCAAACCCAATTAGAAACAACTCCAATTATGTTTTGTAACTATTACAAGCAAGGGCAAGCCTATAGGAGACATGAACCAACAGGTTAAGGAAAATAAATATGAAGGGAAAGCTCTTTGGACCCCTGTAGACAAATGATGAAGCCACTAGAGATGTAAAGAATACTGAATCAGTATGTGTAGGTTCAAGTTGTGAGTGCGCTATTTGTGTGACCCTAGGGAATCACTTTATCTTTAGGGACCTCCACTTCATCAATATGAGGGAGTTAAACTAGATAACCTCTAGAATCCCTGGAAAGCCAGATCTAGAGTCTATTAATAGGAAAGTGCAGAAAACTAGTGAACTTTTAAGGAGGTCAACACATAAGATAATTTCTTAAGCTTTCATTTCCCAACACTCACCAAACACAGAACACAATGTTTGGGGTTTTTGTAATCCCAAAATTGTGCCTTTCCTTCCTTTTAGATTCATTCCTTCATTGACTAAATACTAGACACTGTGCTGGGAACAGGGGATACAAAGACAAAAAGCAAAAATAGAACACTATCCTCAAGGAGATTACATTCCATTAATCAAACACAAAATCTCCTGATAACCTTCATCAAACAACAGCTCAAATGTACATAATGTTTTATGTTTTGTTAAGCCCTTTTCTTAGCAGCCTCATTAAATTGTTGGTGAATTTGTTCTTATTGTATTTTACAACTGAGGAACCAAAGCTCAGAGAAGCTAAATGATTTGCCCAAGATCATACACTCAGTGAGTGTTGGCTCTGGGATTTGGACCCATCTCCTTTACTCAAAGATAAGCCTTCTTTCTGATAGGCCCCAGGATGCAAAAACAAAAATAAAATCATTTTCCATTTTACTGGGAAGACACAACTGGTACAGAGATAACAAGGGTATGTATGACCCCTTGCCTTGCTTCAGGGTAGATAGCAAGATTTTCAACTTTGCTCCTTCTACTTCAGGTGCTTCTGGTGTTTTCTTGAGGTTTCTTCAGGTGACCAGGCAGAGGTCAGAGGAGCAATGGAAGGAAGGCAGGAAGTCAGGTGAACAAATATTTATTAAGCTACTATTATATAACAGGCACTGGGCTAAAAGCTGGGACTACAAAGAAAAGTATAAAAATAAGGGAGAGGAGAAAAAAACAGTCTTTGCTATCAAAGAACTCAGTCTAATGAGAAGGCAATGTGCATACAAGATATCTACAGGATAAATTAGAGATAATTAACAGAGGGAAGTCCTAAAATTGAAAGGGCTGGGTGAGGCTTCCTGCAGAAAGTGGGTCTTTAAGAGCTGAGACTTGAAGAAAGCCAGGAGACTGAGATGAGGAGGGGGAATATTCAGGCATGGAGGGCTGGCAGTGAAAATGCCCCGAGTTTGAAGGAATGTCTTTGTGCCCTCTTTGGGGGGTTTTCTTGACAGAAATACTGATCTAGTTTGCCATTTCCTTCTCCAGTTCATTTTACAAATGAGAAAAACATCTATAGCAAGCAGGATTAAATGATTTGCCCAGAGTCACACAGCTAATAAGTGTCTGAGCTTGGATTGAATTCAGGTCTTCCTGCCTCCCAAGCCTTGTGCTCTATCTACTTTACTTCCAGCTGCCCCTCAAAAGGTGAATCTTTGGCTGAGACTTGAAAATCAGAGAAGCCAGGAGACGGAAGTAAGAAAGGGAGAGAGTCTCAGTCATGAGGGCCAGCCAGTAAAAATGCCCAGAGCTGAGAGATGGAGTGTCCTATGTGATGAGCAGCAAGGGAACCAATGTCACTAGATCACTAAATACACAAAAGGGTATAAAGTGTAAGAAGACTGGAAAGGTAGGATGGGATCCAGGCCAACTCAAGTGTCACGATGGGTAAAGAGCCAGGACTGAAGTCAGGAACTCCTGCATTCAAATCTCATCTCGCACTTACTAGCTGTGCGACCCTAGGCAAGTTAAGTGACAGCGTTTCAGCAAGAGCATGGAGTCCCAAGGAGTTGGACATAACTGAAATGATTGAAGATCAGAACAGGAAAAGGTTATTAAAGTCTTTAAAAGCCAAACAATTTCATGTTTGATCCTAGAGGTAACAGAGCCAGTGGACTTTATTGTAAAGGGGAGAGATATGGTAAGGCTTTAAGGGAAACACTTTGATAACTGAATGGAAGATGAATCAATGTTGGGAAAGACTTGAGAACAGACAATTGGCTACTACAACTTAAGCATGAGATGAAAAGGCTTAATACCTGAGAGGAAAAGACATGAAGGATGTTAAAGTTAAAAGAGTATAAAGGGAGAAGACAAAAGATCCCATACCAGAGCCTTGGGGGACACTCATGGTTATTAGTCAGGGTAGTTGATGATCTAACAAGAGGCAGGGGAGAGTTTGAACAAGGAGAATAGGGGGAGAACAGTGTCATAAAAAACTAGGGAGAAGAAGCTATCAAGAAGATAATCAACAGTGTTAAAGGCTAAGGAATTCAAGGATAAAAATAGAGAAAAGATCATTGGATTTGGCAATTATGACTACTGGTAGGTAACGTCAGAGAAAGGAGTTTCAGTTGAATGATGAGATCAGAAGATAGTAGAGTTTTAAATAGAGTGAGAATAAGGAAGTAGAAGTTCCTTCTCAAAAGGAGTTTGCCTTCTCAAAAAATTTAACCACAAAATGAGGAGAAATATAGGATAATAGGCTAGTGAGAATGGATGGGTCACATGAGAATTTTTTTGAGAATGAGGAAAGAGACAATAGTGGAAAGGTAAACAGGTAATATGTGAACATTTTCCCAAAAAAGACTTGGCAGGGGGAATAGGATGCTGACCATGTAGGGGCACACTTGAAAAAAGGAAGAGGTAAATGAAATTCAAGCATTATATCTTGAAATGAATGAGAGGGAAATAAAGAAAATGAAAATTTAAAAATTTTAAAAGATAGAAAAAGAAAATGAATGAGGTTTGGAACCCATTGATTCAATCCCAGCAAGTAGACAGATTTGCACAGCTACCTGAAAGCCCTGTATCAGGTTAAGCCTGTGGGGCTGACTTATAAAAGCTGTGGAAATGTGTCAACCATTTCTGAAACCAATTAGCCCCGCTGAGCTCATTCCAACCATGATACTTCATTGAAGTAGCAGCAGCAGAGGGAAGCAGATGGCTGCTGGAAGGACAGCAAAGATGAGCCAATAGCAGCAGGGGCAGCACAGCAGGACAAGGAAACTGCTAAGTCTTTTACAAGCTTAAGACCTAGCAAGATCAAGCTGCATACGTGCTATAGAAAAAGAAAAGAACCATAATGCCTTAGCAGATCTGTAGTCTGGGACAGCAGAATGACAGAACGATAACAGAAAGGGGAAAGAGATCCTTGCGTCCCAAATACAAGAGAAGGAGCCACTACCAAAGAGAAATGAGGCAAAAAAGCTATGGGAAAAGAAAAAAAAAAAAAGCAAACTTGGATCTCGATCTTCTTGAGTGCTGGGAGTCAAGTGCACTAACAGACTTTTGGGGTGGAGAAGAAATAGTGGGGTAAAGAAGCCCTTATCCAAAGTCTCTTGACAGTCCCCTCCAAACAACTTTAAAACAACTCCTCAAATCAAACTCTGGAGTGTTCAAGACAACAAAGGAATCATAGGGATTCTTCCAAGCCCAGGCAATGTAGGAGGTCAGGAAGAGAAAGTATAACATGGAGAATGAAGCTAGCCTGGAGCCCAGGATGAAACCCCAGTAGTGGGACTAAGTGATGGTGAAAGAAGTGGAAGTATCTCTAGAGCTCTCAAGCCAGACATGGTAAGGGGACAAGTCAACTGATCAGGAAGAGATTACAGGACTCCCTGTGCTAGCACTGGGTACAGGAGGAAATACTATTTGCCTATACTATGAGTCATAGTTCAAGGGCAGAGGAGAAGTAGGAGCTGGGAAGCACACTATTCAGCATCTCCTTTGCCAATACCCACTTCTGGGTCACAATTCAAGGGCAGAGAGGAGCATTTTTTGGTCAAGAGGTTGGGGAAGCCCTGAGGACCATTATCACTCCTGGCTTCCAGAGTTCAGGGATTTTGAGGAACAGTATCAATTGCAGTCACAAGAGATCAGGGGGCCCTTCTTGGATAAGAACCAGAGAGCAGACCAACTGAAGTACCCACACCTTTCTCTAGAGCATACCAACTTGTAAACATTAAAAAAATCCCCAAACGTCAGAACTAGATCTGAAAATAGCAGTGCAAAAAAGTCTGAAGCTTTAGGAGAGAACCCTTTCCCCCTCCTCATGCTAGTCACAGAGCCCAACATTAATATAAAGTTCCAAATAAAGAAAGTGGTGGAAAAAAATAAGCAAACAAAAAAAGAACCTCACTATAAAAAGTTCTATGATGACAAGGAAGAGCAAGACATAAACTCAGAAGACAAAGAAGTCAAAACATCTATAAGGCAAAGCCTTAGAGGGAAAAAAAAAAAATTGTGTGCAAGCCCAACAAAATTCTTAAAGGAATTAAAATCAAACAATTAGGGGAGAAAATGAAGGCAGAGGAAGAAAATTATAAAAAAAGAAATTAAAGCTTGGAAGAAAATATGTTCTTAAGAAGCAGAATTGGAAAAAAAAAAAAAAAGGTACAAAAGCACACTGAAGAAAATAATTCCTTAAAAATTTGAATGGGGGCTAATTGGTGTAGTGGATAGAGCACCAACCCTGAAGACAGGAGGACCTGACTTCAAATCTGGCCTCAGACACAATACTTCCTGGCTATGTAACCCTGGGCAAGTCACTTAACCCCAATTGCCTCAGGGAAAAAAAAAATTGAATGGGGCAAGTGGAAGTTAATGACTCCATAAGACATCAAGAAACAAGAAAATGCAGTCAAAAGAATGGAAAAATAGATAACTAGCAGAAAAAAATTCGATTAAGATAATTTAAGAATCACTACATTACTCAAAAGCCATGAGTAAAGAAAGATCCTGGAAATCTTATTTCAAGAAATTATCAAGGAAAACTGCCCTGATGCCCTAGAATCAGAGGGTAAAATAGACATTGAAAGAATCTACCAGTTATCAACTGAATGAGATCCTGAAATGAAAACTCCCAGGGATATTCTACTAAATTCTGGAGCTTCCAAATCAAAAAGAAAATACTTCAAGCATACAAAAAGAAACCATTCAAATACCAAGGCGCCACAGTCAACATCACACAAGATTAAACAGCTTCCACATTAAAGAAATGGGAGGAAAGGGAGCGTTGAAATGTAATGTTCCAGAAAGCAAAGGAAGCTAGGGTTACAATCAAGAATAACCTACCAAGTAAAATTGAGTGTAGTACTTCTGGGGAAAAACCAGATTTTTAATGAAATAGAATGCTTTCAAGCATTCCTGTTGGAAATACAAAAGTTGAATAGAAAAATTGATACTCAAACAGAAGATGCAAGAGAAGCATAAAATGGCAAACATGAAAGAGACAGCATAAGGAACTCAAGATTAAACTGTGTACTTTTCTTATATTTCTTATAAAAAGTATATCATTAACAAGATGGTTAAGAGGATTCTATATAGAAACAAAGTGTGGGAGTGAGCCAGTTATCACTGGGGTTGATGAAAAAAATGAAAGGTGAGAAAGAAGGATAGCCAGGGAGAAAGGTGAAAGGAGACGAATGGGGAAAACTTATCTCATGTAAAATTGGTGAACAAAGAAGAACTCTTATAGTGGAGAGGAAAATAGTGGGGGCAATGCTTGAATTTACTTTCATCTAAATTGGATCACCATTTCTTATAGCATAGTATTATTCCATCACAGTCATAGATCACAATTTTCACAGTGTGTTTAGCCATTCCCTAATGGATAGGCATCCCCCCAGTTTACAATTCTTGGTCACCACAAAGAGAGCTGCTATAAATATTTTAGAACATAAAAGGTTTTCTTTTCCTTTTCCCCCTAATCACCTTGGAAAACAGACCTAATAGTTGCTGAATCAAAGAGTATCTAGTTTTATAAGTCTCTGATGATAACTCCAGATTTCTCTCCAAAATGGTTGGATCAGCATCCAAATTCTTAAAGAAAAAGTTAAATAAATTGTAGGATTTAAACAGACAGTAAAACTATACTACCAAGAGACCTCAACCTTCCCCTTTCAGAGTCAGATAAATCTAGCCATAAAATAAATAAGAAAGAAGCCAAGGAAATGAATAAAATCTTGGAAAAGTTAGATATAATAACTCTGTGGAGAAAACTGAATGAAAACAGAAACGAGTATACCTTTTTCTCAGTTGTACATGGCACCTTCACAAAAATTGACTATGTATTCACAGGGGTCCTCAAACTTTTTAAATAGGGAGCCAGTTCACTGGCCCTAGAGGGCCAGACTATAGTAAAAACAAAAACTTTGTTTTTTGGGCCTTTAAATAAAGAAACTTCATAGCCCTGGGTGAGGGGGATAAACGTCCTCAGCTGCTGCATCTGGTCCACCGGGCCGCAGTTTGAGGACCCCTGTAGGGCATAAAAACCTCACAACCAAATGCAGAAATAGTAAATATACCCTTTTCAGACCACAATGCAATAAAAACTGGTATTTAATAAATGGCTATGGAAGCATAGATTAAAAGCTATTTGGAAATGAAACATATAATCCTAAAGAACAAATGGATCAAAGAACAAATTATAGAAACAAGAATTTCATTAAAAAGAATCATGACCATAAGATAACATTTCCAAAGCTTTTGGGATGTGATCAAAGCGGTATCTAGGGGGAAAAACACATCTCTAAATACATATATCAGTTAAAAAAGAGAAACAGAGCAGATCAATGAATTGAGCATAATACTAAAAAAAAAATTTGAATAACAACAAATTAAAAATCTCCAATTAAACATCAAACTAGAGATCCTGAAAATAAAAGGAGGGATTAATAAAACTGAAAATTTTTTAAAAATCGAATTAATACATAAAACTAGGAGCTGGCATTATGAAACTCAATAAAAAAGATAAATTGTTAGTTAATTTTATTTTTCTAAAAAAAAGAAAGTCAAATTACTCATATGAGATTTACCATCAATTAAGACAAAATTAATGATTAAGAGTAATTTTGCTTAATATGTCAGTAAATTGCCCAGATTAATAGAAGAAGGAATAGAGAATATTTCAAAAAAAAAAAATACTGTCTTAGAAAAAGAAATTGAACAAGCTATTAATGAGACTTTAAGGAAAAAATCTCCAGGACAAGATGGATTACAACTGAATTCTACCAAACATTTAAGGAGCAATAAATCACAATACTATATAAACTATTTGGGGAAAAAATAAGCTAAAAAAGGAGTCCCATTCAAGTTCCTTTTATGACACAACTATGGGAAAGAAAAAAAGAGAAAGTTATAGAACAATTTCCTTAAGGAATATTGATGCAAAAATTTAAAATAAAAATAGCAAGGATATTACAACACTATCTCACAAAAAGTCTACATGACCAGGGATTTATAACAGAATGCAGGACTGGGGGAAGCTAGGTGGCCCAATAGATAGAACAGTGGCTCTGGATTCAGGAGGACCTGGGATTTGAACCCAGTCATTGACATTTACTAGCTGTGTGATACTGGACAAGTCATGTAAGACTCATTGCCTCAGTTTCCTCATCTATAAAATGATCTGGAAAAAGAAATGGCAAACCATTGCAATATCTTTGCCAAGAAAACCCTAACTAGCATCACAAAGAGTCAGACACAACTGCAAAAAAACTCCACTTCAACTTCTTGACTTCAGGTAGTACTCCATTCATCTTATGATAAGCTCTTCAAGAGAGATATAGAAAAAAGAGAAATCCCATGACAGATATCCTGAAATCACTTATGTTTAGGATACTGATGAAAATCTACCAAAAGAAAATTAGAAGGAACAAACAGGTAGCACAAAAGTGTCATAAAAACCCAGAGAGGAGAGAATATGCAAGAGAAAAATGTGATTAACAATGTCAAATGCTGTAGGCTGATCAAGAAGGATGACAACCAAAGAAAAAAGTCATCAGAGCTACATTCTCCTTTCCCAAACACCTCTCTCTTCCTTCCTCTATAGCATTCACTCTTGCAAGAGAGAGAGTGAAGATGTTTCACCAAAGCACCACAAATCAGCTCACACCTTGTCTATACCTGCTCATCTTATGAAATAAGTCCAAAGAAAATTAGCTGACTGTATTCCCTCACCCTACATCAAGTGTCAGACAGAGTTAGGGTATCTTTAAGCTGTATGGAGAATTGTCCTTTTAAATCCCACTCCCACCTCCCCTCGGGAATCCAAGCAGGATAGAGCTCTATTCATATTTGTGATTCCTTGAAGTCCACTAACAAAATTCTCTTGAGAAAAAAACAAACATAACAGGGGTAATTAGGGCAAAAATGGAAAATAGGAGAATATAAGTCAGGTATCACATTTACTTATCCAGTTATTGAACTCCTAATATTTACCCCCTAACACAATTCTGTCACTATTAATATTCCTAATCCTGAAGCCTCTATAAACTTTGTACTCAGAGGAAATCATTCCCTTCTAAAAATGTGTTTCCTTTTCCCTTTCCCTTTCCCCCCTTACACTGGGCCCAGAGGAGATGAATTGGGCAGGAGAAAGTCTTAAAAATAATAAAAATAAACTGTGGATAGACAGCAGCTATGACAGCTATTTCCTGTTTGGTGTCTCTGACCACAGACCTTTTCTAGCCAAACAAATTAACATCAGAAAACAACTTGGGAGAAAAGTGGGGGAAGAAGCATTTATTGAAAAGCTAAAAAATAAAAATAACTCACAAATTGTTCCTAGAAAAAGGTGTGGATTTAGAGAAGAAAAGGAAAATAGCCTATCTCTTAGAATTGCAAAATCCTTGAAAATCATGAAATTTTAGATTGTGAATGCATCTTTGAATTTTCAAATACTTTATCCCAGAACCAAATTAAATTGTAATTGGGAATATTTACAAAATGAATAAAATACAATAAAACACAGATGATGTTAATATGTGGTTTTCTAAGTTAAAATGTGCTCACAGGGATCCTTTATGTATTCTATTTGAGTTTGACACTATCAATCTCCTTCATCATACAGGTGAGGAAACTTGCGACCTAGAAAGGTTAAGTGAATTATAGTACCTGATCCAATGTTCTTTCCAAAAATCACATATGTAATAATTAACAGAACCAAGATTTGAATACAAGCTCTATTCTTTATTGCCTCATTCACCATCTACACATCTTTCTGGACCAAAGTGCCCTTTCCTGGTGATAAAATATATTGTTTCTTCTATTATATTATAAATTCCTTGAAGGCAGAGATTGATTGCTTTTGTATTTGTAACCCAGTAATCTTGGCATGCTATTTAATAAATTAATTTTCAATCACTTCATTCATTCATTTCAAATCCAATACTCTTTCCAACAGTACCATGCTCTTTCCCTTTCTGCATATTGTGGTGGAAAGAATCTGGGAAATCATCTACTTTATAAATGATGAAACTGGAACCTAGTGAGTATGAAAATTATTCATGCATATGTTTTAATAATAAAAAGCTTTAATAAAAAAAAAAAAGAAACTGGAACCCAGAAGAGAGAATTATTCATGTTGCTGTAGCTAGCTAGCATCAGAAATATAATTGATGCTCAAAATTTTTTACCTAATCCAGTGTTTTTCCAACTGCAAGATGCTACTTCCGTTAACCCCTGAAGAAAAATTAAACATTTCCAGCTTCTAGGATATGTTGGCACAAAGATTAGATGGACAAACAGGAGGTCAGACACACCCTATCCTTGAACCAGCCCTTCAAGACCACTTAGTGAAGTGCATATATCCTCAAATGTCACTGAAAGGAACCTTAGAGATAGTCTAATACAACTCCAATGTAAAATTACAGAAGAAAAACAGAAGAAACTAATCTCTGAAATTAGAATCATAGAGAATTTTAGAATTAAAGCTGTAAGCTTGATTTTTGCTCCCACTGCCATGAAACCACATGCTACATACTCATAGGGAAACATGACCCCTGAATGGCTGAGAGAATACTGAGCCTTGATGCTGTGTAGCTGCATGAAGGGAGAAAAGACTCCTTCAGAGTGGTTGAAAGACCTACTTGGAGGAGTTCAAGAGAGAAAGGTCTGTAGGGTGAGATATGGACTTTTGAAAGATGAACTAGACCCCTTAAAGCTGTAGCAAATTTGAAAGTTTCTAGTATTTGAAACCCAAGAGACTATAAATTTCAGGTTCCCTCTGAAATTTTACCCTTACTAATTCATTCCTTTAACTTAGAAGTAGTTTCTATTAAAAAGCAAATATCTCTGGGAGAAGGAACAAATTATCACTTATTTGTAATTCCAAAGTAAATGTTTTTTAATTCTTTTTCAGTTAACAGCTAGCTGAGAGCAAAATTTAACAAGAGAAAGAGAATAGTATAAGGGTACTAAGGACCAAATTAAATTATCTAAACATTTTGCTTGTTTCTACAGTAAGCGTGGAGAAAGTCAATTCTGGACCATCTTTGCACCAAGCAAAATTACTAAAAGCTTGCTGCTAGATTTCTCATTTTATTATTTACTGGGTTCAGTTGGTGGGAAACCAGGACCCATTCAAATGAAAGAAGGTAATAATGTAAAAAGACTAGGGAAGACTTGTATGAAGTAACACAGAGCAAAATGAACAGAGCCAGAACAATTTACATAATGACAATCACATAAACAACTTTGAAGGACTTCAGAACTCTGGTAAATCCAGTGACCAATCATGGTTTTATAAGACAAAGGATAAAGCATGCTATTCATCTCTCAGCAACATGGTGATAGAGTAGAAGCTATATTTTCAAATATAGTCAAGAGGAATTGTTTTGCTTTACTTTTTTGTTATGAGGACTTTTTTTGCAGGAGGCAGGAGAGATTGCTGTATAATGATAGAAATGCCAAAAAAAGGAAAAGATCATCATGAAATTTTTTTAAAATAACCAATTTCTAAAATATATAAAGAATTGTGTCAAATTTATAAGAATACACATCATTCTCCAATTGATAAATGGTCAAAAGAAATGAATAGACAATTTTCAGATGATGAAATTAAAGCCATTTATAGTTATAGGGGAAAAATGATCTAAATCACTATTGATTAGAGAAATACAAATTAGAACAATTCTGAGGTACCATCTCACATTTTTCAGATTGGCTAAGATGACAGGAAAAGATAATGATAAATGTTAGAGGAGATATGGGGAAACCAGGACATTGTTAGTGGAGATGTGAAATGGTCCAACCATTCTGGAGAGGAATCTGGTACTATGCCCAAAGGGCTGTCAAACTGAGCGACCCTTTGATCAGCAGTGCCATTACTGGGCCTGTATCCCAAGGAAATCATAAAGGAGGGACATGCAAAAATGTTTGTAGCAGCTCTTTTTGTGGTAGCAAAGAATTGGAAAAGAAGTGGATGCCCATCAGTTGGGGAATGGCTGAACAAGTTGTAGTACATAAAGGTAATGGAATATTATTGTTCTATAAAAAATAATGAACAAGCTGATTATAGAAAGGCCTGGAAAGATTTACATGAACTGATGCTGAGTGAAACAAGCAGAACCAGGAATACATTGTACACAATAACAGCAAGAATGTGCAATGATTAACTATGAAAGGTTTGGTTCTTCTTAGTGCTTCAGTGATTTAAAGGAATCCCAATAGACTTTGGACAGAAAATGCCATCTGCAAACAGAAAAAAGATCTAAGGAGACTAAATATAAATCACTATATACTATGTTCACTTCTTTTTTCTCTTTTTTTTAATCTCTCCTGTGGTTTTTCCCATTTGCTCTGATTTTCCTCTCCCAACACAGTTCACAAAACAATCTGTGTTAAAAAATAACCTAAAAAACCTAAAATAACAATAAAAAAAAATAATGAAATTCAGAAGGATACATAGAAACATTTACTTGCTATGTACATTTAATATGGGCTTTTAAAAAAAGAAATGTAAGAAATTCTAGTTCAAATACAATTACTTACAATCTTACTTCTGTTCTTTTATATACTTAAGTGTTCATAATGTTGATATTAAAGTTCATAATAAATGTTTTAAATTTGCAATGCACAGTACTAAATTGTTAATATTCTTCATATAGTGACAACTTGTGTACATAGCCATGAGGGTAAGAAGAAAGATGAGGGAACTCAGGCCACAGGAAGCTCAATGGAAGGAACTTTGCATGTTGAGATACAAAAGATGGGAAGGGACACGATAACTGTCTTCAAACATTTGAGAGGCTATAATGTGGAAGAAAGGTTAAGACTTTTTCTATCAAGTCCCAAAGATCAAAACTTGTACCAATGGACAAAATAGGTAAAAGTAATGGAGCAGCTGATTTCAATTCAATGTCTATTTAAATGAAGAAAAATTTTCTAAATACAACTGCTAACCAACTTTCTAGTCACAGGCAAGCAAGCCAGTCCACCTAACAGGACAGCAGCTCCTAGGGGAGTGGCCAGAAGCAATTGAACCAGAAAAATACCCAAAGACCCTGAACCCCCAAAACTTGGGAATAGTAATGTCCCCCCCCAAAGCCATCAAATCTCTTTCCTCCCATAACTGTCATCTGGAGAGGCGTTCGCATGGAGAAGGAGCCAGCCATTCCCCACCACTGACAACCAAGACCTCACACAGTTATTCAGGCAATCCAGCCTAGCTGAAACACCAAATTACCCCCAAAGGTGGGGATACAGGAAGTAGCCTGGGCAGATGAGCCAAACTTGACCACTACCCTCCCTTCAGACTGTTGGAGACAGCTCAACAACGGAACTCAAGAGCCTCAGGAACTGCAATACCTCCAGCCCAGTGCCTGAAGCTGTCCTCCTGGGAAGCAACCCCAGTGGAAATGCAGTCTGGCAACTGCTTCTGCTTCTGCTGAAGACCTAGAAAAGTTCTCATCACCAAAGTCTTTGACACACTGAATGTTTCTGTGTCAAAACTGATTTGACTTTATCAGTGGAAATGACCCGAAAGAAAAGATGTTACTTTTTGCTTTACTGCTGCAATTTAATGGGACATTTCCATCTGCCTGGTGGCCAAAATCTTCCATATATATTGTCTGCCCCAAGAACTTCTTGAGTAGAACCATAAAAACATTTTACACAGTAACAAGATTGTGTGATAGTCAACTGTGATGGACTTAGCTCTTTTCAACAATGAGGTGATTTGGGGCAATTCCAGTAGACTTGTGATGGAGAGAGCCAAGAGAGAATCATGGAGACTGAGCGTGGATGAAAGCATAATATTTTCACCTTTTGTTGTTGTTTGATTTTTTTTCTATTTTTTTCCCTTTTTGATCAGATTTTTCTTGGACAGCGTGATAATAGTGGAAATATGTTTGGAAGTATTGCATATGTTTTGGCTTATGTTGAATTACTTGCTGTCTGGGGAAGGGGGAGATGAAAAAGGAGGGAGTAAATGTGGAACCCGGGGGTGAACGTTGAGGACTGTTTTTGCATGTATTTTAACAAATAAAAAGCAACTATTAAAAAAAAATGTGAGTGAGTTTCTTAAAAGCAGAGGCTGTTTCAGTTTTCTCTATTTCCAGTGTTTCACACTTTATAAACACTTAATAAAGGCTTCATTCATTCATTCATTTAATAATTAGAATGATCTGAATTGTAGGTTCTCTGCCATCAGAAGCCTTCCAGTCTATTTTTCAGGAACGTTAAAAATAAAATGTATTTATTAATGTATAAATACAAATTATATATTATATAAATATAAATTACATATATAAATATAAATTAGAAATTAGAATAGAATAGATTACATTAGAATTATAATAGAATGTAGGATTAAGTAATTCTAAAGTCTCATCCAGCCTATCTTTGAACCAATTACATAATTTCTCTGATTCTCAGATTCTTTATCTAAAAAAATGGGCATAATAAAAATTACATTTTCTACCCTCATCTGATCATTTACCAGATCAAATCAAATAATGCATAAAAAGTTCTATGGAGGTGTGATCTATTACAATAATTATGATACCAGGGCCAAAATATATATTCGCTTCCTCACCCAAACAAGTTGAAACATCACCATTTTAGCTGCCCCCAACTTCCCGGCACCTGGGTTTTGTGTACAGCTGGCTTGCTTGGGAACTTTGACTTGGACCCTCCAATGAGCTAAGCAGGAAACTGCTTGTAACTGAGAGGCTGAGATTTCCCTTTATTCAGGAAATTGGTTTATTCAGGTGGGATTTTCATAGTATAATCTCTAGCTATTGAAGGTGTCAGGAAAGGAAAGAAGACAGATCAGAAATCTGATCTCCAACAAAATCACAATACCTGAAATCAAGTTTCATATTACACATAACCATATGGTTATACCAAATGGACATCAAATTATTTAGAACATTTAACAATATTATTTTACCATTAAAAAAGGAATAAGGAGAGTACGTTCATTTATCTTTAAATATTTGGGGGGAGTCCTGTAAAAAAATCAAACTTTCTTTTTAGCCAGGGAATTGAACTAAAACCAGTAAAAAGTTATAGAGAAGCAGATTTTGGCTCAATAGATGTTTCTTTGTTGAATAACAGAGAATTTCCCAACAATTAAAGCTACTAAAAGATGGAATAGAATCCCTTTTAGGATGGGGGAGCTGTCTTAAATCAGAAGCTGAAAAATTTGTCAATGATGTTGTTCTTGATCATTAAAATTCTTGCTTTAGATATTAGGTTGTTTAACATAATATCTAAGGCCTCTTCCAAATCTTTTCACCCCTAAAATTCTTGGACTTCAATGATGGAGGAAATGTAGGGATGTAGGTATAGAAGAAATTCTGAAAAAAAAATCTGGACTCCAGTTCAAATTTTATTTGCATACAAAAATATATTATAAAGGGATAAAGCATTATTACTGTTTCCAACTATATAATTACAAATATCTTCATAAATGCATTTTAAATTATATATGAGTATGTTTTAAGGAAAAATATAATATTAGCGCGTAAGTTATTTGCTCTCATCTGCTGCACAGGTTAATGAAGTCAATTTTACCACCTAAGAATCCAGCAAAAAGTGATCCCCAAGGTTGTGTTTTAAATAAAAATATCTCAGATGACAGTAGGATACACTGATCTTAGTCAACTATGGCAGCAGTTTCTAACAGCTGGCTTCCTTGGGCCTTCACGGGTTTCTGAAGCTTCTCCCATTGAAAGAACAGGTACCCACATCTTCTCTTTTCACATGCCTATAAATATGAAAGAAATAACAGTCTCTATTCACATAAGGTTATACATATCCTATACTTTACTGGGCTGTACGTCAGAGACATGAATCAGAGGATCAACTTTAATGGCAATCTTCCCACTAATTTATGTCTGTTCCAACTGCCAGAATTGGGCAGAATTTCACAATTTAAATCAAGCAGGCAAATTCATAGAATAGACCTATGATAAAAACTATGGGGAAATTATAAGGAACGTCTGTTAAAACGGTTTTATGTTGTCTGAAGGAGGAGGATACTGTGTTAAATAGGCAATAAAAATCTTCAAATAGGATTTTGCATGGTGCCAGGCTTCTTCTCCACTTTCAGTCCCATTTGAGACTGGAGCTAGACACTGCCAAAAATAGCTGCATACCTTTTAAACTCAAATCTAGTTGTTGTCATCCAGATGTTTGGCAAGAAGTAGACCTAGTTTTAAGGCAAGACACCCCATTTGTATAAATCACGCAATTACTGGAAATTGAAGAATTGAGTCAAAATTCAGCTACTATGACTTTGCCAATTGTAGCTGAATAAACAGAGTCCCTGATGGGAAAGAGACTCTAGCCAACAACATCTGATGTTGTGTCCCTTCCTTTCTAGAGCCCAAAAGAAGTAGGTAGACTAAGAAGGGGGTAGTTCAAAGAACAAAAATCTTACACACTATCAAGAAGCCCTCCTGGAGGAATTCTTCCACCCCGATCTCTTGCTCACTTCTCCCTACCTACTCCCTTTAGAATATGGTCTAATTGATTTGTCCTTTACACAAAGGAGAGTATCCTCACACCTCCCCAGGGGATTCATATTCCAGTGTGCTGGAAACCACAGATTATGTCTCTGGACATGCAAACAGAATAGCGTTAGAATTAGTTTCCAAATGAAAAGCGTGCATTTAGAATAATTATTATATTATTCCATACATGGCTTGAGTTTTTCTTCAAGTGGTATAAGAATGTGTCCTTTAATAAGTTTTTAAATAACTTCTTTTTGTTTAAAAAATAAAAAAAAATTTAAAAAACTGTCAATAAGTTTTAAAAAATTTAAAAAATTAAAATTAAAATAAATAACTTCTTTTAAAAATAAGTTTAGTAGTTAAAAGATTCAAACCATTCCCAAGTCTCTATGAAAATGGTTGTTTAATTCATTCCAAAAGAAGTTATCCTCAGGCTTTGAAAAATACTATTCTATGTCAATTCCCATCCTAAAGAAATTGGCAGCTTCCAAATTCAATGCTAGAAACATTTAAAAACTAAGAAGAAAAGGGGAGATTTAATAACTCCATTTAAGTTCCTTTGACCACACCACTTTCTTTCAAATCCTCTTAAGAGAATTAATCCACACATGTCTTCTTGATCTATTACTCTTTGGAGACTGCTTTTTAGCTTTTTAATAAAGACCTCTGCTGATGGCAGAATGATTGTGGTGGTGAATCTGCTCATTTTCTTCCATCTTAAAGGCTCAACTTTCTAATAGAAACATGTTATCTAATGGCCAATAGGGTTATGACAAAGTTGTCAATAAAGATAAGGATCCATCCTGGCTCTAAACTAATGGTTTCATTTTTGCAATCAATCAAATGCAATCAATTGTTAAGCACCTTCTATGTGTCTAACACATCAAATAACTGTTAACAGCTTCTCTGTTCACAATGTGGAGGAAATTCTCCATATCAATGAAATCATAGATAGTATTTCCATCTTTGGAGTTAGCTATTGTTATTTTTGTTAGCTATTTGTTGTGAAATATGGGAAATAATACCTACTTTCTAATGTCCTGTCCAGATCAGCAATGAAGTCCTCTAGTTCTTTGGTGTCTCCAAGTTTGGCTGTAAAACAGGGGATAAAAATTTAGTTTGTTGGTGGAGTTGTGAACTGATCCAATCATTCTGAAGAGCAATTTGGAACTATACCCAAAGGACTATCAAACTTTTGATCCAGCAGTGTCTCTACTAAGTCTGTATCGCAAAGAGATCAGAGAAAAGGGAAAAGAAACCATTTGTGCAAAAATGTTTGTGGCAGCCCTTTTTGTAATGGCAAAAAACTGAAAACTGAGTGAATGCCCATCAGTTGGGGAATGGTTCATTATTGGTTTTGGTATTGATATTATTACCATGATAAGTTATGGCATATATTATTGTTCTATAAGAAATGATCAGCAGGATGATTTCAGAAAAGCCTGGAAAGCTTTACATGAACTGATGCTGAGTGAAGTGAGTTGAACCAAAAGAACATTGTACACAGCAACAAGATTATGCAATTTTCAACCATGATGGATTTGAATCTTTTCAACTAAGAGGTGATTTTAGGTAATTTCAATAGACGTGTGACAGAGAGACATCCCCATCCAGAGAGAAGACTATAGAAACTAAATGTGGATCACAGCATAGTATTTTCATCTTTTTTGTTGTTTGTTTGCTTAGATTTTTTTCCCTTTTGAATTGATTTTTCTTATGCAGCATGATAAAGGTGGAAATATGTTTAGAATAATTGCATGTTTAACCTATATTGGGTTACTTGCTGTCCACGGAAGGGGGAGAGTGGAAGGGAGAGAGAAAAATTTGGAACACAAAGCTTTGCAGAGGCCAATAATGAAAACTATCTTCACATATATTTTGAAAAATAAAAAGCTATTTTTATTTTTTAAAAAACTTTAATTTTTTACATATGAATAATTCAGGGAGACATATGGTGACCTTCAGGATTATTTGACCTTTTTTGCATTCTTTCGATCATTCAATAATACTTAACAATCATTATGCTGCTACTACCAGTTGTGGGCTGCTAAGTATAGCTACCTTCAAGGTGTTTTCAATCCGATGGTTTTTTCAAAATTGGAGCCAATATCTGTGATTCACTATCATAGGAAACACCCAGAGAAGGAAGCTTCTTCTAGTCCAGGTTGACATCTTCTTAGACTCTTAGAGAACTATCTCAAAAACTAATTTTTTGCCATTTCCTCTGCACACCAGCTCTATGGTTCAAGCACAATAATGTTTCTAAAGTTTCTAAAATATTTTCTTCCTTCATATTATGATAGAAAAAAGAGTCTTCCTTCACTGTCTTTGGAGAGATTAATAAAATACTCTAATTTCCAAGTTGGAGTTACTGAATGTCCAGATCTTGGCATATATTTTATTAAGCCTTCAGTACCAAAGTATATCTTGTATTGATATACCAAAATAAATATAAGGGAGTCATGGGGGCATTTTTACATGCAGTGATGTAGGATTTGGAAGACTTGGGAAAGTATCCTATCCTGAGCAAGATCTCCCCCATTCACTAGGTTTTTTCCCACCCATTTGCCACATGATGAAATTCTGCCATCAAAGGGCAATTCAGCCTTCTAATTTAGCCGTGTGTGTGAGTTTTGCATTAAAAAATACATATTTGCCCAGAAGAATAGCATATGAAACTGAAACCATCATCTACCAGGAATGTCTTGAGTTGTGGAATGTTTTCCTGGGAAAATACGTTGGGATCAAGATATTAAAATACAAGAGATATTAGGAACATAGAATTTATGGGAAAGATGGATAGTTTCAACAGACTAGTCACTGCTCAGGTAGAGCATCTCTAGGAAAGGCCATAGTGGTAACCAGTGGTGTTAGTACAAAGACCTCAAATGCCTGACAAATGAGTCACCAAAAAGCCTCCTTTAAGGGCACTCCATGAATATACTACTTTTAGAAAAGTTTTGGAGCAGAAATGTGTTTTTTTTAACTTCACATGTTTGTAACAGAGGTCTTGTTTTTCTTTCATTCTCATTTGGGAGGTGAGAAAGAAAGCAAGCAGATTTTTGCTGATTGAAAAAATTGAATTTTTAAAAAATATATTGGAAGAAAAAGAGGGTCAGACCTCATTAAAGAGCTGGAATAGATCTTAGAAATCATCTAGTCCTACCCTCCCCAATAAACACACACACATATATACATATGGGGACAAGGGAGGAGAGAGACAGAGAAACTGAATCTTAGCGAAGTTATTTTCCCAAGAGTCACATAAGTAGTAACAGAGCTGGGTTCAAACTTGATTCTCCTGACTCCAAATGGAGGGACTTGAATGCTAAGCTGAATTTGAACTTCATTCTTTATGCAATAAGGACTCATTGAAGGTTTTAGGGCAGAGAAAGTATATGATCAGGAAAATCAACATAATGATTGTAAGCAGGATAGATTTTATGATGAGAAGAAACTAAGAAGAAAGATTATAGGATAGAGGGAAAAGAACTCTGCCTCTGGAGTCAAGAGACTTAGATTCAAATGCTACTTCTGGTACTTGGGCAAATTGCTTAATCTACCTGGGCATCAGTTCTCTCATCTGCAAAAGGTTGGACTAGAGCCTATCTAAGATCCCTTCCACCTCCAGAACTATCACTTTTTGACTATTTAGAAGACTTTGCTGATAGTCCAGGCAAAAGAAAAATGAAGGCATGAATTAAAGTAATGGAGCACTGAAAACAGTAAGGAAAGGGAAAATGTGGAGGAACAATCAGTAGGACTTATTGACTGAATATGGAAGGTGAGGGAATTATAAAATATTAGAGCTGGGTGGGACCTTAGAAATCAATAAGTATAAGATTTTCATTTTACAAAGAAGGAAAATGATGGCCAAAGAAGAAGGTGGCAAGGTAAGATAGGAAATACAAATGTCTTTGAACATTAGAGAATGAGATGTTCTATATGTGGGTAGCTGGATGGGGCTGTAATTAGGGGGCAAAATGGAAAGGTGGAAAATAATGAGGCCATTTCAGAAATAGAAAAGTCAAAATTAGGGGCTGGCTCGAGTTTGGATTTTATTTTTATTTGGAAGAGAGATAAGAAGGTAGGAACAGGAAGCAGAAATTAGGATTGTTTTGCTCTTAGGTACTTTACTTCGAAGTACCAAAGCCAGGCTCAATAATCTAACAGTTTTCCTTTCTTGAACTAGCTTCCTCTAAGAAGTGTGAACAAGGCAAACTTATAACCAACAACCTGAGAAAAACTGACAAATCTGTAAGAATTGCCCATTTGTTTTGCCGTTGAAGTATTTGACTTCACATTTTTAGTAATAGAAAACTCCTTGCTACATTGCTTTTTAGACCTTATGGTCCTTTTGCCAGCAGGTCTTTATTCTCCAAGGTGACACCTCTTCAGGATCAGGGACCAGGCAGCAACTTCAGGCAAGATTGTGCCATCTTGAGACTATTTTTAATATGCTAGGCTCACCAGAAAATGTGAGATAGATGATTGTACCAATTCCCAAAAGGGTTCTAAAATAACAAGATCTGGGTGGGGATATGTCATGGAAATGGAAAATCTCTTAGGAAAAAATCTGCTTTAACTTTAGAGAGTGGTAAAATCCAAAGAAGTTATAGCTTTTTTTTTGTTTCTTTTTTTTTTCTACATTATATAATTTTCACTTCTGAAAAACAAAGATTATTTTGTTGTCAGGAAGGCAACTGTCCAGTGTAACCTGATGTTCTACTATCTAACAAAGGCATTTATTTGAGGTTGAAAACATTTAAGGTCAGTTTCCTTACCTCTCACCTAAGTCAATCCAAAGAGCTAGGAGACTTCACATGAGTTTTAAAGAATAAAGAAGCAATGTGATACAGGAAAAAATAAAAATAAAAAAGTCCTGTGCATCTGAGTTCAAATCCCATCTCTGCTCCTTGTTTCCCAGGATGACTGACTGGGCGCACTGAACTTGTTTTCTTCTGTAAATGGGGTATTTGGATCATCATCTAAGATCCTTAAAATATCTAAAGCTCCTTTGCACTCCAAATTTTGGGATCTTTTGTTCTCAAAACAGTCAGGAAATACTAAAGCTTCTAGCTTGACTTACTTCAGGGCATTTCACTGTACATCATGAAAATCCTATTTAATTACTGAGCTGGTGCAATTACTGAGAACGTGGGTGAAATAATTGGTGCAATTACAAAACTCCACCTCCAACAAATGCTCACAGAGGGGTTTTGCATTCTAGAACCAACCAGTCTGGGAGGAGTCTGCTAGCCACTGTTCTTTGGCACAGATCCTGCCTATAACCAGATTACAACCTGTGCTAAGGAAGAGAACAAAAGAGCATCTGGAATCACTTGCAGATGTGTTCTCCCCATAAAGTTCTGCAAGTGTGAGGAATCTGAAGTCTTGCCCATCAACTCTGATTCACAGAAGCCAAAAAAATACAGACCCCTCAGTGCTTGCAGAGATGGTCCCAGAGTCTGGTGGAAGTGAAAAAGGGGATGGGAAGGGGAATGAAGAATGGGAATACTGGGTCAAATTTTTTGTATACTGTCAAATTTACCTTTACGAGGAACAACTAGGGGAGAGGACAAAGATGGCGTTGAGACTGTTGGAGAATTCAACTTTTCATCACTGCAGCTGAAACTGTGCCTGTAAGGGGAATCTGCACCTTTAAGTAAAAAAAAAAAAAAAAGCATACAAGATAATTAGAATGAAGATATACAACTACTACAACTAATAATAATAGTCATAAGTACAGTCTCTAAAAGAAAAAAAGTCTTAAGTCTGCATGGAAAGAGATATCTGCATTTCCAAGAGTATGCATATATATATATATATGTGTGTGTGTGTGTGTGTGTGTGTGTGTATGTATATATATCTAATAGCTAATAATAATTCACAATGATTAATACTTTAAGTTTACAAACTATTTCATATACATATCATTAGATATTCACTAACTGTGAATTAGGTCATTCAGGTGTTGTAATTCCTATTTTACAGATGAAGATGAAGGAGAAAAAAGGCTAAATTTACTTCTCCAAGGTCATATGGCTGGCTTGATATTAAAATCCAGGTCTTTATATGCATATATATGATTTTATATATATATATATATATATATATATATATATATATATAGAGAGAGAGAGAGAGAGAGAGAGAGAGAGAGAGAGAGAGAGAGAGTACATGTTGACATGTTTTAATATATAGACTATAAGGTCTGAAAAAAATACTGTAATGACTGATGATTTACTGTTTACAATATTAAGTAATATAAAATAAGTAAGCAACTCTATAAAAAGTTGACAATCTTCTTAGGACCAAAGAACAACAAAAAGTAGGTATGCATGTGTGTATAAATGAAAAATGTTCTCTTTCTAAAAATATGCATAATTTCATAAGCTTTTTATTTCATATCTATGTACATATAAACATATATCATTTCCTCATTTATTTATTGAGTACCTACTATGTGTGCTGGGCTCTGTGAATATAAATACAAAAAAGAATCCGTCTCTGAATCCAATGAGCTTCTATTACATAGTGGATGACATGTGCAACATATGTATATTAGTACATGAAATGATCATTATATTGTATATCGATTATTATGAATTGACTTATTTCTACAGCCCTCTAAAGTTTGCAAAATGCTTTCCTTCCAGCACACCTCTGAGGTAGGTGATACAAGGAAAACTCCCATATCCCCCAGTCAAGAAGGGTATGATGATATCCTAGAAGTTGCCTCTATTCCAATAAAATACAGGATTCCATCGGGAGAACAGGGATCTCTGTGTCTGTCATTCCACCGAGCCAATAATAGCTTTGGTTGTTTCAGATTAGCGGGGTTGGGTGGAGAATTTTTTTTTCACAAGTGAGGCAACATTCTCTACACAGGGATATATTTTAATGAAGAGAGACATTGTTTCTAGCCCCTCCTTTGCCAGAGGATACGAGTTCACCTAAGAACATAAGTACAAGGAAGTCTGGTCTTGTGATTGGATCCTCCCTGCTTTCTTGTGGAGTATTTCCAAAGGTCCTTCAAGGTGCCTTTATCTGGGTAACTGCACCCTCACACTACTGTTCCTCTGAGATTTATACTGTCTTGGAGTTTGGTTAACCAAGGAGGAACCCAAAAAGCCCTGAAGAAGGTTTTTGAACCCTATAAATACAGCTTTTAGGAATAGTCATTTATCCCAACCCCAACCCATTATAGGAATAAATGGAGCTTACCTTAAAATGATAAATAATATTTAATTAAAATAATCAGTAAGCATTACCTGTAATGGACATAAGCAAAAGCCTTCCCAAGTACAATCAGGGGTGAAAGCTAGGATGCCCATTATCATCTCTATTATTCAATATTGTACAAAAAATATTAGCTGTAGCAACAAGAGAAGAAAAAGCTACCAGAATACTACTTTTCTCCATTTCTTCCTTTATTCTGCATTAGAATTGGAAGAAAGGTAGGAGCCATCCAGTTAACACCAGAGAAGTCAAGTCAATAAAATTAATGGAAACATTTGAAAATCAACTTGTTTGGCCTTGGAGAAGATAGGAGAAAAAGCATCTTCATCCTTTCTTTGCAGAGGTGAGAGACTTGGCTATCCCTGTCAGACTAGGCTAATAGTTTTTCTGAAAAAATTTTCCTCCTTTGTTTTTTGATATAGTGATATCTCTCTAAGTAGGAGATAGAAGAGGGATATATTTAAAAAAAAAAAAAAAGGTGATGTAAATATAAAAAGTAATCAATTTTTAGAGGTAGAAAGGCAGGAAACTTGGATTCTAATCTCAGGCTTTGCCACCAAATAACAACATATTTGGGCTATTTCTTCATCTATGAGATTAAGCAATTAGACAAAGCAAGTCACTTAACCTCCCAGATCAGTTTCCTCAACTGTAAAATGAGGGTATTATTATGAGGATTCAGTGAGATGACACATTTAAAGAACTTTACAAAGTTTGATACTCTATATAAATATCTCTTCCTGCTCTAATATTCTATGAGGAATCTATTATTAATTAAGGCATGTCCATCCTATGATTAAGGAAGGGAAAAGACACCTGTCATTTCTTTATGTAAACAGAAGTCATGTTTCTAAGGATAAAAACCATAAAATTAGACCAAAAAACCTGAATCATTAACAGCGTAATTTGGCGTAAGGGATAGATATGAACATGTTCATTTGGGGGTAAAGATAGTATCTGGAAATAATAGGAATACTTGACTAAAGTCTAGAAACCCCTTTTACTTTGCTTCTGGGAGAACTTTAATACAAACTTATGGCCCAAAGCACTTTTTTTACAATCAGGTTATACACCAGGGGACAATTGTGATGGAAAACACAGACAAATTCAACTACGGCAATATAAAGCACAATATTAGCTCATAGTCCTTTGAATAAAAACTCATGCGGCCAAAACCCAGACACTCCAATGAACCAGCAGTCAGCAGCAACCAGACACCCCTGCTCCTACAGGCTCCACAGGAAACTGATGTTGTCCTGACCTTCCCAAGCTGGTCTTGCAAAGGAAATTCGGAAATGGCATTTCAATCCAAGGCCCCAAGTATGTGAAATTATGCCCAGTAACACAATTTCAAAGCACCTATTTAAAGAAATGTGACCTTTCAGTGAATGCTTTAAACCAGGACTGTATATGTAATCAGACAGACCTTCATCAGTTTATATGGTTTAGACCTCTAATCCCAGGGACCCATATTTATGTCTATTTACAGTCACCAAACTCCATAAAACATGCACCTTTATAGTTAGTAGATTAGATTAATAAAATACCAGATGGGAAGTGAATGGGTACTAGTCTTACCTTGTCCTGCATGATATTAAGCAATTCCCTTCATTTCTCTGTGCCTCAGTTTCTGCTACCTGCCTTTTCCTGTCTGTCTTTGAGTTGTTGATGTTATATGAACTCTTAGGAGGAAAGAATCTCTTAAAGTTATGTAATGCACACATATGTATCTCACAGATATTATATAATTATTTTAATGAGGCAGACACAAGCTATTTTTAACAAGCAGTTTGAATCAACTTTTTTGCCTCAGTCATTTTAGAAGTTACACCAGTCTAGCAGTTATAAAGTCTGTTTAGCACCTTATATTTTGATACATCAAACCAATGCATTCTTCCCTACATCCTGCTCAGCTTATATCAACATCATGAATCAGTGTCCAAGACACACACTCTAAAGTAGTGGCTATCATGGGGCAGTTAGATGGCACAGTGGATAGAGCAGTGACCTTGGAGTCAGGAGGATCTGAGTTCTAAATAATCTGACCACAGACACTTAACACACCCAAACTGTCTTGCTTTAAAAAAAATTATTGTTCATCATGATAAATATGGAAATAAGTTTAAAAGAATTGCACATTTTAAACCTATATCACATTGCTTGCTTTCTTGGGGGAAGAGGAAGAGGAAGAAAAATTTGAAACATAAGGTTTTGCAAAGGTGAATGCTGAAAACTATCTTTGCATGTATTTGGAAAAAATAAATAATATTAATTTTTTAAAATCAAGTAAAATAGTGACCATCAGGGCAGAGTTTGCAGGTGTTATAAACCAAGTTACTTAGAAAAAATTTATATATCCCCCCACCCAATAACTCATCTAAATATTTGTTCAAATTACCTTTAACATTCCTACATGCCCCTTATGAAACCCCCAAACAATTTATTAGCCTATTATAAATTCTGACTTTAATGTTTATTTGATTCTAACTCATTGGAGAGAGGAAATACAAAGGAACAATATCTCTTAGGGAAGAATACAGATGCTGGAAGCCTAAAAGAAGGCATGACTGAAAACTTCACTGCAGACTCCCTTCTCTTCCTCAGAAGGTCTTCTAGCCAACCTAAAAACTGATCAGAATATTTAGGCTGTCTCTATGGCAAAATGGTAAATAAGAGCAATTTCATAAGATCACAGATTTATATCTGGGAAGAACCTTAGAGATCATCTCGTTCCACATCTCTCGTTTTACCAATGAGGAAATTGTGGCCTTAAAATTAAGTGATTCCTCTAAAGTAACATAGGGCAAAATCAGGATGCAAACTTAAGTCCTTCAGCTCTAATACTTTCTTTCCACTGCACCATACTTAGTAAAGAGCAGAACTGATCTTTGAATCCAAGTCCTCCTACTCAAATGAGGATTCTAATTCTAATAATTCAGATCACAGGTGAGAGGAAGATTTTTAAGGCCTTAACACCAACCCAAAGTCATTTTTAGCTTTCAAAAAATCTGTTCTAATTAGATACTTTCTATAGTAAATCAACTTCACTTTTTTCTAGTTGGAAATCTCATGCTGAGTACAAATGATTTCATACTTTAAAATTCCATGAAGTAATATTAAACATCTGAACACTACTAAAATTGAGAATGCTAGTAGGGTAGAGATCAAAATAAGAGACTTGTTAAGGAGGGAGGTGTGTTGTTTTAGCTTGGGGAGGAGGGAAGGGTAATTCAGGGTTAGCACAAACATTTTCTATTTCAGAATAGAATGAAGCCACAAAACATAAAATTTGTCCAAAACTCCTACAAATATAGAACTGCCCCACAAGTTTCAGGCAAGTGAACTATAGTAATTAACTGAACTGTAAACTTTAGACCTGTTTGTCTTTTGTCATAGGGGATGGATGGAGTGGGGGAAGGAGATTCTAGTGGTCCAAATAAGTAAAACATGCCAAAGAAAAATTTGACCAACATTGCCATAAGCTACTCTTCTGAAACAGCTCCCATCCTGCCAAGGCATCAGAGCACAACAAACCTCCCACTCAGATTGCCTAATATTATGATCTGTACATCATGGAATTGATATAAGTATCCCAAGCTACCCAGGTCATTGTTTACTTTGCCAGTGTCCAGACACAGGACTCGGCCTTCAGTCTGGCTCAAAATGCAGGTCATTGGCACTCTGTGACAATCATGGTGCTGACATCCATCATACCCAAAATAAAGGTTTCCTACCTGTAATCCACCCAGTAAGAAGCAAAAGCACATTTTTTAAAGTCTTTCAAATTCTCTTCCAAGCCCCAGGTTATGCTAGATATATCGAGTGATCCTTTGCAGCAGTTCCTCCTTCTTTAAAAGCTTCCCAAGGATCTTCCTCAAACTCTAGTAATGCTATTTTAATTTCACAGTCATTAAAAGGCCTGATATTATGTGCTCAAACTCAGGATAGCAGAAGTTTGGGGGTAAGACAAGGGTAGGGATTAATTCAATTCCAATCAATTTAATAACTTGGTGGAGAAGGAACCATAGGAAGGTTATGAATTATGAATATGAATTATTTTAGTATTCAATTCTGCTTAGGACACCACCTTAAAAGCTGGGACAGGAAAAGTATTGGCTGAATGAAATGTTTACTTCTCACCACCCCACCCCTGCGTCAAGTGTACATACTGGTCTGCAAGTGTAGCACTAAGAAGGAATGTGTGCTATGTTTATTTTCTCCTTAGGATGAAAAACACACTTGAAAGGGTTTCTTCTTTTCTGGTTGCTCAGATCATGGTACCATTTTGATCTCTCCTAGAAAGTTGGGTTGGAAGTTTGGAAGGGATGGTAACATAAAAGAAATGAGAAAATGTATTCTGATGGAAGTGGATTTCTTCAACAAAGAGATCTAACTCAGTTTCAATTGATCAATGATGGAGAGAAGCAGCTATACCCAAAGGAGGAACACTGGGAAATGAATGTAAACTGTTTGCATTTTTGTTTTTCTTCAAGTTTATTTTTACCTTCTGAATCCAATTCTCCCTGTGCAACAAGAGAACTGTTCAGTTCTGCACACATATATTGTATCTAGGATACACTATGACATATTTAACACGTAGAGGACTGCTTGCCATCTAGGGGAGGGGTGGAGGAAGGGAGGGGAAAAGTTGGAACAGAAGTGAGTGCAAGGGATAATGTTGTAAAAAAAATTACCCTGGCATGGGCTCTGTCAATAAGAAGTTATAAAATTTTTTTAAAAAGAAGAAGAAATGAGAAAAACCACAATAGTCTTATTGCATTTACAACTGGATGCATGTTTTCATATGTGAGAGAGAAATTATTACAACCAACATTTTATATCATGATGAGATGTGATTTGACAGACATTCAGAACTTATTGATAAGGACTGATAGCCTTATTAGCCATGACTCTCAGATCCTTCATCTATAGAAACAGATACAATAATACCTGGAGTGCCTACCTTACAAGTTAGTTGTGAAGTTCAAATAAAGAGATATAAATATTTTGTATAACATAAAGCACTGTCAACTATTATTATTATTAAGTAATAGAAACAAAGGTTTCAGGAAGGTGTCAAAATACTTTGAAAATATGAATTTTTCCATCTGAATAACCATGTTTCAGTTTTACAGGTGGAGAAACAAGGCACACCAGTGCCTCAGTTATTTGCCTGAGGTCCCTAAGTTTGTCAATAGAAACACCTAGAAGTTCTGATATGATTTTCTGACTGTAGCCATGATTGACCACCTTTTTAAAATAACCAAAAAAATTTTTAAATTAATCAAAGTTAAAAACAATGATAATCAAAATTGTCAGTGAGGCATCTTAACTAATATCTTAAATGAAAATTCAGTTCATTTCAGGAAATCTGGGTTCTGTGCCCGGGCTTTTTTTTTTTTTTTTTTTTGGTCTTTCTTTGTATCCCTAGGACTTAGCCCCAAATCTGGCATATAGGAGGCATTTAAATGTTTTTTGACTTGAATTCATTCATGGCTAAGCAATCTCAGATCTTAAATGAGGCACTTTGAGATCTAACACCTTATTTTTTTCCCATTTGGTAAATGGATCTATGTGGCTATTAAAGTTTAAAACTTCACTAAAACTTTTTTGGACAACCTTTTATAATGGGCCTGCTGACTTCTCTCTCCCTTCCCTCAAATAGTGTAACTATTCACAATATGACTAAAGTTATTGCACTAAAAGTCAATTATTTAATATGACAAATGCTCCATGCAGATAATTTAGCTACTTAAAAAGATGATGACTTATGTGATAAGCTAAGTATTCCAGAACTTATATTCTAACCAGTCTTGTGTAAGTAATGAGCTCAAATAGCCAGCAGAGAATTAGATAAGGGCCATTATGTATATAACTTTTGATCATTTTTTTCTGCTTTATTTTCCTAACTCCCAAACAATAGTTAGTCTCATTAACACAAAAAGCAAAAAAACAAAAAACCACATTCTGGGTAAAACACACACACACACACACATCCACACACTGAAAATACCTCCCCCAATGCTGGTCAAGGATGTTTTCCAGCGCCTTCTTCCTGTGGCCACAAAAGAAACAAGAAAGGATTCTGGATCTGAGATCCATCCAATAGAAGTCCTGATAGCCTATGAATGGGCAATCTTATACTCTATTCAAGAGGAGTGTGGTCGCTGCCTGAACAAGAGCTGTTTCTTTGCAATGAAATAGCACTGGACAAACTGTCCTCATTTTCTTGCCTCAGTAGGAAAGGATGTGTATTTCACTTCTCACTTTCTATCTCCTACCAAGGCTGATGCTGACACATTCAAGTATAGCCACAGAAATAGAGACAAGTTTCAAGAAATGTAAGATTTCCTTTTGAAATTAAATTAGAAGAAAACCAGGTTGAAGGAGGCTCTTTCATTCTATTTAGCAAGAGCTCCAGGCTATTAGCCACAGAATCATTTAAAAAAAAAAAAGAAAGAAAGAAAGTAAGAAAGTTCAGGAAAAACTATTTCAGTCCCTTGCTTTTTACAAGCTGCAATTCATTTTAAACCTCCCTGTGAAGTAAGAATTATCCTTCTTTTCCAGATGATGTGTCTGGGCTGTGGCTGTCAAAAGAGCCAAAACTCAAATCCTAGGTTAGGGCACTGAGTGTCCTTTATCTGCATGAAAAATATCTGCTTATGTCCAAATTTGACAACTGAATTTTTCCCTCCTTGGAAAGGGAGAAAATAGCTCCTGATTTTCCTAAGTACAATCATAAAGAGTTTCCTTCCAAGACAATTCTAATAGACTTTGGATAGAAAATGCCATCTGCACCATAAAAAGTGCTATGGAGATTGAATGTAAATCAACACATGCTATGTTCACTTCTTTTTTCTGTGTCCCCCCCACCCATGGTTTTTCCTTTTTGTTCTGATTTTTCTCTCCCAATATGATTCACAAAGCAATGTGTATTAACAATAACTAAATAAATAAATATTTTTTAAAATTTCCACATCTGCAAATGAAAGGTTTGAGTTAGATGATCTCTTGAAGTCCTTTCATAAACTATCTGAAATTGTTTTTCTGTGATTATAAAGTTTCACTGAGTTTACTTCAAGAATAAAGAATAGTGAAATGGGTAGCATCAGCCAACTTATTCTTTTGAGAAAAGGTAGCAGAAGGATTAGATTTGAGCTCCCATTCTGACATTCACTAGCTGCTTCAGCTCTAAACCACAGTTTCCTTATCTGCAAAACTAGAGTGATAGTATCTGTCCTATATGTCACAGAGCTATTTTGAAAATCAAATGAGATAAATGTATGTAAAAGTACTTTGAAACAACAAGGCATAGAAATATTATTAGAAGTACTTAAATCATATGAAGATAGTAAAAAAAAAAAACTAAGGTGATTACCATATTTTTAAAACCTAGTTACATTTATTAATTATTAAAAAAACTAATAATAATAGACTTAAAGTTCAAAATTCACAGTCTAAATGAATATCCAATTTTTATAGAAAACTGGTTTACATGAGGCTGTCCTTACCCCTTCTTCCTCAGTTTCCTTATCTGCAAACTGGGGCTTCAAAGACCATGGATAGTCTCTGAGGTCCTTTCTAGCTATAAACCTCTGATCTATGTAGCCCAGCAGTACCAAACTGGCATATCAGCTGGTAAGTGACTAGGCAAACCCAAGCTTCTAAATTCAGCATGTTGAACTAGCAGAGGAAGAGAAGAAAAATATAATTCAGTGAGCCATGTGCCTGTAGAGAGTCAGTTTTCTGTCTGCTCATGCCATGACTGGCTTTCTTCCCATTTTTCACCATCCTAGTTTATGCTGAGTTAGCATAACTCAATAAACACAAGGAGAGGTAGGAACCCCTGGGGGATGGGACCATGTTTCCAAAAGATTTGAGGGGCATAAATGTCACTTATACTTAGAAGACAAAACATACAAGGCAAGGAGAGAGGGAATAAGCACTTATGTAATACCTACTAGTACTAGTCTAAGTGCTCTCCCTCACAACAACTCTGAGCAGGAGATGCTGTTATTACCCCCATCTTAAAGTTGAAGAAACTAAAGCAGAGATTAATTGACTTGCCCAGATTCAGAGAACAGTATGTAAATGTCAAGTTTGGAGTTCTGACCCTTTAAAAAAAAAAGTACAAGAGGTTATTTTGATTATTTCCAAGATACCAATTTTAGAAATAAATTCTTAGCTTCAAAGATGGTCTAAATCTTGTCATTCCTCTCATCCCCTCATTGTTGGCCCCTGAAGTCTTTTACCATGCTCTTTTTATTCATAAAAAGTTTAGAATCTGATTTAAAATTGCAATAAAAGTTCTCAAATATACAGGTTTACAGTGACTGGAAAAACAAAACATTGCTTAACCTTTTTGTGTCCCTAAAGATTGTAGACTTGAGTTCACATAACTCTTTTACCCCCAAAGAACATTCACATGACTCTTTATCTCTCACAGGGTTCCTGGACAGACCAGGTATTCCTGTTCCTGCTGAAATTCAGTGGTCAGAGATCAGAGATCCTGAACTCAATTCCATCTCCCTCTGTACCAGTCAGGGACCATCCTTCCCTTTCCTCCTGCCAACTTTTATCCTTCACCCCCACCCCTCCTTGTCTGCAATTGTTATCAATGGAGAATGCCCATAAAGCTTCTCAGGTGTAAAGTTCCTGCTTTCTATCAGAAGGTGGGGCAGATAGCAAGGACTCTCCCAAACGGGAGGTGAAACATTACCACTACAAGCAGCAAAGGAAGAAGTTGTTGTCTGTCCTTCGTTCTCAAAGAGGATCCTATCAAAGAGGAGATGCCATGACATGCAAGTGGACTGGATTTAAGGGAGAGTGGACCGTGCAAAATTCCCATTTGGGTGAGGTGAGGAAAAGGAAAAACGGAGAAAAAGAGGGGAAGAGAGACAGGGAGAGAAAGAGAAAAGGAAGAAGAAAGAGGAGTGAGGAGGGACAGGAAAGGGGAGGGGAAGAAGAGGGAAAAGGGAGGGGGAAGCAGAGAGAGGGAGCTGAAGGAACCTACTCACTCTCTGAATCGCTGAAACCGCTGCTGCTGTCACTGACACTGGCGCTGCTCCTTCGCTTCATCCTTTTCAGGTGTTCCTCATACTCAAAGTGGCGCTCGTGGAAGGGGGATGAGAAATCGGCCATGACCTCATCAAACTCACACAAGACATCAGACAGGTCGGCAGCCACCACCGAGTCCAGGGAAGGAACTACAGAGGACCAAGAACCGGGCCAGAGTGTTAGCTGGGAGGGGCAGATGTAGCCAGAGCAGGGAGAGGCAAGCCCGTCCTAGCCCAAGACCCTTTAACCAGCCCAGTTTCAGTCTCTCCGCCTGAATTCCATAGCTGCAGGACCTCAAGAGTCCCGTGCAAACCCCTGCAGCAAGACCTCATCTCAGTCTCTGCCATTTTAACAAGTAAGGATGGATGGAAGGGAAGATAGAGGTAGAAAGAAAGGAGATTCAGATCTTTTGAATAGTACTTTAAAAAAAAAAAAAAAGCCTAATTACCCTGGCATGGATTCTGTCAATATAAAGTAATTATTAAATAAAAATTAAAAAAAAAAAAAAAAGCCTTCCTCCAACCCAAGCTAACAAACTTCGGGGTCAGACTCACAAAAGAGACGTCGGATGATTATAACAGCTGGGAGAGGAAAGGAGGCAGAAACAATCAGAAGGAAGAAAGAGAAACCTTTATTATTATTATTATTATTATTATTATTATTATTATTATTATTATTCCTTTCTCCTTTTTTTCCCTTTTTACATTTTTCCTTCTTTCTTTCCTTTTTTTCTTAAAGAAGTTCATAAAAAGGATTACGCCCGGTCCTCCCTCTATTGGGAATTTAAGAGGGACCTATAGGTTTTCCTCCCTTCTCAGGTCTGACCCCACCTGATGGTCCACGACTAGCTGGTAGGATGGTGATGAAGCTGGGATTAAGGGAGCCAAGGGGATTAGGCTTCGTTCCAGGTCCAGGCTGCGTTCCACTCTCGGACGGGCCCCAGTCCCTGCGCCCCTCTGCCCCGGAGCCCGCTGCCCCGCGGACCGCACTCACCTGCCCCAGCAGCGGTCGCCGTCGCGCCCCCGGCGCTGCGCTGTACTGTGGGGGACTTCATGGGACCGAGCTCAGGATCTCCCCGCGAATGAGGCTCAGAAAATGCTGCTCTCAGAGCCCGCCGGGCGGTCAGCGTCCCCTGCGCCTGCCGGACTCCGGACTCCGCAGCCCGAGGCAGCGAGCGAGCAGTTTGCGGGGAATTCCTCTGCAGCCCAAGGCGGCCGCAAGCTGTTATAGCCTCGGTTCGCCCGACCAGGGAGGCGGGGCCGGAGGAGAGGCCGGTGGGAGGAGACCGCGGAGCTGGGGGTGAGCCAGCGGCCAGGAGACAGCCAAGAGCTGGCCGGGAGCGGGCACCTCCCCGGGCCAGGCTAAGCCTGTGGGACGATCTCCACGGATACTAGTTATTAAGTATCTACAAGCTCCTCTGATACAAACTATGAATGAATGAATGAGTGAGTGAGTATTTATTAAGGCGCTTGTTACGTGCTGAGTGACACAGTTGGTAAGTCCCGGGACTGGAGGAGTCACAAAGACTGCTCTTCGCGAGTTCAAATCTGGCCTCGGACCAGTGTGACTGGGCAAGTCACTCAAGCTTGTTTGCCTCCGTTTCCTTACCCGTCAAATGGACTGGAGAAGCAAATCGAAAACCCCTCCAATAGCTTTGCAAGAAAATCCCAAGTGGGTCACGAAGAATTGGACACTATTGAAAAAACGACTCAGCATCTTACTAGGGACTATGTACACTGCTAAGCACTAGGAAGGCAAATTCAAACAAACAAGATAGTTCCTCTCCTGGAGGAGCTTACTTTTTACTAGGGAAAGACATCACCACGAAGGGAATGCGTCCAGAAAGGAAGATTTTAGAATACGCAGAGAGAATAAAGTTTGGGGTAATAGGGAAATAGATTTAGATGTCCTTGTCAAGAATGGCCCTGTTGTGACGTCGGTCCTTAGAAGTTCCCAAATACCGGCTCCAAAAATATTCTGCTTCCCCTCTGACCTTCATCCCCACCTGTATTCCCATGGAAATTTCTGATAGCTCAATTTATATTACTTACATCCAAGTCATTTCCCAGACACCAGAGGTGATCCAATCTCTGTGAAAATACCCTATTCCCTTTCAAACTCTCCATTATGTTTTTTTTTCCTTCATTAAAGTGTAAGCTCTAGCAAAGGGCTATCAAACTGCATATCCTTTGATCCAAGAGTGTCTCTACTAGGCCTGTATCCCAAAGAAATCACAAAAAAGGGAAAAGGACCCCCTGTGCAAAAATGTCTGTAGCAGCCCTTTTTTGTAGGGGTAAGTAACTGAAAGCTGAGTGGATGCTCATCCATTAGGGAATGGCTGAATAAGTTATGGTATATGAAGGTAATGGAAATTATTGTTCTATAAGAAATGATGAGTAGACTGATATGAGAAAAGCCTGGAAAGACTTACATGAATTGTTGCTGGGTGAAGTGAATAGAACAAGAGAACATTGTACACAGCAACAAGATTATGCAATGATCAATTCTGATGGACGTGGCTCTTTTCAACAATGAGGTGATTCAAGACAATTCCAATAAACTTGTGATAAAAAAGAGCCATCCATATCCAGAGAGAGAACTATAAAGAATAAATATGGATCAAAGCATAACATTTCCACCTTTGTTGTTGTTATTTGATTGTTTTTCTTGTGTTTTTTTCTTTTGCCTTTTGATCTGATTTTTCTAGTGCAACATGAAGAATATGGAAATAAGTTTAGAAGAATTTCACATGTTTAAGCTATATTGGATTATTTGCTGTCTTTGGGAGGGGGTGGAGAGAAGGAAGGGAGAAAAAGTTGCAAAGCAAGCTTTTGCAGAGGTGGATGTTGAAAACTTATCTTTTCATGTGTTTGGTAAAATAAGCATTTTTTTTTAAATGTAAGTTCTAGGATATAGAGTCAGGTCTTGCTTGTTTGCTTGTATCTGTGAAACCCTAAGCTTAGCACAGTGCCTAGTAAATATTTAATAAATGCTTTATCTAACTAGTTAGCTAGAAAAGATAAAAACGCCTGCAGTCTCTGGAGGCAATACCACTACCACATTAAGTCACTGCCAGGTCAGGCCATAGCATTAGAAAGGCACCAGGTTGAAGAGAGGAGAATTCAGACATTAGAACAGTGACTATGTAATCACAGAGCAGAGTGAAAGGCAGAGTGAAAGGGGACAGATTAATGTGCTGCTAAGAACAAAAGCCATAGTACTTGTTCTCATCTTTTTTCTATGTTGCCATCTTGTTTCATCAAGGGAAGATATGAACCTTGTTTTTATTCTCCCACACACACCCCATCTTTGTTCTTTAAGGATTTATTTTGTTTTCTGTTTCACAAGTTGTTTTGAAAGAAACCAGTTTCTCCAAGATGGCATGATCATTCATTAAAGTCCTGATTTGTATGTGACCTTGAGATATGAACTATAGCCGAGAAGGAAACTATTGTTGGCGAAAAATGAATGAAGAGATATGGATAGGTTTCAGAACTGTAAGGAGGCAAATCCTGGCATGGAGCTGAGAGTGGGGTGAAGACATTTTAGGGATATATATTTATATATTATATATACATTTTATTGATACACACATATATAAAAATATACATATATTGTGTTTATGAATATGTATAGGCATATCTATGTTATATATATTTGTATATTAGTTTTGAGTTTATAGTTTCCCATGACTCAAAACAATACCTCGACCTAATTGGCCTTGGGCAGTACTGCTGGGGGAAGGATCATAAAAGAGCTGGAGTAGACTTTTTGAGAGTTACCTCTAGTATTTTCCTCCTTTATCATTTTTCCTTTCCAGGGCAAGTAGGAACCTATCCCCCCAAGGGACAGGTTTGAAGCATTGACTAAAGAGAAGTCCAGACCTGAAAAACCAAAAGGAAGGAGAATTTTGAAACACCTACCATGTACTAGGTGCTGTAGTAAGCATTTTACAGATGTTCTCATTAAATCCTCACAACAACCCTGTGAAGCAAGTGCTTTTAACTCCTATTTTACAATTGAAGAAACTGAGGCAGACAGATATTTAGTGACTTGACCAAGATCACACATCTAGTAAATGTCAGAAAATTAAAATCAGCTCTTCCCGACCTCAGGGCTCCACTGTGTCTAGCTGTCAAGGAGGAGGAGGAACTGGGAATGAGCGGTCCTGTCCACACGAGAATGGGATCCAGCCAAGAGGAAGTAACCAATCACCCCTCCACAGCCAATACTTCTGTTGCTCTCACAGCTCTATTAAATTCATAATGCCCATCTTCCTAAGTCTGTGGAAAAGGCAAGTTCTTTTCCCATTCAGGCCCCAGATCTCAGGCCCCTTAGTTTTTTATCCATAGGAATCCTCTGCATTAGGCATCCCCTTGACTCAGAGGTCCTCAAATTATCTGGCCCGCCGGCCAGATGCAGAAGCTGAGGACATTTATCCCCCTCACCCAGGGCTATGAAGTTTTCTTATTTAAAGGCCCACAAAACAAAGTTTTTGTTGTTAGTATAGTCCAGCCCTCCAACAGTTTGAATGACAGTGAAACTGGCTTCCTATTTAAAAAGTTTGAGTACCCCTGTAAATGATTCAATACTTTATGCACAATTCCAAAGCATATCCTGAGTTTGCTTTTATCCTCCCTTTTGGTGTTAGAGTGAATCATTTAAATCATTCTGATTTTTCATCCTCTCTGAAATCTTCCCAAGCTGCTTTTTAGGAGTTAGTAAAGTCATCTTGCCTCTCTGTGATCCATACATCTCCTTAATTTCCATCCCCCCAGTTCACCTGGTTCAGCTCCAAGGTCAGCAGCTCCCCATCTGTATTTAATTACACTTCAACTCTCCTGGCTCCAACCAGACTGATCACAGCCGACCAACTACCTTAAAGGCTGGGGAGGGGGCATTTTAAAAAAGGCATCTTGTTGATACCTTCTATCTTCACTCCAGAATCATTTAAAGCTCTCCTCCAAGACTGAACAGTCCCTTGTGACAAATAAAATCAATTAAGTAAAACCAATCTACACTATATTGAACATGTCAGACAATATATAAAATTTTCTAAGCAAGTAATTGGCAATTTTGATACATGATTCTGTGTAGCGCTGTTATCATCTCTGGGAGATCAGAAAATCATTATGTTTAAATTCTACCTAATAATGTTTGCTGGCATTTTCCTTTGTTTGAGTGTTCCCATGCTTTTTAGCATGATGTTTTCTGCAATGTTGTAAGATGCCTTCAGTGAAAATGAAAACAGTATCAAGGACAGCTACCATAATAATGGGTAAATTATTCCACTTGAAAAGGCTGCAAGCTACGCC
The DNA here is from genome assembly GCF_016432865.1 of Antechinus flavipes. Classification (NCBI taxonomy): domain Eukaryota; kingdom Metazoa; phylum Chordata; class Mammalia; order Dasyuromorphia; family Dasyuridae; genus Antechinus; species Antechinus flavipes. The sequence continues at coordinate 89,980,077 of NC_067400.1, forward strand.
AACATGGAGGGAGAATTGCTGTATGACTTTCTGTTCACAAAAGACTGCGCATTCAATGCAGTCTCTAGGGCTGAGATGCACAAAATATGGGTTGATTCTCTGCTGTTATGCTAATTCTGGCTTGACAATTAGCACCAAGAAAACAGTTTTTCTATCAATCAGCACCATACCATCCATATGTATCACTTACTGCAAATGGAGAAATTTTGAGTGCTGTGGATAAGTTCACTTGCCTTGGCAGTATACTTTCCAGGGATGAAACCACAGATAATTGGATTGATGCATGCATTGCCAGAGCTAGCTCAGTGTTTGGAAGGCTCAGGAAGGAAACATGGGAAAGGAAAGGTATTAGACTCCTTACCAAACTGAGAGCTTACAGAGCCACTGAGCTGATCTCATTGTTGTATATATGTGAAACCTGGACAGTGTACCAGCACCATGTCAAGAAACTGAATCCATTCCATTTGAATTGTCTTGGGAAGATAGTGAAGATCAACTGGTGAGATAAAGTACCAGACACTGAGGTCCTTTCTCAAGCTAAATTACCAAGCATTCAAACTCTACTGCAGAAAGCACAACTACTCAGACTGTTCAAATGTATGTTTACTTATGTTTAGCAGAAAAAAAAAAAAGTATGTTTACCAAAAAAACTGTTTTACAGAGAACTCACAAATGATCATACAGAGTTCAGAAGAAGCAATAAAAGAATGCCGGTCTCTAAAGAATCTAGAATGGATTGTGAGACATGAGAGGGCAAAGGACTGTCCAACATGGTATACCTATGTCAAGGAACTCACTGTGCTCTATGAGCAAAGTAGAACTGCAGTAGCTTAAAGGAAATGGGAGGTGCACAAATTTAGCAACATTTCAACTCCATGTGTTAATGTGAACTATTTATGCCAGACCACTGGTAGAGCCTTCCAAGCTCATATTGGTCTGATCAGTCACAGTTGAACATATTGTACCTTATCCCTAAAATAGCAATGTCATTTTGGTCCTCTTTAAGAACAAAGGACAACAACCATGTACTAACTGCATCCTTGCTGCCAACAGATACGCCCATGTCTCTTCTACCTTTTAAAAACCTCATTTGATCCAACCATCTCTGCTAGCTATTATCTTATATCTCTCTTCTCTTTTGTAACTAAATTCTGTGAGAATACCAATCACAATCAACTTTTTCTCCTCCTTCTCCTCCTTCTTCTCCTTCTCCTCCTTCTCCTCCTCCTCCTCTTCCTCTTCCTTCTTCTTTTTCTTCTTCTTCTTCTTCTTCTTCTTCTTCTTCTTCTTCTTTTTCTTCTTCTTCTTCCTCTTCTTCTTTTTCTTCTTCTTCTTCTTCTTCTTCTTCTCTTCTTCTTCTTCTTCTTCTTCTTCTTCCTCTTCTTCTTCTTCTTCTTCTTCTTCTTTCTTCTTCTTCTTCCTCTTCTTCTTCTTCTTCTTCTTCTTCTTCTTCTTCTTCTTCTTCTTCTTCTTCTTGTTTGTCTTCGTCTTCGTCTTCTTCTTGTTGTTGTTCCTCTTTTTTTCCAGCCTGAATTGCTTTGCCCCTCCACTTCTAAGGGTTTCATTATTGGTGACCACTTGAACATCTTTAGCCCTACTATATCTCAGAACTCTCAAACCCAAGGGATCCACTGGTCTCAGCCTCCAAAAGAGGGATTACAGACATGTACCATCATTACTAGTCATTCACCCTCTTCTAAACCCCCTGTAGTCTGGATTATTTAACTGAAAGTGCTCGCTCCAAAATTATCCACATTCTTCTCATTGTCAAATCTCATAGCTTTTTCCCCTCATTTTTCTTGACCTCTCTCCAATCTTTGATATTCTCTAGATACTTCTTCTAGATACTCTCTCTTCTCCATATTTTTAATGACCTATTTCTCTTCTGGTTCTTCTCCTGTCTAACTGCTCTTTCTCTTTTGCTGCATCTCCCTCCCAATTATGCCCATTAATTGTGAATGTTCCCTAAGCTTCTGTTCTAGGTTCTCTTTTCTTCTCCCTTTATATTTTTCTTGATGATCTCATCAACTCCCTTGGCTTCTGTTATTATCTCTGTGCTCATATTTCTCAAATCTATTCATCTAGTCTTAGCCTCTCACTCCAGTATCACATGACCAGCTACCTCTTGGATGTCACTCAAATTGTATGTCCCAAAAACATCTCAAATTCTACATGTTCACACTAGAATTTTTGTCTTTTCTCTCAGTTTTCTTATTACTGTCGAGAATATCACCATTTACATGGCTCTTTTCAACAGTGAAATGTTTCAGGCCAGTTCCAATGATCTTGTAATGAAGAGAGCCATCTGCACCCAGGGGAGGACTGTGGGAACTGAGTGTGGATCACAACATAGTTTTTGTTATTGTTTTCTTGCATTATGTTTTCTTTCTCATTTTTTTCCTTTTTGATCTGATTTTTCTTGTACAGCATGAGAATTGTGGAAATATGTATAGAAGAATTACACATGTATAACCTATATTGGATTACTTGCCATCTAGGTGAGAGGGTGTGGGAAGGAAGGGAAAAAACTTGAAACACAAGGTTTTGCAAGGATGAATGTTGAAAACTATCTATGCATATGTTTTGAAATTAAAAGCTTTAATAATAATAATAAAAGAATTAAAAAAAAACACACAACAGAAAAACACAATTTTAGAGCTAACAGCCTTCCACCATAATACATCAAAATACACTTACAATATAACTATGATGTCTTCTGGTAAACATAAGGTATGCATGTAGTCAGGGTGGCAATGTGATTATATGTGTGTATGTATACCTATGGAACTTGGGCAAAGAAAATTAAGGTGATAATGGTAAAGAAAATTATTGGTGGAAAAAAAAAATCTTTCCAGTTACCCAGGCTATCCCTCTGTTTCATCCTCAACTTCTCACCTCTAAATCCAATCTGTGGCCAAGATCTACTGATTTTACATGTGTGCATATCTTAAATTCCCTTCTCTACTCACCCAGCTACCACCCTAGTACAAGCCCTGATCACTCCCATCTGCATTATTATAATAGCCTTTTGGTTGATCTTTTGGCCCCAAATCTCTCCACATTCCAGTCTATCTTCCATTCCACTGACTAATGATCTTCTGAAATACAGGTCTGATTATGTCAGCCCCCTATTAAATAAATTCCTGTGACTCCCTATTATCTTCTAAAAACAATTGCAAAATCCTCTGTGTGATTTTTAGTCTTTGAAATTTGCCCCTTCCTGTCTTTCTAGAGTTTTTAAATCTTACTCCCCTTCATACTCTACAATTCGGCTGCTCTGGTTTTCTTGCTGTTCCTAGAACAAGACATTCCATGTTATCCCTTTTCATCCCAGCTTTCTGGTTTCTTTAGCTTCCTTCAAAACAATTCAGATCTGGGGCAGCTGGGTGGCACAGTTGATAGAGCACCAGAATCTGAGTTCAAATCTAACCTCAGACACGTAGTATTTCTTAGCTGTGTGGCTCTGGGAAAGTCACTTAACCCCAATTGCCTCAGCAAAATTTAAAAAATAAAAATTCAAATCCTATCCTCTGTCAACAACAAATGCTTACTACAAGTGCTGGGGATACAAAGAAAGACAAAGAAAAACAAAGTTCCTTCCCTTTAAGGAATTCACATTCTAGTATAGATATGTATAGTATAAATGGGAGGTAGTTTTATAGGGAAAGCATGATCTATGGTGAAAATCAAGAAAGGTCTGCTTGGGACCAGGAAATCATTATACACTTCAACAACAATACTATATGATGATCAATTCTGATGGACCTGGCCATCTTCAGCAATGAGATGAACCAAATCAGTTCCAATAGAGCAGTAATGAATTGAACCAGCTACACCCAGGGAAAGAACTCTGGGAGATGGCTATGAACCATTACATAGAATTCCCAATCCCTCTATTTTTGTCTGCTTGCATTTTTTATTTCCTTCACAAGCTAATAATACTCTATTTCAAAGTCCAATTCTTTTTGTGCAGCAAAATATCTGTTTGGACATGTATACTTATATTGTATTTAATTTATACTTTAATGTATTTAACATGTATTGGTCAACCTGCCATCTGGAAGAAGGGGTAGGGGGAAGGAGGGGAAAAGTTGGAACAAAAGGTCTGGTAATTGTCAATGCTGTAAAATTCCCCATGCATATAATTTGTAAATAAAAAGATATAATAATAATAATAATAATAAAAAGAAAGGCCTGCTTGTTTACTCTTGTTGACTTGTAAGGGAAAGGACAAATTTTTCAAATGGAGAAACTAAAATACAGAGAGAATTAATTACTTACCCAAGATTGCATAATGAATCATTTCCTCATTTGAATCTGCTCTTCTTTAAAAAAAAAAAAAATCTTTGGAAGATATTTCTCTCCCTGTTCTCTTTAAACTGTTAGCTGCATTTCTTGGCATGGACATTCATGAGTTTGATGACTAGCTTTGAAATGTAAATCTTTGCTGAAAGCAGATGTAAATTTCCTTCATTCACATAGGAACTTAGTCATCTTTTAAATGTCCACAAATGTTAACCATTTCCCCCAGTTCCTCTCTGATAAATATTATACAAAGTCCTTGGTCCAATATGATTCATGTGCCTCATATGACAAAATTTATTCAGTTATTCCAAATAAGGTAAGACTATAATTTTCTCCTCACCCCCAATTTTATTCAATATGAAATGTATTTCTAAAGTTTTTATTGAGAAGGTTGACCACCATGACCAAATCCACCGCTAAACTGGAATTCTGTTACAGCCCCAGCCCCAGCTTCCACCTTCTTATCAGAACGAGGGGAAGCAGCATTTCATTTGTATGTGTCTCTGTCAGCTTCACCTGGCTAAGTCCGGCAAGTTTCTCACTTTTCAGTCCATTAGATCTTGACCTTCCTGTCTCAGGACTTCTTTGGAGGGTGACAGGCCCAATCTTGGGGGCAAGTAAAGGTAATTCAAGATCTACTGAATGACCTCATTGGTGAGTGCCAGTAGAAATGAAAACTGTGCCTTAATATAACCTTGAGACTTTAGCGACTGCATAGTCTTCATAACATGGAGATTGGGTATCTTCTTGTTGCCGGCTCAGGTGCTTTCACATATGAACATCCTTCTTGGCTACCATTACTCCCTTCTTAAAAAGGAGTTCATAGATGGCAATTGAGTTCTTCTTGGGCATTAACATCTCAGCTACAGTCACAAATAGGATAGAAAGGAAAGAGCATGTGCAACATGGTGCCTCCCAAGGTTATAATTTTCAAAAAATAACCCCCCAAATTTTCAAGAATTGTCAGATTTTCCTCCTAATCTTTGCCTGATATCACCAGAGGAAGGTAGATTGATACACTTGTAATAAAGGAGATCTGGATTCCAGATTTGATAATTAATAATTTAATGAGCAAGGACAAGTTATTTAACTCTATACCTCAGTTTTTTAATCCATGAAATTGAGATCTCTCAAGCTGTATAAGAAAATTATTTTGTAAATCTTAAAGTGCAATAGGATTTTGAGCTTTATTCTCTCTCTTCTCTTTCAAGTTATTTAGAATAGACATCTGACTACTCGCCCTCATGGAGCAAAATTTCAGATTTCCTGAGAAATAACCAGTTGATTTTCAAAAGACAGTTCTTGCTCTCAACTTTGTTCAAACATGAAGGATTGGGAAAGAGAGACAGACAGACAGAGGAGAAATTGGAGATAATCAACAGAGGGAAGACACTAGTCATTAAGAGGGATAAGAAAAGACTTCTTGTATTGGTTTTGATTTTAGCTGGGACTTACAGGAAGTCAAGAAAGCCAGGAAGTAGAGATGAAAAGGAAGCACATTTTAGGAATGGGGACAGACAATGAAAATATCCAAAGTTGGAAGATGGAGTGTCTTATTCAGAGAATAATAAGGAGGCTAGAGTCACTGGATCAAAAAGTATATGGAAATCATTAGTTTGACTCATTAGTAATGTTGTTGTTATTGTGGAAAACTGAGAAACAAAAAATAAAATAAAAAATTGGTCTTCAATTCGGTGTGGTCCTGTTCTACTTCAGAAGTGATGGAGGCAGAGTTATGGAAAGGAATCAAAGGATGCTAAGAATCACACTGTTTTTCTATCATCAATTAACTTGAATTTGCCTAACTGTTCTCTAAATGTAAAATATTTGTGTAATGACCAAACATTCTAGAGAAAGTTTTAGATCATCTGACAAGGGATAAAGAATGACAGGTCAATAGCCAGAGTATTCACTGGTGCCCTTGCAATGTGAGAAAAAAATCAAGAAGGGCTTTGAGCACATTGTGAGGGCCCTTTTGTTGAACCTGTGAGAGGATGTGGATAAGGATGACACAAGACAAGCAATCATAAAAGACTGTGATCAGCATCATTGAGTAGAATTGCCAAATTGAGGCAATCACAAATCTATTTGAGTTTATTATGTTTGTTTAGAATTTTTTGTTTACTTTTCTCACAGCAACCTTGTGAATTGTATAATGCATTTATTACTATCCCCATTTACTTATGAAAAAAACTGAGACCTAGATGAATTAGGGTCACAAAGTGCCAGAGAAAGTAAATGCCAGATCTAAGGGATAGGATTAGAGGTCTAACTAGAAATTCTTATACTTAGGGCAATGATTAGATGAATGGGTGAAGAAGGAAGCACTGCCCAGAAATGTCCCCTCTCCTTGATCCCATAAACTCTTCAGCCACTGACACTGCATTCTTGCCCTTTTTCAAAGCCAACTTTCCTCCTAATCAAATGAAGGAAGGAGAGTTGTCTGGGTCAATTCAGTAAAGTCAAGAGAAGGGAAGCAGGTAATCTTCCTTCTTTCCCCAAATTTCCCTCCCAGAAAAACCCCTCTTTAAAGGACCATATTCCTCATTAATACTCTAGGGAGACAGTATTCTCTGGACTGAATCAGGATAATTAGGTTCTTCTGAGGAGAAAGTATACCTTGCCCAGATCTCAGTGTTTAGTTTATAGCCCCATCTGTCTCATCCTAGTTACTACTCTACACATAGTAACAGAACAAATTACAGGATTTTCAAAGATAAAGGTTCCTAAGAAAACATCTAGTTCATTCTTCTTATTACCAAGTAAAGAAACTGAGACCCATAGAAATTAAATGATTTGTGATTTGGATAGGAGAGATAGAATATAAGCAGGATCCTACTAATTTTTTAACTATAGCCCAATGTAAACAGATTCTTCTAAGCATTTCACATATATACAATATCAATATATTGCAAATAAATCTAAACTCATGTATTCTCTGGTTCTCAGGATCTTCATTTCTAGATATTACTATCTAATCCTACAGCAAGATTCTCCCTTTGATGTCTCCATCATGTCATGGAGGAAAATCCAGGATATTGAAGACTAGGCCAGTGAAACACAAGCTCTGGCTAGAAAAATTTCAGAGTTGGGTTAACAATAGACTGTGTCTATAAAGTCTGAGTGCCAATCTAGCTAACTTGGGAAGACATCACCAGATTGGGCACAGGGTGATGATTTTTCTGGCTATGGACATTCATAATGATACTCTACTAAGTTATAGATTGTCACCATCTGTATGACTGAGCAATCAGGCAAGTTCCCACATGGATGAGTTCTTATATTTTCCTTACACATGGAAAAATCTCTCTGCTTTGAGGTAAGAACGTCCACATGCCCAGTTTCATAAAAGAGAGGTTTTGCTTATAAATAAGAGTTTTATTCTCTCTCTTCTCTGAAGAGTTATTTAGAATAGACCTCTAATTACTCATTCTCATGGAGCAAAACTTCAATTTCCTGAGAAATAACCAGCTGATTTTCAAAAGACAGTTCTTACTCTCAACTTTGTACAAACATGAAGGATTGGGAAAGAGACAGAGACAGACAGAGGGAAAATTTCCTCAACAGAGGGAAGACACTAGACATTTTTACCATAAAAATGAGTCATAGATTTAGAACTATATAAGGAATTTTAGAAGCTATCAGATGGTAAATAACTGAGGTGGGATTTGAATCTAGAACTTGCTGAATCCAAGTTCAGCACCTTTTCCTCAAACTATGAAGCTAAGATAGATTTTACTGAATGGAAAGAGAACAATATAATCATGTCAAGTGATCTCACAATGAAACAATATCACTCATTCTTGAAGTGATGTCATTAATGTGTGATTTTAGCATTGTGAGTCCCCCCCAAGCCAAAAAGATAATAACCCTTCCTCATCATTTCTGATTAGCTCAGCTAAAAAAAAATCATCCTAGTAGACAATCTCCCAGGCTTCAAATAAAGTAAAGCTGGCACTTGGATGGGAGAGGCACTAGACCTGTGATTTCATTGGTATATACTTGAACATTATCCCTATACCTGATAGTCTTAGAAAGTGATTCTTTCCAATTCTTCCTGTGCAACAAGAGAACTGTTCGGTTCTGCACACATATATTGTATCTAGGATATACTATAACATATTTAACGTGTATAAGACTTCCTGACATCTGGGGAAGGGGGTGGAGGGAGGGAGGGGAAAAGTCAGAACAGAAGTGAGTGCAAGGGATAATGTTATAAAAAAATTACCCATCATATGTTGTGTCAATAAAAAGTTATAATTCTTTTTTTAAAAAAGTGATTCTTGGGACAATGAGAGGTAAAGTGCCTTGCCTAGAATCATATAACCAATATGTGTCTAAAGTAGCATTTGAATCTAAGTCCTTCTGGATTCTATTCAGCTCTCTAACCATTGCACTGTGCTATCTTTAAGGATGACAAGACAAGGAATCTAGATGTTCCATGGTCTATGCTATTAGAGCCATTTTAATTTTGTAGGCTCTAACAAAACTTGAGCTCCTCTGGCAAAACCCTTTGAAAAACCAAGGATATCTCCATACCACCAATAGGAGATGGAATAAAATGGCCACCAAAACCATCTGCTCTGATATAGAATGGCCTAGTAGGGCAAATATAATCCTATATCTAAATGATTTCTTCAAAGTCATTTTTTGAAAGACAATCTTCTAAATGGGGATATTAGTAAACTAGAAAGCATCAAGAGGATGGGCAACAAGGAAGGACTTCACATTCATGCCAGTTGACTATTGTTTAAATTCCTGGTTTCCATTAACTTGTTTTAATATTTTGCTAATTATATTTTATTATAATTGGTTTCCTTTGAAATCCTATGCATTTCATTTTATGCATTTAAAAACATGATTCTGAGAATGGGTCCTAGGTTTTAGCAGACTATCAAAGGGATCTATAACACAATAAAAATTAATAAATCATGGGTTAAGGGAATTGTTTAACTGAAATAGAAAAGGATTGGAATATGGAGTTTGGAGAACTGCCATGAAATATCTGGCCTGGTGCACAGAAGAGAGATTAGATTTATTCTATTTTACCCCAGAAAGAAAAACCCCAGAAAGTAAAAGGTAAAAGTTACAAAGAGGGAAAATCAGGCTTGATGTAAAAAATATCTTTCCTAACAATTAGAGCTATCCAAATATAAAATCCAGATACTTAGGCTCTCATTTACTAGTGGTCTTTAATTAAAGGTTAGATGGCCATTTAGAATCATAGACATAGAAATGGAAAGAACTTTAAAGACCATCAAATCCAGTTTTCCTTTTTAACAGATAGGAAAGTGAGACACAGAAATGTTTGCCCAGAGTCACACAAGTAGCAAGAAATCGAACCTGGATTTGAAATCAAGTCTTCCTAACTCCAAATCTGATGCTCTATCCCTGTGCCACCTGTCCAGTAGTGTGGGGAAATTTTATTTTTTCAAGTTTTAGTTGAACTAGCTAACCACTGAGTTGCTTTCCCAGTATGGGATTCTGTAATTCTAGTCGAAGAAAAAGCCTTCCCCCATAGAAGGTGATTTACAATGAAGATTAAGGAAGAAACCGTTTATACCATTTAACAACTGATACATACAAGCAACCATATCTTCCCTTGGGATCTTTCAGTGATCCTTAACTTTCACCACTGTCTGTTTTGCTATAACAATGCAGATTACTGACCTTCTTTTAAACAATAGTGACCAGACATCTACCTAGCTCAACTAGGACGCTTAAATTAGAACTCCATTAGAATGGATGTTTTACACTTTCCCATCTGCTTTAGAGATTCCTGCTGACAGCACATAAAGTTCAGGGAAAGGAAGATCATGTTTTATTATACCACTTAATAATGCCCTGAAAATATGCGCCCATCTGTTCAGAATGTGGAAGAAATGGAGTCTCTAAGAAACTAAACTGTAGTTAATCAGCCCAACCATCCCAAAAAAAAAAAAATGGTGTCTACTATGATTGAGAAATAAGAACAATAAAAATCAATCAACAAGCTTAAAATACATCTGACTTTGCTCCCCTTTTCTACTTTTTAAAGATACTTTTCCCTGTAATTAGTGTTGGCAAACAGAATATCAATGTGCTTGTAAAACAGAAGCTTAATTCCTCTTTATGAAATGTCTTATTGACATTTTTTTTAAAGCATCACTATGCTTTTCTATGAGTCCACCTATTTCTTTTCTATTTCCAAGACAATTGGGGCTAAGTGACTTGTCCAGGTCCACACAGCTAATAAATGTTTTAAGTATTATGTGTCTGAGGTTGACTAGGAACTCAGATCCTCCAGACTCCAGGGCCAGAGCTTTATCCACTACACCACTTAGCTGCCAAGTTTCCCATTTTATCCAAGACCTCCTCCAGTTGTCTTGATCTATTTCTGGCCACTGGACGCAGATGACTCTAGAGGGGAAAATGAGGCAGGTAATCTTGCACAGCCTCCCTCAAATCCAATTCACATGGCATCCCCTCCCTGATGTCATGGCCCTCTTTAAGAAATAAAGGATAAACAATTAGTCCATCAAGTGTCAAATATAAAAGATTAATTCCTGATGAAGTCTGGTGAGATCAGGACCCTCCTCCCAGAAGGAAGAATTGGGATTCAGGAACATGGATACAGCTAGAGTGGTTGAGCAGTCCCTGATGCTACCTGCTCATGATTGGTGTATTCAAAGTTGCTAATATCTGTTTACCCAAGATAGTAAATTTGTACAAGAATCCATCCTTAAGTTGGAAACTGAGTGGATGCCCATTAATTGAGGAATGGTTGAATAACTTATGATATATAACTGGAATATTATTGTTCTGTAAGAAATGATGAGCAGGTGGGTTTTAGAAAAGCCTGGAAAGACTTGCATGATATTGAGTAAAGTGAGCAGAGCAAAATTATGGAATGATCAACTGTGATAGATTTAGCTCTTCTCAGCAATAGAGTGATCCAAGATAATTTCAATAGACTTGGGATGGAAAATACTGTTTGCATACAGAGAGAGAAGTATGGAGACTGAATGTGGATCAAAGCATAGTATTTTCATTTTGTTTGATAGTTTGCTTTTTCTTTTTCATGGTTTTTCCCCTTTTGATCTGATTTCTCTTAAACAACATGACAAATATGGAAATATGTTTAAACTTATATTAGGTTGTTTGCTGTCTTGGGAAAAGGGAGGCAAGAGAAGGAGGGAGAAAAAAATTATAAGTCGAAAAATATCTTTACGTTAATTTGGAAAAAATAAAATACTATTAAGAAAAGAAAAAAGAAATCTATCTTACCCTATAGGAGAGGAAGGGTACACAAGAAATCAGGAAGGGGATATAGAAGGGAGGGCATATTGGGGAAAGAGGGTAGTCAGAAGCAAAACATTCGGAAGAGATGGTGAGAGGAGAGAGAGAATAGGATAAATGGGAGAGGGAATACAGTTGGCAACAGTAATTATGAAAAGAATTTTAAAACAAATTGCTCTGATAAAGTCCTCATTTCTCAAACAGACAGGAAACTGAGCCAAATTTAAAAAAAATAAGAGCTATTCTCCAATTGATTAATGATTAAGAAATGAATAGTTTTCAGGTGAAGGAATCAAGTTATTTATAGGCATATGAAAAAAATATTCTCAACTCATTATTGATTGGAGAACTGCAAATTAAAACAATATTACCTCATACCTATTAGATTGGCTAATAGGCCAGAAAAGAAAAATGACAAATGTTAGAAGAAATGCAGGGAAAATGAGACATCAATGCATTGCTGTTGGAAATGTGAACTGATTCAACCATTCTGTAGGGCTATTTGACCTAACAATACCACTACTAGACATGTATTCCAAAAGAGATTTTTTTTTTATAAAAGGAAAAGGACCTATATATATATTTATAGCAGCTCTTGTCTCAGGACAAAGAATTGGAGATTGAGAGGATGTCCATAAGTTGAGGAATGACCTAATAATTTTTTAAAAAATAATTACAATAAGATAAGTGAAGACAACTTTGAAAGACTTAAGAATTCTGATCAATGCAATGACTAATAAGAACTCCAGAAAGTTTATAATAAAACATACTTCCACTTCTAAGTAAAGAAGTAATAGACTTGAGGGGCAGAATAGTACATATATATTTAGATACATCCCTATTTCACTATATATATATATATATATATATATTTATTATGAGGAAAGATTTTTATTGGGAGAGGCAGGGGGAGTTCTTTGGAGTATGGGTGAGTAGCGATAGTGATTTAAAAAATAAAAAAGAATATTAATGAAACATTTAAAAATATGCAGAAGATAACAGAAGGAAATCAAGATAGTAACATACTCAAGTGGGGTAGTATTGATATTTTTTATTTAAATTTAAATTATACCTTTAAAAAAAGCTATACATGACAGCAATCCAGTTTCATATGCCATTCTCTTTTTCTTTGGATATGAAAACATTCATCTTTGTTAAGTTTATAAAAAAGATAATGGCATGGCCCTGGGTGAGTCACTTAACCCCAATTGTTTAAAAACAAAACAAAAAAAAATAATAAAGATAATGAAAGATGAGAAAGATAGATGCCACAGAATTAAAGGGCAAGTATTATCCAAAGGTTCAAAAAATAGAAGGGAATAGTGTGTATAAACTGAAAACCAGTGAGTTTGATTTTGACTCTGGTAAAATTCTAAAATGAACTATGTTAATGATTTTATTTTACTTTTAGCTAATTAACATGTATATACTTTCTCTTCTTCTCATCTCCCCATATTAGAAACAAGAAATACAAAAAATCTTGCAATATCTATGCAATATCTGACTGTACAGTCAAACAAAAAATATTTTCACAATCATCAGTGTCTAAAAATGTATGTATCATTCTGAAACCTGAGTTCTCTTCTGAGAAGTGGGTAGCATACTTCATCATTAGTCATCTGGATCATGGTTGGTCATTTGCAATGGTCAGAGTTCTCGAGTCTGTACTTCAGTTGATGCATAAAAGATTTTACTCTATCCTATTGTTTTAATTGTGTTAATCATTGTATTTCTTCTACACAATATATTGTTAGATTCTATATTCTAATTCATTATGCTATCTACTTCCATTTAATGGGTGAATTTATAACATCCACACTTGAAATTATGATTACTAATTGTGTATTTCCCTCCATCTTGACTCTTGTCTTGTGACTGGATTCTGATGATTCTAAAGGAGAAAGTGAGACTGATGACTTTGTGCAGCTCTGCTTCATTTAAATATAATTTATGGGCAAGCCAAGATATCACCCTTGTAATGTCATTGAGAGAGAGAGAACAAAGGACAAACAACAAGAAAATTCTCTGCATTCTATTTTCTTATTCTTTTATTTTTCTTTGTTGCCTGCCTCCTGTTTAAAAAGGAAAAGAGGACAGTTACAGAAGAGTGCACTTAGTACTTACTTAGTACTTACTTTCAAGCATTCCAGGTTTAGTGCAATTTGTTTCTGCTCCTTTGCCCCTTTTCCAGAGCCCAGTCACAGGTCTTTACCTTTCTTTTTCTTTCTTTCTTTCTTTTCTTCTTTCCTTCATTTAAACTAACCCCTCTTTAAGATTCACCTTCCTTAGCAGTTTTTTAAATTAAATTTTATTTTTCAGTTCCAAATTCTCTCTCTCACTTCCCCTTTAGAATTTGTTCTACTTAGAATTAATCCCTTCTTTATTCTACCCACCTTTTATTCTTTCCTTTCCTTTTCATCTTGTTTCCCTATTGAATGACATTTATTTCTATACCCAACTGTGTTTGAATATTTCTCTTGGACTGAACTGGTCCAACTGGATGAGAGGAACGTTCCAGTGTTATTGTTTTATTCATGTCTTCCTTCTTGTTTTCTATTTGTTCATCCAAATTATAGGAGATAAGTTCTCCCACCCTTCTTTTACCTTTCTCCTCTTAGTATATATTTTTCCCCTTCTCTTTCTATTTTGCTTTTAAGATCATCAAAGAAGAACAGAACTATGTCCAGGTCTTCTGATGTCTTAGAGTTCCCTTCTACTCCTGATGATGATAGGTTATAAGGGGACACATTTATCAACAACATATTAGAATGTAAACAGTTTCTCCTTGTTTAGTCTTTTATGATTGTTTGCTCATGTTTACATTTCTCTTGGCTCTTATGATTTCAAAGTTTCTACACAATTCTGTTCTTTTCAGTAGCAACTAAATGGAACAGTAGATAGAATGCTGGACGTGGAAGCAGGAGGACCTAAATTCAAATTCAGTTTTAGAAACTTACTATGTGAGCCTGAGTGGGTCATATAACCTCTGTCTGCCTCAGTTCTCTCACCTGTAAAATGGGTTGATAACAATAGTTAGAGTTAATTCAGTTTCAATTGATCAAGGATGGATAGAAGCAGCTACACCCAAAGAAAGAACACTGGGAAATGAATGTAAACTGTTTGCATTTTTGTTTTTCTTCCCGAGTTATTTTTACATTCTGAATCCAATTCTCCCCGTGCAACAAGAGAACTGTTTGGTTCTGCACACATATATTGTATCTAGGATATACTGCAACCTATTTAACATATATAGGACTGCTTGCCATCTGGGGGAGGGGGTGGAAGGAGGGAGGGGAAAAATCGGAATAGAAGTGAGTGCAAGGGATAATATTGTAAAAAATTACCCTGGCATGGGTTCTGTCAATAAAAAGTTATTTTAAAAAAAAACAATAGTTAGAGTTCTGAGAATCATAGGAGGTAATATTTATATATGGCACATTATAGGTGCTTAATAAATGATTCTTCCTTTTCATCAAAAATGCTTAGAAATCATCTATTTCATTAAAGGTCCTATTACATTATGTTCAGTTTTGCTTGGTAAATTATTCTTAGTTGCCTCTATCTTTTGACTTGTAAAACATGGTCTTCATAACTCCCTGCTCTTGTACAGTTGTGGTTACAAAACATGCATGATCATACCTGAGTATAGCTTCTCAGTACCTAAATACTCATCATACTGAATACTTGCAATATTTTTTTTTTGACCCAGAAACTCTAGATTTTGGCTATAACTTTAC
The DNA here is from genome assembly GCF_016432865.1 of Antechinus flavipes. Classification (NCBI taxonomy): domain Eukaryota; kingdom Metazoa; phylum Chordata; class Mammalia; order Dasyuromorphia; family Dasyuridae; genus Antechinus; species Antechinus flavipes. The sequence continues at coordinate 89,995,397 of NC_067400.1, forward strand.
TAGGATTTTAATTTTGTGATTTTTTTCATCAGATAACCAATGGATTCTTCTGTTTTCACTTTGCCCTTTGGTCCTAAGAGCTCTAAGTAGTTTTCTTTTATTTCTTAAAATATGATATCTATAAAAGGTAGATATCATAGCTTTTTGGTCTTAGCTTTCAGGTAACCCAATGATTCTTCATTTCTCTTTGGGCTATTTTCCAGATCAGTGTTGTTGTTGTTATTGTGAGAAACCTTAAATTTTCTTTTTGGTGGGGGAAGGCATTTGGAGTTAAATGACTTGCCCAGGCTCACACAACTTGTAAGTAGTGTTAGATGTCTAAGGCCAGAATTGATCTCAGATCCTCCTGACTTCAGGACCAGTGCTCCATCCATTGTACCACTTAACTGTCCTTCTATTTTCTTTTAGTTTTTTTTTTTTATTGTTTCTTTTTTTCCCAGGAACTTTGTGACTTAGTTTTATATCTCTTACATCAACCTACTATTTCTATTTCCCATTCTTTTTCTTGCATTTCTTTTTTCTTCTTCTAATTTTTCCTCTATTTCTTTTCACTCATAAAAATATTTTTTAACTCTTCTAATAATTCTCGTTTCATGTCTCCCAGGAATTCTATAGGTTTTGCTTATAAACGTTTGAAGTCAGTCTCTTTATAGCAGGATTCTTTTTTGTTTTACTTTGTTTTTCATTCTTTCAGCCTTCTGCCTTTAGACTTTTTGTCAGGGTTAGGGTCTGTGTAACATGTTGGCTCAATAAAAAGAAACATGTCCCAACAATTGGTCATACTGGGGGATAAACAGGCTAAGCTTACTGTTCTGAGGGAAAAGAAAGGCAGAAGCCATCCCTAATATGGGACATATAGAATTCCCTTGCAACCAACTCTGTCCAAAAAAAATTAAGTTTATCCATTTGTTGCTTTCCTTTGTATTTGAAGAGGGACAAAATTACATCATTGTGTCAGGGTCAAAGTACAGTTTGTCTGACTGTGCAATGCAAACTTAGAAGGCTCTATCACAGGTCAGAGACAGATGAGCTGAGACATTGCTAAATTTGTGCATCTCCCGTTTCCTTTGAGCTACTACAATTCTGCTTTGCTTGTAGAGCACAGTGCCTTCCCCGATAAGGGCACACTATGCTGGGCACTTCTGTGCCAGTGGCTTCCATGTCTCACAATCCATTCCAGAGCTCTTCCAAGACCTTGTTTCTTCTGACCTGCATGTGAGCACTCACCTTGTGTGGGAGTTCTTCATAAAATAGTCTTTTAGGCAAACATACTTTTGGCATTTTAACAACATGGCCAGCTTATCAGAGTTGTATACTCTGCATTAGAGCTTTAATGTTCAGCAGTTCAGCTTGGGAAACTCCCTGTCTGGTACCTTGTCTTGCCAGATGATCTTCACAAGTTTCCAAAGACAGTCGATTCTGTTTCCTGGTATGGCACTAGTATACTATCCAGATTTCATAGGCATACAACTCAATAGCTCTGTAGATTCTCAATTTGGTAGGCGGTCTAATACCACTTCTCTCCCACAGTTGCCTTCAGAGCCTCCTAAACACTGAATTAGCTCTAGCTATGTGTGCCTCAACCCACTCATCGATGTGTGTATCCCCAGAAAGTATACTGCCGAGGTAAGTGAACTTACCACTTGCTGTAACTGATAATTCTACATCTGGATGGTGTGGTGCTGACTGGTGGAGAACCTACGTTTTCTTGGTATTAAGTGTCAAGCCAAAATTAGCCCAAACAACAGAGAATCAATCCATACTCTGTTGCATCTCACCTTCAGAAGCTGGCAATCTTGTCCAAAAAATAATAATTTTAAGTAAGATTTGGAATCTGAGAACTTAAGGTCAAATCCCAGATTTTCTACAAATAAACTGTTGCAATCTTTGTTAAGTTACCCTTAATTTCCTCAACTATGAAATGAAGAGATGTGTATATAGATATGTATATATATATATATATACACACATGCATGAGCATACATATAGATGTATATATGTGTGTGTATATGTAAAGAGAGAGAGAGAGAGAGAGAGAAAGAGAGAGAGAGAGAGAGAGAGAGAAGGGAGAGAGAAAGTATAGTCTCTTCTAGTTCTACCTCCTATGTTCCTGTTTGCTGTATCTTCAAAGTAAATCTACATTTGTAAAAACTAATTGATGTTAAATGGCTAAATGGTATTAGGGTATTAATCATTGACTCAACAGTAGGGAGAACAAAACAGAAGAAAGACTGAGCCAATGGCGGTGGAGATGAGACAACCTGCAAACCTCAGATTACCCCTTAGACCCTTGAAGAGCATTGAGTGTGAGCCAGATCATGCTCAATACATTTACCATGTCTTATCAGCATATTAATATTCCACAATTTGTTCAGCCATTTCCCAATAAAGGATACTAACATGTCTGCTATATTCTCTCAAATGGGTCATATAACTGAGTCAACCCTGCTGACCAATGGAAGTGACTTCTCGTTCCTTTTTGCTATATTGCTTCTTCCCCACTACCTAGTGAGCCTTCTCTTGTAACAAAATAGTGAAGCAACCACATCTGAGAGCACATACAATATTTTGCACCCACAGTACCCTACCTTTTGATCCATTTCCTTCTCTCTTCTCTAAGACCAAACTTAGTTATTATTATTACACAGCTTTGACTTCATTGTATTATTCTTCCCATTTATATTACTTTAGATATTTTAGATATATTGTTTTCCTATTTCTCTTCTGGGTTTGTTCATTTAAATGTTGTCATTTGTTTCCTATTTTCTTCACATACATGTAATAGAATCTGGAAGATGCGCAGAGTCCTTCTGTTGGTATCTCTCCATTTGGAGAGAGTAGGGATCTGCTTCCAAGAAAGTCATGTTTTGGTGAGAAACATTAGAACATACATAGATTTTTAGGAACTAACTGGTTCTGGTCAGCTAAACACATGGTGAAGAGAATGCTCTTTGATTAACTGCACATGTTAAAAAAAAAAAGCATTAATTAATTACCTCTAGATGTAAACTTTACTAGGATCAGTCATAGAGGAACTGAGCTAAGTTTGAGTCCACTCTCACCAGAACTAAGCTGGTATAGGCAAGAGTATTTCCCCCTGGGGAACTGTGGGTTATAGGAGTGGGAATTATTTGTACTTTGGCTCTTGCTATATCTTCAAAGTAAATCTACATTTGTAAAAACTAATTGATGTTAAATGGCTAAATGATGTTAGGGTATTAATCATTGACTCAACAGTAGGGAGAACATAACAAAAGAGAGACTGAGCCAATGGCAGTGGTGATGAGACAACCTGCAAACCTCAGATTACCCCTTAAACCCTTGAAGAGTATTGATTGTGAGCCAGATCATGCTCAATACATTTACCATGTCTTATCAGCATATTAATATTCCATAATTTGTTCAGCCATTTCCCAATAAAGGATACTAACTTTGTTCTCAGGGTTTTGTTAAGTGATATTATTAATATTTTAGCAAAAGTTCATTCTTTCTGGTTCTGTCCTATTTAGTTTTTATCCAACAGTGAAATCCCTGAATTAAATATAAAGAGCTTAGTGATTTGCCTCACATAATTCCAAACCACTTTTTCAGAATGGCTAACCTAGTTTATAACTGCAACAATATATTGATTCATTTATCTTCTTGTGGCCTCCCCAACATTGACCATTTCCCTCTTTTGACACCTTTCCCTATCAGATGAGTGTAAGTCTTTTTGATTTTTCACTTCTCTTGTTATTGACTTTCATATATTATCAATTTTTTTAAATGGAAGATTCTATTTGACTTTTTCTAAGTTTCATTTCACTTCATCTTTTTAGGAGAGAAGTATAGGTACATGAACAGTTAATAACATTCAAGTTCCTTGAAAATAGAAATGAATAGGATTATCTCCTAGGAAATTCATTTGAATAGCACCAATGTTTGTGTGATATAAATGATAAGTGCCTATATATGTGCCTGATGTTAGATCATACATAAAGTACACATGTTAAATTTCTTTAATGATGATGATCCTTTAGCTATCTTATAAGTTTCTCTAATAATTATTATATTTTTTCAATATTTCCAACACCTGAGAGTATCACATTTTAAAATTTAAGTCTTTATTCTATTGAATATTAGGACAATATTCTTATATAGGTTATGTGTTAAGTTATTAAGAAAAGTCCAGGATACTGATTTTATGTTATAACCTTTCTTTAAAAAAAAAAAAGTGGCTTGGCCTATGTCACATTCACATATTGGCTCCAGCTGTGTCAATAGTTTTAGCGCACACTAATTTTCAGAGAAGTCTGGCTGTACTGGAATTGCTGCCAGCTCCCAGCACCTGTACTTATCACTATGCAGACTGACAAGCAGATCAGCATTTTTGTTTATAGGTGAAAATGCCCAGGATATGAACAGTAATGTAAACTATGGTATATCATATGATTTCCTCCCTTCTTTCTGGCATCAATCCAATATGAAATTTAAACAAGTCCTTCCTTGGCATCCCTTAGAGTATATCTGGTTTGTCCCAATGAGAATCCAACCAACATTTTGCTCTCATCTTTACTAGTGATTTACTGCAAACAATATTGTATATCAATCAATCAAACTTGATTTACCATTACTTATATTGAAATAAGTAAAATTCAATTCACAACATTTCACAACTTTCAGTCATTTCCTTCAAATTTTCATTGCTATTTTTTTTTGTATTTTATTATTTTATTGTATCACCAATTACTTTTCTTCTTATAATGGGGAATCCAAGGAGATTGTGTGTCACCACAAGTCATGACACAAACTACTACATCCCACTGTACTGCGGATTCCCTCTACACCAAATGTTCCCCAGTTCTGCACCCTTTGGATTCTAGACAGAGCTACCACATATGGCAAAATCTCTCTTAAATATAATGGTGTGTGTGTAGTGTGTATGCAAATATTGTGTGTATACACACATATATACACTTACTCATTTATATGATACAAACATTTATGTTACCCAAATGAATTTTGGAAGAGGAGAATCTGATTCTATTTCATTTTGATTTTTAAGGAATTGAATCTTATTAACTGCTCATAGACTGAGAAAAGATGAAGTGCTTACAGAAAGTCAAATAGAATTTTCCTCCTTAAAAAAGTCAAGTTTCCTAAAAGATTGCTCCAAATTATTAATAAGAGAAGTGAAAAATCAAATTTATGTATATATATACATATATGTGTATATATATACACACAAAAAAAAATGTGTATACACATGCAAACCCAATATGTAATATTCCAAAAGTCTTAGTGCACTTTTTCTTCCCTGAGGCAATTGGGGTTAAGTGACTTGCCCAGGGTCACACAGCTGGGAAGTGTTAAGTGTCTGAGGTCGCATTTGAACTCAGATCCTCCTGACTTCAGGGCTCGTGCTCTTATCCACTGCCGCCACCTCTCTGCCCTCTAAGTGCATTTTTAAGAGCTGTATATAATACAGAGATTTGTTACAAGTAGTTCCTACCAGCTCCCTAAAGCCAGTTGTTAAATTTCCAATAAAACAACTTTCATTGTGAATATTTACACCTCAGAATTCAGATTAAGTTTTAGATTTACATGGGGGAAATATCAATAATGCAGTTTCAACTTGAAGGTGAACTCTGGGCACATTCCTTTTCAGAGGGCCATTGTCAAATACTTGCCAGCGCATGTTTGTGTATGCACGTGAATGTCTGTTGCATGTGTTTGCATGCACGTGTGTATATGTTGTGTGGGTATGCCTGTGCATTTATGTATTTATTAGTCAGAGAAAGACATCAAGAGGACCTGTTTGAGAGCAGAACTATGATCTCCAAGAAGCCTAGAAGTGTCACTCATCAGCTTATTTGCATATGATTGCAAGCAAAATGTGCACGTAACAAGAGACAGTACCTTATGTAATACACACATAAATGCACATGCATATCCACATAACATATACACACGTGCATGCAAACACAGGCAGCAAACATGCGCGTACATACACAACATGTGCTGGCAAGTATTTGAAAGTGATCAATTTTAAAGTCACAAATCAAATCCCCGCTTGGGAATCACGGGCAGTCCTTCCAGACAGAAAAGTGGATTTATTTTATTTTTAAAATTTTAACCTCAATCTGAGGTGGGTGGCTGCTGGGAGGGACGTCTAGATTTGAACTCTCAGAACCAAGAGACAGCTGACCAAGCAAAAGTAAAAAGCAAAAGGCAGAGAAGGAGAGGATTTTTTTTTTTTTTTTTTTAAGATAATGAAAGGGAGGGAAAGCTGACAGGTGGGCTTTGTAGTTACACGAGGTCCTAGGTGATTGGAGGAGAATGCCGCGGTTGCAGCAAGCTGGTTGGAGGAAATCATGGAAGTGCTGCTTGGGCTCGTTGCCTTCTAGCACCATCTACAGCCTGAGAGTGGCGACACTTCTCCGAAGCAATTGTGTTGCATTGTACTACCTAAGAGATGAGCTGGCAACCATTTTGCTACTAGCTATAATCTACTTAATCTATCCTTTGCTTAAAAATATATATATATATATATATTTATATATTTATATATAAATATATATATATATAGTTTATTATTGCTTTGAAGGCTGTGATATTTATTTTCTGTTCTCTGCCATGCAAAACACCGGTTGAATGTTTGCATTGAAACTATGACCTTAGCTATTAATGAAAGCTCGGAGTCAATTAAAAAATGTTTCCAGCGTCCTGAAAGCAATCCAGCCCTCTCTCCTTTACAAACTCAGCAATTGGAAATCCACTGAGTTACGTGTTGCAATCTGGGCACCAGATATTTGTCATCCATTTGGTCTTTTCTCTGAATGAACCCGCACTGCAGATGAGTCATGACAGATTTCTTCCAGGAGGCCCTGCAATATTTTGGAGCTTGATGAAATTAACATAGTATCTCCTGCAAAGGGGAGTAGCTGGAGCCCAGCTAGCTTCTTAAACAGTGAGTAGTAATTAAATGTGGGGGTCTCGAAAAACTTAGCAACTATGAAAGGTTTTGAATGCCCTACGTCTTGCACTAGCAAATATTACCACAAGATTTAATTCTTTTTTTTTTTTTCCTGAGGCAATTGGGGTTAAGTGGTTTGCCCAGGGTCACACAGCTAGGAAGTGTTAAGTGGCTGAGGCCAGGTTTGAATTTAGGTCCTCCTGCTTTCAGGGCTGGTGCTCTATCCACTGCACTACTTAGCTGCCTCCAAGATTTAATTCTATATGTAAAAATCAGCAAGCACATCCATCTCAGTATGCACATCTGCTTTCCTCCTTAATTAATGGCAACATTTATATGTATACCAAAGAATTTTTTAAAAATAAATTTCTTTATTATTTATTATCAGCAAATATTTGATTTGCATCCCTATTTTATATACCTACATGCCCAGGTGGGAGAAACTCAGTAGAAAAAGTTTAAGAAGACTGCAACATCCATAAGAAACCCTTCCTCAGGCCATACATCGGAACAGACCATGGAAACAAATCTGGAGAACACTAGAACTAAGGATGCTATGGCTATTATGATTATTTCTGAATCTCCTCCATCATAGTGGTAAATACTTTCAGTGAGCATTTTTTCTAGCTGATCCCCAACCCAAAGTGCTCTAGCTTCTCTGCTCTGCCTACTGATCTCCTTAGCTTCCTTTAAGTCTCAAACGCCTTCTACTGGAAACCTTCCCCAACTCTTATTAATTGAAAAAGCCTTTCTGTTAATCATTTCCTATTTATCCTGTACATAGCCTGCTTTAGATATAATTGTTTGCATGTTCTTTCCCCATTAGATTGTATGCTCCTTGAGCTCAGAAACTACCTTTTGCCTCTTTTTGTGTCCCCTGTACTAAACACAGTTCCTGGCACATGGTAGGTTTTTAATAAATGTCAATTGATTGATTGATTATACCTTATCTGGTTATTAATTATCAGACAGTTATTAAACAGGGTTATTTCTTTTGTTTGGGAGCAGTTAGGAAGCTTAGAATCAGGAGACTCATCTTCCCAAGTACAAACCTGACTTCACACTTAGTAGCTGGGACACCCTGGGCAAGTCACTTGACCCTATTTGCCTCAGTTTTCTCATCTGTAAAATGAGCTGGAGAAGGAAATGGCAAACCAATCCAGTATCTTTGCCCAAAAATCCCAAATGGGGGGGCACTGAGTCCACATGACCAAGGATTTCTTTTGTTATACTCCCAGGGAATGCTGTGTGATCTTGATCCATGGCAGATATCTTGTTGTAAATGAGATTATAAGGCAGTATCATGTTTTAGCAAGATGAATGCTTTTTAAAATTTTTTTTATTACTAAAGCTTTTTATTTACAAAGCATATGCATGGGTAATTTTTCCAATATTGACCCTTGCCTAACCTTTTGTTGCAAATTTTCCCCTCCTTCCTCCCAACCCCTCCCCTAGCTGGCAGATGAATGCTTTTCATAATAAACAATAGAGTTTTTAATTTTCAGCATCTTTCAATCAATTGTGCGATGGTAAAGATGTGGCTAATTACTGAATATTGATTGAAAAAGATTGTTTCCTACTGATACTCTCATTAAGGATGTTTGCTGTTCATTTTAGTCTAATTTCCCCATTAGATCAATGGCAGGGATCACACAGTGCTATCCCTCTCCAGACTTTCCCAGTCTGTCTCTTCCTGCCCCCAACAATCCCAGAGATGACCCCTAGAAAGTGGGGACTCTAACTTACACATTTTGTATTCTGCATGATTCCTTACACAGCACCTTGCATAGGAAAGGCCCTCAATAAATTATCTAATGAAGGAATGGAATACATGCTAGACCAAGGAATAAAGTCTCTGGGGGAAACACAGAATCCAGAGTGAGAGCATCCACTTGCCTGGCTTATCTTCTTTCATTCCAAGCACCCTGTCTTAAGTTTGTGTCTTCCCTTAGGAGAGCAGCTCCTGCGCTAATACTCAGTGTACCCACACTTACTTTATCATTCATACCTTCCTTCAAACCCACTTCCCCAATTCATTTTATTCCTCAGTCAGAACAACTTTCTCTTGGCAAACTTCTTGACTTCTACCAAACATGGAGGATGTGAACTAGTGACCGCAAGATGAAAAGCTCTATATCCTATTATCAAATTCCCTAAGCCACCTACTTTCCAAAAGCAGATTTCAATTATTTCCAAATATCAGCAGATAATATTATTATTATTGGACATGGGTTTTTTCCCCTTTGGGATATTAATAGGTCTTATCTCCTATTACAAATTGTAAATATCTGGCATATAATTGTTCTATTTTATTAATAATATCTTACATATGTAGGTGATATCTTAAATGCTCTTAATCTCATTTCATCCTTGAATAAAAAAAAATAATCATAATACTTTAAAAAAAGTTTTTAAAATTTTTGAAAAAGAGAACATCCTTGAGTCAAGTCCATAAAGTAGACTGTAGAATACATTTTACAGATGAGGAAAATGTAGTACAGAGATGATAAGTGACTTATGAAAACAGAATAAGAATTAAATCTTTAAAATATTTCTTGTTCTCATGCAATGTGCATGCTATGTACTTCAGGGTATAACAATAAAATATAGTCCTTGACCTCAAGGATCTTCTATTTATTCATTCATTCATTCATTCAAAACCATAGTAGACTACAGAAACAAATCTGGAGAATCTTAGGACTTAGGATGCTATGATTATTTTTTCTGACTCTGTCTAAACAAAAGCACTCCCTTATCTCCCCGAAGTTTCAACTTCTGAGGTAACTTATAGTATCCAGTATTATAAATAGGATTGTCCATCTCTATCACTCTTTAGATGTAACTTCTTCTAGATGTCTTCACTCAGTAAATTGCCTCCACTGAATTTGCCACTCAAAATCTCTTGAAGAGCTTTGTTTTTTACAAAGATGGTTGATTATTACATGCTTCTTGTACACCAGGTATCCAAAACTTCATATACTTTGTCCTTTTTTTTTTTTTTTTACATTTTTACTTAAAGTTTTGAGTTTGAAATTTTATCCTTACTTCCCTCCTTCCTCATCTCCCTTCTTGGAATGGTAAGCAATCAGATATATGTTATATATGTGTAATTATGTAAAACATTTCCATTTTAGTTATTTTGTACAAGAAGATTTGAATAAAAGAAAAATATGAAAAAAGGAAAGTGAAAATAGCATGCTTCAATCTGTATTTAAACTATCAGTTCTTTCTCTGGAGGCAGCATGCTTCATAATTAGTTCTTTGGGATTTTCTTGGATCAATATTGCTAAATCATTCACAATTCTTCATCAAACAATATTGCTATTCTATTCTATTATTCATTTCACTATGCTGTCAGTTCATTTAAGTCTTTCCAGGTTTTTCTGAAATCATCCTGAAGAAGGGAAAATTCTAAAAGTTCATGGGAGAAAATATTGTACCTTATTAATACCAAAAAAAAAAAAAGTGACAAAAACGACTACCAACCTAGTTTCTCATCTATACAAAATTTAATGCAAATCATCTACACTAGAATCAAGGACATCCTTGGTGACTGTATTGTTATGAAACAAGCAGGCTTCACAAAAGATATTTGACAATAAATCATATTTTTGTTGATTATAAAGATGGATTTAATTTAATAGAACAAAATGCTATCTCAAAATTTCTTTTCCACTGAATTTTCTATTCAATCCATTTCATCCATATATTAAAAATCACTCAAGATTCCTTGAAAGATAAAAGAAGAAAAATAATCCCCTTCAATGATCATAAACATCAGGAGAGGCAGAAAACAAGGAGATTAATCTTTGCTCAAAGTGTTAACTGTTGTGATGGAAGAGCCCCAGGGCAATCTAAATGGAATAAAGTATGAATAGTTTGAATATTGATGTTCAAGTGTTCCTGTTTGTGGATGATGTCATGCTCAGTACTTCAAGCCCCAGAACATTTCAGAGTCTTTGGGAAGGGATCTAGAATCAATCAGAGGAGTTTGGCCTGTCTGGCTACGCAAGAAAGACCACGCAGACAAAGATTATCTGTTGCCCAGATTTCAACATGCATTTAGATGGATTTGTAGGATTTTTAGGATTTTTGGCTTTGTAATACTCTGCATTTCATCTTATGAATTTAAAAACATTATCCTCCCCAACTGAGAAATGGTCAAAGGATATGAATGGGCAATTTTAGAAGGAAGAAATCTAAGTTATCAATGGTCATATAAAAAATGCTTTTAAAAGCTCATAATAAGAGAAATGCAAATTACAATCACTTTAAAATGCCATCTCATAGTCATTAGATTAAATAAGATGACAAAAAATAGAAAATGTCAAATGATGGATGACACATGGGAAAATAGGCATACTAATACACTGTTAATGGAGCTGTGAACTGTTCCAACAATTCTAGAAAGTCATTTGGACCTATACCCCAAAGTCTATTAAATTGTGCATATCCTATGACCCAGCACATGTACAACTAGAATTATATACCAAAGAGATCAAAAAGGAAAAGAGCTCACAAACAAAAATATTTATAGCTAATCTTATTGTGATAGTGAAGAACTGGAATGTACATCAGTTGGGGAATGGCTGAATAAATTGTGGTGTATGATTGGATAAAATACCATTGTCCTACAAGAAATGATGAAGGAGATAGTTTCAGAAAAACTTGGGATATTCAATTGTGAAAGACTTAGTAACTCTGATCAACACAATGATCCACTTATCCATTTTCAGATAAAGAACTGATGAACTCAAAGTGCAAATTGAAGTGTATTTCTTCTTTCTTTCATTTATTCTTTTCTTTCTTCCTTTTTGGAACATGTCTAATGCAGAAATTTTTTTGTATACCTATCATATTTGTAAAAATTGTTTTTTGTTGTTGTTTTGTTTTTCTTACTTTCTCGAGTGGGGGAGGACATAGGAGGAAAGAGGAAATTTGAATTTTTTTTTAAATGTCTCTGTCCTTTACATAAAAATTTTATTCTTGCAAGGGATCCCTAGCCTTCACCAGATTGCAAAAGGAGTCTGTGACATTAAAAATGTTAAGAATATTACAGTAGGATTCTTAAAATTTTTTGTGGCCTGGACATCTTTGACAATCTGATAGACTATGGACTCCTCATGTTTTAGATTAATCAAATTAAATGCAGAGGATTATAACAGAAATCAATTATATTAAAATGCATCTATCAATATGTGTTTTTTTTTTAATTTCACAGATCCCAGATTAGAATCCCTGACATCCAGTTTGTCCAAAAATATATCTATCTAGAAGTTATAATATAGATGAACAATGAATTAAACCTAGAATTTAATAGGAGGAAAAGAAGTATTGTAAAGAACCACCAGAAGGCACATAGTCCTGGATTGTTGTTTGTCCTTCATTTTCAAAGGGGACTTGATGTGTGTGTGAATTGTATTTAGGCAGATTTGCAGAGTCGTCAAAGTCCACTGGCAGGAGGAAAATCTGTACAACTGCAGACGACCTGATCGATCCAGCCCTGCACACCACAATCCGTTTCAGCTGCCTTCAGGGCCATGGGAGCAAACCGTCTTCATTGGCCATTCCTGCCGGGGAAGTCTCCACTGCTTGAGATGGACATCCTCCTAACTCACCAATGGGTGAGGGCCTTTCAGTTATCCTCTGCCTAGTTTAGACTGTTAGGACAATTTTATTAGGATGTGACTGCTTCCTATGCCACAATTTCCTGGAGCCATAATTGAGATTCAGGTGGCCAGCTAGACACCCAAAAAGTGGATGAGCAGCCCTGAAAATAGCTCATTAAGTACACCACCATAGGTGCTAGAAAGGCAAGAATATTGGAAAGAGAGAAAGGGGAAAATTTGTGAAAAGCTTTAAATGCCAAACAATTGATTTTATATTTGATCCTGGAAGTAAGAGGCAGTCACTGGAGTGTACTAAATAGAGGGTGGTGAAATGGTGCAAACTGTGTTGAGGAAATCCACTTTGGTACCTAAGTGGAGGATACATTAGAGTGGGAAAGATTTAAGGCAGATAGACCCATGAGAACTCTATGGAAAGGTGATGAGTCTACATCAAGCTGATGGTTGTGTATGTGAAGAGAAAGGGACATAAAATATTATAAAGGTAGAAATGATAATTCATAATCAAATGTGTCACAATTGAATGAAAGTAAAAAGTGGATAATACTGAGGTCGTGTGCCAGAGTAACTAGGAGGATGGTGGGGATCCTCAAGTTATAAGGAAGGTTAGAAGAGGTAAGGATTTGAGAGAAAGAAAGGTAATGAGCTCTGTTTTGGAAATGTTGAATTTGAGATGTCTTTCAGATACTCAATTTGAGATGTCCAAGAAGCAGTTGGTCATATGAGACTAGAAGCCAGGAGAGGTTTGGATTGGATCAATAAATTTGGGAATCATCTGCATAGAGATGATCATTGAACACATGACTGCTTAACGAGATTACAAAGTGAGATATTATATACAGTGATTCTCAATATGTAGTTTAGGGATCCCTGGGGGATCTTGAAACCCTTTAGGGGATTCCTTGAAGTTGAATCTATTTTATAATAATACTAGAGTAATTTACTTTCTAATTTCTAATTCTAAATATTAATAGATATAACCATTTAAACAAAAGCTTTTAGGATCATCAATATTTTTAAGAGTATAAAGGGGTCCTGAGTCCAAAAAGCTTAAGAATCCCTGCTGTAGAGGTATCAGACAAGTAAGAGGAAAGGCTGGAAAGAGCAATGTTATGAAAACCTAGAGAGAAGAATTTATCTTAGAGGAGAGGATGATCAATAGCATCAAAGACTGCAGGAAGATTTTTTTTTAAGTAATGGATTGAGAAAATGCCATTTGATTTGGCAGTTAAAAGATCATTGATAATTTTGGAGAGAGCAGTTTCAGTTAAATGATGAGGTTGGAAATCAGATTGCAGAGAAATTGGAATTTAACAGGAGGAAGCAACCAATGGACATGATCGTCTCCAGTTCAGCCACAAAAGGGAGAAGAGATATCAAATGACAACTGACAGGGATGTTTGAATCAAATGAGAGGTTTTTAAGGATGGGGGAGACATAGATGTGTTGGAAGATAGATAGCAGAGAAAACAGTAATTGAGAAACATTGAAAATACAGAGAGAGGGGTTGGAGAAAACAAGATAGGATGGGATCAAGGATGAAAAGAGAGGTTTTTATCCTGGCAAAGATAAGGGCTGCATCTTCTGGGAGACAGGTGTGGAGGAAGAGATAATGGAGGAAATGACTGAGTTTTATGAGATGAAGAGGGACATCTCAGCAAATAATCTCAATTTTATTAAAGAAATTTGAAACAGTCACATTTGCCACAATTGAAATTAAGGTAAACTGAGACACCAAGTCCAAACATTACAAGTTTATTATGGTAATCTATATTACTATATTAATTTAGTAACAAAGTGGATCAGCTGTTCTCAAATGAGAGGGTAAGAGAGGCAGTGCCTTGGGAGGTTCAAGGAGGAATAAAAATATTTGAAATAGCCACAGTGGTAGGTGGAAGACTGAATTCATTAGGGCGCTATAAATGGATTGCCTATTTATCAGATCAAAACCAGCAAAGGGTAAGATGTTGAAGAAATATCCCAAGTTTCTCATGGAAACAAGAACTCGGATTTTTAATATCAATATTTGACTGATATTGCTATTTGACAGCAACAAAATTCATTTGGAGGAATAAAGGATTTAGAAGCTCAAATAATGAAAAATGTAGGAATTAAGGAGGATAATATTTCCAGACCTATAATTGTAATATAAAGTAGCAATTATCTAAAACAATTTTTGAGCTTGTTGGAAGTGAACTCACCACCTAGTATATACATTTTTTAAATAGTTGATTGATTGATATGTCATGATTTTCCTCCATCCAGGTCACCCTCTTTCAGACATACCCCGGTTTTATCAATGTCCTTTTTAAAATACAATGCCAAAAAAATAATAAGCTGTGCTTCCAAAAGCTGAACCCCTCATTCTAGACCTGGTTTGACCAGGGCATGATATATAGCAAGGACTATTGCTTCCCTTGCTCTGAACACTTCACTTCTCTTAATGCAATCTCAGCTTAGATCCTAAGGTTTCAAGTGGAGATTGGGGATCACCTTAAAATTCTAAATTTGGTTACCATAAAAAATATTGTTGAAAAATCTGCAGATTGAAATGGGAGAGTGAAACATATGGTAGAACAAATGTGTGTAAATAGGCAGCCCTCTCTGCAGATACGTGCAGGATAAACACTGTCCACATTCAGTGGAACAGACACAGAACTCCCACAGCCAGATTCACACATGCAGAGTTGCCAAGACAAATAGCAGCTCAGTTGGACTAAATTGTGCAGCTATTTTAGAAGGTTCAAGTCACCTCTTTCTTGAACCCAGGACTCCTACCACTGAGATGCTTTCAGCCTTGGAAGAGGCAACTTAGGATACATGGCATAAATAAACATAGTAGCTTTTACCATGTGTAGTATTCTACTGGTGAGAAGGCAATAAGTAATACTTGCAGAATGAAAAGGTTTCCCCATTATGAGCTTCCTAAGCCTGGTGAAAAAGTCAGAGAGCTCCTCTCATAATGTAGCCAGAAGAGAAACAAGGAAAGCTGAGATCTCTCCTTAAATGAAGTCCAACACCTCCGATCAGAAGGGCAGAGAAGGTAGTAAGTGATGATGAGACAGAGGTGCCATGACTGAAGAAAAAAATGAAAGTCTTTAATAGAAGGATTGGAAGCTAGGCCATAAAATGCCCTAATTTCTAAAACTAATCCTGGCTTAATAAATTAAAAAAATATGAAGCTGAAGGTGAAGTAATATGATGTGCCCACAGACACATTCATGGTAAATAGGAGAAATAAGATTCAAATCCAGATCATCTGATTCAAAAATCACTCCTTTTCCCACTACTCTGCTTCCTTTGCCCCTTCTCTCCTATCAACTTTTGCCTCTCATACTTATTCTCTTGTGGCACCATTTTGTAGCCTCCCACCTCTAATCATCTCTCTCATAAATAACTAACCTGGTGTTGCAAGAAAGTATCAAAGTGAGTTTTTGCTGCTCGGCAAAATTCTCAATCCCACCCCAAAATAATGAGAAATACACCAAAGTAATTAAAAGAAACACGCCTATTCAAAAGGTAGAGAAATGTTTTGAAGCCCAGGTAGGACATGGCCAGCCTCAAGACCAATGGAAATCAGAGCAGAATTTAAGGTAGATATTAGAGCTGCTAAAGATGAAATTTATACAGCAGTGCTATTACTGGGTCTGTATCTCAAGGAAACCATAAAGAAGGGAAAAGGACTCACATGTGCAAAAATGTTTGTAGCAGCTCTTTTTGTGGTAGCAAAGAATTGGAAAATGAGCAAATGCCCATAAATTGGAGAATGGCTGAATAAATTGTGGTATATGCATGTAATGGAATATTATTGTTCTATAATAAATGATGGACATGTTGATATTAGAAAGACTTGGAATGATGCTGAGTGAAACAATCAAAACCAGGAGAACATTGTAAGCAAGACTGTGTATTGATCAACTATTTTAGACTTGGGTTCTTCTCAGCAGTTCAGTGATACAAGGCAAGCTTAATAAACTTTGATGGAAAACGCCAACAGTATCCAGAGAGAGATCTGTAGAGGCTGAATGTACACATGCTACGTTCACTTTTTTTTTCCTCGTGTTTTTTCCCTTTTTGTTCTGATTTTTCTCTCCCAATATGTTTCATATGGAAATATGTAAAAAATTAGTGTACATTATAAACTAAAAGAAAAATGTTGTTTTATATGTAACTGAAAAAAATTTAATGGAAAATGAAAAAATTCCCTTTGACAATACAAATTTGCCGCTTCCTGCCAAACAGTCTCAAGAGTTACAGGAAATACTGAGAGGTAGTGATTTGCGAGTTACACAGCCAATGTGTCTTGAAGCCAGTGTAAGTCTTGAACCTATGTCTTCATGTGTCCCAGACTTATGAGAGAAAAACAGAATATCTGAATAAGAGAATGACAGTTGAAATTTTTAAAAAAACAAAAAAACTCAGAAATGGAATAACTAAAGGTTTCCTGACTTTCACAGTTTCTGAATGATAGGTAACATGATTGTTTTTTATTGTGTTTTTACCCTCCCCTGAAGGTCTCAAATCAACAAGACCCAAGACTACCTCTTTTTCTTTCCAATGGGAGCATGATTCAGGGCTGAAATCTCTCTTACCCATAGTTCTAAAAAAGCTGAACTTGGATCAGTTGGTTTTCTCTACTGCCTCTGAGCTCAGTTTGAGCCTCAAAAGGGATCCCTAGATTTCTTTAGCTCTGGCACATGGGTGATCTCTGTTGTTGTTGTAGTACCAATTTTCAATTGCGTCCAACTCTTCACAACCCCATTTAGGGTTTTCTTGGCAAGGATATTCGAGTGATTTTCCATTTCGTTCTCCAGCTCACTTTATACATAAGGGAACTGAGGCAGGATCACACAGCTAGTAAGTGTCAGATGCCACATTTCTCACAGAAAGGAGTCTTTCTGACTCCAGGTCCAAGGCTCTCCCACCCAGCTGCCCCAGGCTTCTTTTTAAAACCCCAGGGAATGGGAATGGAAACATGACTTAATGATCAAGATTCTTAGAAGTTTCTCAGTTTCAGAAAAGTATAACCACAGCTATACAAGGATCAAAATTAAGATTTGGGAGTAGGGGGAGATGATAAATAAATGCAGAAATTAATGTACAAGGTACCTTTTGGCTTCACCATAATGAAGAGGAAATTCATTTTCAGTCTACTAATTCTCTCTTCTCTATTCTCTCCTCCATCTCCTACTCACTGCTCACCTCCTTACAATTTGGGTTCCAATGTCATCATTTCACTGAAAGAGATGTTTCCAAAATGATCAGAGTTCCAGTGCAATGACCTTTTTCTACCATCTACCTCTAATTTTTACAGCATCTGACACATTGTGGAGTTCTTCTTTCTAGCTACATTTTACTTAGCTACTGATGCTGCATTCTCATGGTTCTGCTACCTCTCTGATTATTTCTTCCAGATTTTTTCTGTGATTTCCCAATCTTCCTGATACCATTTCAACAAGATAAACCAAGGCGACTACCTGCCATCTAGGGGAAGGGGTGGAGGGAAAGAGGGGAAAAGTTGGAACAGAAGTTTTTGCAAGGGTCAGTGTTGAAAAATTACCCATGCATGTTTTGTCAATAAAAAGCTATAATTAAAAAAAAAAAAGATAAACCAAGAATCTAGCTGGGGTCCTCTTTTTTTTTTCTTTTCTCTAATCCTCTTCCTTGATGATCACATTCATTTCCATCACTTCAGTTATTGCTTCTAGACTTGTAAATCTACATCTTTACTTTTATCCTCTTTCCAAAAGTTCATTTCCAAATGTTGAATTGTCTACTAGTTAACTGCATGTAAATATCTCACATACTACACTCACCCACTTCAAAAATGAACTCTTTCCCCACTAAATCTGCCCTTCTTCCTAATATTTCTCTGTTTTTAGCATTACCAACCTATTAGTCATCCATCTTATAACCTCAGATACACTCTTAATTCTCCAAACACCAGGTCCAACTGCTCTAGTCAAAACATTAACTGACTCTATGCTAACTTCTCTTGCTCCCTCTCTCCCCTTATTTTGTTTGGACTTTTGTAATTAGAGGCAACTAACTAGTTCTTACAGACCTTATGCAACAATTTGTAATGGCTATTTAAAAAAAAAAAAACACATCACCATTATGTGATCAAGAGTCTTGAAGACTGACTGAAATTCTGGGGATATTTGTCTCCACCATATTTGGAAGCATGCTTATCACTTTCACTGTTCCATATTTTAAAAACTGAATTGTGCCAGAAAACAAACAAAAAACATGCCAATATCATTTCCTTCTTGGGTAATTATCATATCTCTCACAGTCCCTTCAACAAAATGCAAAACAATTCACTTATAAGCATTTTCAATGGACAATGGAAGGTCCAGAATCATCATACTCCAGGAGACCAGGAGAGAGCTTTTAATAGAGTACTTGAATTCTGATGGGACAATGATATAAATTTCCATTGTTCTCACTGAAAAGTGAGAACTTCTAACTCTTAGCAGCCATGCCAGAGTACATTATAACAACATGGCATTGCCATATAGATCTTTATTAGTTGGTCACATTTCATAATAGAGTTGAAGATAATTTTTTTGTTTACCAAAGGATTTTATACCTAAGATGATGGGAAGACACACTGAGCATCTCAAAAGAGCTTCATCCACCTTGGCTATCTCCTGCTCAAAATCTATGGCAACCTTACAGATTTCCGTCTTGCTTGTAGAAGTGAAGTGCCTCCATGATGGTGAGCTGGACAGATGGGGGAAAGGGTAGCATAGGGAATAGCTGTATATGTCCATAATATGGATTACGGAATCTATTACAATATCAGTATTACAACCAGAGACAAACAGGGATAGTACAGTTTGAATGGCAATATATGTAACTTAAACACACTCTCTTCAGAAAATTCCAAGAACTGAGATACAGAAAGCATAAAAAATGAAGACTAAGTTGACAAAATATGTTTTGCCAAACACAAATATCAGAGGGTGATAGTCAAAGATTTTTTTTTGTAAAAGAAAATGCATTGCTTGTGAAATAGTCACTAAAACACTTTTGAATTGTGAAGTTTGCCCCCTAGTGGGGAAACAATGGATGGTTATACTTAAAAGTAATAAGGCAATAATTATCACTCTAAATAATTTGTAGACACATTACCTAAAATTCTTAGCAAAGTGTTTCAGGTTGGCAAGTATTAGTTGTCTCCTGCCCTCAATGAAGTTACTTATTTGTGTGTATTGAAATTAGTTCCTGGAAAAATTGGTTTTTAGTACAAAATGATCTTCAACCAAATTATGAAATCTGACCAGCTGACAAATATCTATATGGCCATGCCATGTTGTTTCATAGTATTATAAAGTATCCCAGCCCAGCGGACAAGATGTAGAGGGAGCTTTTAGCAAGAAGAATGGAAATTCATATCATTACCCCACTTGAGTTTACAGTTTACAGAAAATCAGTTTATATATAATTTATAGCAAAATAATTGTAGATTTTTAACAACAAAGAGTTTGTGGGATATGTTGAAAGATTGGGGGAGAACTGATTAAGTCCTCTACTTAACCATAAATATTCCCTAGGTGCTCTTCTCCTTCAAAGTTATAAGAAAAAATGCAAAACTCCAAGTTACAGATTGCTATACCGATCAATTCAAAAAACATCTAAGTTCTATGTGCAAAGAAAGCACTGATAAACACTGGTGGAAAAGGGTAGTCTCTAATTTCTGGGTTCCTCTTTAAGTTCTCCAGAACCAAAAGCTGCACTCCTAAACAAAAAGCATTGCCTTTTCTGGTCTCAAACATAAAAGCTCCAAGTCGCTCCAGCCTTCCTCCTTCTAATGTCCCATTCCCTAAGATTTGTGATGTAAAAAGAATATCTGACCTATCAGAGATAACTTCATTTTGAACTCTGAATTCTTAGGATCCAGTACAGAGATGTGCAATTGATTTACAAAGTTCCACTATATCTAAGCAGTTAACAATGACTTGAGAGTCATTTTACCTAGTTATAGTACCCTCATCTACTGTGTTCAAGGAATTTTAACAGAATTCTGTTTTTACTCTCACTGAACCATTTGAGGTACTCAATTTCAGTTTCAAATTTACTAAGACTTTGAAAAAGAAAATTTTTTAGAATACATTAGCCATTTAAAAAATTTAGAACGTAAGGTTGCCATGCAAAAAAAAAAAAAGATTTACACAATTACACAATTAATTTCTTCTTGTCCTATCTTCAGTGTATTACATCTTGAAGAGTATGAGAGGTAATGTAATTTCACAGAGAGTCCTGACTTGAATTCAAAGCACTGTTTGAATCCAGTCTCAGATGTTTAATAAGTGCGTGACCCTTGGTAAAAGCCTCAGGTATTCATCTGTAAAAGGCAAGGGTTTGGATAAGATGGTGGATCACTTGGGAGATATAACATCAATTAGGAGGCATTTGAGGAGGCTCAAGGAGAAATATCTAATTTATAAGTCCTAATAAATGTGGAAGCAGAAAATTTTGTTTGTAAGTCCTAATAAATGTGGAAGCAGAAAATTTTGTTTGTAAGTCCTAATAAATGTGGAAGCAGAAAATTTATCATGTAAGTCAAAAAGTCAGAAATTTCATTCGTATGTATCATCAAAGATTTTAATCAATTAATTTCTGATAGGAAGTTAAGAATTGAAAATGACTGGAAGAAACTATACTTTAAAACATATATAATGTTTTATAATTAGCCAACCTAATGCTACATACCCCACTTCTACAACCAAGACCTAGTCTACTAAAAAAAGCTGATAAATTTTATCTCTTAACTCATTATCATTATCCTCTCCAACCTGGAATAAATAAAAGCCTCCAATGTACTTGGTCTACTTTATATTTAAAGCCATCACTGATCTGTATATCTCAACATCATCTTTGTAGTATCAGGCCTTGATTTTCTGTACCTTTATGAAGTGTTTATCTTTTTTATTAATACAGAATTAAGCTGCAGGGACAGTAAAATGGAAATTAATATCACATACATATTATGAAATTGTTTTACTTGTGGACCCAAAATATTTTCAGTTAAAAATGCATTTCACTGTTGTTCAGTCATTCAGTTGTCTGATTCTTTGTGATCCATGTGGCGTTTTCTTAGCAAAAATCCTGAAACTGTTTAACTCTTTCCCTTTCCAATTCATTTTATAGATGAGGAAACTAAGACAAACAGAATTAAATTACTTACCCAGGGTCACACAGTTAATGTCTGAGGAAGGATGTGAATTTAGATCTTCCTGATTCAAGGCCTGGAGATCTATCCATTGTATCATCTACCTGCCCATACATGATGATTCTATCTTTTTTATTACAAGGTTTTATCATTCCATATTTTAAAAAATTTACTTAACTTTTCCCAATAAAATATTTCATTTATTTCTTTTAAGATAAAATGATGAAGCTAGACTCATTAATTATCTCTAAAATCACTTATTGTTCTACATCTATGACCATCTCAAATACAACCAAATAAAAATTGCATCATTTTTTATGAAAACATCATTGCCAAATTCAAAATTCAATTAAATACTAGTCCATATAAGTTCAGCTTTCAAAAAGTTGAAATCAATCAACTACAACATGGTTAGGTATATAGGAGGAGGAGAAGGGTTGGGTAATTAGTTGACACATTTCTGCGAATGGAACTTTACCATAAACTAAAACTTTTTTTTTTTTTTTTTTTAAGTTTAGACAGAGGGACAACTAAATGGCACAACAGAGAGGGCACTGGTCCTGAAATCAAGAGGACCTCAGTTCAAAACTGACCTTAGACACTTAATACTTCCTAGCTGCGTGACACTAGGCAATTACTTAACCCTAATTGCCTCAACAACAAAAAAAAGGTTAGATAGAAACTAATGAACAATATTCATAAAATGATTCAACAGCTACATAAGGAGCAAAATACAAAGCAGTAAGTTAGAAACTCTAGAAATTTAAATATATTGGATCCCTAGGTGACAATGACCCTCCACAACTTAAAATGACTTAAGACTAAGTTTTTAACACTTCTGAAGATGAACATTGTACAAAACAAATAATATTCTATGATTGTGCAACTTACATAATAAAAAAGCCAAAAAAACAACTGTGTACAAAATAATTTATTACAGCATTACATTGGTTGGCATAATTTTACAGTTTTTTTAATCCAAAAATTTGGAACCTAAATACACAAGGAAAAAAATAAACCATTTCTATCAG
Organism: Antechinus flavipes; assembly: GCF_016432865.1. NCBI lineage: Eukaryota > Metazoa > Chordata > Mammalia > Dasyuromorphia > Dasyuridae > Antechinus > Antechinus flavipes. The sequence continues at coordinate 90,018,188 of NC_067400.1, forward strand.
AACAGTTTATTTGTCTTAATAAAATCTCCCCTTGCTTTTGCCTTAAAGGGTCTAGTTAATATTACTGAAATATTTACATAGCAGAAATAAAAACAAAGACACTAATTTTAATTTTTCTGTACAGGCCAAAGTATATTTTAAGGTTTGAGAGCCATTTCTATAGAATGAAAAAAGCTACACTGTTGAGCAGGATCATATTTTATTAGCAAAGCTAATCAAAGCTTAAACATTCATTTTGCTATATGGTATGTTTGGATGCATTCAGCAGTTAATGCACCACACACAGAGAGTAAGAAAGTATTTCATTATAATTTTGAAAGTCAGCCTACTGTCTTCCCTTGAAGAAAAAAATATAAAAAAACACTCTTTTAATAGAAATTGCTTAGTAGTACTGAAAGCAATTTAATGAAGAAAGCATATTTCTTGGCTATGCCTTGTATGACCGATGAATTTCTATGATTAAGGGGGGAACTAATCTCCAAATCCTTAATCACTAAATGACAAAATTGGAATATTTTGGTTAAACTGTTAAATTAACATTTCTGAAAACAAAAGAAGGGCATTGATATTTGCACAATACCTCTTACTAATAATAAGTTTAAATGATAAATCATGAAAAACATAAAGAAACAATTCCAACTTATAATTTTTAAAAGACATCTCTATACTTCCCACAATAGGGTCAGTATTTTTAAAAATCATGCAAATAGCCAATACATTCATAATAATGTGCTTTTAAAAAACCTATCAAGAAGGATTAATATTAAAAACTCGAAATAAAATGCAGTGGGAACATTGGTATTATATCCAACATAATTAGCTTTGTCCAATGTTTAAGTTTTAATCAGTAAGAAATGATCATATTTTTGTACCACTTAGGTGAAAGCTGTAATGCTCATAATTTATGAGCTCTGTTGATAGGACAAACTGTCCAAGTATAAACAAGACAAATGGTGATTACAGATAAGACTTACATAAACAGCGGCAGTTGGGGGTCAGGAAAAGAACAAAGCCTTAATGGCATACTCCATTTTTAAATTTTACTACTCAAACATTTCACTTAATGCCTATAGGATATTAAAATGCACCCTGGAAAAAGAACTCTGAATTGAATCCAGTCATGAGATTATAAGTCAATTTTTTTAGGATACTCAAATTTCATTCGCCATCACATCATGTTTAATAGTTGTATGGTTTACTGATGCAGTACTAGAATTGTCCTCATTTGTAGGAGGCAGAAAGGCAGGTGAAAAGGGAAACAGTTTATGACATGCCATCCGGTATTCTTCATACTGGGTATTACAGATCCCAAAACTGCCATCAATCAGTGCCTCAAAAACTTTTGTTAAAGTCTAGAAAAAGAAGATTTTAAAAATATAAATTAATAACATCATCTGCCAATAAGCTGTTTAATCAAACTTAGAATTTGTATACTGAGAAAACCAAGATGAATTCCATAAACTATACAAAATTAAGCACTATGCCCCTCTATAATTAGAAAAAAAATTTTTCTATAAAAAGATTGCTAGGAATCAAATTGTAAAGCACTGAGAAAAGCTATGCAATTCCAAAAATATCCTTAAATAGCAAAAATAAAATACAAATAATTAAAAACGTGAGTGCTTTTAAAAAAAGTTTTCTTAAACACATTTAAAACTCTTCTAGATTATTTTTTATCTATAAATATGAATACAAATTTGAAAGTTCATCTCAACAAATATGAATTGAGCACCTGTTAAGTGCAAGGCCCTCTATAAAAGTGATAGTTCTCTATCTGCATTTTTGTTTTCCTTCCCAGGTTATTTTTACCTTCTGAATCCAATTCTCCCTGTGCAACAAGAGAACTGTTCAGTTCTGCAAACATATATTGTATCTAGGATATACTGCAACATATCTAACATATATAGGACTGCTTGCCATCTAGGGGAGGGGATGGAGGGAGGGAGGGGAAAAATCGGAACAGAAACAAGTGCAAGGGATAATGTTGTAAAAAAATTACCCTGGCATGGATTCTGTCAATATAAAGTTATTATTAAATAAAATAAAATAAAACATTAATTAAAAAAATAAAAATAAAGTGTTTCACTTTAAAAAAAAAAAAGTGATAGTTCTTTTGTCCCCTGGGTACACAAAGCTTATAAAAGAGAATTACAATTTCCATCATGTTTTAACTAAGAGACAAATTGTGCCTATTGCCCCAGGACCAATCTAATTAGGGAGGAGTTCATTCATTTTGCTATTGGCTATGCCTTGTATGACCGATGAATTTCTATGATTAAGGGGGGAACTAATCTCCAAATCCTTAATCACTAAATGACAAAATTGGAATATTTTGGTTAAACTGTTAAATTAACATTTCTGAAAACAAAAGAAGGGCATTGATATTTGCACAATACCTCTTACTAATAATAAGTTTAAATGATAAATCATGAAAAACATAAAGAAACAATTCCAACTTATAATTTTTAAAAGACATCTCTATACTTCCCACAATAGGGTCAGTATTTTTAAAAATCATGCAAATAGCCAATACATTCATAATAATGTGCTTTTAAAAAACCTATCAAGAAGGACAAGAATTGACAAAATTCTCCAATCTAACATATACTTTGATAGTTGATGGACTCAATATGAAAGTGAGTATTTAAATATACTGTACATGCAAAACCAATATATTTCTTAATAGGTACATGATTTAAACATAAAAGGCAACTCCATTAAAAAAAATTGAGAAGTAAGGAAGATATATATATATAGCAGGGGGATTGTGAGGGAAATAGGGGTATTTGTATAGAGGAACATGTCATCATAGACAAGCATGGATAGAGAAGATCACAGAAGATAAAATGGTCAGTTGTGATTATACAATTTTAAAAGTTTTGCACAAACAAAACCAATGCAGCTTATTAAGGGGAGCAGGTTAGGTAATTGCAACAAATTTGTATGAAAAAGTCCCATTTACAAGATATGTGTAGAACAATATCAAATTTATAAGAAAAATAATCAATTTTCCAATTGATAAATGGTAAAGGGATATAAATAGACAGTTTTGAAAGGAAGAACTCCAACCTATCAATAGCCAAATGAAAAAATACTTTAAATGACTAATTAGAGAAATGCAAAATACAACAACACTAAGATGCTACCCTCACACCCATCAAACTGGAAAAGATGACAAAAGAAAAAATAACACATGTGGGAAGGGGCTGTGAAAAAACAAGCACATTAATTAATGCATTGTTAGTAATGCTGTAAATTGGTATAGCTCTTCTAGAAAGCAATTTGGAATTATTCACACACACACACAAAATCACTAAATAATACCCTACACCAACAATACATCACTAAAACTACACCTTAACATGGCTCTCTTCAACAATGAGATGGTCCAAATCAGTTCCAACTGTTCAGTAATGAAGAGAACCAGCTACACCCAGCGAAAGAATTATGGGAAATAACATAGTGGACCACAACATAGTATTTCCACTCCTTCTGTTATTGTCCACTTGCATTTTGGTTTTCCTTCTCAGGTTAAAGTGAAAATAACCTTATTTTCACCTGATTTCTAAATCCAATTTTTCTTGTGCAGCATATATTGTATTTATCATATACTTTAACATATTTAACATATATTGGACTACCTGCCATCTAGGGGAAGGAGTTGGGGGAAGGAAGGAAAAGCTGGAACAGAAGGTTTTGCAAGGGTCAATGCTAAAAAATTACACATGCCTATGTCTTGTAAATAAAAAGTTATAATAAAAAAAAAAATAAAATACAAAAAAGAAAGAAAAGAAAAGACTAAAACAAAATAAAACGTCATCTTAAAGAAACCAAAGAGGAAAGAGATTCATGTGTCCACAAGTAGCAGAAAAGCTCTTTTGTAGTGGTAAAGAACTGAAAATTAAGAAGTCACTCATCAATTGGGGAATTGCTAAAGAAATTATGATACATGAATGCAATGGAGTAAATTGTACTTGTAAGAAATGATTAATCAAGAGGTTATTTCAGAGAAATCTGAGGATACATGTATAAAGTGATGCAGAATAAAGCATGTAGAATCAGAAAAATAATTTATCCAATAATACTCTAAAGACAAACAACTTTGAAAAACTTTGAAAGAACTCTTGATAAATTCAGGGACCTACCACAAGTAGTGAATCAGAAATAAAGTAATCTATGCAAATCCTGACAGAAAGATGACATAGTTAGGATGCACCATGATATATTTTTGGACATGGCCAATGATAGAATTTATTTTACTTGATTGTGAAAAGGATTGTTTTTTCTGGAAACTGAATGGATGCCCATCAATTGGAGAATGGCTGGGTAAATTGTGGTATATGAATGTTATGGACTATTATTGTTCTGTAAGAAATGACTAGCAGGATGAATACAGAGAGGCTTGGAGAGACTTACATGAACTAATGCTGAGTGAAATGAGCAGAACTAGGAGATCATTATACACTTCGACAACGATATTGTATGAGGATGTATTCTGATGGAAGTGGATTTCTTTGACAAAGAGACCTAACTGAGTTTCAATTGATAAATGATGGACAGAAGCAGCTACACCCAAAGAAAGAACACTGGGAAACAAATGTGAACTATCTGCATCTTTGTTTTTCTTCCCGGGTTATTTTTACCTTCTGAATCCAATTCTCCCTGTGCAACAAGAGAACTGTTCAGTTCTGCAAACATATATTGTATCTAGGATATACTGCAACATATCTAACATATATAGGACTGCTTGCCATCTAGGGGATGGGGTGGAGGGAGGGAGGGGAAAAATCGGAACAGAAACAAGTGCAAGGGATAATGTTGTAAAAAAATTACCCTGGCATGGATTCTGTCAATATAAAATTATTATTAAATAAAATAAAATAAAATATTAAAAAAGAAAAAAAGAAAAAAAAAAGAAAAGGGTTGGTTTTTGTTTCTTTTTTTGTTTATTGATTCTGGTGTTTTTTTCATGCTCAACTACATTTTAATAACTTTTTGTATTCCCATAATGTTTTTTGGAGGTTGGTTTTTTGTTTTTGGGGTTGGTTTTTTTTTTTTTTTTTTTTTTTTTTTTTTTGCTTTTTTGCTGAGGCAATTGGGGTTAAGTGCTTGCCCAGGGTCACACAGATAGGAAATGTTAAATGTCTGAGGCCAGATTTAAACTCAAGTCCTCCTGGCTTCAGAGCTAGTGTTCTATTCACTCTACCACCTAGCTACCCCTTCCATAATGTTTGAAAATGAGTCTATACCTTTACCCAGTCCTCATTAATCTTAGAGCTTTCCCTCCAGGACTACTTCCACTTTTTCCTATATGAATCACATATCATCATATATAATATTTCCAAGGCAAAAAGAGATAAATTTACAACCAAAAATACTTGTCCTGCAAAACTAAGTATAATTCTACAAAAAGAAAAACAGACCTTTAATGGAATAGAGGACGTAGAAACATTTCTGATTAAAAGACCTGAGCTGAGTAGGAACTTCGAGAAAAAAAAAAAAAAAAGACAGTAGTTCAGAAAAGCTTAGAATGGTGAATCTATCTGAGCAACAGGATAGAAGATTATTAACATTCTCATGGGGAAGAAGAAACAAGTGTTCCTTCAGAGCCTTAACATCTTCAAAGAGTACTAAGAAAATTAAAGAGTAAAAACAGAGCTATGAATGAACTACTTCTGTTTTGAAGGTTGAGGGGGGGAGGAGGAAAAAGGTTTAAAAAAAATGTTGTAAAGAGGAAGGATTTTCTATTTCTATAATTGCGTTTTAGGAGGAGAGAAAACAGAGATGAAAACAATGGGTAGGGGTGAGAAGGCATCATATGAAATTCCTTCTTAGCTGACAAGTACAAAATTAAGAAAAACCATGCCCACACAATTGGTATGGAGATACATTAAACTCAACAGGAAACAAGCCAAAGTTAGGGACATAGGGTTAAGAAGGAGGATAATACCAGAGGGGAACACTTCCAAGCAAACTCTAAATCCAACTTCATGATCCTGAAGGATTTTTTTAAAAGGCAAAGAATTATTATCTAATGGAGTGGCTGCGATTGACTCTAAAAATTGAGAAATAGCTAAATAATATAATTCTAGATGTAATGGCATACTATTGAGATGTAAAACACGACATAAAAGAATGTTGGAAAGCATAAATTGACTCAGAGGGAAGTGAACAGAAGCAGAACAATTTTTACAAGGACACAAATACTGTAAAAGCAACAACTTCAAAAGATTTAATGCAATGACTAACCATATCTACAGAGGACCTAAGATAAAACATATTTCATTGGCCTCTTAACAATCAAGAGAGTCACAATGCATAGAGACAAACATTTTTGGATAGGATCACTGTGTGGATTTGTTTTGTTTGAGTGTTTATTTGTTACTCAGGCTTTAACACATTTAAAGCAAGCAGTATGAAATGGATTATTTCATTTATTTAATCCTCTCTTAGTGTTCTGCTATATATAGGGAAATGCTCTCTTTTTGGGCAGGGCACAGAGGACTAGGTAGGGGAGAACAGTCTTCAAATTTAAAATAAAAAATTGTTTTTAAAGGGAGAGAGAAAGGAAGGCCAATGTCCTGAGTACTAGACACTACCAGTATTTGGAATAGATGATAAATTTGGATAATGTGAATCTCAATGAATTCAAAGACTTTTGAATGATGGCTATAGAGGGAAAATCTGGAAATGGCAATGGGGAGCAAGTCATATGGTATAAGAGAGTCTAGCCAATACGAGAAAGATGACATCTGATGCAGGATTAGGCAAGGGGGGACAGGTCTCAGTGTCAGACAATAGACAAAGTAAAAGAAGAAATCAAGATATATGTGAGAAAAAAAGAAGACATTTAGTTGCATTAGTTATAAAAATGAAGGTGTACCTTCACATTTTTATCTTTTATCGTTTCATCCAATCTCGTAGCAATAGCAATTGCTTTCTCTTGTCTTGATTCATCTAGGAAATACATCATTTTAGCACCTAAGATCACAAAATATAAATATATTTAAAGAAAAGTATAAAGCACACATTATTTTTCTGATTTCTTTTATAAATATATTACCCAAATCACCAGTAGCCAAACAATTATGGCTATCTTGGTGTTCAAGTCCCATAGTTGTTTCAATTAAGTAGGCAGATACAAAACAAGATTTTTACTAATATAATTAAATATAGATGCTATTATAAACTTTTTGTGACCACCAAGCTACCAAATTAATAGATTAAAACAATAACTTGCTAAATAGCACCCCAAAGACTTTAGTTACTAAATCTATAAGAGATATTTAATTAACTAGACTCAAATAAAAAAAAAAAAAAATAGTAAGCCTGGGAGCAGCTAGGTGACACAGTGGATAGAGCACCAGCCCTGAATTCAGGAGGACCTGAGTTCAAATCTGGCCTCAGACACTTAACATTTCTTAGCTGTGTGACCCTGGACAAGTCATTTAACCCCAACTGCCTCAGCCAAAAAATAAATAAATAAATAGTAAGCCTACCTGAAAGTAGATGCTGAATAGAGGTAGCATTATGCTTGAGAAATTCTTCATTAAAACTTTCCAAATCTTTGTTAACAAAGATTTTCTGCATTTCTTGGGTTAGGACTTTGTTCACTATTTCTGGGAGATTACTATGATTAGAAACTGAAAAAAAAATTTTGTCATTAACTAAAATATCCCTAGAGGTATGTATCATACACACACACAGACATACAAATGCACATAGACACACACACACCTTCCCCTCTCTCATGCTCTCTTTCTCCTGTCCAATAAGACAACAAAAGTAGTACTGGACTTGTAAACATCATGGTTTCTGGATATATTGATATATGCATAATCTATATGTGTACATGCTTGTATGCATATATAAGTAAACACCTTATTATGAATTTATTGCTATTCTTTAAGAAACACAAAGAGTAACATAAGTAATAGAATTATTTTTCACTTTATAAACTTATGATCAAAACACTTTATCTTGAGCCACTAGCAGTGTATATGGTGTATCCTAGTAGACAGAGAGCCAGCCTCCAAGTCAAAAAGAACTCTCAAACATATTAGCTATTTTGATATTCAGATCCCAAACTGCTTAACTTCCTGGAGCACTTCCAATTTTCCAGGACTTTAAGATTCAGAGCTAGTGATGAAATGCACTAGTATAGGGAGTGACCTCTACCAATGAAATAACTGTCTATGCCCCACACCTGCCACTACTACTATTTTCTATATTTTAGAATTTGTCTGATGGATGTATTTTTATTTAGCCACAGCTACTTCACTCAAAGAAAAAATCTAGGAATAAGGGAAATATGGATAGTACTCATTATACTTACCAGAACTAGAGAATTTAATTAAACACTCATGTAGCCATGGGTTATTACGGTTAATAGCAAAAGCTCTTTTGACCGACTGCAACATTAACAAAAATTTTCCTGTATCAGAAAATTAAAGAAAATTATTCAGAATATTTTATTTTTGACATATTTTAAATAGTCTTTCCTCCCTGCCTCCCAGAACATTCAGTTTATTATTTTCTTAAGCATATAATAAAACTAGCTATGTAGGACAGACAATTATGAATCAAAAAGAGTCTTCTTGATCCTTCATTCTGAGCAACTATTTTACAATGATATCCAACAATGTTGGGCAAGTGTTAGAAAACTAAGAAAAATAATAAATTCTGCATTTTTAACTTCTTCATCCAACAAAGCAAATCCATGAATATATTTTCCTTACTTATATTATTAATTAAAATGGGGACAAAACACTATTAAATCCAAATACAATTTCAAAATAACCAACTTATTTTTAGCCCATCCCCTTAAGCTGTTCCCAAAGATATTACATTTATTGCATGTCTAATACTCTCTAAAGTCAACTGGAACATTCTTTTTAGTCAAATAATCTTCACTTGTCTTTAATAGGAGAGATGATTATTTAAGTATTTGGTATTGATATTTTAAAAAACTATTTGACTATAAGTATTTGATAAGAGACCAAAATGCTTCGTTAAAGGCTTTGCTCCAACAAGGTGTCTCTCACCAAGAGTCCTTGAAAAATATGAAAGAGACACAACCCTCCTCAATGACTACTCAAATATAAACATCAAGTGAGGCAAAATGGCAACATATGTGCATCAAAGGTTGTACCACTGCTTTAAAGGGTATCTAGAAAAAGTCTCCATGGAAAAGAGATTTCACATAGATTGGTAAGTCCTCCAGATATTCCTACTCACGAATAACACTCTTTTGACTACATCAAGCCCAGCCCTGGAATACCTGAAATTCGTATTTCAATATCTTTCAATGTAACTATGATCTCAACAATGATGTTACTGCTTTTAATAATGTAGATCACAATCCACCTAGGTCTTCCCATCCTATGCAACTCTTTCATATATCTATCATCTCACATCTGGAGTATATCCACCTAGGTTTCTTAACACTGAGTAGAGATATCAAGAGAATACTTGGGTTATCACTGGATTTTTCTCACTCTAGCAATCATGTTTTTCTGAGGATATCCTTTGTCATTTTTCCTACATAATTTTATAATGTTAAAATATATGTAATATACATGTTATCTGTTTTAAAATTCGCTCAAGCTGACCATTCTCTCTTCCATTAATTACTATGTAATTTTTCCAATTTCGATTCTTCAGCGAATGAGGTAATCAATCAATCATTCAGAATCATACATCTTCCCTGGAAGAATAGTGGAGTTAAATGGCCAAGGATGTGTTTCAAAAATAAAGCCTAGGTTCACTTTTTTAAATCTAGCCTGCTCTCCTCTAATATAATACAGGGACCATCTCACTGTCCACACAGAATTTCTGCCCAAGATGCATTTATTTATGCATAAACTCAATGGGTTGTCCATCTACTTATATATCAATATAGAAAAAGATATTCTTTACCCTCTTGAATTTTCTTGTGCCATTAGGAAAAACTTATTTGAGAATTATGAGTCTTAATTAGGCAGATCAGAAACCTTCCAAGGCCTGACAAGATTAGCAGTGTCATCCACAAAATGCCACTTCTGGAGGACACTGTGGGACAAAGAAAATCCCTTAACAAGGGTGTCACTGAAAACTTGCTATCACAGTGACAAACACTCCCTAGAAAGCAATTACCACTAATTCTGACGTATCCTATTAATAGTAAAATACTATTAATATTTTAATTAAGCAGTTGCTCTGTGGCAAACTGCCAATTAATTGATATACTGACAACCCTAAAATATAGTTTATAACAATGCAGCACAGAAATGTTTTCCTATGAAACCAAACTGGCAGATGAACTAGACTAATATAAAACAATCAAAATAGCTTTTTCTTTTTTTTTGCTGAAACAAAATGTGCTAGGAAGAGAGTTTAAGAATCACAGCTATAAAACAAAGGATAGTTACTATCTCAACACTGTTAATCCCATGTATATCTTTGAACAAAGAACTATGAGACCTAATAGTACTATGCATACAGTCTAAAACTTTAAGAAATAAAAGTTGTAAAAATATAATACATTTGTAAGCTGTTCATCCAATTTCCCTAAAGATTGGCAATGAGGAATAGCAATAATTTGACATGAAGATAAATGAGCCAGTGTTAGCTTGCATGACCCTTCAAATTTAAAGTCTGCGAAATCTAAATTAAGTTAGCTCAAATGACCTTGGGGAAAAAAATATTTTTTTTTACATAACATTTGGGGCACAAACCTCAAAAATGGTTGAGTTAAATTTCTGTGCTCTACATTCTTAATATTTGAATTTCACACACCAATAATATCTATGGCTACTAACAGATTTGAACATATCCATACCCTAAAATGATCTTAATCATAACAGAAAACATTTCTGTTGCAAAAGAGAATTTGGAAATAGTAATGTAGACAGGGAACAAGCCCCTTTTTCTGGACAATTAAGCCACATTAAATGAGTTCTGATGGTATGAAGTATTTCTGCCATACAATGAACAAAATATCTTAATCTGAAGGGAATACTGGGAGGTGTGTAAAAGTAAAATGACTTCATTTTCTGAGTTGGGTGGCAGCAGAATAATCCTGAGAATCAATAAAGGAGAAGACCTGCCTAATATCCACTAACAGAGGAGGGATGGGAGAATAATTCAGATTGGAGAGCAGGGAAATTTCCTCTAAGTTACTGGAGAAAAAAAGTCACTGAGAATAATTGGCCTTAACAAGTTGGAATGAGGGGGAAATTATAAAATGTTGGCTTAAAGAAAGGATTTGATCTGTAGAACCATAAAGATGACGATGGAAAACTGGACTGAAGTCTTGTTTCTGAATTCAATAATGATTATTACAATTAAATGACATACATTTTAATCAAAATCCTGCATAAGTTAAATATTTCAACATTACAAAAGAGTAAAAATACTCATCTGCTCTGCCGATTCAGATACAACAAACAATCCAAAGCAAACATCCTTATGCCAATTCCTAGGTCCATGTGACCACCATTTTCTGTCTGTTTACATATAGAATTTGTACAGAATTCCAATTTGCTGATTCATTTCAAAAGTAAATTATAGACATTTTTGCTTATTTTTTCATAATGTTTTTTGATTGGCTTTCACTATAACTCACTTCTTCCCATCTAAAATAATTCTTTCTAAGGCAATCCCATTAATTTACATTAATCTACATTAATCAACACTATCTACAACTAGCAAAAGAACTATGGAGACTGAATGTAAATCAACACATGCTATGTTTCACTTCTTTTTTCTGTTTTTTTTCTCTTCCATGGTTTTTCCCTTTTGTTCTGATTTTTCTCTCCCAACATGATTCATAAAGAAATATGTATTTAAAAAGTTAACATACATGTGTAACTTTTTTGAAAATAAAAATAAAAGATATTTTGCCCCCCCAAAAAAAAATCTAACTAAATTCCCAAGGAATGTATTAAATAGAACTAAAGAATACAACTTTATTACTACCTCTAAGTTCTACAGTTTAGGAGAGCCAAAGGAACTCATCCAGTAGAGAGTGCCTATTAAGTATCCTCATCAAATCACTAAAGAAGAATGGTTAGAGAACTGGAAACATTTAGCCTAGGAGAAACAAGACATGAAATGATAGAATAGCTATCATCAAATACATTTAAGACTGGCAAGTGAAAGAAACTTATACTATATGGCAGCAGTGGTAGAACTAGGACGAATGGGAGAGAAAGTAGATTTCTGCTCATTATCAGCTAGAAATGCCCAAAAGAAGAATGTTCCCTCTCACAAAACAGTGAATGCTCCACTGAAGCATTCAAATACAGGCTGGATAACCATTTTGGAGCACAGGTGTAAAAAAGAATCCTATGACAAGCATGGAGTTGGATAAAACGATTGCCATAGGCTAAGGTCTCTATGAATGTGAAAAATTCAATTGAATCAGGGACCTCAATGTGGATGTTTTCTCCAGCAGCAAAGACAACAAGCAATCCATCCATGCATGCCCATCCTATGGGACTTTTAATCCTATCTTCCCATAAATTTGCCACAGGAGGCAGGATTCAATGTGTAGGATGTCTCCCTTGTTTTTTTCGGGCATTTCTTCAATACCAGTGGGACATTCTGGATGTTCATAACACCATCTCTTCCTAACAAACATTTCCCTGGCAGCATTTTTCACTTGGGCTCTTCTCTGAAGTTTCTCATTGATTTATGTTGCAGCCTATTCACACCTACCATGAACCTCTCCACAGCTCTCTGCATGATATTCAGTTTGGATTCTTCATTCTTATTCCAATTTTTCACTGTAATGTGAAGATGACTCTGAGTTCTCAAAAATTACAATAGCAAAGCATAAGCTCTGGGAGGCTTCAACAGGCATTGAGTATGGCTTAGATTTATTAAGTATGGTTTTTGAAGAATGACCTTGCTATAAGTACAAAAAGTCTCATCACCAGGCTAGATATTTGGTAATTAATTCTTTGCCCATGGCAATCCATGAAACAATACACTATGAAAATGGATAAAAATGATAAATTTGTGTGGTTCCTAAAATACTAAAAAACAATACTTTAAGTCACCTTACCTTTTCTAAAATATATTTCAAATGCTAAAAGATGAGTGTCTATGTTATCAGCAGCAAGAGTCTTAAGTGGTATAAGGAACTTGATAGCTTCTTCTAAAGGATTTTCTACCTGTTTAGAAGGAAAGCAAATGTCATTTAAAACAACACTTAGAATTATTTTCTTTTTCTTTTTCATTTTTTTTAATATCAATCATTTTCTCTTATAGCTCTTTTTTGCCCCTTTGAACCTTTTTTTCCACCTAAGAAAAGCAATTCAGGAGAGCCAACCTAGAGTGGCCACATCTGACAACACATTACAACTTTCTCCACACAGAGTCCCCTGCTTTTTTAAAAAACAAGTGACGGTGCACCTCGGTGGCACAATGGATAGAGCACCAGCCCTGAAATCAGAAGGACCTGAATTCAAATTTGGTTTTAGACACTTAGCACTTCCTAGTTGTGTGACCCTGAGCAAGTCACTTAACCCCAATTGTCTCAGCAAAAGAAAGAAAAAAGAAAAATAGTAGGGGACCAGGATGAAGCTCTCTGAGAAAGGAGAGGAAATTCTGATGACATAAACACACACACACACACACACACACACACACACACACACACACACACACTCTCTCTCTCTCTCTCTCTCTCACACACACACACACACACACACACACACACACACTCACAGACATACTTTTGTATGGAAGGTTGGGGTTTCTAAATGCTTGATTAAATGATCGCTCTGTAGTGTTTGTTTAAACTCTAAGTACACAGCAAAAACAAGATTATATGAAGATCAATTCTGATGGACGTGGCTCTTTTTGATGAGATTATTGAGACCAATTCCAATGATCTTGTGATGAAGAGAACCATCTACTCCCAGAGAGAAGAGTGTCGATCACAATACAGCATTTTCGTTCTTTTTGTTGGTTGCTTGAATTTTGTTTTTTTTTTCTCATTTTTTTTCCTTTTTGATCTGATTTTTCTTGTGCAACATAATTGTATAAATATGTATACATATATTGTATTTAACATATTAAGATATATTGGATTACTTGCTATTTAGGGGAGAGGGTAAGGTGAAGGGAGGAAAAACCATAAGGTTTTGCTAGGGTCAATGTTGAAAAATATTCCATGCATGTGTTTTGAAAATAAAAGGCTACATCAAAATAAATAAATAAGAAAGTAAATAAATAAATGAATGAATGAATCAATAATCAAACAAACAAGCAGACAGACAGGCAGGCTGACAAGTAGATAAGTGTTTTGAAGGAGAAAAAAAATTATATATACACATATACATATATATGTATATATGTATACACACACACACACACACACACACACACACAGAGATAAAATAGCTATATGGGACATCCATACCATTGTATATTGCTCTGGAAAGTTTTGCCTGTGTGGATAATTAAAACAACTAGATAATAGCTCTCAATTTAGGAGGCTGGGTGCTATTTCAGATCTTAATGCACTAGTATCAATAATAATGATAACTAGCATTTATAAAACCTTAGGATTTGTAAAACTTTATAAATATTATCTTATTTGATCCTTAGAACAGCCCCAAGAAGGGGCTGCTAATATTATTATCTTCATTTTACAGATGAGGAGACTAAAGTAGATAAAGATTAAATGACTTTCTCAGATGTAATGGAGCTAGAGAGTATCTGAAACTGCATTTGAACTAAAATCTCCCTTACTCTAGGTCTAGAGTTCTAGCCATGAAGACAATTAGCTGCTTCTACAAAAATAAGATCTCTCTTCCATTTGGATTCTGCACAGGACATACTTCCCAATGGTAGCAAATACTTTTATTAAGATCATATTAGTATGTTTCCTTTGATATTAATAATTAGGGAATTATTTCCAATTGTTTCCAGTTTTACAAATTTCATGGCATCTTGTACAATTTTAACATTTGCATAAAAAAATCTTGCTAGAGAGTGATTTTAAGGCGATTTTTTTCCTCTAATGAATCAAATGCTTTTTTACAAACATACATAAAGAAAAAAGCCTTACATTCTCTAAACCTTTCAAACAAATGTGATAAAGATAAGATGCGACTTCTGTAAATCTGTTCCCTTCTACTACCTTCAAAGATACCCTTAATGCATATATTCCCACACTTATCTTAATGCTTATTGATTGACATGTAAATCACTCACAACCTGGTTGTAGACAGGATCAAGTAAACATATGCATTATGGATATTATTTTCACTGATTGCTTTTTTTAAACTAAAAAAATAAATTCCACGATTTTGCTCAGTGTTTGACATTCTTCCCTTTTAGATATATTGAAAGTCCATTCCCAATATCCTCAAAAGGGTATCACCTCTGGCATGAACCTATTCTTTTAATCCAGCTACCTTATCATTTTCTCCATTTTCAATACCATTTCTGCTTGCCCATGCAGCATCTGGGGAACTGTGAGATGGAGTTCTCATATATGAATCTTAATAATCCTTATTCTGAAAACTAATTTACATTAAGCTTCTTTAGGAACTGTTGGTTTGTCTTTCAATTTCCAATTTTAAAAAATCAACACTTCATTATATAAGTCAACTTAAAATTATCTAAATTGCAACTACATCAGCTCCTTTTAGTTTCTGCTTCCAATTTAATACTGATTTTTGTCTTTGCTCTAACAAAAGAGTAATCTGTCAAGATAGGGAGTTAACTCAGAAATTATTTCAACACTGAACAAATTATTATTTATCTGTTAAACTCACCTCAACAAATCAAAAAAAAATAAATAAATACCTATTAAATGCCTATTCTGTACCAAATACTATGCTAAAAGCCAGGGAAATGCGAAAACCAATCTCTCTTCTCCAAAAGCTCTCATTAATGGGAGAGACAACATTCAAATGATAACTATGCACAAACAAGAAAAAGACACAGCATCAACTGGGGATATAATCTTAAAAAGAAAGACATAAGTATTAAAGGGGATCTTGCAGAAAATGGGATTTTAGCTGAGATGGAAGTCATGAAAGCCAAAAAACACAAGAAATCCAGGCTTAAAAAAATACAGGGAATCACAAGATGGAGAGTTATATGTGAAGAACAACAAAGAGACTGTGAGAATAAAATCAATTCCATTCTTTGTGATATTACTTAGAATTAACCAGAGAAAGCATCTCTCAATTCTCTTCTTGAAGTACTCATAGAGTCAAAAACCTTGTATTTAATTTACAAGCTTTTGATCTCCCTGATTTCTTACCTCTGAAACTATGCTTTCTACCATCTCCTCCCTTCTGTCTACCTTTGCACTGAAATTACCAAAGATTAAACTATATGAAAATTTATTTTGGAGGGTCTTACTAAGTTCTTATTGTAGTATCATTATATAAATTTCTCTACCAGCAACTACCAACTACAACAGATATCAGAGCATAATATGCAAGTATCTTCATGAAGGTCTTTTTGCAAATACCTATCATGAGTTCTGAAATAAGAGATGGTAAAATGTTTTTCAAGAAATGTTTCTCATTGCCTTTGGATGTAAAATAAAGCCAACTCCTTAATATACTTCTTTAGGGAGAATTTAGCTACAATTTCCTTTGGCTTTTAGTTTCTGAATATTTACATCCTTAAAGTATTTAAAACTGTGCAGCTGTGAAAATAAGGTGATTGCTAAAGTCTAAAACATAAAGAAGGAAGCCATAATATATCTGAACAATCAGATATCAGAATACCAGAATATATATCTGAACAAAATACTTGTTCATGGAATTAATTTTTGTTATCAATTGACACTCAGTTTTATCAGTATTATTACTAATGTGAGAACTACAAAGTGACTTTTAAATCAAAAAATAAGTTATGTCACTTGCAGAGCAATTTATTCTCTAGAAATGTCAGAATAAGGAGATGTTATTGCTTTAACATATTTGTCTCACCCTTTCAAGTTTTTCAGGTACTAATTCTTCCTTGGGACCATTGGTTTCTTCTTCTTCCTCATCTCGTTTTTTCTTTTGATTTTTTTGTTGCCGTTCTCTCTCAGCATGCTTCCGTTCTTCTTCCAATTTAGCTTTTTTCTGGGCTCTTCTCTGTTTGCTGAGCATTTTCTTTAATTCTTTGGCTGAAAGGTTTTCTACAAATACCAAAATAAGCAAAAAATTGTTATTAAAAGTTTTATACAGTGAAACAATATCATTTCACAATATTGTTAACTAAGCTTATGTAAACTTTGGGCCTAATTTTTTGATTCAAGTTTTTATAAACTATAGATGCTGGTTCCTCAGATATGTAACATACAAAAAAGTTTCTATTTTTGACAGTAAGGAATTACATGATATGTATGCATGAATCCAATAAGGATAAGACTATATAACGTTTAATAATCCTTAGATATCAAGAAGTTAATGTTAGATTACACTGTATAAAATCTACAAATATCCAAACTATGGTTTTCTATTCCTTTGTCCTATTTTACAAATGACTTTTTAACTTCAAAAAATCTTTTTATGTTATTCACTTCCTTAAATTTCCTAAATCATGTTAATTCTTCTCTTAAGTGAAATAATGAACTGAGTATCTGTTAAATTATTCTCTACACTCACCACTAATGCAAAGGCAGAAAATTCATAAGATTTATAACACAACCTCAAGTCCATTTGGAATTAAATCTTCCTATATAACTTACAATTTGCACAAATGCTATTTTGAAGTCTCTATTCCCTTGTCTTATGTAGTTCTTATTAATTACCTGAATTCACTTCTTGTTCTCTCCTTTCATTGGTTATTGGATTATCGTGCAATTTCAAGTATATCTCTACTGCAGATCGAGCAGCTTTGAAATAGAAAACATGTTTCCTCAGTACATCTTCCAATCGCAAAAGTTCAACGTAGGCACGAAGAGTCATCTTTCTCATGCAGTATGTGTGGAAGTCAAACTGATCGTCTGTTATCTCAAAAAAGTGCTTAAAAAACAAAAGCAAAAAAATTATTACACATGGTCCCAACTCCCACTCTGACATAAATTGGGCTAAGTGAATCTCTGTGGTCCTTGCCAATTTTGAGGTTTTATAATTTGATTACTAAAACCTGGAAAATTATTTTTATTTCTATAGAGAAAAACAGCAAGGATTTCAATAAAGAATTTAAAACATTCACACAAATCCCATTCCTTTACTGAATCACCCTTACAGAGTAAATATTTCCTTAACCTATATTTCTTTTGTTGAAATCTAAGCCTATTTCCACAAGCTCTATCTTCCTTGAATAGAGAGAGCAATATTCTCTTCATATTTGATACACTTTAAGGAAATTATCAAGTTACTTATCAGTGGCCTAACATAAAATATTTGCTATTTTTGAAATTTCTGTTTACATTTTTCTCCATTTAAAATAATTTTCCACATAAATCAAGGACTCTCATCTATTTTTCCCATAAATGAACTAATGGAGATAGAATGTTTTTCTAGAATCTATTCCTTACTTAACTTTGCTTACTCAGTAGTTCCCCTAACTTTTCTACTATTTTGTTATAGCCAAATAAATTGAGAAAATTTAAGGATTCTGAGGTAGCAAGAAAATGATAGAAGAACTAGCTCTATAATGTTTTTTGACAATTTTAGTCAGTTGGAAAAAATGGGAACACATTCAACTAAATACAAGTCACACAATGATTAAAGATGGAAACTTGGAGGTCAAGTGATTCAATACAAATGGCCCAGGTAGGTTAAATGATGTACCCAAAATCACATAAGCATTAAGTATCAGGGATAAAATGTAAAATCAATGTCTTTGGATACCCAAAGCCAGTGCCAAGTCCATTATGTTCTATTAACTTCTTTTGGGGGAAAAAGGGAAAGGGATAATAAGGAGAAGACAATTGGGATTAAGTGACTTGCTCTGGGTCACAAAGCTAGTAAGTATCAAAGGTCTGAGGCCATATTAAACTTAACTCCTCCTAACTCTATCCACTACACAATCTAGTTGTGCTCTAATAACTTTAAGTTCTGTTCTAATATGGGAATTCAAAGTTAAGGACTTATATATGTACAATATAAGAATAAACAAAGTACATAGTTAATAAGTTCATGCTAATTTGCCAATTTTTCAAAAATCATGAAGTAGGCATGTGAACAAATACACATATGAATTCCTTTCCCTTCAATGAGATAGTCAATTGACAAAAATAAAAACATGCACATTTTGCAATGAAGAAATTTTTAATATGAACAAAATTACATCTAGCACACCTGAAAATGATTTTAAGTTCAATAACATTGTTGAAAAAAAGATCCAAAAAGGTGAAAAAAATCAGTATTCAAAGCAAAAGAATATGAAAACCATTAAGAAATTAATACATTTTTTCATTTTCTTTTTAAAGTTGACAGTCATTAGTTTAAATAAAAAAGGAAGTACACAAGCTTTTTAACCAGTTGAAATACATTCTAACAAACAGATTTTAAATCTTGTTTCTGTTCATTAAAATAGGAGGGAACCATTTAGATCTAGAAATTTTTGTACCATCTCCCTATCAGTAATAGCCCACAGGCTGCCTCTCTCCACCTGTCTTCCATTAGTTACATAGTTACACATTTTAGGATTGGCACAGTAGCAGTTTAGGATTAAAATCACTTTAAAACCAGACAAATAAAGTATACAGATGGTTTAAGCAATTTATACCATTTTGTTATTTCTGCTTCTTTGAGGAAAAAGGTATATAGATACCACACAGAAGTGAAGATCAACTTAACATAAAAGGATCTCAAATTTTATTAACACTACAAGAAGCTAGGCAAATTATGAGTAAAGCTAATAACACTAAAATAAAGCCCATAATAAGTCTAAAAAAATAGACTAGACTACAAAGTCTAGTATATTAGCTAGTCAACTGAGAAAAAAAAAAGGCCTGAAAATTAACTATAGAAAACTGTAGGGAAAAAAAAATCCACATTTACAATATAATACAAAGCAATGAAACAAAGAGCTATAATTCATTGGTATGTTATGAAAGACACCAGGAAGAACAGATTAAATGAGTCAAAACCAAGTTTCAGTTAAAATACAATTTTTTACAAGATACAATATACTCAAGAAATGCTACTGACATCTCTTTCCCAACATTTCTTAAGCTTTCTCACTGTTATGACTCAGACTTTCATCATAAGATTATGACAACAGAGTTATCTGCAGACAGGTAGCAAAAGACCTCAGGATTAAAGAAGTAATTCAGAAGTGACTAGACAATTTAGTCATGCCAGGTAGCTGCCCACTTTATTTCCTTAATAAAATATCTGTTATTGATAAAGAAGAGTAAGCAGCAATGAAAAGTAAAAAAAGTGATGAATTTCTTATAGTTCTCCAACTAAGCAAAGTTAAGAGCATGTTGTATAGACTACAGTACTTTGGGCACTACAAATACACAAGACAAATAAAAAATTAACTTTTTAAAAACTTCAATTCCTTAGAGATGTAAGATATACATAATCTATTATCCTGATGCACAAGTTTTTATTTGATTGTCTTCAATAAAAATGGCTATTTTCTCTACAAAAGAAAGAGAAAGATGCTAAACACGAAGTTCTGAATTACCCTAGAACTTTGGCATATTTATTAAATCTAAAGTACAAAAAAGATTGAAAGAACACTCAGAATAATGTTGCTCTTCTTGTAAGACTTCTTGAAGTTAGATGGAAGAAAACAAATGTGAATTTGAATAATTTTCTCTTTACCCTTTCTCAGTTTTATTTTAGAGAAATGAGGAAAAACAGGAAGAGAGTACCTAGCAGAGGAAGAGAGAGAATTTTGTATAAATGCAAGACACCTGAGAGTCCTTCCAAAAAGTTTATTTTAATAAGACTCACCAGTAACCATTGTAATGATGCTTTAAAGATGCTAATTTAGTTTCTCTAATTTTTAGTTAAAATAAGGTCTGAGTTTTTTCTCAAGTTTATTACTTTCAACAAATTCTATCTTTTGAGATGCTGAATTTATTTAGTATTTAAATACTGAATTAAAGAGATTAGATTTTGTTTATTTTAATACAAATTTTTTTTAACTACTGAGAAAAACTGGCTTAATAATGGCCTGATATTATGAAATCTTTTTTACACTACATGTCTCCAGTTCATTCTCTTTACCCAAACACAACTAATCTCTACTTTGAATTTAAGACTTAAAATAATAGTTTGCTGAATTAGCAATTAGTGCATATGCTCAAAGGGAGAGATCTTTGTCCCTAGTTGTTCTATATGAATAGGAATCAATTTATCAAGTAATATTTAGGGATTTTATGCTCTGCTGTTTGGCACAGTTTAAATCTAGTTTACATAAATCACTATTTTGATAAATATGACAGTATATTCTGTACTATAGCCAAATATGTTGGGGATACATTACATAAAGTAGAGAATATATAGCCTCTCTACATAGTGTCATGGCTATAATAATATTGGACATTCAGTATAAATTTTTTTTTCAATGATTACAGTTTAGAGCTGTGACTTATTTAAGGAGATAACCAATTTCCCATGGGTCTAAGGACTGGTCATCAAAAAACTGCATTATCTTTTTTAATAAAAAGGTTTTTTTCAGTCATTTCCATTCCCATTTTCCTCCATAAAAAAGACTAATTTAAATTAGGCTGCTG
Organism: Antechinus flavipes; assembly: GCF_016432865.1. NCBI lineage: Eukaryota > Metazoa > Chordata > Mammalia > Dasyuromorphia > Dasyuridae > Antechinus > Antechinus flavipes. The sequence continues at coordinate 90,039,837 of NC_067400.1, forward strand.
AGGAACTGAACACTTGTTTTAGAGGGGACCTTATAGGTTTTCAGATTAATAAGAAAAAGGATGAGGGGAAAAAAAGTCCCCATAGGTATTAGACACCTATACAGACCTATTAAGGTATCTACCAGCCCATGGATATGAAATCTGGATTGTTCCTAGAAATGCTTGGGATAGAATTAGTTCTAGTTGGTCATTCCCTTCAATGTCCCCCATTAAGATGTCTTCACTTTGGATAACACCTCAGTGTCTTCACATGGAGAAAAGGCCAAAGTTACTGCCATGGTGCAGACATCAGGCTCACCTGACTACGATGCCTGTGGTTTTATACTGCGTCAGCATGGGAACAGTGGTGCAGAATGACCCCACAAATGAGGGCTGCTGAGGACTGCCACAAGTGGTGCATTTGCGGCTCTTTTCCTCCTGTTGTCCATTTGGAAGGAGAGTGCTTCAGAGATGACAAAGAACAGGAAAACAAAATTCACACAAAGGAAAAGAAAAGTCTCCTCACTAAACCTTTTAATAGTATGGAACAGCAAGATGTCTGTCTGTCTGTCTGTCTCTCTCTCTCTCTCTTTTTCTTTCTCTCTCTCTCTCTCTCTCTCTCTCTCTCTCTCTCTCTCTCTCTCACACACACACACACACACACACACACACACACACACACACACTCATCCCTAAAAATTAAAGGAAAAAAAAAGGCCTTCAGACTAGACACAGGTTGCTGTAAGAAGCACTACACATGAGTACAAATGTCCTGGGAAGACAGGAAGACAAGTTGGAGAGAGACTGGCTGGGGTCTAGAGCCTGTTGTAATGAGGAAAAAATAAATTCAATGGGCCCTATAAATTGTCATATACTTAAATGGTCCCTCCAGGCTAGTGGAAAATTAGCTCACTGCCAAGTATAAGAAAGAAACTAGTAAGTTATGATCACTATTAAATAATGCCAGCTATTGTATAAAAATACAATAAACATAAAAATCATGAAAACCTGAAGTGCCAAAAAAAACCCAAACTAGTTACAACTTCAACAAGTTCCAATAATTGATATCAAAATCTCTTTTCATTATGTAGTTCCCAATGGAATTGGAATGGACAGTCACGTAAAAATAGACCTCTATCTATGACTAATGACCTTTGGAGAAAGAAGATGCCAAAAGATTCAAACACTTACCCTTTCTACTTCATGGCACTTTTTTAAGGCTTCACCATATTTCCCAAGTCTCTGATAAGCTAAAGCACATTCTGTCTGATACCACATACACTGCATTTCATTTAGATTTTCTATGGCAGATGTTCCTTCCTAAAATAAGAGTATTTAAAACTTTAGTGAACATACATATATATATATATGTGTATATATATACATATATACATATATATATATAAAGTCTTAAAAATCTCACTCATACAGAAAGTTCTGATTATCATCATATTAACAGCATTAAATTCTATTTCATTTAAATTTGCTTTCTTCTACTTCTCAGTATAAAAACCATAGCTGTAACTCATTCTATCTTGAGTTAATTGTTTTTAAAATTTCAATTAAGTAGAAATAATATAAAGAACCTACTACAAGTAATCATCTTGACATCTTTGCAAAAAGAAACAACCAATTCAAACTTTCTTATAGAATTTAAACTCTTACTTCACCCTCCAAATATTATCCAGCATTTGAAGGATTAAATGTTTCACAAATATCTATTTTCCAAATAACCAAAGTTTGTATTTTGAAGACCAATGGTTCCATTTTAACATTTTTTAAGATAAATCTAGAAAACTGTTATTGAAGTACATAATTTCTTGGCTCAAGCCCTTTTTCTGAGCATCCATTACTACAGTCATACAGTTATGGTGTCTGCCTTTTTCCCCTTATTTATTCCCTGGAGGTCATGTTTCCTTTTATTTTTCTGAGAGCCTATGCTACTCTCTAAGAGCATCACAATTAGCCAATACCATTTACTTTGCTGCTTCTAATCTATTAAAAGTAAAAAAAAAAAAAAAAAAAAAAAAGTAATTAAGAATTGTATAAGGCAAAGAATTTCAGTGTAGGGTCTTAGTAGCCCCTTTTTATTTATCCTATAGTTTGGGAATATGTACAAATGAATTCTGGGTCTGAAGTCTGGCATTTTCCATTCTATAAAGGAAGTGTGGCAAAAGCACATTTTGGAAAAAAATCTTGCTTCCTTTCCTTTTGAACTCTCACTTTAACGTTCATAATTCTTACTCATTAAAAGTTCACTGTAAAATATGTATAAAAAACTACTTCATACAAATGTACTTTGCTAAAAGAATGCTTTAAAAATGTATCATTTGCAATGAGGAAATTTTGGCTTTGTAATGTTGGGAAGAATTAGTTTCTTGAGGGTAAAGACTGTCTTACTTATTTTCTTCAGAATCTAGCCCATAATATGCATTTAATACATATCTGAATAAGTCATTAGGTTGATATAGGCTGTAAGAAACCAAATCAAAAAGCCCTTATGAGACCAGGATAAATTTTAAAATGTTGCATAACATTAGGTTGTAAAATAAGATGGCAGGGAATATAAGATCCTAGGACCTTAGATTAGAGCTAGAAGAAATCCAAGAGAATATCTAGAGTAGGTGTCAAACAGACAGTCCACACTCACAATACTCCCTACCTGATGTGGCCTGAAATAGATTAAAATTTACTTGGGAAATGTTTAACAAAATAAATAAAAAATATAATGAAATATAGATAATGTTAATATGTAATTTTCTAAGTAAATATATGGCCCACAGGGATCTTTATGCACAATTTAATGGCCTCATATGTATTTGGGTTTTGACACCAGTGATCTAGACCAATTTCCTCATTTTTCAGATGAATCACTGAGATCCAAAGAGGTTGTGATTTGCCCAAGGTCTGAAACTTGGGCTCTAAACTCCTAGCCTAGGACCCTCTAGGGCTTGTACCACACTTATATCCTAAAATCTTCCATTTTCAGGTTTTGTGAGCTTTCAAATATTTAGAACACTTTTCATACACTCTTTTTTCTTATTTTTTTTGGATTACTTTTCTTTGATGACTTTTTTCTTTCAAAATTTGTAAACCTAATATCGTGATTCATTCAAACATTTAGTAAAAGCCTAGTATGGATAATGAAATGTGCAAACTTCTGAGGAAGAGAAGAAAGATGTCATTCATCCCTGCCCCTAAGGAGCTCAAACTTACAGCTTCCCCAATGGTCCAAAGTAATACTAGTTGGCAAGCTCAAATCAGTGTCTTAAAGACATATGTATATCTCAGAGTCATTAGTCCTTACTGCCCCCAATTCTACATAAAAATAAAGATGCATACTCTTATTTAAAATCCTTTCAAAAATAATGACAAGTTAGCAATTGTCTATCAAATTATAATATATAAATAGCAATTTCTATAAATTTATATATAAATATATAAATAGCAATAGCTATAAATAGCATGAAATATATATTTCATGAAAGAGCAATTTTTTATTGAAAATAATCATTATCTCTAGATACTACTCTTGTTCTGAAAAAAAAATTAGAATATAACTTATTCTTAGTTCAACATTAAGAACAAATTTAATTTTCCCATGGAAAATTTTATGCCTATAATATAAATGTGTAAGCCTAATAAAATCTCATGAATTAACAATCTATTTATTAATGAGCACTTATCTAACAATTTACAAAAATGGACATTTTAGTCACAGTATTTGTTTTAATGCTCAAACATTATAAATATGCTTTTAGTCAGAATGTTGCTACTTTATTCAAATTGTTGCTACTTCATTCAAAGTAACTATCATCACTACATCTTTTTTTGTTTTAAGTTTATAAAAGAAATTAATAAAAGCCCCAGTCAATTTCATTATTTCATTGCTGCTACTATCCACTACTCAGAACCTTGTCTCAAGTTTTACAGAATTTAGGGAGAGGATTTAGAAGTTATTTAGTCCCAATGTTCAAATTTGTTTAAAAAAAAAAAAATCTTGTTAAACTTTGAAGAAACTCATCTACTAGTGTTTGTTCCTGATATTCCCTCCCTTATACCTCCTCTAACTTCTCCAGAAAGGCAGCTTTTTTCAATAACAGCTTTTCTTCCCATACATCTACCTTTCCAGGTCTAATCTTTTATGTAGTCTGAATAAAGTTTCCTTGTCATACTTCTTCCTCCATATAACTCAACACACTGAAATGTTCTTTAGCTTCACTGTTTAATATGTGCCTGAAAACAATAAAATTGCATAAAGTAAATTAATTTATTAAATGTTGGTATAAGTAACTTAGCCTAACACTCATTTTTAAAGATCAACCACATTCTATCACACTTATACTATATATAAAAATTATACAAGTACAGGAGTCCTCTCCATATAAACATGTAAGATACTATTCAATTTATGCCATATCTGAATATGTATAACAAGTTATATTTTAAAAGAATTCAATTGTATTCCATGATTCAGAATTTTTCTCAGAATTACTGTTCTTTCGATTTTCCTAATTAGTGAGGTTTTACTATACTTCACATGCCCCAAACACAAATGTTTCAATGGATATTAATATTTCTTACCCTTGTGAACTTAGAACATGTATCCTCTGCTTCTTTCACCATATTTGCTCGTAGCATATATTTTGCACATTTTGAGTTTATGAATCTATCAGCTGTGTCCAAAGATTGAGCTTCATCCATCCATTTAGCAGCTTCCTTTAAATTACCTATGTGCTAAAGATACCAAGAGTCATAAGTAAAGGAAAACATAAAATAAGAGAAGTTTAATTTTAAATCTGCAATCTGTACTTTCAGAATAAAAGCTTATTTATATAAAATGATGTTTTCTGATACCACATAAATGTTTAAATCAAAATCCACATTTATTGGCTCTAAAATATAACATTATTTAACACTGAGAAAACTCATTTCTAATATCCCTATCTACAATATATGTCTGCATGTATGTATATGTATATATATGTATGTGTATGTACACACACACACATACAGCTACCTTAGACTGAATATACATTTTTATAATTTGAAAAACTTAAAAGTAAACTTACCTTATAAATTTTTGCCTTTATATAGAACAGTTCTATTAAAGTTGGAGTGCTTGAAATTGCAGCATTAATGTAATCTAAAGCCAATGAGCTTTGGCCAAGTTTATCAAAGTGCTGTGCCAGGAAATATCGAACCCAGAGTAGTGTAGTTGGAGGTTCCTTCTCCCCATTTTCTGCAACAACAAAAAGACACACAAAAAAATCAAAAAACAATATAACTGAAAGCAACTGACACTACAGTATTCAAAAAAGAAGTATATTGAACTGACTACAAACTACTTCGAAATTAAATTCAAGCTAAGTTAGACTTACCATAAGGACTAAAGAAGTCACAAGCTTTTAGAGAAACTTCATAGCTGGTAACAAGTTCCTGTATTATAGAAACCTGTTAAAGAAGCAATAAAAAAAAAACAATTTCAGCACTTGAAAATGAGTCCTTATTAATATTTTAAATATGTATATTAATAATGGCTATACTTTTTAAAAGATCAACATAAAAAAAATCCCTTAAATTGTAAATACAACATATATGTACTTTCAGAGTCATGTAAAAATTAAAAGAACATTAGGCTTTTCACTAGAAAGATAGGAAAGAAAAGATCTGTGGATATTTAAAGAGAAAATCTCAAAAGGCTTTTATTTTACAAATATCAACATAAAAATTGTGCATCTTTTTTATAGACTTTATAAAAGGAACAATCACTAATTATTACTTCTGAAATACACATTATTCTGCATTAATTCAATCATCATATTAATAGAGATTTGTCATTTTCCTTCTAGTTTGTAAAACCCATTATATGTTAACGAATTAATGAGGCAGACAAGCATAGCTACCTATATTTAGATTAAAAAATCAACACCCACACAAACTGATTATGTGAAATTATGCAAATTACAATGAGTTAATAAGGAGTCAATTACAATATGGTAATCTCAGGGGACCACTAGTATCATCATAGCCATATAACACCAGCTCCAAGGATCAATCTAAAAACACTGCAAGTGATTCTTGCAGATAAAGGGGAAAAAAAAGAAAGAGTAGCATACCTCTCTGAACATCCTGTCTTTAACATAATTGTAACAAAATGTCTTTGGAAGTACAAGGTGAAAAGCAATAAAAATGACAATCACAAAGTGATTCTCTACTGCTTATTTTTATAGATTTAATTTTATGGGTTTAAGAGCTTCAAGTTCATTGATAAAAGCCACTTTAAACTAAGTCATTAATAATGAATTAGCCTATTTAATGTCTTATTGCTTGTTAAGAGATACACAAAACAAATACTTAAACAAATCAATCAAAATGCATTTATTAAGCAACTAGTATTTACCAGGTGTTATGCGAGGTACTATAAATACAAAGACAAAACTTAAAACATCTCCTTTTCTCAAGGAACTTAGTTACTTTCTATGAACAATACGAGAGCATAATTAAAACACAAAACCAAACCAAAAGTGATCATTTCAATGTGCTGATTTTTTTAATAGCTTTTTATTTACAAGATATATGCATGGGTAATTTTTCAGCATTGACAGTTGCAGAATCTTTTGTTCCAATTTTTCCCCTCCTTCTCCCCACCCCTTCCCCCAGATGGCAGGTAGACCAATAAATGTTAAACATGTTAAAGTATATGTTAAATACAATATGTGTATACATGTCCACATAATTATTTTGCTGCACTAGAAGAATCAGACTTTGAAATAAATATACAATTAACCTGTGAAGGAAATCAAAAATGCAGACATACAAAAATAGAGGAATTGGGAAGTCTATGTAGTAGTTCACACTCATTTCCCTGAGTTCTTTCACTGGGTGTAGCTAGTTCAATTCATTACTGTTCTATTGGAACTGATTTGTTTCATCTCATTGTTGAAGAGGGCCACGTCCATCAGAATTGATCATCACATAGTATTGTTGTTGACGTATACAATGATCTCCTGGTCCTGCTCATTTCAGTCAACATCAGTTCATATAAGTCTCTCTAGGACTTTCTGAAATCATCCTGCTAGTCATTTTTTACCGAACAATAATATTCCATAACATTCATACACCACTATTTATTCAGCTATTCTACAATTGATAGGCATTCACTCAGTTTCCAGTTTCTGGCCACTACAAAGAGGGCTGCCACAAACACTCTTGCAATGTGCTGATTTTTTTTAAGTCTTTTTAATTAATTTTTTTATTTTCAAAACATATGCATGGATAATTTTTCAATACTGACCCTTGCAAAACTTGGTGTTCATATTTCTCCCCCTTCACCCATATCCTCCCCTAGATGGCAAGTAATCCAATATATGTTCAACATGGTTAAAAAAAAATATATATATATATATATATATATGTGTAATATATATATATATATATGTTAAATCCAATATATGTATACCGATTTATACAATTATCTTGCTGTACAAAAAAAATTAGATCAAAAAGGAAGAAAATGAGAAAGAAAACAATGCAAACAAAACAGTTTAACAAAAAGAGTGAAAATGCTATGTTGTGATCCACACTCAGTTTCCATAGTTCTCTCTCTGGGTGCAGATGGCTTTCTTCAGAACAAGATCACTGGAACTGGTTTCAATCATCTCACTGCTGAAAAGAGCCACATCCATCACAATTGATCTATGTCCTATAATCTTGCTGTTGCTGTGTACAATGATCTCCTGGTTCTACTCACTTCACTTACCATCAGTTCATGCAAGTTTCTCCAGGCCTCTCTGAAATCATCAAATTTATCATTTCTGATAAAATAAGACTATTCCATAACATTCATATACCATAACTTATTCAGTCAATCTCTAACTGATGGGCATCCACTCAGTTTCCAGAGCTGTCACAAACATTTTTGCACATGTGGGTTCCTTTCCCTTTTTTTGTGATTGCTTAGGGATACAGGCCCAGTAGAAACACTGCTGAAGAAAAACCCCAGGGTGGGGTTTAACCAATGTGAAGTATAAACACATTCAGGATATTTTCACAAAAACAGCAGGTGGGGAAATATGGGTCTATCTGGGTTCAGCTGCAGGAATCACAGAACTTTTACCTTCCTGGACAGCATGGAGAATTGCAAGACTGAGTCCAGGAAGACTGAGGGAATCTCTGCTGATTAGGAACACCAGGTCCAGTTGTACTGCAGAGAAGTGGCTCTGGGCAAGAGGGAACCAGCAGCTGGTGAGTGCAGAGGCAGTGAGGCTGCTGGCTTCAGACACTTGCAAAAGGGTGGAGAGCTTCTGGTTTAGGATTCCAGGTTAGAAGAGAGTGCTGAAGTGAAGTTAGAGGTACCATTACCTCTACCCATGAGTAGAGGTGCTAACATTAATAGTTCTCCTTTAAAAAAAAAAAAAAAAGATCAAAGAAGAAAGAACCCAACCATAGAAATTCATTATGAACATGTATGGGAATAAGGAAGACTCTTCAAAGGAGAACAATGAAGTAAAAAAAGAAAGAAAGAAAGAAAGAAAGAAAGGAAGAAAGAAAGAAAGAAAGAAAGAAAGAAAGAAAGAAAGAAAGAAAGAAAGAAAGAAAGAAAGAAAGAAAGAAAGAAAGAAAGAAAGAAAGAAAGGAAAAAAGAAAGAAAGAAAGAAAGAAAGAAAGAAAGAAAGAAGAAAGAAAGAAAGAAAGAAAGAAGAAAGAAAGAAAGAAAGAAAGAAAGAAAGAAAGAAAAAAGAAAGGAAAGAAAAGAATAATAAAAAAGAATAAAAATCTCCAGACAATAATGTTAAATGGTTACCCAACCCAGAAAGAATTTATAAAAGAACTCAAAAAAAAAAAAAAAACTTTAAAAATCAAATGAGAAACCAAGAGAGTTGCTGATACACTTGAAGAATTTTCAGTAGGGTAGGATGGACAATAATTTTTAAAAGCTGCAGAAAAATCAGGATAAGGAAGGCTTACTACAAGACCCAGATTTTGCAATTAGGGTAAATAATTTGCCAATAATCACACATCTAGCTCCAAGCAGAGCCAGAAGTAGAGCCCAAATCTCCTAAGATCTGTTCCACATAACACAACACAACACAATACAACATAACACAACATAAACAATGCTGGAAAGAAGAACTATTTACCCAAAGCTACTTCCATAGCCTAAAAGACTGTCCATACATAGTGTCAGCATTTTAATGAGTTTATTTAAAATTCTCAATAAAGGATACTCCTAAATACTTAAAAAAAAAAAAAATCAAATGAGAGATATTGGGGGGGGAGGGGAGAAATAAAAACCATCCAAGAAAAATAAGGTTATGAAAAAAAAAAAGTTAACCAACTAGAAAAGGAGATAGACTCTTAAAGAAAATAATTCTTTGAAAATTAGAATTGAGCAAGGGGAAGCTAATGAAGCTATGAGACCAAGAAATAACAAAATAAAATATAAAAAATGAAAAAATAGAACAGAATGTACATCTTATAAGAAAAACAGATCTGGAAAACAAATCAAGAAGAGAAAATATAAGGATAACTGGACTCCCTGAAAGCTGTGACCAAAATAATTTCAAGGAAGTCAACTTGGACAAATTGTTTGCTTTTTACATGAAAATGTATACCATATGTTTAAGATTGATATCAGTAATTCGGTAACTCAAAAGAAAGATTAGAGCAGAATTGAGTACTATCTGATTCTAAAAGCAAAAATATCTAGGAAAAAATAAAAAAATTAGTAATTATGATTATGTAATAGAGGTGCAAAGGAAGAATTGACACAGAGGCTTTAGAGGAGAGAAGAGGGGCTCATAGGACTGAATATCTCCTCCTATTGGGAAGTTCAATAGGGAACACTAGATATATAGATATCTATAGATGGAGGGAACACCTTCCAAAATCTAAAAAGAAATAAGGGGGGAAGGAATAGAATAAGGTGGAGAAAAAGACAGATATATATTTATGTGTTTATAGCTGTGGGACTAGGTGTGTAGATTAGTGAGAAAGGGATAAATAGGGGGAAAGGCTAGCATAGAATAAGGAGGGGTACAAAAGGATTTAGATTAATAGGAATGGAATAAGGTGTGGAGATTAATAGGAATGGGATAAAGGAAGGAAGGAAAGGGTGAGGGAAGAAGACAAGAGAGGGAGGTTAAGTGATAACAAGGTTAAGATAAGGGTGAGGGGAGGTTAAGTAATAGCAAGGCAAGTTATGGAGCAGAATTAAAGTAGAAAAGTTAGCAAATATACACAAACACTAAAACAAGGATCAGGAGTAGAATTTATTAGGGAAAAAAAGTAGAGCTAATAATCATTTATCTTAGACAAGGTCAAAGATTCAATCAAGAGAGAAATCTTTAAGTCAGCCATGTTAATATTGTTTTAAATTCATGTTTACATAAGGATAAATGTATATGTGTGTGTGAGTGTGTGTGTGTGTGTGTGTATATATATATATATATATATTTTATGTGTGTCTTGAGTATCTGTGAGTAGATATGTAGGGCCATGTATGTGTGTACAGATATATGTATTTGGGTGTATATATATATATATATGTGTGTGTGTGTGTGTGTAAAGAGAGGTAAGTGGGTAGGACTAGGTGCATGCATATATATATATATATATATACATATACATACACACACATATATATGGTATATTGGAAATTTATTGTTATATATTTTGAACCTTGTATATATATGTGTGTGTGTGTGTGTGTGTGTGTGTGTGTGTGTGTGTGTGTGTATATATATATATATATATATATTGGAAATTTATTGTTATATATTTTGAACCTCCTTGATGTTCTGCTGGGCACATGACAATATTTTGTTTTGTTTATTTTTCCTTTCTGTCTCTTTTTCTGTTCTGTTTTTCTTAATTAAAAGTAATAAATTTTAAAATTAAATTTAAAATTACATCTTTTTCTTCCCAGAAGATTAAAAAAAAATACAAGATGAAGTGAGAAATCCATTCCAGGCATGTGAGATAGTCAATATAAAGACAAGAAAATGGGAAATAAAATGTAATGTGTGTACAACTAAGAGAAGGTTGCTTTGGCTAAAACAGAGTATAGAAGGGAAAGTAATGTTCAATGAAATAATTTAGAGTCAGATTGTGTTGCCTTTAAAAGTGAAATAAAGTAGCTTAGGTTTTAACCTACAGACAATAAGAAGCTACTACAATGGCCAGAGTAGGGGGATCACATGGTCTTAACTGCATCTAAGAATGCAGTAGCATGTGGAGAATTGAATGGAAAGTCTGGAGGCAGGAAGACTAATTAGGATGCTTCTGAGAAACAAGGAGGTAGTGTAAAGGGGGTAGATATGTGAGCAGAGAGAATAGGTCATACACAAAAGATATTATGAAAATAAAAGAAAGATTTGGCAATTGATTGGGTAAGTGGAACAAAGGAGAGTGAGAAACCCAGGATAATTCCAAAGTTACAAATCTGGGGGACTGGAAGAATGGTGGTGAGCTGGAAAAGACAGGAAAGTTCTAGGACAAAAGCCTGAATGGAAGGTGAGATTCAGATGTAAAGTTTTTTAAAGAATGAGGCTTCTTTAAATAAAGGAAGCAGGAAAGGTACTAGTTTATAGGGACAGACTGAAGATTCAAGAGACACAGGGAATTTCTAAGGAATAATCTTCTGGGAAAAAAAGATGTAAATAAAGGAGGTCTTGATGAGAGTAAAACCCAAGTTTAACATGACTATTGTGGAAATATGTTTAATATCATTGTACATCTATAACCTATATCAGATTGATCGCTGTCTTGAAGAGAGGTTAAGTAGAGAGAGGGAGGAAAAAAGGGAAATCAAAATCTTGTAAAAGTAAATGTCAAAAATTAATAATTTTTGCTAAAAACCAAGTTTAAAATGGGTAAAGCACAAAAAGAGATGGAATTATGAACTATGATCAGATAGGGAAATGTCAGTTTCTAATTAGGGAAATAACATTGACATGAACATATCTATGTGTTGGCTCAGAGTGAATGTAAAACAATAGCTTGCTTTGGCCAGAAACCCTGAAGGCCTTCTCTTCCCAGACTGATACTTTTTTCTGAACTAAGTATTCTCTGCTTCATTTCTCACCTAGCCTTAATCACTGATTGGGTACTTCCCTCACTCAAACTGAGACTTGTTAAAGGCATTAGTTTAAAATGACCAATGTCCCTCACTATTCAGGGTCATCTCCAGACATCCTGATCTATACCTGGACACTTGACCCATATGGTTCCAGAGGGTGACCTTGCCCAGCCTCCCTCATTTAACCAATTCGCTTGCATGTTATGCCACCACTTCCCTGATGTCATGGTCCTCTGAGAACAAAGGATAAACAACCACCACTACTTATGTGGTTGGGATAAAAGAGTAAGTCAATGAATTTGAGGAGGCAGAGAAAAAGGGAAACTATAAATCCTTTAGACACTGATATAATTCTCTATCATTTCACTTTCATGCATTCTCTTTCATCTCACTTTTTAAGGTTCAAGATGTGTGTTAATTCATCTTTCCTGTAACAACCTTGAAGTAATTCCAACCCACATTTATGTAGCTTCTTAAAGGTTTCTGATTCATGTTTATTTGTTTTCCTTGCAACAACCCTGAAAGAAAGGCACATTACTCATAGTTATATGACTTTTTATAGTGTTTTGGAGGAAGGCGCTCTCCAAAGTACCTAAAATACTGGTAACATTTATGTAATCTTATTACTCAATAGGTGCCAGACTGGAAACAAGGTCCAATGTTCTTGACATTCTACTACATGGTTTTTCAAGGAAAATAAAGTTCCTCTCTCTGTCCCACATGTTTTCACATGAAAAAATTTATCATTATTGTTCTAGTACATAATGAAGATCTTTCCTCAGCCAAAAAACAAAAAGTACATTTGTGTACCCCTCAACCGAAATGCAACTTAAAAATCCCTAAGTTGTCTATCATGAAACTTCCACCAACATACATTTTCATTTCATTTCAAGCAATTTTGAATATCCATTTACTGAGTTTGAACTTAACTAGAGTATTGAAGTTCTACCCAAAATTGGGCGAATCATTTGAAAGGATGGCAGTAGTATGAAGCACTTTCTTAAATCTTTAACCCTTCTTCTTTCCTCCTAATAAATGCACAAAATATGCTGCAAAAAAAGAAGGTAGGACCCCTCAGACTGATACCAAAAGAGAAGAGCAGTAACTCTCCAATCACCATCCATCTTATCAACTACACAGATATTTTTATAACCCTAACTGCCTGACATGGCTAAGAGATTGGATTTTATCCTGTGATCCATGCTCAAAATATTTGTGCCATTTGATGTGGTGTAAGACTTTCAATTTCAGCTCAAAGAAATGAAGCAAAAGAGATACATTCAAGTGACTTTTGTAAAAACATCACCTTTAAAGGCAAAAATGTGAAAAAATGTACAGGGATATAATATAGTTTTAACCAGCTAACTGAGTAAGATGGTTAGCTTAAAATAAATGAGTTGTTTTTTGGGTTTTTTTGGGGGGGAAGTTAAAAGGAAATGTGGGGAGTAAAGATAAAATAATGTTTTTTAAAATTTCCTTCCCTATGATTCTTAATATTATTTTAAATTAACAAAATCTTTATCAGCATAGAGATTTGAGGATATTATATTTCATTTGGCTTTAGTTTCTTCATTTATAAAACAAGAGGGAGGGACAATGTCCCCACTCACATTAAATTCTTTTCATTCTGTCTTTCTTCATGAAATAATATTGCCATCTACTGGCAATTCTAAAAACTTGAAGGCACAGTTGTTTTCTACTAGAATATGATTTTAATGTTTCCCCAATCACCATAAAAACATAGAATAGTAGTCTATATAATCATTTTTTTGTTTTTGTACTATATTATGGAAAATTTTGTTTTATTTGATAAATCTGTTTAAAAATTCACTTAAAAAATAATTTTGATAATCACAGAAGTCAGATGCATTACATATGTTAACTACAAGCTGAATTTCTGATACTAATTTTTCCATTCTTTTTTAAATTTAACTTTTGTTTTATTTAATAAAAAATGTGTTAAATTGAAATAAAAATGTTAACTTAATGAAAATAAATCCCTTATTTCAGGACAATATTTGATAAAGAATCATTTAATAAAATATTTATAACAAAACCAAAAGATATTGGTGAAAATTTATCTGAAATGAAAAAATTACATATTATGCTAAATATGCTAACCAATTAAGTATAAAAAATACAAGTGCAAAACAAAGCAAACCCCTAGCCTTACTAATATCACTCACTATTCAGGGAAAGATTTGAAGAATTATTTTAATTACATAATGGATCTTATCTAACTCAAACTATATTTTCTTCTACAAAAGAAAAACATTCCAATAGTTACATTAATTTAAAGCATGGATACTCAATAATTTGCTTAGCATTTCAAACAATAAGTAAACTATTGTATACTTTTTAAACACAATACAAATATTAATTTTTCACAGTCCCATCAAATAGATGTTAATGTATGCCATTCAGTGCATTCAGCAGCCATTTACTGAATGCCTACATAAAGCCCCTTCCCCCCAAAAAAGAGAGAAAGAACCACTTAAGTTAGTTATTTAACATTACGAAGACAAAAAGTAGAATCTGGATTAAAGTCTCTGAACTAATGGTTCACTCTTTAAATCAGAAAACTACATTTTCTTAGTATTTTAAAGTACTTGAAAGTCCATTAGACTTTCTTCAGTTAAAACTGTTGTGCTAACATAGTTGTACTGAGCTTTTTTAATTTTGCAACTGAAAAAAGTTTGTTTTTGCAAATAAAAACAAGTACTTATACATTATTTCTCAAAGTTATCTGGTCTCTCCAAAAAGCCTTTTCTTTATACAAAGGTTCTCTGCAATAGAAACAATAATAATAATTCTTCAGGAAAAGATGAATAATTCTACCAAAAACTAGAGATTATTTCTTCATGTGATTATACAAGAGGTTTTTTTAATAAACACAATGTAGACAAAAATACTACTAGAATTAGCAATGAGCACTACCAAAGTTCAACCAAATATTGATTCTTTCTTCCAATTTTAGATAAAAAGCTATTTTGTAAAGATGAGACTCATTCATATATATGAACACACACACACACACACACACACACACACACACACACACACGTTTTAGAAAATATACAACAGCCTTAAAAACTTTCTCTTAAGTGTTAAAGCAATAATGTACATGGTCACTTGGTTCATTCATCAAGTTTACCTAAAAACAGGGACTGTTTCATTTAGATCTTGATAACTCCAGAGCCTTTGTGCTCCACAATGAGTCATTGTATTTTACATTTTTAAATATTTTTCTGATAGAAGACTACTGAGCCATTCTTATACTAACTTAAGACTCAATGTCTATCTTCTTACATATAATTTAATACTAGCCTGAATAATATTTATAATATTGCATTTCTTTTTATCTCAGGTTATCTAGAAGAAAATGTTTCTTTCATTGTAATGAATTAAATAAAATTCTTATTTTGGGGGGAAAAATATTTCACCTCTATTACCTTCTAGAATTTCTCTGGCTTTTTTAAGAATATGAAATTTAAGAATTTTTCATGGGAAGTATAAATGTCCATTCTAGTTCTGCTTAATAACACTATAAATTTTTATTTAACCTTTGTAATTCTTCTCATTTCAGTCTCATAATTTCCCTCACGAAGTTCATAGGATCACAGACTTGGAGGAGAGAGAAACCTAAAAGACCATCTAGTCAAACCCACTCATTTTACAGATGAGGTGAAAATATGAACTGATCTGCCCAAGAATATCCAAGAAATCAGCATTGGTGACAGGATACGGGCCCAGATCTTCCTGATTCTAGGTCCAGCACTCTCTCGACTAAGATGGCAGACAAATAAAGCCTCAAATTATGGGAATTGTTCCCAAGATACACAAAATACAACACAATAATCTTGAAATATTTCAATCAAGGATAGAATGAAATCCATCCTTCCTAAAATATGATAAACAAAGGTCTTCAGTGGAAACAGCCTACCTTCCTGTGCAGACAGCCTTACACATCTCTTTTGAGACATCGGACGCTTCATCCAGTCACACAATGTATTCTCAGAGCTTCCATGTTGTTTTAAGTTACAAACAGAGCACATGTGCGCTGATGTCGAGCTTCAAGGGAATCAACGCACCTGCAACACAACCGACGCAAACCTTGATGTTGACTTCTCTCAAGAGTCTCACACTCATAAGTGAGAGAAAGCATAGGAAAACTAATTCAATGGCAAGTGAAAACTGAAGTTTAAGAAACTAATTGCATGTTTTCTTGGAATTAAAAAAAATTCAACACTAAAAAATAAATTATAATTTGTAGCTTTAAGAATCCAAAGTAATGAATAAGTGAATGTATTGTAAATACTAAAACTTAGGCCTTACCAAAAAAAAAAAAAAAATCAAAAGCCATTATCCTCGTCAATCATCCACTAAACTCTTTCTCAATCAAGTTAACAAACAATAAACATGGAGATATAAAGAATTTATTTATGTGCAAGAATGGCAAGGGAGAAATGTGCAGAGCAAGTACAATTTGTAGACTCTAATTTCACTCTTGTATAAAACTGATATCTCCAAAGAAGTAAATAGTATTAAGAAGGCACTATAAAGATGATCAAGATTAAAGTCTACCATAAAAATTTTATTTTCAATTTTACTTTTATGACTACATGGGAGATTAAGAATTATTTTTAATTTGGAGTTTTGATTTTTTTAAAGAATTAAAAGAAAATATCAAATTAAAATATTAAGAAATTCTTATTAGTATAAGTTATAAATTATGGAAATTATTTTGTTATTTGATATTCCTATTTAGAAGAGATCATCAAATTTTCCCCATTAAGAAGCTCAAAGGATAAAATCAAAGGTATTAAATAAATCTTAACCAAGACAGTTAAATTTAAAATTAAAGTAAATTACACATAAATATCTTTAAGAGAAATATATAAAAGCTAAATATTAAAAGAGAATACTTTCCAGCCAATGTAGAACTAAAGATTAAATTTTAAAAATCAATCATGTGTTTTGTTATAAATGAACACAATTTATATTACTATAACAGGTTTTAGTATTTTTGTTAAATAATTTGTTTTATTAGAAAATCACTCTTCCTTTAATGCATGATTAATTTTGAGCATGACAATGCTAAATCTTTGAGTCACATATCCAACTAAATCAATAATACAATAAAAATCAAGAATATTTATTATCGGGGCAGCTAGGTGGCACAGTGGATAGAGCATCAGCCCTGACAGTTAATACTTCCTAGCTGTGTGATCTTGGGCAACTCACTTCATCCCAACTGTGCCAGCCAAAATATATATATATATATATATGTGTGTGTGTGTGTGTGTGTGTGTATATGTGTATATATATATATATATGTGTGTGTGTGTGTATATGTGTATATATATATATGTATATATTATATATCATTTAAGGAAATGCATATTAAAGTCAATTTTAAGAAATCAATCTATTCTGTAATCTGTAGGATAGTTGCACTTGCCATGTGAAAATATTGTTTTAAATTATAGCAATTTAAAAACACAACAAAAAAGTAATTCTGAGGGTTCACTTCATACTCTTTATATTGGGAAATATGAAAAAAGAGGGAAAAGGACAAATGTTGAAGGGGATGCAAGGAAACAAGATACATTAATGAAATGCTGGTGGAGGTATGAATTGGTCCTTTAATTTGAGAAAGCAAAATGGATCCATGTACAAAAAGTCAACACAATGTACTTTAACTTAGTGAATACCATTCCTATATCTATACCCCACGGAGATCTAAGAAAATAGAAAAGTTCTCATATGTACAAAAATATTTATATAGCAGCTTTTTTTTTTTGGTGGTAAAAAACTAGAAACTAAGGGAATGCCCATCAACATAGGAATGGCTAAACAAATTATGGCATATGAATATAATGGAATATAACATACTATGTCAGAAGAAATGAAGACAAGGATAGCATTAGAAAAACCTGGAAAGTCTTGCCTGATGATGCAGAGTGAAATGAACAAAAAGAGAATACATTCAAATAATAACATTATAAGGACAAATAACTTTAAAAGATTTAAGAACGCTGATCAGTACAATGAACTAATCATTCCAGAGGACTAATGATGAAACACCTTATTATCTCCTGACAGAGAATACAAAGACACATATATATTTTTAGCACAGCCAATCCAAAACTGGTTTTATTTAACTATACACATTTGCTAAAGGCATTTTGGTTTTCTTTCTTTTCAAATTAAGACAACAGGAGAAAGTCTGGAGTTTGGAGCAAGGGAAAGTGCACTCACACAAAAAGAACAGAAGAAAACACAATCAATTAAGAATTTTGAAAGTTATACAATAAATGTATTATAAACTTAAAAAAGAAAAGCAAGCTCTATATGGGATTCAGTTTCATGAACAATTCTCTCCTGTTCTACAATGTACATGGAAATTATAATTTTATTGTGTTTATGTTCAGAATTTTTCAAATGGAAAAAAAAGGGGGGAGGGGGAAAATGAGGGCAATATTATTAATATAGATCCATACACAATTCTATAACTTAAGGTTTTAGAGAGTTGCTTGAGGCACCAAAAGATTAAATGTTTTGTTCAGGATCATTCACATAGCCAATATATATCAGGTGTAGCTAATTGAGCCTAATTCCAAAGCAAGTTCTTCCCTGTCTAGTACATCTTGCTGTCTCTCTCATAATGGCCACTATTGAATTTCAATGCAAATTTTCCTTGCCTATTGCCAAATTTATTTTTTAGACTTAAACTTGCAGCCCTTTAATTAACCCTTAACAGTATACAAAATCAGACACCAAAAAGAGTAAAAACTGTTTTTTGAATATGAATGAGCACAACTGATTGTAAACAATTTTAATGTTATATCTGAAGCAACTTCATGCTTAAAGTTAACTCTGATGTAATGAATAAAAATCATTTCAACAAATTAATATTTAATGGTCAAAGGATATGAACAGACAATTCTCAGATGAAGAAATTGAAACTATTTATAGACATATGAAAATATGCTCCAAATCATTATTAATCAGAGAAATGCAAATTAAGACAACTCTGAGATACCACTACACACCTGTCAGATTGGCTAGAGTGACAGGGAAAGATAATGCGGAATGTTGGAGGGGATGTGGGAAAACAGGGACATTGATACATTGTTGGTGGAATTGTGAACACATCCAGTCATTCTGGAGAGCGATTTGGAACTATGCTCAAAAACATAACCTTTGATCCCAGTTTCTACTGGGCTTATACCCCAAAGAAATACTAAAGAAGGGAAAGGGACCTGTATGTGCCAAAATGTTTGTGGCAGCCCTGTTTGTAGTGGCTAGAAATTGGAAATTGAATGGATGCCCATCAATTGGAGAATGGTTGAGTAAATTGTGGTATATGAATGTTATGGAATATTATTGTTCTGTAAGGAATGACCAGCAGGATGAATACAGAGAGGACTGGCGAGACTTACATGAACTGATGCTAAGTGAAATGAGCAGAAACCAGGAGATCATTATATATCTCAACAACAATACTGTTTGAGGATATAATTCTCATGGAAGTGGATCTCTTCGATAAAGAGAGCTAATTCAGTTTCAATTGATCAAGGATGGACAGAAGCAGCTACACCCAAAGAAAGAACACTGGGAAATGAATATAAACTGCTTGCATTTTTGTTTTTCTTCCCGGGTTATTTATACCTTCTGAATCCAATTTTCCTTGTGCAACAAGAAAATTGTTCAGTTCTGCACACATATATTTTATCTCGGATATACTGTAACCTATTCAACATGTAAAGGACTGCTTGCCATCTGGGGGAGGGGGTGGAGGGAGGGAGGGGAAAAATCGGAACAGAAGTGAGTGCAAGGGATAATGCTGTAAAAAATTACCCTGGCATGGGTTCTGTCAATAAAAAGTTATTTTAAAAAATAAATAAATAAAAATAAAAAATTAAATAAAATAAAAAACAAATTAATATTTAAGGATGATTCAGGATTCACCAGGTGAAACAATAGGCCTAATCTTCTGAAATGAAGTGAAGGAGAGATTAATATCAAGTGATACAAACAACAACTGGAAAGTACAGGACTTGAGGAAACGGGCTAAATGAGGATTGAAAATGAATTAAAAGTCAACAACACAGAAATGTAAAAACCTAATGTGGTCTGAAGCTCCAATAACAGAAATAGAGTGACTAATGTGGTTGGTGTACTTTTTAAGGCCAAATCTTTCATATAACTATAGTGATAACCAAAAAAGAAGGAAAAAAGGAATCAAAGAAAAAAGCATCAATGCAATATTTAAAAACACACAGAAAAGAACACATTCAGAATGAGACCACAAGTATTATGGGCAGATTTTTTTTATTGTTTCATATTCAATTCTCTTTTCTATTTTTTACTTGCACAGTGAAATATGTGTGTCTGTGAATATTTAACTTCATAATAAAAAATAAACATTTTTTAAAAAATTTCCATGTGAACACAAAATCTATCTCCTCTAATTTGAATTAGATTTCTTAAAAAGTTTTTTTAAATGATACATTAAGCTGTGTGCTTTAAAAAAATTTATAATGTATATAGCAATATCAATCAAAAAAAGTAACATTTCTTCAGAATGCCTGTATTGTAGGCAAACTCATATAAAGATATATTACACTGTCTTACTACTTATACTTTGTATTATTTGAGATGAAATGAATTGGTTTTGGTAACTTTAACTGTCTTCATGGAACATGATATAGAAAGTATATCCACTGGGGAAAAAAACAAAAAATAGAAAGACTACATCTGTGATACAACGTTCAGTTCTAGGACCCATATTTTAGTAAGGATACTAACATAGCACAACATATCATAGAAAGTGGTCAGAACTGTGAAATAACTCAAAAGAATTATCACCTAGAAGAAGCACTAATCTTATTATTCTTGAGCCCAAAATAAGAAGGTCAAACAGTGGAAGTTACTGAGAGGTGGGCTTAATTCAAACACAGAGAAAATACTTTCTTAAAAACTAGCACAGTTCAAAAATCAAATAGGCTACCTTTTGGGACCATGCCCAATCACCAGAAATATTTAACTGGATATTCACTAGCCAGTTTTTTAGAACGTCTATAAGAATTATTTCATGAAAAGTTTGGTCTAGATAACCTACTGAGAACCTACAGAATTTCTTCCAACTCTAAAAAACTTAGTTATTAACTGACAAAAGGGGGGAGGGGAAGCACATAAGATTAGAAATAAACTTTAATACATTTCAGATATAAATTGAAAACCTTTTTCTCTGTAGTATTAAGAAGAGTCAACTGCCTTAAGAAAACTTTTCTAATACTTTATAAAAAGCTTTTCACAACAATAATTTAATGCAAAAGTCACAAAGATATTAAGCCTCAAATTTGGTCTCATAGGCAAAACAGTCTAACAAGTCTATTTTACTATAACAAATAAGCAATTATTAAATTATTTCCAAAGGATTAAACCTGGCATAAACTTTATTAGGACTTCAAGAGAACCTTACGTCATACTAAGGAATAGTATTATGGAATCTATTTTTTGATGAAAATATGGTCCTTTCCAAAAAATTAGATTATTCAACTTCTACTAATTAAAAATTAGATGAGATAAAAATCTCAAAGATTAAGAGGATAAATATATTCTTTTCTTTGATCTCTTAACATGATCATGGATAATTATATAAAATTTCACAAAATTTTTAACAAGACCTATTAAATCAATTGATTTCACTACTGGTTATGTCATAAAATTAACCTGCCTATGTTGCCCAAAATTGTTTATCTTGGCCTTTATCTACCTATTTAAAATGCCCCCAAAAAAGAAATTGATCACTCCCCAAACCTAAATTAAAAATGACAAATGGAAAAAACAAATTAAAATCGAAAGAAAGGTTGCAAGCATCAAGACATCTAAGACAAATGATTATAATCAGGTATAAATCTCATAATTTTCAAATTCTAAGGATTATCCATCATATAATTCTCAAAAATTAAAAACAGCACAAAGAAAGAAAAGAATCAATGGGCAAAACAGATTATATATATTTTAATACTTTAAAATTTTACCATTTATGACATTCAGAAGTGTGCATCAAGGTATCCACAAATTTTTATCAATATTTACAAACAGTGATTTCCACTTATTATTATATCATAATATAATAATCATTATATTATTATAATTGGTGAGAAATACATTACTAACATGCTAGGTGAAAATAATTATATATTTGATCATCTAATTTATCTTCAAACATTAAAGAGTGAGTTTTAAGTTATTAGCCTGGTAGAACTGATACCAGCAGGTTTGAACTATATAAGATGGTCTATATATCAAGAAATTATTGGAAATATTAAATTGTGCATAGCAATTAATCCAGCAATACACGACTAAATTTGTATCCCAAAGAGAGCACAAAAAAGGGAAAAGGACCTAAATATGCAAAAATATTTATAGAAGTTCTTCATATGGTATCAAACAATTGGAAATGGAGGGGATACCCATCAATTGGGGAATGGTTAAACAAGTTGTGATATATGAATACTATTATATAATGGAATATTATTATGCAATAAAAAATGATGAGCAGGTATATTTCAGAAAAACCTGGAAAGACTTGTATGAACTGATGGAGGGTGAACAGAACCAAGAAAACACTGTACACAGTAACAAGAATATTGTATGATGACTAACTATGAATGACTTACCCCTTTTCAACAATACAATGATCTAAGTAAGACAATTACAAAAGACTCAAGATGGAAAATACAATTCATATCCAAAGAAAAAATTGAGGAACATGGAATGCAGATCAAAGCATACTATTTTCACTTACTTTATTTTTCTGTATGGTTTGTTTTTTTTTTTTCTTTTGGTCTGTTTTTTCTTTCACAACTGCAACTAAGACAGAAATGTTTCATAATATTGTACATATATAACGTCAAATGGCTTACTATTGTGGGAAGAGGGGAGGACAGGGAGAAAAGGTTATCAAAATCTAGAACTTGGAATCTTGTAAAAATAAGTGCTTTAAACTGTCTTTACATATAATTGAGAAAAATATAAGATGCTAAGAAAAAAACTAAGGAGTGAGGATGAATTTGACTATAAAAAGCACCTTTGGTAGCAGGGAAGACCAAAACATAAGCTAAAAAAACAACAATGTAAAAACAGCCCACAAACAAAACCTCAAAAAAATAATAATTGAACCCAAGTTGAAAAAAAAATTCTTGGAAGAAGTAAAGAGATAAGAGTGGTAGAGGAAAAACTGGGGGAAAAAATCAAGAGTGTTGCAAGAAAATCATAAAAGGAGAAGAGCTTGATAAACAGCAACCCTCCCACCCCACCCCCCCCCAAAAAAAAACCTGAAGAAAAACACAACTTAAAAAAAAGAATTGGCTTAATGGTAAACAAGGCACAAAAATTCTTGGGGGAAAAAAAGGACTCAATAAAAAGTAGAACAGGTCATATGGAAAAAGAAACACAAAAACTCACTGAAGACAATAAAAACTTTAAAATTATAATTGAATAAATGGAAGCTAATATCTCCAAGAGTCATCAAAAACCAATAAAATAAAGTCAACAAAACAATTGACCAGGAAAACACATTGGGGAGAGATAATTTAAGAACTACTAGATTGAGAGAAGACTATAAAAACCAAATGTGGATCACAGCATAGTCTTTTTGTTGTTGTTGGTTGGTTGTTGTTTTTCTCATTTTTTTCCTTTTTGATCTGATTTTTCTTGCACAGCATGATAAATGTGTTATGTTTAGAAGAATTTCACATGTTTAACCCATACTGGATTACTTGTTTAAGGAAAGGATGAGAATGGAAGGATAAAAATTTGGAATAAAAAGTTTTGCAAGAGTGAATGTTTAAAACTATCTGCATGTATGTAGAAAAATTGAAAAGCTATTATTAGTTTAAAAAAAAAGAATTACACATATTTAGTCTATATCAGATTACTTGCATTCTTAGAGAGAGAAGGAGAAAAATTTGGAATACAAAGTCTTACAAAAACAAATGTTGAAAACTATCTTTACATTTATTTTAAAACTGGTGAAAATATCAGAAGATAAAACTGAAAATGAATATGAAAGAATTCACTGATTACCTACTAAATGAGATCCCCAAATGAAAATTCCTAGGACTACTTACCCAACTTCCAGAACTTCAAGATCAAAGAGAAAATACTTCAAGTAGCCAGAAAGAATCAAAAACCACAAACAAGGATTCTCAATGAAGGATCCACAATGAAGGAGCAGAGGATTTGGAATATATTCTAGAAAGCAAAGGAACTAGAATTATAGACAAGAGTAACCTATCCTGCAAAACTGAATACAATTCTTCAGGAGAAAGAATTGTTATTTAATGAAATAGAGGATTTTTCAAGAATTCCTGATGAAAAGACTAGAGCTGAATAGAAAATCTGACATTCAGCATAGAAGACTCAAAGAAAGCATAAAAAAGTAAACATGAAAGAGTAATCATAAAGGACTAAATAAAGTCCTATATAGAAAGATGATACATGTAGCTCCTTAAAACTTTATCATTATTAGGATAGTTAAAAGAAGTTTAACATAGATAGAAGACCTGGGTGTGAGTCAATACTCTTAGAATGCCCTCCAAAAGAAAAAAATGAGTGAGAAAGATGTATTGGGAGAAGAGAAAGGAAAGGTAAAATGGGGAAACTTTTCTCAAATAAAAGAGATGAGAAAGGAAGAACATTTATAGTGGAAGGGAATATAGAGATGGGGGACGAAGGGGGTGAGGAAGGAGAAGAGAACAATGCTTGAAACTCATTTTCACTGGAATTGGTTCAAAGGAGAAAGTATATACACAATCAATTGCATACATAAATTGGGTAAATGTAAGTTACCCAATAAGGAAATAAGAGGGGAAGGGGAAAAAATTGGGGTGGGGAGATTATAAAAGGGAGGAAAGATTAAGGAAAGTAATGGTTAAAAGCAAAATAGAATTGAGCAAGAACAGGATAAAGAGAGGAAAAAAGGAACTAGAAAATGGGATACAAGCAAATAAACATTTAGTAACTCAATGTGAATAAGATGACTCATCCATAAAATGGAAGCATGTAGCAGAATGGATTAGAAATCAGAATCCAACAATATACTGTTTACAACAGATACACTTGAAACAGACACACACACAGTTCAAATAAAGGGCTGGAGCAGAATCTAATATGTTTCAGATTTAAAAAAAAAAAAAAAGCTAGGGGTAGCAATCATGATTTCAAAGCACAACTTAAAAACAGATTCAATTTAAAAGGATGAGAACAACTATATTTTGTTAAAAGTACACAGACAATGAAGTAATATCAAGAATTTTACAGCTTCTCAAATAAAAACCTCATTTGTTAAATATAGGTTGAGCATATTTAGGTATTGGGTAAAATTTATAAAAATAAGAATCATTCGGTAATTGACAAAATAATCAAAGGATTATATAAACAAGGCAGTTTTCAGAAGAAATCAAAGCTATCTATAGTCATACAAAAAAATGCTTTAAATCACTACTGATTAAAGGCAAATTAAAACAATGCTAGGTACTACCTCATACATATCAGAAATGACAAATACTAGAAAAGATGAAGGGAAAATAGGTGCACAAATGAACTGATGGTAGTTTAGTAAATTCATCCAATCATTCTGAAGAACAATTTAGAACTAGGCCTAAAGGGTTATAAAACTATGCATATACCCTAGCAATATCTAGAAGGTCTGTACCCCCCCAAAAAAAAAAATCAAAGAAAAAGAAAAAGGACCTGGAAGTACAAACACATTTTTAGCAGCTCTTTTGGGGTTGGCAAAAAATTGGAAATCAAAGATATTCTCATTAATTAAGGAATGGCTGAACAAATTTGGTATATGACTATGATGAAGTAATATTGTGCTATAAGATTTTTATAAGGAGGATGGTTTCAGAAAAGCATGGCAGGACCTATTTGAACAAAGAAAATAAATATGTTAAAGGTAAATCCAGCTCACTCTCTTTATATACAGTGGTACTGAACTTAGATAGGAAACAGATCCCTTGCCCCATAGTAGAAACTTGGAAAACCACAAATTAACATTATCTATGCTGTACTGTATTTTTACTTATTTTGTTAAATATTTCACAATAACATTTTAGCCTCCTTCAGCTCATATTCAGCTGAGTTTGACACTTCTATATTATACCATGCTTTCTACTATACTAGTGTTATATTTAATAAATGTCAAATAACTGCTGAAACCATGAAAATTGAGATATTTATAATTAGTTGCTTTTACTATTTAAAAAACTAAAAATTAAGAGCTCAATAAAAAGGGCTAAAAATATTTAAGGCAAAAGAAAACAAAGAAGTAGGGGGGAAAACCCTACAATAAGAAAGATTTAGGCCTAGAAAAATAACAGTTCTAAACTTGAATGACATTTTTTAAAAATACTTTTCCCCCCAACTACATGTAAAGAGAATTATTAACATTCATTTTTTAAAATAATTTATTTAATATTTTTCCCCAGTTACATTCAAAACAATTTTTAACATTTATTTTTTAAATTTTTGGGTTCTAGATCTCTTCCTTATCCCCATATCCCTACTTAAGAAACTACTTATGAAGTTATGAAGATTATTTCCATAAGTCATAACATTCATTTTTTTAAAAATTTGGGATCCCCAATTTTTTTCCTCCTTCCACCCTCTCTTTCTTACAATGATAAGCAATTAAGACACAGGTTATAAATGTGCAATCCATAAAAGTCATGTTATGAAAGAAAGCACTGACACAAAGGAGAAAAAAAAGTGAAAAATAGTATGCTTTCATCAGTAGACTTCATCGATTGTTTCAATGAAGATGGCATTTTTCATGAGTCCTTTGGAATTGTCTTGGATCACTGTATTGCTGAGAATAGCTAAGTCCTGAATGAAATTATGGGTGACAGGTATACCTGCATTTTTCTAAATGGACTATGTGTAGTTTATCATTTTTTTATAGCAATAGGACTATCTAAATATATTTCAATCAGCTAAGTGTGATCAATTATGCAATTACTCATTTTAAAATTAAATAACTATAAAAATGTCATAAATGGTCTTTTTATTTACTATGGCATTTTTATTCACATTTATATAATTATTAAACTAAATATTAGAGGGAAGCAGTTTCTAAACTTATGTAGCATCAACAGATGGAATCAAATTTTTCCCTTTTATTCTTTCTTTTTCTTTTATTCTTTGAGATCACACTTAGTTTGCTTTAGTATATACCATTAATGAGTTCAAAATTTCAAAAATCATTTAAAAAGCTCAATAAATGAAACAAATACTTTTTCAAAGAAGGTGGCAGGTATATATATATATAGCATCCTAAAATACTCTCAAGCTGCTTTACCATAAGAAGCCAGGTTGCATTGTCAGAGAATGCAAACATTAAACAGAATAACAAAATGGAAGCAGAACTTTTACTGAAGACAAAATTTTGGTAGAAGTACCACAATACTGGGAAATGAATATAAACTGCTTGCATTTTTGTTTTTCTTCCCGGATTATTTATACCTTCCGAATCCAATTCTCCCTTTGTAACAAGAAAACTGTTTGGTTCTGCACACATATATTGTATCTAGGATATACTGTAACCTATTCAACATGTAAAGGACTGCTTGCCATTTGGGGGAGGGAGTGGAAAATCGGAACAGAAGTGAATGCAAGGGATAATGCTGTAAAAAATTACCCTGGCATGCGTTCTATCAATAAAAAGTTATTTTTAAAAAAAGTACCACAATAACACAAACTTCCCTATTAATTGTTCCTTAAATTTGATGTGCCATCTCCCATTATATGCCTTTGCACAAGTTCTTGTACATGCCTACAATGCATTCTTTCCTCTCTGCTTTTTAGAATCCAATTTCCTTCACTGTCTAGTAAAGGTCTCATTTCTAAGCTATAAGCTATAAGCTATAAGCAATGAGTCAAATTTATAAGACTAAGATTCATTCCCCAATTGATAGACAAAGAATATGAAGACAAAATTTCAAGTTATCAGTAGCATGTGAAAAAATGTTTTAATTCATTATTACAAAAATGCAAATGTAAATAACTCTTGAGTTACTACCTTTCATTCATCATACTATCAAAGCTAACAAAAAAAGGAATAGCAAATAATGACAAGGCTGTAGGAAAAAAAGCATATAAATACACTAATGGTTCTAGTCATTCTGGAAAGCAATTTGGAACTAATGCCCAAAAAACTATTAAATTGTGAATATCCAGCAATACCACTTCAAAGTTATACCCAATGAGATGACAGAAAGAGAAAAAGGACCTATCTGTAAATAGCATTTTTCAGGGAGGCAAAGAATTGGAAACTGAGGGGATACTCATCAATTGGGGAACAGATAAACAAATTAGGACATATGAAAATGATGGAAAACTATAGTGAGAAATGATGAGGAGGGTGGTTTCAGAAAAATCTGGGAAGACTTGTATGAAAGTGATGTGAGCAGAATCAATACATATAACAACTAATACACATAACAACATTGTAAAAACAAACACCTTTAAAAAAATTAAGAAAATCTGGTCAATACAATGAAAAAGCATGATTCCTGAAAGCTCATGATCAAACATGTTATTCATTTCCTGATTACCAAAAAAAAAAAAAAAAAAAAAAAAAGACAGACTCAGAGAAATGAGTGTGGCACTTTTTTTGGACATGGATAATGCAAGAATTTGTACATATTTTTAACAGATTAAGGTTTTGTTTTGCTTTCCCAATGGGAGGAGGCAAAGTGAAAGGGAGAGAATTCAAAACTGAAAATAAAATAAAATCAGTTTTAAAAAATGATTAATTCAGGTGCCACCTCCTTGATGAAGCCTTCATGATAACTCCAGGTGAATGTTCTCTCTTGTTCCAAAAATTACTTTCTGTTTACTTAACTTTACATTTATCCCACCAGCATGTAAGTTCCTTGAGGCTATTGTTCTTGTCTTTATAACATCTTGGCACATAGTGGGCATTTAATAAATATTTATTGTGAGAGCTGATTTATTTGTACTCGTGATCTATTCCAATCAGTATTAATCAAATTTGATAGCATCTTATCAGAGTTCAATATAAGGTTCCAAAACAGTTGAGCTGCAGATGCTAAGGTCATTTGTTTAACTTTAAGAAGGTAACTAAAGGTTCTCACCCTTGTTTTTTTTTTGTCATGTAATCAAGTCCAACGTGGCAAAGATAAGAACTATATGG
Source organism: Antechinus flavipes (assembly GCF_016432865.1). Classification (NCBI taxonomy): domain Eukaryota; kingdom Metazoa; phylum Chordata; class Mammalia; order Dasyuromorphia; family Dasyuridae; genus Antechinus; species Antechinus flavipes. The sequence continues at coordinate 90,069,134 of NC_067400.1, forward strand.
AACGTCTCTGAAAACATTTTTGTACCTCTGGATCAGTCACTTGTCCAATAGTAACAGGTGACCATCTTATGATCACTTATGTCCCGTGTCCCTTACTATGATACCTTGTACCGTTTCCTCATGCCTAATCAAAGAAGCTTGTCTACCCTCTGTGGAAATATTCCTTGCTTCACCCAACTTGTGATCCTGCTGACATATTATTTTCCTTTTTTTTTTTTTTTTTTTTTTTTTTTTTTTTTGCTTTTGCATCACATGTCAATCAGTGGAATTACTTAGTATTAGGTATAGCTGTTCTTGAATGACTGGATATCTAGCTCTATTTAAAAAAAAAAAAAAAAAATAGGGCCCTGGAAGGGGGAAACGTGCCATTGGTTCACAGCTCTGCCTCAGTCTCTTTTACTGTAAGTGGGATAATTTATTTATTTATTTACTGCTGAAGCAATTGGAGTTAAATGACTTGCCCAGGGTCACACAGCTAGGATGTGTTAAGTATTTGAGACCAAATTTGAACTTAGGTCCTCCTGATTTCAGGGTTGGTGCTTTACCACTGAGACACCTAGCTGCCCCAATGGGGAATAATTTTAATCCCCACAATAATGAAATGATTGTCTTTTAAAAGAAACCAATCCTTTTTTATATTTTCTTCACCATTACTTAGTCCTATTGCTACTTTACTCTGAAATCAGATCAAAAGATATCTAAATCTCGAGAGTTAATTCTTTTAAAGTTTAGATGTCCTAAAAACTCACTGACAAATATCTATTTTAAGATTCTCATAATGATGACAGGAAAAAATTAATTTTTAATCACATCACAATAGTATCTAGCTACATATACATAATTTTACTAACATTTTACACTGAAATAAAACAAACTTATCTAAATCTTTGTTATTACTCAAAAATATTAGTGTATTCATTCTAAAGAGAAGATTGTGACCTTAAAAATCAATTTACTTTTCTATTCATATCTTTTAGACCAAAATGATTTAAATTCTGAACATTTTTCAAACATATTTAAAAGTAATTTCAAACCTAACATCATTAATGACCTTTTTTAAAAAAGGCAAAAAAAAAAGTGAAATCTTTATTTTATTCTAGATTTGTCAACAATTTTAATCCCTTTTCATAGTGATAAATATATGGAGTTTCTACAAGTTTTTCTGCAATTCAAATTAATTTCTCACAAATGACACAGAGTCTTACTTTAAAAAAAATTCTCTTTAGTAGCATGCTTACCCACCACTGATCTATGTATCTTAAGTCAAATATAAAAATGCTGTGTTTGTAGAGGAGTTATTAACAACTCACATTTAAAAAATATCGTTACTGTTTGCAAAGTTCTTTTCTCACAGCAACCTGAAGTGGATCATGCCAAGAATTATTGTCCCCAATTTTACAGCTGAAGAAAATTGTGACTTGTCTCTAACCATATAGCTAAGAAGATTCTAAAGTAAATTTTAGAACCAGTACTCCTGACTTCAAGCCCAGGACTCTTTAAGTACTACACCAAAAAGTTATATAAGCTATACCCATATAAAAGTCTAAAATAACATATACTCTACTGATTAATATGTTATTGTATTAATGTACTACATATACATATATATAAATATGTGATATGCATAGATGTTACACACACATACACACACATACACAAACACACGTATAAATTCTCCTCCATATATATTTTATTCTCCATTATTTTAGTCAAATATATAATAGCCTGGAGAAAGAACCAGTAGAAATTCACAATCCATGTATTCACTAAACTCAATAAAATGGTAACTGAAACATTGGGGTCAAACTAAATATACTATGAAGGTTTTTAAAGAAGGGATATAAAATATATATGCATACATCACTTTTACTAGTCAATTTAATGGCAAATTCTATTTTATCATCTTATATGAAGAATTCAAACAAAAACTGCCACAATTAAAAGGTTTCATTTTTAAAGACTTTTTTTTTCATTTATTTTGCCTGTGATGAATCAAGGGGAAACCTATAAATTATATTTGTCAATCACATCTAAAAGATGCCTAATTTCAAAATATTAATAAGTCCAAACATATTTAAGCTAGAAAGACACCAGATTAAAAGATGAAAAAGCTAATTAACTTTTTTTTGCCAGTTCTATTAAAACACTTGCCACATAAATTAACATATTTTTTTTAAATTGTTATTTGAGGTGGCTAGGTGGCACAGTGGATAGAGCACCAACCCTGAAATCAGGAGGACCTGAGTTCTAATTTCATCTCAGACACTTAACACTTCCTAACTGTGTGACCCTGGACAAGTCACTTAACCCCAATTGACTCAGCAAAAAATAAAATAAAATAAAAATAAAACGTTATTTTAGAAAGAATTCACATTTGAGGAAGGTAATAAATGGCAGAATAATGGATCTGAATCCAAGTTTTCTACTGATTTAATATAATATTTAGAAGCAATTTACCTTTTCACATACACACACTAAAAAAAACCAAATCATCTTGTGCTATATCTTTGACATTAAGATCAAGCTAAAAATCTAATTTAATTTTTAATAGATCTAACCTATTTCTAGGATTTTTTTACCTGAATCTGCAATTTAATTGATGTAGGAAAAGTCCCTCTATCAATGTAAGTTACTACTGATAAAGTTTATCACTTTTGGAATGTAATACTTTACAAATTCAAGTGGACACACAAACACAACGCCCCTACACATACACACTCTCTCTCTCTTATACCTGAAGCTACTATATAATTCCACCAGCATGCATAACAAATACAAATGTAGTATAAGTTCAAACTAAAAATACTATAAAATAATGGGTAAATTAATGGTGATATCTTTTAATCAATATCATAACCAAAATATCTCAAACTATAAACTCACTAAAATTAGTATGTATTTCAGGAGAGGATTTAGCTCTTTAAATCTTACAATACTCCAATGTATATGAGACTAACACTTACTTTACTATTTAAATATATTCAGTCCATGTTTAATATGATAAAAATTAGACAAACATATTATAGGAGGAAACTGTTAAACTACAAATTTGTATAAGTTAAAGAAATCGTTTCTGTAAGAATTTTAAATAAGCATAAAGCCTATATGAAAACTGAATAAATACCAAATTTTACCTTATCTGTATTGTAATATAAAGATTTCAAAGTGGTAAACAAGGGTGGGCAGCCTTTACTGAAGTAAATCCTCAGGAACTTATCCATTAGTTCTCTAAATTTTCCACCTAAAAACAAAATTGTATTTTGTTAAACTTATTCAATAAGACATTTACTGTGAAAATGACCAAGAATAAATCTTACTTAGGAAATCAAGAATTTCATTTGATAGCTATTTACAGGAATTTACTTGTTAGTGATTGATACTAAGTATGCCACAAAGAATAATGTTTTAGAAAAAAATTATCTTCTTATGTCTTTTTTCATCTAATACTTGTGTTTCTTTAAATTGTTTCATTTAGGTAATAAACTCTATTGAATTCATATCTTTCAGTAGTAATTTTAGAGACACGGTATCTTGTACCAATAGATCATTTGAATATTGCATATTCTAAATGTCAGACCTTACTTGCATTTATTCTGCTCAAGAGATTGGGAAATTTCACGAGAAATTAATGTCTCTAAAATTATTACTGAATGATGTCAAATAATTTTTTTAAAAAACCAGACTATTTGTATTCACATAAAATTCTGTCCATAAAGTAATAGTTACTCAGGATTTCATTTTCAAATCCTTCCCCCTCAAGGGTATTCATATCATATAAGGAGTCCTAGGATTTTTGCTATACACATCCTACCTTCAATCTCTTTATACCTAGAGAAAGACTTTTTTCAAAACTTACTTCATACCTCCAACAATGACCCCCTACAGAAACCTTTTGCTGATTTCTCCCCAACTTCCTAATAATTAGTTATAATTATTCCTAATAGTTAAAATACAATAACGCACTGTATTATTCTAAAAAATATTTTGTACTTTTTTGTATATAGTTTAATACAACAGCAGAATATAAGATTGAGTATAAGATTTTGTCTTTGAAATATCCAATGCTTAATAATGCCTTCCCTAAACATGGTAGATGTATAATAAATGTTTTAAAATGAACTGTGGTTGGCAAAAGCATACAGAAATTTCATTGCTTTATAGACAGGCATGATATAAAATAAATCTAAGAGATAAAATAATAATGATGATAATAATAATAGCTACCCTTTATATATTACCTAGTATATGCCAGGCACTATATGCTAAGCAGTTTAAAATTATCATCTCCTGTGATCCTTACAACTATCCTTTAAGATAAATACTATTATTATCCCCATTGTAAATAGGAGGCAACTAAGGCAAAGAGAAGCGAAGTGACTTGCTAAGCATCATAGAACTGGTATGTATCTTGATACCATATTTGAACTTCAGGCTTTCTTATTCCAGATCTGGCACTCTATTTACTATACCACTTTACCAAAAAGATTACAGTATGTTCTCAAAAATATTTGAAATATACCAGAGCTTAATCACCAAGCTGTCTTTAAGGTGCAAACCACTGGACTTTTTCACCTCTCACAACATATATTTTTTCCTTTTTTTTTTTTTTTTTTTTTGAGTTACTTTTAAAAAAATGTAGCTTCCTTATGCATAAGGTCCAAAACTGACCCACTTCACACCTCAGCAAACAATGTTATAGCAAAAGGTATCATGGTATGTAGATAAACGGCTAAATCAGGAGTCCAGAAAACCAGGGGCAAGTCACAATCATTCTGAACCTCAGTTTCTTCATCTTAACATGGAGTTGGTAACTGTAGCACCTATCTCACAAAGCTGTTTTACATTTAAGACTTACATGAAAAGTCCCTACAAATTGTAAAGTGATATGTAAATGTCAGTTGTAATTACATGGAAGTTTTGTTGTTACTCTTACTGCTGTTTTTACTTGTTTTCTAATAAGACCAAGACACCAGAAGGGTGAAATTAGATGTAAGAGAATGAGAACTGGGCAAGGTCACGGGGCCTCATTCTCTGCTGTGAAGTTATGCTGATCCAATAGCCAGATGCAGATCAGGAGAATGGAGGTGACCAGGATGCAATGGGAGACCTGGGCCTTTTTAAGCGCTGTTCTTTATTAGGTCTCAGTTTGACTGAGGCAATAGCCAATCAGTACCTAGTCCTAAAGGGAAAGACCCTGAGGATTTCCAGCCAAAACAGAAACAACTGCTATTTAAATTTAATCTGAACTAATCTGGGCCCAAACAATGACTAAGTCCAGCTCGGCCTGGGACCTATTACTGTCCAATTAAGGAGAACCTGAGTGATTTGGGTTTCAGTCACTCTGTACTACAAGTCACAGGAAGGTTACTGCAAATGTTCCTCTTTAAAACAGGTTTGTTAGATAATTATGCCAAATAGAAAAATGATCCTATCTTAGACTATACCAATTTGAAACTTCAAATTTTACCAAGAAATCAGAGGATTTTAAAATGGTCTTAAAAGTAATTAGAATTAAAAGAAAGGTATTTTAATGTATTTTAGCACTCTAACCTAAATATTCTCCATAAAGTAATACTGATATTAGTACAGAACAAATCTGCCTTTCCTAGAAATAATTGAAGGATAAAAAGCTGGGAGTTGGGGGACAGGGTAAGGGCGTCCTTGTTTAAAAAAAAAAAAAATGGCCCAATGATTGCCAACCATCGACTACAAAAACAATATTTAACAATAAAACTCTGATGTTTCAAAAAAAAAAATTTATAACCAGTACATCAAAAAAAAATCTTAGTTACATTGTATTAAAAATTGGCTCAATTGGGTAATGTTTTTATTTTTCTTACCTAAAAGAAAAGCTATAAGCTCACATTTTAAAATGATAAAGGAAAGAACAGCCAACATAGAAACTTATTCCTTTAGAAAGATCCTAAGTGGCTAATTTTATTTTTGCTATTTAATTGTTATCAAAGGAAATGGCAACTGTTCAAAAATGTATAATCTGGAGTCAAGAGCTCATCATGCTACCAAACTTTACTAATAAATACATAAAATGGCTGACAAAGGAAGTTTCTGCCAATTAACATTTTTCACATCCCAACCAACATCTCTAATTTCTAAATTGTACAGATACCCAATTTTACAAAGGAACACAGGTTCTTAGTGGTCATAAAACCTGGAACACAATATGCAATTAAGATATCTTTATAATCTTCAGAGAAAATGAAATGATCCAAAAAAACATGTAGAAAGTTTTTTTGTTTTTTTTTTTTTTTTAGTTCATAAGAGACAGATATAGAGATATAAAGAAGTAAATAAATTATTAAGAATTTAAAAGTCTCAATCTTGGAATCCCAATTTCAAAGAATCCCAAATCAAAATTCTGCACAATATCTGAAATTCTAAAGTGGAATGTATAAGAATTTTCTAATTACAATAATAATAATAGTATTGAAATTTTGTAATTTGTAATTATCCCATCATAAAAAGTAAGCTCCTTGAGGAAAAGGAACATGATTTTTTTCTTTCTTTGTAATCCCAAATCTTAGTAAAGTGCCTAGCACATAGAAGGCATTCAAATAAATGCTTGTTGACTGACCAAAAAAGGGGAAAAACTATGGAGCTATCCTGAACAGTCTTCAGGAAACAATCTTAATACAATACAAGGTAGGCAACAACCTATAGTATAAGATTTTTTACATTATAATCTCCATGGCATGAAAATCCATTGTTATATCTCTAACCTAAACTATTTTAAGATAAAATTAATGTTTTCCTTAATATGGGCAAAGAAAATACAATTTACAACCTTTGGATAGGATATAAAAATGCTTCCATCTTGGCTTTGCCTAGTAAGAAAAAAAAATCTAAATTCTTTAAATTATGCCAATTTGAAAAATGACAATAGTGATCTAAGAGATATCCAGATATTACCTGGGACAAAGTTTAAAGGTAATCTTCTGGGCAAAAATGCTCTAGGATGCCGCTTGCTTATTTCTTCATAAATATGAAGCCTCTCTTCTACGGTACCTAATATTAACAAATAACATATACAAGATATAGTAAAAAAAATTAAATACAATTATTTATCATACTATAATTATAAATTATATTATATTATACATGTATTAAATTGTGTTATAAATAGCAATTTTACATTTCTGAATTACAAATAAAACTATATCAAACTTAAAATTATGGCAAGATTGATTTTTTAATTTTGTAGTGCCAAGATATTTAAAATATTACCAAACTAGTTTAATAAATAATACTTTGAAAATCTATAGCATCATTCCCAGGAAGAACAGCCTTTTCTCAAAGAAGTGTCAATTTGGCATTGAATACAGAAAAAATATTTTGTTTGTTTCTCACTCTTTAATGCCCTTCATTATCACCAAAGTAACATAAATAATCACAAAACAACAGAGACAACACATACTTCGACAAAATTATATGGAAATAAATTAAAGCTATTTGGGTAGTTCTATAGCATCAAAATTCCTAAATGTCAGAAATTCATATTTCATTATACAACATCTAACAAAACACAAAGAAGCACAACGGACATATTAGATAGAGGATTGTACTGAGTGTCACATTTATCCTCTCTCTAACATACTAACTGTGGCAGGACTTCTTCCTTCCCCCAATAATATGTTTTGGAGCTCCAATGTGGTTGGATTTTAAAACTGAGTTATTCAAATGAGAATAATTATTTTCAGGTTATTAAAGGTCTGGAGATATTTTGAAACATTAAGTAATCTAATTCTAAAAATTATATGATAGTTATTGAAGAAAATGTGCTTTATATGGCCATACTTTATCTTATAAAATATCAAAAATCTGGGGCAGCAAGGTGGCATCTTGAATAGAATACCAGTTCTAAGAGTCAGGAATCAAATCTGGTCTTAGGCACTTAACACTTACTAGCTGTGTGACTCTGGGCAAGTCACTTAATCCCGATTACTTTGTCCAAAAGGAAAAAAAAAAAAAAAAGGCAAAAATATTTCTGATGTCAACAAAGTACAAATATAGTCTAAAAAAATGTACCCATTAGTTTCAGAGAAAAAGTCTTAAAATATAGTTATAATTAGAATATTATCAGACCTAAACCATCTCTGAGCCCTATTTGATGTCACAAGTTGGAGCTCCAGAACTTACCATGGGAGAGAAAAAGTCCTAAGGACACCTAAAAAATAAAGTACTGTGGTTAGTTTTTGTAAATTGATGTAATTTAAAGTAATATAGGATCCTCATATATGGAAGTTAATTTATTATAGTTCCTAATTAGACATGAAATATATTAACTATTTTTACTAGTAGTAAACTACTAGTTTACTATTAGTTTTATAGTAAATAAGACTTTATATTCACATTTCAGTAGTTTGACTTTATATTCAAGGTGGGAGGGGTAAGGGGATAGGGAGAAGGGAGGGAGAAAGAGAAGGAGGGAAGGAGAGAGGGGAGAGGGAGGGAGGGAGGAAGGGAGGCAGGGAGGAAGGAAGGGAAGGAGGGAGGAAAGGAGAGAGGGAGAAAGGAAGGAATTTACATCCAGCCAGCATTTAATCTGAGGAAGTATTTAACAAAAGAAATTAAAGAAAAATAAGCATGAAATTCTATGAGGCTTATCAAGTTCATATGATGACAACTTATATTAAATGTCTGTCTTTTGAACTCTACAAATAGAGGGAATGTGTTCAATTTAAAGAGGACTGAAAGAGATAAATGTTAGGGCATTTTTTAATCATGTATTTATATATATATAAAATAATTTATTAAATTATTATTTAATATTATTAATTATAGTAAACTCCAAATCTGGTAGGTCCTTAACTCTGTTCTAATGGTACAAGTGAAAAAAATTACAACAGTAAGGGCAAGAAAAAAAGTTATTAGTTTTAGTCTAGTAATTTAGAAATTCAGATAGCAAAAGGTAAATTTTATCTCTAGATAGAAACTGAAAAAACTGTCTTTAATGAAAAAATTAATAGATGGGAAGGGATAAGATAAAACTACTTCAAGAACCAAACTTAAGTCAAGTTCAGTGAAGCTAGCTGGTGTAATAGATAGAACACTAGCCTTGGAGTAAGACTAGAATTCTGCTTCAGACTTGACACTTATTAGCTGTGTAACCCCCTGTAAGACACTACCACCCCTGATTGCCCTGAAGCCCCTACTCCCCAAAAAAGTCATGTTAAATGACATTTGAACCCTATGTTTAATATATACATTCATTAAAGCATTGAATTTAGCCTAATGTCCTCTGACCATTTCTATGGCAGCTAATCATTAGCAGAGTATAACCTTAAACAAACCATAAGTTCACTGACTTTGTCTTCATCTATTTAAAAAAAAAAAAAAAAGGATAATATTTACAAAACCTATTCCAGGATTATTATCTGAAAAGTTCTCTGCAAAACTGAAAGTGCTATAAATAACTAGAGCCGCTGATAGAATTTTATGAACCTGAAACATATAAGGATAACTATACTGTACTGACTTTTCACGAAAGTTATTATCTTTACCATCAATTAGTAACAATTTAATTTATACTATGTTGTTATCTAAAAGGTAATTTTTAGTTTTCTCTAAAGCATTTAACATCTAAATTATCTCCTTAAAATTCAAGAATATTTAAATATTTATTAACATGAATTTATAATACAGAAAAAAAAAAAACCAACATTTAAAAATACCATTAAAATGTCTTGTTCTCTAATGCCTAATAATGAAGTTTTACAGATTATTCTTCAAAACAGTAACATTTTAGAAGCAATAAAAAGAAATATATTACATACGAGGTTGCAGAGCTTTCTCTAAACCTTCATAGTAATTCCAATTTTCAGCATTCCGATCAATCAAGTCTTTGAATATTTCACCAGCTTCTTTCAATCTTCCCAATTTCAACAGCATTTCTCCTAAAATTGTTTGATAACTTTTATGTGAACTAGTCAATTTATATTAAAATTATCAACTATAATAAATGGAGGAGGGGAGCAGAATATCTATGTTTTCTTTCTGGGAATCTTGTTGAAGACAACAATTATTATTATAAAGGACATAATTCAGTCTGACTTCCAAAAATCAAACTCCAGCTACACATCTCATTGAATGACTGCTTTGATTCCAGAATTTCTGGAAGTATTATTGTATAATTTCACAGAAAATTAAGTTGAAAAAGAAATCTTAAAAGCCAAACCATACTTGAATAAAAATTCTCTCTACAATATGTTGTCTCTAACAAATGGTTATAAAAGCTTTATTGAACACATCTAGCAAAGGAAAAAAAAAACAATAAGTGGAGACAGAAAATGAGGTTCAAATATAGATTTTGTTGCTATTATGTGACCTTGCAAAAAGTCACTTTTTGGTGTGATTTTTTTTTGCATTAGTACTCTAGAAATTACCCTTATGAATTCATAAAATGATTCCACTTTCAGAATCCATCAGAAAATGATTGTCTTTGCCTCTTTCATAAAATGAAGCAGTATCATTAAGTGTAAAGAATATTGAACTTCAAGACAAGAAAAACAGCTTTGAATCCAGATATTGATGTGTGACTCTGGAGATATCAAATTAATTCTGGGATTTAATTTCCTCGGCTGCAAAATGGATTAATATTTATATTCCAAAAGCTTCATTAGATTATTATGAGGAAAGTCCTTTGTGAACCTTAAAATGCTACAAAATGATACTATCTTATGACTAAAATTTTAGCTTTTTCATTATAGAAGTAAATTTCCAAAACTATTACCACTTCTAAGAATTTTTTTCCCCCTTATAACCCATATATTAAGAATCAAGAAAGAAATTTGTAGGTACAACACAAAGCAAATTCTGGCCCAGAGTAAAAATCAAATGCTAAGAATTATTACCTCCATTTAAACTGACAGGAAACCATATTTTTAAAATTTTAATCGGTATTTTTTCTCAATTTGTAAAGACAATTTTTAATATCCATTTTCTTTAAAGATTTTGAGTTCCAAATTTTTCATCATCCCTCTCTCCTCTTTCCCCTCTCTCCAAGAAAGCAATCTGATATAAGCTATATATGTACAATGATGTGAAACATATTTCTACATGAGCCAGGTAAAAGAAGAAACTAAAGGGAAAGAAATCACATGAAAATACAAAAAAAAAAAAAAATTAAAAGCAAAAAGTAGCATGTTTCGATATGCATTCAGACTCTCATCAGTTCTGTCTTTAGATTTAGGAACCATATGCGTAATAGCCATATTTCATTTCCCATAACAAGCAAATTAGTATCTCCCTGCAAAAATTTATCAAGTACAAATCCAATTTCATGCTGTATTCTGTTGAACAAGCACTGTGATTGTTACTGTAACTATGACTAGTCATAAAGAGCTTGGGAAGCATGGTATGTTTGGGGTTTTGAAGATCTCTGATCAAATTGATTATTTTGTTGGAGAATAGTTTATTACACTAAAAAAGAGATATGTTATTCCCATACATAAAGACATAAAGATATTCTTGGGAGATAAAATAGTATACACAATTATAGAAACAAACTAATTCAGCAAAAGGATAACTTTAAACACTGGGAAATGAATGTAAACTATTTGCATTTTTGTTTTTCTTCCCGGGTTATTTTTACCTTCTGAATCCAATTTTCCCTCTGCAACAAAAGAACTGTTCGGTTCTGCATACATATATTGTATCTAGGATATACTGCAACATATTTAACATATATAGGACTGCTTGCCATCTAGGGGAGAGGGTGGAGGGAGGAAGGGGAAAAATCGGAACAAAAGCGAGTGCAAGGGATAATGTTGTAAAAAAAAATTACCCAGGCATGGGTTCTGTCATTAAAAAGTTATTATAAAATTAAAAAATTAAATTAAGTTAAGTTAAATTAAATTAAATTAAAAAAGAAAAAAAAGGATAACTTTAATTAAGCTAACATCTTTCTTTAACACCATTATCACTATCCTTTCTCAAACAGCAAACAGGAAGAATGTTTCTGTAACTAGCAAAGAGTATTAAACACTTGAACAAGAAGACAAATGCTTAACTGGCATCTTTACTCTCATTATTGTATACTACTTCAAACAATATGGCCACAATTAGTAAGGCACAAGATTAAAATTTTAGAGGCTTAATAGTTTTTTTTGAAGGATGATTCTCAAAGAAAGAAAAAAACAGAATAACTTACCCTTAATTTCTTCTACTACAAGTTTATCACAGATTTGATTTTCATATGTTTCTATATGTTCTAAAGATTCTTGAAATAAATCTGCCTCTCTCATCACTTGATTCTGGTACAATATCAGTTCACTATATTCATAGTCTATTTTATTAGGTGGAATCTAGAAAAAGGGGAAGAGAAACAAAATAATCAAATGTCTAAAATAAACATTACACTGCCAATATTTAAAATTCTGCCTTCTCATTATTTTAATTGGAATATTCTTGTGGTAGAACTGTGATTCTTATCAGTGTGGGTACACTCATCACAAACACACATCAAGGACCTGTCAAGTGATAAGGCCAAGGTAATAAAGCTTCAAGATTTAAGAAAGGGAACAGAGCAAACCTATTTTCTGCTTATTGTTTGATAATTCATTTAGTTTCACTTTTTAAATACCAAGGACTTATATAATGATGTGTAACTTACTTTGTATGCTTTTACTAATTTATGTTATAAATATAATGCCTTTTTTGTATTGGTTATTAAGTTTACAATAAAAATCTCCCCAAAATGATCATTTCTTTTTTTGTGTGTTGCTCAGTTATCACCACACTTCTGACACCTAAAGACTGTTTTGATCTTTTTTCAACAAAATATTCATGAATTAAAAAGTATATGGTTTCTTCACAAACTATTCAGAAGTCCTTGTTTGATCCAAAACCTTATTTTCCATAAATTTTCTTAAGGCCCCCTCTTTCACAATGAAATTTCCTAAGAAAGTATATACATTCATTTAATTTGGAGCATCTTCTTAAGTTCTTTCTACAATTTCTCTAATACATCATTCTTTGCAAAGAATTTTATTTACAAGCTTCTCTTTTTAGCTCATCAAACTACAATTCATTTGGTGCCCTTAGGCACACAATAAAACAATACCCACCTTTTTTTGCCTCTCTGCAAATATAAAAATTATCCCTAAATTTGTTTAAGTATTTCAATTTTATTTATAGCAAGAATGTTAATTTCCTTGAATTCTTAGTTTGTGGTTGACTCAGTCCCACTTATTAACACCAAAGTAAATTAATGTGTGTAAACAGTCTATGAATTGAGTTTAATACATTCTAACTCCTTTTCTGCAATAAATAACTTAAATAAAAAAAAGGATAAGGTTACGATATAGTACTAAAGGGAATTCATGATTTTTTTTTCCATTTATTTCACTGAATACCAATTTTTTTTTTTAATTACCTGGTAACCAACATCCTGATGTCTATCTTTTCCATATTAAACCAGTTTACAATCTGACCCAATTTGTTCTCTATTGATCCATACTTGGCCCTTTCAGTTGGGTCAGATCTACCCATTTTCACATATAATGAGGCACTAAAATAGCTCTTTAACAGAGAGGGTTTTACTCCAAAACTGCAACCTCAAGGAAAAAAATACTACAGGTTGCCAGATCAAAAAAAAAAAAAAATTGAAAGATCAATAGCCAATATTACCCAGAATCTGGCAGCTTCTACAATAAAAGATTGGAGGGTCTAGAATATCATATTTCAGAAGGCAAAGGATCTAGGGTTACAACCAAGAATTAACTATCCAATGAGACTCAGTATCATCTTTCAGGGGAGGTGATGGAGCTTCAATGAAGTCTTTTTGAAAAAGCCAGAACCAAAAAAAAAAAAAAAAACTTTAATCTAAAAACACAGGACAGAAGAGAATCATAAAAAAGGAAACAGGGGAAAATATATATTTAAAGGTTAAACCTTTTACATCCCTGGTTGGGAAAGCAATATTTACAACTGTTTAGAACTGTATCTGACACTAGGGCAAAGTGGGGCATCACATGGACTGAGGGTGTGGTTGTGAATGAAGTTTGATGTGATAACATCAAAGAAAAAGACATGAAGGGGTGAAAAAGTTATTGGAAGAAGAGGAAAAGGGAGGTATAATGGGACAATCAGTTCACATGAAGAGAAAGGAAAAAACCTTTTACAATCAAAGGAAAAGAAGGGAGGGAGATGATCATTATCTGAAGCTTGATCTCATCAATTTTGCTTCTAAGAGGAAATAACTTAATCATTTCTCTAACCTTATAAAAAATTAGGAAGAGAAAGAAGAAAGAAAAGAGAGAGGGCAAGATAGAAGGGAGGCAGAAACTCTAGGGAAAAGGTAAGAGAAGGGGGAAAGAGGTATAGACGATAAAGTAGTGAGTGGAGTAGATTAAAAAAACATTACTAAGAGAAGGAAGGAGGGGTGATAGGAGATAAGCTAGTGGTGGGGTGTGTTTAAAAACACACACACACACACACACACACACAACTAAGATTGTGAAGTCCTTAAGGGCAAGGGATGTATTTTTTTTACCTCTTTAAATATCCCCAATGCTTAAAACAGTGAATAAGACATAATAGAAGCTTAATAAATATGAGTGATTAAATTTTTTTTTTGGGGGGGGGTTGTTGGAATCTTTACAAACTGTTAAGTCATTAGAGTTGATAGAGACAATTATCTAATTTAGCATGGTTCAGTATCACTGATCTGATCTTACAAGATGTTTTGGGCCAGAACCTGATACAAGGTACTAAGTAGAACTACTTGATACAATGCTTGTGTTCACATCAGTACTCATTGGAGTTCATAAATATGGCAGATTCACAAAGTAAACTTTGTAACTTTGTGAATTCACACCTCCTTTAGGTGGCCTCCAGAAGGAGTTAACCTTTGGGAGATGATATATAAGAAGTGGACTCAGTCAGGAGTTCAGCTGGATTTAGATTGAGAGGGGAGAGCCAAGTGAGTTCAGCCAGAAGCCCTCTCTGAGTGAGGAGTTTTACTTCGGAACATTGACTGGGGTCAGAGAGGAGCACTCTGGGAGATTGAGAGCCAGAAGCCTCTCTCAGAGGCAAGACAGATTCATCTTTGTGCTGGCTGGGCTGAAGGACAAACCTTTGGATTTGGAGACATTCGGAGAGAGCCCTTGGAACCAAGAGGCTGAAGGAGAAACCTTTGGATTTGGAGACATTTGGAAGGACCTCTTGGAACCAAGCAGAGAGATAGGCCTCTAAGCTAACCGGACTATATTGGAGGCAATAAAAGATTTGAACTTTTATCACCTAGCTGTGTTTTGAGGTGATAATTACTTTCAACTGCAACTAAGGCTGCCTCCAGAAAACCTCCCCTAAGAAACCTGCTTTCTCCCAGAGAGAAGCATCATATTATTTTGAAAGAAGAAAATCACCACAAGGGGTAAATCAGCTTTGTAAGGCAGCCTGGAACTTTTTTTTTTTTTAAATAACTTTTTATTGACAGAATCCATGCCAGGGTAATTTTTTTATAACATTATCCCTTGCACTCGCTTCTGTTCCGATTTTTCCCCTCCCTCCCTCCACCTCCTCCCCTAGATGGCAAACAGTCCTATATATGTTAAATATGTTGCAGTATATCCTAGATACAATATATGTTTGCAGAACCGAACAGTTCTCTTGTTGCACAGGGAGAATTGGATTCAGAAGATAAAAATAGCCCAAGAAGAAAAACAAAAATGCAAATAGTTCACATTCATTTCCCAGTGTTCTTTCTTTGGGTGTAGCTGCTTCTGTCCATCATTTATCAATTGAAACTCAGTTAGGTCTCTTTGTCAAAGAAATCCACTTCCATCAGAATACATCCTCATACAATATCGTTGTTGAAGTGTATAATGATCTCCTGGTTCTGCTCATTTCACTCAGCATCAGTTCATGTAAGTCTCGCCAGTCCTCTTTGTATTCATCCTGCTGGTCATTTCTTACAGAACAATAATATTCCATAACATTCATATACCACAATTTACCCAGCCATTCTCCAATTGATGGGCATCCATTCAATTTCCAGTTTCTAGCCACTACAAACAGGACTGCCACAAACATTTTGGCACATACAGGTCCCTTTCCCTTCTTTAGTATCTCTTTGGGGTATAAGCCCGTAGAAACACTGCTGGATCAAAGGGTATGCACAGTTTGATAACTTTTTGAGCATAGTTCCAAACTGTTCTCCAGAATGGTTGGATTCGTTCACAGTTCCACCAACAATGTATCAGTGTCCCAGTTTTCCCACATCCCCTCCAACATTATTTTTTCCTGTCATCTTAGCCAATCTGACAGGTGTGTAGTGGTATCTCAGAGTTGTCTTAATTTGCATTTCTCTGATCAATAGTGATTTGGAACACTCTTTCATATGAGTGGTAATAGTTTCAATTTCATCATCTGAATATTGTCTGTTCATATCCTTTGACCATTTATCAATTGGAGAATGGCTTGATTTCTTATAAATTTGAGTCAGTTCTCTATATATTTTGGAAATGAAGCCTTTATCAGAACCTTTAACTGTGAAGATGTTTTCAGCCTGAGACTTTTTATATTGTCTTTGCAACCTCTGGGTTAATAAATATACTGACTTACAATAAGCATTAACTAAATACTTGTAAAATTACATTAGCTTCATAGTCATGTACAAATACAAATATTAGGAACAGAGATAAAAACTCATTCTTCAAAAACAAGCCTTTTCCTCAAAAAATAAACAAACTTCTAAAAGCTAAACTTAAGATACCAAATAACCACAATTCAATGAATGAGCAAACATTTATTAAATATTTGATATGAGCCAGTCCATTGAATATAATTTTAACATCACTAAATTTGATATGATCTACTTCCACACATAAGAGAATTAGAAAGCTAAAAAAGATCTTTCTTTAACTTACATGAACTGATGCTAAGTGAAATGTGCATAACTAAGAGAACATTGTACAGAATAATCACAAGAATATATGATGATCAACTATGATGGACCTAGCTCTTTTCAACAATGAGATGATTCAAGGCAATTCCAATAGACTTGTGATTTAAAATACCATCCACATCCAGAAAAAGAACTATGGAAACAGAATGTGGATCAAAGCATAATATTTTAACCTTTTTTTATTGTTATTTGTTTGCTTGCTTTTTTGTTCTCATGTATTTTTCCCTTTTGATCTTTTTTATTTTTCTTGAGCAGCATGATAAATAAGGAAATATGTTTAAAAGAATTGCCTATATTCAACCTATATCAGATTTCTTGATGCCTTGGGGAAGGGGAAGGAGTGAGTGGAGGGAGAAAAATTTGGAACACAAGGTTTTGCAAAGGTGAATATTGAAAACTATCTTCATATATATTTGAAAAAATAAAATATAAAAAATATATTATTATTTTTAATGAAAAAAAAAAAAGAAAAAATAAAATATAAATAAAAATAATTTTTTAAAACATCCCTTTAGTTTGAGGTATAAAAAAGGCCAACACATAGGTAAGAACCTTTGAAGTGCCACAAACTATTGCAGAAATATCACTAAGTGTAACCAAACTTTTGTCATTCATTTAACTACTCAAAAAATCTTCACTGTATTCAATATGAGTAAACCCCTTTGCAGACTGTACATGTCTCCCTCCTATATATTTTTCAAATGAATGTAGGTATTATTGTGATTAATAAAATACAAAATCATAGCTTTTCTTCACTCCTCAATTAACAAGTTCTAATAATACAGAATTACTTTCATGTTTTCATGTGTCTGAAATTTTTCAGTTTAAAGAGGAGAGCACACATTGGAAATGTATATGCTGCAAATCATAGAACTAGAATTTATGAACATGAAAAGCAAAATTATATTGAGGCTATCCCTATGTCTCCTATATAGGAATATTTCTTTCTTTCTTTATTTTTTTTTTTTTTTTTGCTGAGGCAATTGGGATTAAGTGACTTGCCCAGGGTCACACAGCTAGGAAGTGCTAAGTATCTGAGGCTAGATTTGAACTCAAGTCCTCCTGACTTCTGGGCTAGTGCCCTAACCATTGCACCATCTAGCTGCCTCTATATAGGAATATTTCAAACAAAAATTCAATCATGCTGATAGATGCTACTTCCAATGATCTTGTGATAAAGAGTCATCTACACCCAGAGAGAGTGGACTGTAGGAACTGAGTGTGGATCACAACATAACATTCTTACTCTTTTTGTTGTTGTTTGTATTTCATTTTCTTACTCATTTACTTTCTTTTTTAGATCTGCTTTTTCTTGTGTAGCAAGAGAATTGTATAAATATGTTTATACATATTGGATTTAACATATATTTTAACATTTGACATATATTGGATTGCTTGCCATCTAGAGCGGGAGGGAAAGGAGGAGAAAATCTGAAACACAAGACTATACAAGGGTCATACCTCCATGACAACGTGCAATGTTGTCAAATTATCCATGCATATGTTTTGAAAATAAAAAGCTTTATTAAAAAAAAAAAGAAAGAAAAAAAACAAATTAAATAATCTAATTCTTAAAAAAAAAATTTCAAAGATTTGCTTAATAGAATTAACCATTGCTAGGAAAAGCTATCTTTAACCAAACAAGTATAAAAGAAAAATTAAAAACTCCAATAGAAAGCAATCTCTCTGAGAAACTATTAGTCATGATAAAACATGCTTTATTATTTAGGAAAGCTATCTAATTTTCCTCCCACCTCCCAAATGTCACCAATCATTATAAAGTTAGTCTTGAAGTAAGTCTTACTTGCTGAGTTTTTCTAAACTCTTCCAATAGTTTTAGTGCCATATCATAATCTTTCAGCAAATGATATGCTATAGCATATCCAATCCATGAAGCACGTTGGGTTGGGCGGAGCTGAAGAAGTTGATATCTTGTCTCCTTTAATAAAGAGAGGGCAGAAAATGAAAGAATTTTAGAACTGAAAGGAATTTTAATCATTATATTTGCCGTAAGAGATTTTATTTTACAAAAAAAAATCTTAAGAACAAAAAGAATTATATGATTTGTCCTGTATCTTTTTAACTATTAAACTATTAAACAGTTGATCTCATGATTATTATAATTTTCTAAATTACTAAATTGGTACACATAGCATATTTTTATTACTCCTTTTTAAGTAAAATTACTTTCTAATAGGGATCATGTTAACATTTCAATTAAAATACTATATTTATTCTATACATTAAAATAAAGTTTTCAGGGCCTACAAACTTTTAGATTTTTGTCCACACTTTTCATTGTGAGTTTTGATACTGATTTTTTTTTTTAAATGAATTCTCATCACACACTATTATACTGAAATTCTAGGTGCCAGTCTAGTGTTCCTTAACTTAAATGACCATTTTCAACCATATAAATATCATTACAGAAATTTATATAAATATAAAATTTTTAGACTTCAAAACAAATGAAGTATGATTTAAAATGGAAGGAAAAAATCTAAGAATACCCTATATAATATACTACCTACTTACATTGGCCAAAATCTCCAAATCAAATTTCTATGGGCTCAAGATTTTCATTTTTTGAAACTAACATCAACAAAGATGTAATATAGAGCTACCCTTGGAGCCAGAAGCTGAGTTCAAATCTCACATGTGGCATATACTAATTGTGTGATTCTAGCCAAGTAATTTAATCATTTAACATAAATCTCAACGTTTTGCTGAGCAGGTTCATATATATATGTTGGGGGAGTTTCTTTACAAAACATTCCCTCTTTTAATGAAATCAGATTCAATCATAACCCTCCTGCCTTCTCCCTCCAAAACATCTTAAGCTAGGTAATTGAAGATGAGATTTCTGAGAATCAGAACCTATGATTACATGAATTTTATTCTGTGTACACAAATAGCTAATTTCTTGTTTAAAGTCTCAGAGAACTGATGGTCACCAATTACCATATGACAAAGTCAAAACTTTACCCCAGATCTTCCTGACTCCAAGGACAGCCCACCAAAAGATAAATTAACATAAAGAACACATAAATACATATAAAGTAAATTCAAAGAACCTCAAAGTAGAAATAGACCTCAAAAGCCACCTAATCCAAGTGATACATGAACAAGAATACCTTCTCCAACAAGTATCCAGGACTGTTCTTAAAGATCTCCAGTGAAGGAATACTTTTTTCTTCACATAAGGCAGTTCATTAAATTGCTGGATAACTTCAAGTGTTAGGAAGTTTTTCTTTATATCATATGAAAATCTGCCTCTTTGTACTTTCACCTAATGTTTCTGATTCTGGTCTCTGGGGGCAAATAGAGCCAGCCTAACTCTTCTTTCACATGAGAGTCCATCATATAATTTTAAGACCATAGTCTTCTCTTTTCTAGACTAAATATTTTCTAGTACCTTCAATTACCTAAAAGGTCAAGCATGACCACGTCACTTGCCCATCATCTGTTCAAGAAGCTTCAAGGGCTACTCATTGTTGTTAGGATAAAATACAATCAATGCCATTATCTTAACAATCGACCACAGGGAGAAAAAAATTATTAAATCCATTTCCTTTTTATATTTTATTTGTAAATGCTAAATTAGAGAGTCAGCACAGCACACTGGAGAGTAAGCGCCAACTTCAGAATAAGGATTTCAAGACTTGCCTCTGATATATAAATAGTAGGTATGTGACCTCTGGCAAGTGAAAAGGATTACTTTGATTTATTTTTAGTTTAATTAAAAGATTAAACTGTGTTCTTTAGGAAACCTAGCCCCAATAGCCAAGCCAACCGCAACAGAAATAGTCTTTCAAGTCTAGATTACTAATGAATTTAGTGAAAAGATAGATTGACAAAATTTTCATCCTTTAGTAGCAAAAGGTTAGAATAAAATGTAATAAAAATAATCGTTGGATTACTCTTTTTACAAGCTAAATTACCCTTTCTAGTTTCTAGCATTGAACAAAGCTATGAAGTTCCCCTTTCTGGAAGCTGGAAATAGTTAGCTAGAAATTAAGTTCCTTTTTCCAGTCTTGGTGGATAACCTTTTTTTTTTCCTTGAACGAGAATCTAAGTTGAATAATGAAATCTCCGAGAAAGGGGAAGTGACTGCTAACTAAAGGCTAGAAGTTCCTCTTTTCCAATACACCTTCTGGTTACAAAAGGTACCACCTGTAAGCAAAGGACTTCTTGTTAGAATTAGGTAGGGTTGGGAAAAGCAAACCAGTCAAGTGAACTATCTTGTCCAATTGAATTATGTTCAAAACAAGTTTCTGCCACTTTTTTTTGATATAATCTTTTTTACTTTACAAAAAAAAAACCTGGATAGAAATGTTTACAAATTTTTTAGTATTTTTTTAAAGTTATAAATAAAATCAGCAATTGCATGTGTGTCCATTCATTACCTCTGACTACCATTTGAGTTAATATTACCTAAGAATCAGAACTTGCCTAGGTATTGTCTGCCATTTTAAAAATTCCTCTTTTCTGTTATACAAATCAATTCTGTAAATCACTCCAGGTCGCTGACATCTGAAGAATCAGGTGACCTGATTTGATATGCAAATGCTAGCTTTGCAACTTAAATGATAGGTGATATCATAACTTTGTTTTCAGTTTCCTTTTTATTCTAATTAATTTTAATGCATGTCAGTGTCAAAACTTGAAGCAATTTTCAAAATATAAAAGTTGTGGAACAGCTGTCAATTTGTATTATGAGGAAAGTATACCAATGAAATCACAGCCCACCCATCCCCAAAATTTAACTCACATATATTTACAAAATATAAAATTCAATTCACTAAAAATCAGGTTGAGCCTGAGTCAAAGGATAGTATGTTATTAACTTAAAAATAACAAATCAACAAGTGATGGATTATTTTTTTATTACCCCAGTTTCAATTTCAAAGATAACTAATGACTGAATTTCAAAAGTAACTATGAAGCTAAAGAAAGCTAGAGATATATTGCCTATAATTAATTCAGTCATTCCTTGTTTAAAGCTTCTTGAAATTGTTTTATTCACTTTTGAGTCAGGTATATTACACATCACAGAGTGGACACTGGATAAGTATTCATGGAATGAATGAATGCTCTAACCTCACTCAAAATCTGGGAATAAGGAGTACAGCCATGTTTTAATTGTCAACAGGGAACTCTTAAGTGAGAAAACTTCCTCTGATCAGTGCAAGTTCTTTGATAACTTACATTCAAATAAAACTATCTAAATCACTAATTCATCTTTTAAATTATGTATGTTTAAATATATATAAAATTAACGTTAGAATACTTACACGATAGCCTTCAAGGTCTCTCATTTGGATTTGTAACATAGAGAGGTCTCTCAGGATTTGTAGATTGTCTTTATCTAATTTAAGGGCATTTCGATAACACTTTATAGCTTCATCATATTTCTTATCAGAACGCTGCAAAAGTCCATATACATGCCAACCTACCAAGTTAAAGAAATCAACATTCACAGATATTGGAAGACAACACTGTACTTATCTTTTTAACATATTTCAGAAAACCTTTTGTTTAAAAATAGGGCTATTTCTAGTTCAAAGAATCAAAGTGTGCTGGATATTTATTTTTCATCATAAATACAAAACTAAGTCTCACAGAAAAAGTAGTCATAATATCAAATAATTTCTTTTATATAAAAAAGTTAAATAATATTTCATTTTCCCCTAATTATACATAAAAATAATTTTTAACATTTTTTAAAGTTTTGAGTTCTAAATTCTATCCCTCTCACCCATCCTCCCGAAGACATAATTTGATAACATATATATGTTATATATATATATATGATATATATATCAAATTAAACATTTCCTTTATTATTCATTTTGTAAAAGAAAACTAGAGAAAGGAAAGGAGAAAGAAGGAAGGAAGGAAAGAAGGAAGGAAGGAAGGAAGGAAGGAAGGAAGGAAGGAAGGAAGGAAGGAAGGAAGGAAGGAAGGAAGGAAGGAAGGAAGGAGGGAGGGAGGAGAAAAGGGAGAGAAGGAGGAAGGGAGGGAGAGAGGAAGAGAGGGAAGGGAGGGAGAGAGGAAGAAAGAGAGGGAGAGAGGGAGAAAAGGAGGGAGGGAGAGAGGGAGGAAGGAAGAGGGAAGGAGGAAGGAAGGAAGGAAGGAAGAAGGAATAAAAGGAGGGAGGAAGGAAGGAAGGGAGGAAGAAAAGAAGAAAGGGAGGGGAGAGGGAAGGAGAAAGGA
This sequence comes from Antechinus flavipes, assembly GCF_016432865.1. Taxonomy (NCBI): domain Eukaryota; kingdom Metazoa; phylum Chordata; class Mammalia; order Dasyuromorphia; family Dasyuridae; genus Antechinus; species Antechinus flavipes. The sequence continues at coordinate 90,092,274 of NC_067400.1, forward strand.
AGGAAGGAAGGAAGGAAGAAGGGAGGAAGGGAGGAAGGAAGGGAGGGAAGAAGGAAGGAAGAAGGAAGGAAGAGAAGGGAAGGAGGAAGAAAGGAAGAGAGGAAGGAAGGAAGGAAGGAAGGAAAGAAGGAAAGAAAGAAGGAGGGAGAAAAGGAGGGAAGAAAGGAGGAAGGGAGGGAGGAAAGAAGGGAAGAAAGGCCAGGGAAGGACATAAAGGACAGACAAGGCAGAAGGACGTCCCCAGAGAGATGACTTATCCAAGTTATTGATTGAGTTAAACAAGTTAATTTCAATTAACATTATTTATAAGAGAAAAATATAATTGTAAGGGACCTAGTCAAGTTATAAAAAACACATCTCCATCCAAAGAAATTAAGTTGAAATACCTATAAAAATAATTAAAATCTGATTTAATTAAGCTTTCCTCTAAACTTTTTAGCTTTATAATGTACAGGAGATACTGTATACTTAAATAAAGATCAGTGTGTATACGTAATATATTGCTTCTTGTATTATAGTTACATATTGTGTTTCTTTTGCCTTTCTATTATATATTTTAGGCCAAGGACACCTAAGTTGAGCCTTAAAGGCAAAGAATTTCAGCACAGTAAAAATATTCAAAACCTGGAGAATAAGACTTTATCAATTGGGAAATAGATGAATAAATATGTGTATATGAACAGAATGAGATAGAAATGAACTGTACCAAATTAGCAACTCAAAAAAAAAAATGGAAAGATTTGCATAAAATGATGCAAGAAATAAAAAAGCCAAACCAGGAAAACAATGCAAGTGATAACTACTATAATTTAATCAAAAAGCAATCAAAAAAGCAGAACTAAGATTAAAGACAATGATCAACACTGGTTCCAAATGAAAGATGAAGAAACACATCTCCCTTATCTTTATAAGAAAATAGGCAGCTACAGGTTTCATATATTTATGTTATGAGATGCAGCTGAGCCTCACCTATAACCACGTATAACCTGTGTGATCTTGGATAAAATCTTTTAATCTCTAAGACCTCAGTGTCATTTATAAAATATACACAGGGGCAGCTAGGTGACACAGTAGATATAGCACCAGCCCTGAAGTCCTGAGAACCTGAGTTCAAATTTGATCTCAGATACTTAACATTTCCTAGCTGTGTGACCCTGGGCAAGTCATTTGACCCCAATTGCCTCAGGGGGAAAAAAGGGGGGGGGGAAGAAAAGAAAAGAAAAAATACATATAAAATTTCAATTCAAAATCTATTATCTTGTTGGCCAGTAATCTTGTTCTGTTTATAGTGAATTCAATTAATACCAAGTATAAACTTTCTGTCCATAAATGCTTAATAAGTGTTAGAATCACAATATTGGTCCAATGTTAGAGAAGTACCAATTTAATTAAAGTATCTATTTTTCATAGTCTAATAGTTCTTAATTTCATTATTCTGATATAGACAATAAAATAGAACATAAGAAATAAAAATTAAACTACCAAAGTACTTCAAAAGGATACAGACATGACTCTTGACATCATTCCGAAGACCTTTACGAACAAATTCATATGCTTCTTCTTTCTTTCCTAAACAGTTCAGTGTCAATCCTTTCATAGCTAAGGTCTCTGTAAAAGAATCATAAACCTATATAATGTATATATACAAGTTTCAAAAATCCCTACCTAGACCCAAATTCAACCACTGACCACATTTATATATAATTAACATCCTTTCTATCTTTAAAATTCCTTGAAATTCCAAACAACTCACTTTTTTTTCTTTTTAAAGAGACAGTCATCTTTGCATCTCTAGACTTAGATCATTCTGTTGGGGCAGCTAGGTGGTGCATTGGGTAGAACGCCAGCCTTGAAGTCAGGAGGACCTGAGTTCAAATATGGTCTCAGATGCTTAACACCTCCTAGCTGTGTGACCCTGAGCAAGTCACTTAACCCCAATTGCCTCAACAAAAATTTAAAAAATTAAAAAATTAAAGATTTGATATGGTCTATATCTCCAACCACTAAATTTGTGGGATGCAGCCAAAGCAGAATTTAGGGGGAAATTTATTTCTCTAAATTCTTACATCAATAAAATAGAAACAGAATAGATCAATGAATTGTACACACTACAACAACAAAAAAAAAAATTAGTAAAACAACAAATTAAAAATTCTCAACTAAGCACTAAACTCTGAAACTGTGAAAATCAAAAATAAGATCAATTATGATTGAAAGTTAAAAAAAAAAAACTTTTGAGCTAATAAATAAACCTAGGAGCTGATTCTATGAAGAAAAAAAGATCCAGTAAGATAGAAGCCATTAATTAATTTGATTTAAAAAAGAAAAAGAAAACCAAATATCCAGTATCAAAAATGAAAACGGTAAAATCACCACCAATGAAGATGAAATTAAAACAATGATTAGGAAATAATTTTCCCAATTTTATACTAATAAATCTAACAATCTGATTGAAATCAATGAATATTTACCAAAAATTAAATTACCTAGACTAACATATCAGGAAATGGAAATCCCAAATAATCCCATCTTAAACAAAGAAATTGAACCAGCCATTAATGAACTCTCTAGGAAAAAATCCCCACAGCCAAATGGATTCACAGTGTAATGTAAAGAACAATTAATTCCAATACTATATAAACTATTTGGAAAAATAGGCAAAGGAATCTTATCAAATATGTCACCCATATTATATGGATTGAAGACCAATTAGCAAAAAACATTATCATTACTTTAAAAAATAAGTAGGAGCACAATTAGGTCAAAACCACCAATATAAGACTATGAAGGACAACATATATTTAACATGTATAAATACATCATGACTGCTAGTCTACTGCCCTTCCAATAAGCCAAAACACTATCATAGATGAACCAAGATACAGTATGACACAGTCTCAGTTTAACATTAGAAACATTATCTAGAATAAGCTCCATAGAGAGCATAAATAATCTTCAGTCTTGCTTTTGCAATTTAATCTTTTAAATGATACAATACCTCCATGTTCAGCAAACTTTGGATTTGAAAGAATTGTCTTACAGAATTTGAGCCCATTTTTGTACTGCTTCTGTTCATAACATTTCTGGAGAGAGAAAAAATAACAGATAAAAAGATTATTTTACAAAATAAATATGATTATTGGAAGGCCAAGTTTTTTTCAAATGATTAATCATTTACATTTCCTTTTTTCAAAATTGTCCATATCTTTTGACCATTTATTCATTATGAATTAGGAGCAATCATAACATTTTCTTATTTTTGTTAGATTTCAAGTTTTTTTCTGGTCATAATTGCCATAAATATTTTCTTGGTCTTTCTTCTTTCATTATATTTTCATTGTATTTAATTTCTTAGTCTTTCTTCTTTCATTACATTTTCATTGTATTTAATTTTAATGTAGTCCAGTATGTCTATCCTATTTCAGATAACTACTTTGATTTGTTGGATTGAAAAAAATTCCTCTCTCCTCAAATGAAATATCCATTTTATTTTTCTTTCATCTTTTTTAAAGCTTTCTAAGACTTCTATTTAATATAAAGCAGAAGAAAATGAACAGAACCACAATGGTGCAAAGAAGCCACAATCATATGAGGAAAAAAGCATAAAAGAATGGACAAAGAATGCCATGATTCTTAAAGTTTCTGTGATTTCAAAGGAACTAAAAAAGTATCATGACACAGAGCATAGAAAACATTTTCAGGCTATTCTCACCCCCATTCCCATTTGCATCTCACAGCTTTCTGATTTCATTCTTTTCCAATTTCTCCTCCTTTTCCCAATCTCTAATGAAATTCACCTATTTCCTTAATCAAGAAAAAAATGATAGCAAAAACAAATGACTGATTATAAGTAAAAACATAGATATCCCAATCCCTTACGATAGATTGATAATTATCCCACTTCTTAAATGCAAATTCTCAGACTACCTAATCTCCCTACATTATTTGACATTGTTGACTACCTTCCTGGATCAAATGTTTCTTCAATGGCTTTTGTTAGGTCATCATTAATAACTGAGGGTGTACTACAAGGCTACATCTTATGCCTTCTTCTTCTCATTCTATACTCTCACTTGATAACCTCAAGAGCTCCCAAGGATTCAATTACCTCTATGCAAATGACTCCCGGTTTTACATATCCTAACCTAATATATCATCACCTGCCTCAAGAACACCTTAAATTTAACATTCTCCATAGAGCACTCCCTTCACCATCTTTCTCTAAAGACACACCTCCTTCTCCAACCTTCCCTATTACTACTATCAAAAGCACTATCATTCTGATCATATGGATTTGTAACCTCGATAAATTCTTTTTTTACTACTCAATGTCTGACCTCACATATCCAATTAGGTGCTAAACCTAATGTCTACCTTTATAACATTTGTCCTTATCCATACCCTTCTCTCCACTCACTCAGCCCCACTCCTACAACAAGACCTATCTCCTCTACCCTAGATTATTCCAATATCCTCTTAATTATCTTCTCATAGGTCTAACCATGTCACTTTCCTCTATCAAACTCCAGTAGTTCCCTATAACCTTTTTGGCCTTCAAAGTTCTTCACAACTAGCCCACAGTTAGCTCTCTGACCTATTTTTATCTTCTTCCTGTGATAATAACAATATTTTATAATCCTTCCAGCCTTCTTGCTGACTTATACGACATGCCATCTCCCATGCTTCATGCCTTTGAAATGTCTGTCTTATACATGCCTGGAATACTCTCCCTTCTCACCTCCAATTATTACAATCTTGAGTTTCCTTCACAAAATAGATAAACTCCATGGTCTATATGAGGTCTTTTCTGATTGCATTCCTCCTCTTCTACCACATGCTCCCTCTCTAAACTGCTTCCCTCTCTAAAACTGCTTTATAGTCCTTACATATCTGATCATGTTTATGTTTGTCAGTAGAATAGACTGCAAGTTCCTTGAATGAAAAGGACTTTTTTTTAACTTGGTTTTTTTTTTTCCTAAACTATTATTTTATATTACAGCTTTTTTTTTCAAAACATGTATAGATAATTTTTCAACACTCTTGCAAAATCTTGTGTTCCAAATTTTTCCCTCTCTTCCTTCGATCCCCTCCCCTAGATGGCAAGTAATTCAATATATGCTAAACATGTTTTAAAAATATATGTTAAATCCAATATGTGTGTATATACATATATATATATATTTTTTTTTTAAATAACTTTTTATTGATAGAACCCATGCCAGGGTAATTTTTTACAGCATTATCCTTTGCACTCACTTCTGTTCTGATTTTTCCCCTCCCCCAGATGGCAAGTAGTCCTTTACATGTTAAATAGGTAACTGTGTGTGTGTGTGTGTGTATATATACATATATGTATATATTTATACAATTATCATGTTGCACAAGAAATATCAGTTCAAAAAGGGAAAAAAAATGAGAAAACAAAATGCAAGCAAACAACAAAAAGAGTGAAAATGCCATGTTGTGATCCACACTCAGTGCCCACAGTGCTCTCTCTATGGGTGTAGATCAATGGAACTGGCCTCAAAGGTCCTTTTTTTTTTTTTTTTAAATCCCTGTGTCCCCAGCAGCCAGGACAGTGCTTAACACATTAAAGCTGTAATAACAATGCTTAACTGATTGATTTATGCATATCAGAGCAATATAAGTCTGAGCTGTCAACGGGAATATGGAAATAACTCATTTTATAATATTTAAGATTGCAAAGCACTTTCCTCATAACACCCTTTTTCAAGTATATACTGTGAATATTATTATACCAATTTTAAAGATGAGTAACTGATACTCAGAGAGGTTAAAGATGAATAATATCTAAGTCATACAATTAAGTCACACCAGGATTAGAAACCTGGAATCTCCAAGTTCTAAGATCTTTCCACTACAACTTAACATGCCATTAATCATATTATTCTGAATATCATCACCCCAATAGAATTTATTAAGTAAATTTATTAGATATGGTAAACTAAGTAAATTTATTACATATACATTACACATATTACATTTTATCACTTTTATGATCTTTGAACAATTCCCAAAATGTGGTCCTATTTGCATATTGCTAAGGTTAAACAGTTGTTTATAAAATACAGTCCTTCAACTCTGAGGTGCCACTTCATACCCCTTAGATTGGTTAAGATAATAGAAAAAGATAATGAGAAAGTTAGAGAGGATGTGGGAAAAACCAATACTAATCCATTATTGGTGGAGTCATGAACTGATCCAACTATCTTGGAGAACAATTTGAACTATGCCCAAAGGTTTATCAAACTGTACATATCCTTTGATCTAGCAGTCTCTCTACCAGACCTGCATCCCAAAAAAATCATTAAAAAAAAGGAAAAGGAGCCCACATGTGCAAAAATGTTTGTAGCAGTCCTTTTTTGTAGTGGTAAGAAACTGGAAATGGAGTAGATGCCTATCAGGTGAAGAATGGTAAATAAGTTATGGCATATGAATGTTAAGGAATATTATTGTTCTGTAAGAAATGACAAACAAGCTAATTTCAAAAAAGCCTGGACTTCCATGAATTGATGCTAAGTGAAATGAGTAGAACAAAGAAAACACTGAACACAGCAACAAGATTATGTGATGATTAATTCTTATGGACTCTTTAACATTGAAGTGACTCAAAGAAATTCCAATGGATTTGTGATAAAAAGAGGAATCTACACCCAAAGAAAGGACTATGGAGACAGAATATGGATCATAAAATAGTATTTTTACCTTTGTTGTTATTTGTTTGCTTGGTTTTGTTTTCTTCTCATTTTTTTTTCCCTTTTGATCTGATTTTTCTTATGCAACATGATACATATAGAAATATGTTTAAAAGAACTGCACATGTATAATCTATATTAAATTACTTGATGTCTAGGGGAAGGAAATGGAGGAAAGGGGGTAGGGAGAAAAATTTGGAACACAAGATTTTGCAGGGGTGGATGTTGAAAACTATTTTTGCATGCATCTTGAAAAAATAAAAAAAAACTACTATTATTAAAAAATAAAATACAGTCCTTATTCTTGATTACAGAAAAATATTGGCTGTTTCTGGGATCTCTCTTGGGAAATAAATATTTTTGTCTTTCTTTATCACTAGTGATGACTTCAATTAAGCCAGAATCTCAATATAACCTCAAAGCCAACAATGTAACACATCGTGTTGTGGACAAAGCATTAGATTTTAAAGGAAGGAAACACTGGGTTCAAATTCCAAATATGACTGAAATTGTATAATCGTTTGAACTTTAAAAGACAATTAAATTTCTCTGGCCCTCAGTGCCCTCATCTATAAAATGAGAGGATAGGCCTCTCAATTTTTGATTTATGATTAATTCCCATCATTCCCTACAAAGATTAAATGATTCTTACAAAGTATTCTCAAGTTATCAGTGAACACATTAATCAAGTCTTACCTAAATTATGCAACTTTTCCTCAAAGATATTGTTCTTGGGTATAAGACAAATACCATGGTAAGCAATTCATTTGGACTACACAATCTATGCAGCTCAAAGAATCAGATGGCATGCCAGTTATTTATTGTGCTAATGTTGAACAATGGGGCCAAACTACATTAAAAACCAAAGAGAATTTAATCAGACTTTTACTTGATAGATTCTGGAATATAATGTGAACCATGCTATATCTAAATGTATAATAAACCATAGTATGATAATACATAATCATGTTAGTCAAAATTCTGCAAAGACAGAACTTGAAAAGTTCATTAAAATTTTTTTCCTTAGACTTGTAAATTAAAATCTATTTGTTTTAAATATAAATTTTGAATTTTTAAATGTAAGGTATCACTTTTTAATAAGATTAAACTTATTTTGCTGAAAATGGATGAAATTTTTGGCCTACTGAACAAGCTACACAAAAGATTTTTTTTTCCTTTCACATAAATGATGGGAATGGAGAAAATCAATTAAAATAAACACAAAAATATTGAAATCAAGTTTAAATCAATTTAGAAGATCCCAAAAATCTATGCTTGCCCTTGTAATTTAACATGTTTATTAAAGATTTAGAGACTGTCAATAAAAAAAAAAAAAAGATTTAGAGAAAAGTATAAAGAATATACCTATCAAATAGATATAGAGTCATGGTCCAAAAAGACTCAGATGTGAGATTAATGAACCACATCTAATAAGATAAAACACAGCAGAGGAGAAATACAGTCATACTTAAATTTAAAAATTCAACTTCTTGTCAAGAACAAGACAGATGAAGTTATTTGGTAGTAGTTTGCCTAACCTGGAAGGCAATAATAGTGGATAATTAATACTGGGTCTATAAGCAGAAGGCTTGAGCTTGAAAAATGATGGCTCAAAGAGGCAGTTAAGTGGTACAATGGATAGAGCACTAGCCCTGAAGTCAGGATGACCTAAGTTCAAATCTGGCCTCAGACACTTAACACTTCCTAGCTGTGGGACCCAGAACAAGTCATTTAACCCCAATCGCATCAGCAAAAAAAAAAAAGAAAAATGATGGCTCAGATACTTACTAACTAGGTGATCTTTGTTTGGTCCAGTCACTTAACTTTTCTGAGTTTCATTTGTAAAATGAAAAATTATCTTCAGTGATCTCTAAAATCCTTCTCACCTTTACCAATAATTCTACAACAAAGATCAGGGGAATTTAGTGGACTATAAACTCAATATTAATCAAGTTTTATATGACAGGACAAGAAAACTGTGAATGTAGAGTTCCTGCTAGAAGAGTAGCAGAAAGGTAGATACCATAAAGCAAGCACTATTGGTGGAACGGTATAAACATTCTGTACAGGGATATGGAATTACACCAAGAAAAGGGATTCAAAATGTCCACACAAACTCAAAGATCACATGATCTAAAGAAGTCAAAGATGGAAGAGTCCTACATACATCAAAATATTCCCGACAGTATTTCTGGTAGTAGTAAAAAACTGGAAACAAGAGATATCTATAGACTGAAAAATATCTGAATAAATTGTGATCCATGAATACAATGGGTTGGCCTTAATGTTTTATTTTAAAAAGACACTAGAAAAAAAAAAGACACTAAGAAAATGAAAACTATAGAGAAGCAGAGGAAGATATGAGATAATGCAGAATAAAAAGCAGAACAACAATTTAAGGACTACAATAATGTAAATTTAAAAATATAAGAATCATCAAACTGGACAAACAGTAGTTTTGACAAATATTCTCAAAAAAAAAGATGAAAAATGGAACAGTAAGTTTTTGTCAGACTGAGTTCTAATTTCTAAGTTTTGTTTTTCTTCTTTTTTCCTCTTTTTATCTCTTTTAACAAGAAATGGAGCTTCACAGATGAGGCATAGCCTCAAAAATAAAAGCAATGTAGAAACCAGAGATACTAACCTTAAAAAAAAAATGTTTTTAATAGGTAGTGAGTACTCACTCATACTTCTTGATCTCAATGCATATTTAACTCTGTTCATTAACCCATCTCTTTCTCAATATTCTTTCTCCTACCTGCATTGTCATGAAATATTTCTCTTTTGATTCTCCAGTGAGCTACTCTTCAATCTCTTTTTCAGGATCATCATCATCTATACATCCTTATGTGGGCTTTTTCCAAAGTTATGTCCCGAGCTCTTTCTTTTCTCTCTAAATGATCTATTTAGTTCCCAAGAATTCAAGGATTTCCATACAGATGACTCCCAAATCTATCAATTTATCCCCTCATATCTCTCTTGACCTCTACTGCAAAAGGACTTCAATTTCAACACATTCAAAGCTGAACTCTTTTTCTCCTGAGGCCTGTCTATCCCTTTTCCTAACTTCCCTTTTTATGTCTAAGTCATTATCATCCTTAGTCATTTATTTAGAATCATACCCTTGACTTTTCATATTCACTAGCTCACTATCAACTATCAAATCAGTTTCCAAATCATGTCTATTCTACCACCACAACATCTCACATATCTAGCCTGTTCTCTCAAATTATATCACCTTCACCCTACTAACAACCTTCATCATTTCAGAGACTAAATTATTGCAAGAATCTCCCTGGATGCAACCTCTCTTTTCTCACCTTTTACTTTGCTTTCCTAATTTCCTAAAGCACAATTTGACAGTTCTAAAGCCTGGAAAGACTCACAAGAACTAATGATCAATTGTGATGGACTTGGCTCTTTTCAACAATGATTCAAGAAAATTCCAATAGACTTGTGATGGGAAGAGCCATCCCCATCCAGAGAGAGGATTATGGAGACTAAGTGTGGATCACAACATATTATTTTCACCCTTTTGTTGTTGTTGTTCATTTGTTTTTTCTTTCCCATTTTTTCCCCTTTTGATCAGATTTTTCTTGTGCAGCATAATTGATATATGTGGAAATATGTTGGATTACTTGCTTAGACTTCAAGAAGATGGGGGAGGGAGAAGGGAGTGAGAAAAATTTGGAACACAGGGTTTTGCAACCCTGTTGCAAACAGGAACAGGGTGAATGTTGAAAACTATCTTAACATATATTTATAAAAATAAAAAGCTAATAAAAGAAATTAACAGTTCTAGCTATGGATACTTCAGGAATACATAAGAGTTGCTCTGTGGACATGGTTTTTTTGTTTGTTTTACTCTTTCTTAATTTTATTATTACTTTCAGTTTCCTCGCTTTACCATTAACAAAGGAAGAAGTAAGATATTCATTGTACATATGAAGTCATATTTTATGAACCCATTTTAAGGGGGTTTTATTTACAACCTTAATTAACTCTTTACATGTATCATGAAATAATGAAAAGAGAATCAGATTAAGAATCAGGAGAGCTGAGTACTAGTCTTTGGTCAATAAACCTTTAATAAGCCAGGCATTGTGCTGTGGGCATGCTTTAAATTCTGACTGTGACATTCCTGAGTCCTGCTTGCCACACATAGATTTATGTACTATATTACACATCACATTTGATTGGCAGCAAATAAATTTGAACAATACGCTCAAAGCATCTTATCTAGGTTTTCATCCCTCCCCATTTGTTACAAAATATGAATGTTTTAGCACAGATTCAACCACGTTGTACCCATACAAAAGGAGTTTCAATGGCTCCCTATTATCTGTATCACTAATTCCAGTAATAAGAGCCTCAGAGCTAGAAGTATCAGTCAATTTTAATATCTCCACTAAAAGACAAGCTTACAGATTCAGAATACTGTACTGCTGAAAAGAATTTAAAGAAATAACAAGTTGTCAGTCTCTATTATGTGCTTGACATAAAACTGCTTATATAGTGACAAGTGACTGGACCAAAGACAATCTTTTATTCCAGGTTTCATAAGTTATAGTTAATGTTTACTATTGGAAACAGTGAGCCTTCTCTTATTCTGAATTATTTAAATTGCATTACTTTCCTAAAGCACAATTTGACAGCTCTAAAGTCTGGAAAGACTCACAAGAACTAATGATCAATTGTGATGGACTTGGCTCTTTTCAACAATGATTCAAGAAAATTCCAACAGACTTGTGACCAAAGACAATTTTTTATTCCAGGTTTCATAAGTTATAGTTAATATTTGCTATTGGAAACAGTGAGCCTTCCCTCCTTCTGAATTACTTAAATTGCATCAAATACTTGAATATTTTTCACATCTGGATACTAATATCAGTTTTGATAATTAAACTTGTCCATTCCTAAATAATGTCTGCTTTTTTGTATTCCCAAAATAATATTTTCAAATAGTAAATACAAATATCTATAAACTTTACAAGCCCTGACATATCTTCCAAACTTCAAACTGCCTTTGGATTGTCCTTTCATCTCATATTCAACAAGTCTAAAAATGAATTTCTTACATTATTTTAAAAATCAGTTCCACAAAAGAGGAAAAGATGGTAAACATCTTCAACAATAAAAAAAAAAAATGTGGTTAAGTAATATAACAAAAAAAGCAATCACAACAAAAAAATAAGTAAATCAATCCCTTCAATTTATTTAGTATTAGAAAAGCATCAGTAAACTGACTTAAATATACAACAGTACAAGCTCTAGTCTAAAAATCAAGCTCAAGTCAAAATTCTGGCCCTCATCTACACCCAGAGAGAGAACCATGGGAACTGAAGGTGGATCACAACATAACATTCTCCCTCTTTTTGTTATTGTTCACTTGCATTTTGTTTTCTTACTCATTTTCTTTCCGTTTTGATCTGATTTTTCTTGTGCAGCAAGAGGATTGTATAAATATGTTTACACATGTTGGATTTAACGTATATAACATATACTGGATTGCTTGCCATCTAAGGGAAGAGGAAAGGGGAAAGAGGGGAAAATCTGAAACAAAAGACTATGCAAGGGTCAATGTTGAAAAACTATCAGTGCATATGTTTTTGGTTTTGTTTTGCTTTGTTTTGTTTGCGGAGGTAATTGGGGCTAAGTGACTTGCCCAGGGTAACACAGCTAGGAAGTAGTGTTAAGTGTCTGAGACTATATTTGAACTCCTGATTTCAGGGCTGGTTAGTGCTCTATCTACTATGCCACCTAGCTGTCCCAGTGCACATGTTTTGAAAATAAAAAGCTTTAAAATAAAAAATCCTAGACCCTTCCAATTCTCCAGATAGAAGTAAAAATATGCCCTTGCACAACAACTTTCTCCTTCCCATAGTTCCTTACCAACTAGTACTTCTGAGGCTGTCAAAATCAACAATCCATGTACTACTTACTAGGTAGCACCAATAGACACTGTTACCTTATACCAGCAAACTAGATCAAGCTATCAAAACAGCTATTTTAAGCTAAAACAGAGCCTGATCTCACTATCACAAAAACTAGTAATACTTGTTCTGCTTCAACCATAACACAAAAGAGTGAGGGACTTTTGAATAAGCATGCCAAATATAGGCATGATATAAAAAGCCGAAAGACTAAAAGTAGCAAAAATCAGCATTACAATTCCCACTCTAAAAAGAACTTACATATAGAAAAATATTTTAGCATCTATTTTTGGGGTGGCAAAGGATTGGAAATTGAGAGAATGCTCATCAACTGGGGAATGGCTGAACAAGCTGCAGTATATAAATGTAATAAAATGCTATTATACTATAAGATGATGAGCAGGCAGATTTCAGAAAAACCTGGACTTACATGAACTGATGCAAATGAAATGAACAAAACCAGGAGAATATTGTACACAGGATTAGTAATATTTGAACAATGATCAACTATGAATGACTTAGTTCTCATCAATACAATGATCCAAGACAATGTCAAAGAACTCCTGATAAAAAATGCTAACTATATCCAAAGAACTGATGGAATCTAAATGCAAATTTAAGCATACTAGTTTCACTATTTTTTTGCTCTCTCCCTTTCTCATCTACCCCATCTCTACAACAGTAAGCAATTTAATATAGATTTTATATATACACACACATACAAAATCATGTAAAACATTCCCATATAATGTCATATTGTAAAAGAAACAGAAGAAACAAAATTAAAAAATAAAAATAATTAAAAGTGGACTACATTAACATGAAGGGCTGACAGTCTCTGGAATAGAGAAATTATCTCTATTAATTCAAAGAATGCATATGTACCACCCCCACCTGAATAAAAGGCAATGGGCTTCCCCACTCTAAATTAAATTCCTCGCAATATTAGATGGGGTCTAACCAACATCCAAGAAAATCAATACAATCGCATTATCAGCGATGTCTTAGAAACTCTGAACCTCTCCAAAATATTGGTTATTAATAATCATTTCTTACATTCAGTCATTTGGTATATGAGAAGAATGATCTCCTAAATGAAACACTACCCACTATGGCAAGCACTTCAAGGGTTTCCAACTAGGGAACCGATGGGGTGAATAGACCCAGAAAGGCTAGGTCTTCTTGTTCTTGTCCTTCATTCTTGAAGAGGACCAAAATGACATCGCTATGTAGAGTCAAGTTAGTGAGTCTGTGGCTGATGAGACCAATAGGAACTTAAAATGCTCTACCAGAGGTTGGACACAAATGAACAATTGCAGCAGACTCTAACTTTACCTGTCTCAAGCTTCTTCTGAGCTATTCCAATTCTGCACTGCTCACAGAGCACAGTACCTTCTCTGATAAAGGCTCGCCATACTGGGAGGAGCATGCCAGTGTCTCCCAAGTTTTAAGAGAGACCTTAAAAGTGTCCTTGTATCACTTTTTCTAACCACCTTGTAAGGGCTTGCCCTGTGTGAGTTCTACATAAAATAGCAACCTAGTGTCTAGCTCTTGTCACTAAATGGGCCTTTTGCACAGACAGGTTTATTTTGTCCAAAGTGGCCCCTTATTGAATTTCTTTATTGACAGGAGACTATCTAGTTCACATGAACTGTCACCCCACAGTTAAAGTACACAATCAGGAGGCCAAACTATATATGTCAACCCCCAAGATTATTTTGTATAATCATACCTTAAAGACCAGTAGATTTTGAGGCAAGCAATTAGCATAACTCAAAGCACTCCATGCTTTGAGTCCTTTACCCCCAAAAAATTTCTGTCTTTCCCCTAATTTCCTCAGGAAACTTAGCCACAACCTTATGTCATCATAATAAAGTTTCTGTCTCTTGACTAGAAAATGGCCTAAGCCTGGGAATTCTTTCTGGATGACTTTGAGAACAGTCAGGTGGCTCAAGTCCTCTCCCAGACAAGAGAATCCTTTCAGTATCTCTCCCTGAGTCCCAACTAGATACTGGTTACTCTCAGGGACCCAGTCTTTTGCTGAGCCCTATTCACCAGGATTTGAGGGAAGACAATATAAAGAAGAAGAAAAAAGGGGGCACTTTGACAAAATCAAAGGAGGCAATTCCTTTTGATAACATTTTGACAAAATCAAGAAGGGATTGCCCTTTTTGATGAGCAGATGTTACAGATAAAAGGTAAAAAGGAAAAAAATAAGACAGCAAAACAAAATTCATAGATGTGTCTCTTTTTCAATTGATCAAGGATGGACAGAAGCAAATACACACAAAGAAAGAATACAGGGAAATGAATATAAACTGCTTGCATTTTTGTTTTTCTTCCCGGGTTATTTATAACTTCTGAATCCAATTCTCCCTGTGCAACAAGAAAACTGTTCGGTTCTGCACACATATATTGTACCTAGGATATACTGTAACCTATTTAACATGTAAAGGACTGCTTGCCATCTGAGGGAGGGGGTGGAGAGAGGGAGGAGAAAAATCGGAACAGAAGTGAGTGCAAGGGATAATGCTGTAAAAAATTACCCTGGCATGGGTTAAAAATAAAAATAAATAAATTAAAAAAAAAAAAAAGATGTGTCTCTTTTGCAGTGGTTTGGATATGGTCTCTGCAGTTGTTCTCAGTCACTTGTAGAAATTCTTTTCTCTGCTAAAAATTTCCTCCAAAGTTGATCTTCAACACAAATTTAAATTTACTTTACCAAATACCAGAACAGAGATAATAAAAGTTAGCTTTAATCTTGTCTAGTACTAGAAAATCAAATTTGGAAACTTTGATCAGGGAATTTACAATTTTATGTTGGCTAACTAACATATTGATATGTATAAGAAACTCAGATACAAACATAAAATCAAAACCTAATTTTATTCTTGTCATCATGCATTCCCCCATGAGAAAAATCAGATTTTGGTAAGGAAATAAAGACAAAATACTTTTTTATATATAAAGATGAATTCTAACACAAAAAATGATCTCATTTTATTTTTAATAGCTTTTTATTTTCAAAATACATACAAAAAATAGTTTTCAACATTCATCCTTGCAAACTTTGTGCTCCAAATTTTTCTCTCTCCCTTCCCTTCCCCTAGACAGGAAGTAATATTGTGCCACATTTTCCTTTATTGTCCAGACTCAGTTTCCCTAATTGTCCTGACTCAGTTTCCCTAAATTGTCCTGCCTCAGTTCCTAACTGTTCTGCTCAATGCTGTAACACCATCCCTCCCTCCTAATCACATGATCCAGAAAAGGAGAAAGACTTTCTACCTCAGACATCATCAGAATTCTGGTGCTTCTCCCCATTTTGTAATCCCAATTTATCAAAATGTCCTGTGCCTCCCCTTACCCTGTCAGAATCGGATTGATAATCCCACTGCCACTCTCACTATTCTGATTCCGCCCCTGCCTCATTCTACCCCTGTAGCTGAGTCACCTGCATATATATATGTCATCGAGAACTCACATTGGTTGCTGGATGCTCTGGACATCAGCCCTGGAGACAGAATGCCCCCAGAACAATCTCTCCCTTTCAAATAAATTATTAAAAACTCTCTAATCTCTATCTTGCCTCAGTTTCTCTGGCATTACAGTAATCCAATATACGTTAAATATGTGTAATTTTTTAAAAAATATTTTCACATTTATCATGCTGCACAAGAAAAATTGATTTCATTTTAAATGTTGCTAGAATAACTTCAGTTGTAACAAAAGGATCTGGAATGGGATACAATAAATACATTAAGTAATGAATTTTAAAACAATGCATATCAAGTAAGTTCTTTATAATAAAACATTTCAACTTCTAGCCATGTCCAAATTAATTACTCCTAACAAAAGTGGATGTCTTTTTAAGGTATTTTAGACTAGACCATTTTTCTAGGATAACTAATTATACTGAAGTATTGAAAAGAGAAGAAATTTCAAATCAAAAGAATACAAAGGAAATCCATTGAACAAAAATTCAAGTTTACTTCACTAAGAAAGAATGCTGGCTTTGGAGCCAAAGAAGCTGGGTTCAAATTCCAGCTGTATCACATATTACCTGCATGACCTTGTGTAAATGGGTTCACTTCCCTGGGCCACATTTAGCTTCCTCATGCATAAAACAAAGTGGTTAGACTTTATGATGTTTAAGATCTCTTCCAGCTCTAAATAAATGGTCCTATAATCCATAGTTAAAATAAATAATATCACCACCAAAGTCTAACAACAAAAATCAAGGCAGCCAAAATAAAACAATTCACAAAAGAAACAAAACCATTCAGATTTAAATAGGACTACTTTTCAACTAGGAGGAAAAGAAAAAAAGAAGCATGATATTCTGAAAAGCAAAGCAGTTGAATTTACACCACAAAAATGATATATGGTACACAAATGTGAACTTAATCCCTAATTTTAAAATTGGATTCCAAATCAGACGTCAGTAGGACATTGGACAAATTTGTAAATCAAAAGAAATACAAGTAAAATAATAAAATAGCAATATGATGTGATATAGCAAAGATTTTGAGATACCCTAATTTTAGGGGGGCTTCTGTTCTAATAATAAATTTCTAACCCTAAATCTCCTAGCATTGGAATCTGCCTCAGGGACTTCCCACCCTCCCAATCTAAGAATAACAATCTGTCTAATTCTGAATAGACCACTCTTAAATTCACTGATGACTGTCAAATAGCTTCTGGCCCCAACATAGTCCCAGGGACCAAACTCCAGAGACAATAGTGATAATCTGGTCAGTGGGAATCAAATTCTTGAGACCACTCCTTGGCCTTGGCCCTACTTCTGGGCCATAGAATTAGCATGGCAATGATAGAAAGCTGGATAAAGGTGTCTCCTCTCTCTTAGGACTTTGCTAAATACACTTGGAATTTAGTCCACTTGTAATGGCTTATAATTACAATACACTTTGTCCTTTGACAAAGAAATAGGTTCAAGTCTGTAAATTCTTTTGAGACATCTCAAGACATTGGTCTGTGACCCCAAAGTTTTGTGTCCCCTTCTCAATCTCAAGGTAAAGTTAACAAAAACAACAACAACAAAAAGTCCAAACAATGAAAAAAACAAATTCACTTAGGCCGAGATAAAATTAATGTTTGCTGTTGATATTTTAAAATTTTCATATGACAGAAAAACCATCAAGGCAAGAAATTGGGGACATTTATAGAAAAAAAGAATTTAAAGAGATGACAAATCTAAGGGACTAAAAAGAAGTCATTTATACTTCTTGTACTAATTTTTGAAAAAAATTTCTTCATTAGCAAATTGTTATTTTAATAGTAGGTAGTTTGATGACATTTCAGGAGATTTTCAAGGCATCCCTACTTCTCAAGACTATCTTGTGATTCAAGAATATATGAGACACTAAGAAAGAATTTAGAAAAGCCTCAAGATTAATAAGTTAACATAGAACTCCCACCTGAGTTTCAATTGATAAATGATGGACCATAAGCAGCTACACCCAAAGAAAGAACACTGGGAAACGAATGTGAACTATTTTCATTTTTGTTTTTCTTCCCGGGTTATTTTTATCTTCTGAATCCAATTCTCCCTGTGCAACAAGAGAACTGTTCGGTTCTGCAAACATATATTGTATCTAGGATATACTGCAACATATCTAACATACATAGGACTGCTTGCCATCTAGGGGAGGGGGTAGAAGGAGGGAGGGGAAAAATCGGAACAGAAGCGAGTGCAAGGGATAATGTTGTAAAAAAAAATTACCCTGGCATGGATTCTGTCAATATAAAGTTATTATTAAATTAAAAAAAAAAAAAACAGAACTCCCAATCCCTCTATTTTTGTCCACCTGCATTTTTGATTTCCTTCACAGTACACTATTTCAAAGTCCGATTCTTCTTATGCAGCAAAATAACTGTATGGACATGTATACATATATTGTATTTAACATATACTTTAACATATTTAACATATATTGGTCTAAGAACCAAGAATCTGGTCTATCTGCCTGGAGGTGACTTTCTCCTTACTCCTTCCCATGTCTCGGGGTATCTCCCCTAAACTTTTCAACTTCACTTCTCCTTATAGCTAACTTTAGAGAATGATCATTGTGAATTCTTCACATAACTGAACCCCAACTTTTGGTGCTTCTCCTGTGAGAAATGGGACTCGAATTGGAGTGCTGAAACCAACAGAGACATGGAAGGGGAGGGGAGGTTATCTCCCACCAAAGAATATAAAAATGTAAGCTCCTTAGGGACAGGGACTGAATCCAGTTCCTGCCCTACCCTGTTAAGCATCTGATAGCCTCAGGCTTTCTTATCTCATATTTTTAGAGACCCCAGCCAATTGGGGAAAAGGTGGGGGGGAAGAAGGGAGAGGAGCAGTGTGAGGAAAGGAAGCTCAATTGGGGAATAAAAATGGACTGCCCCTTGCTTTTGTGTGTGTTTCTCTCTCAAACCATATTTTGTGTGTAGGAGCTGTCACATCCTTTCTCATGAGAAATAAATGTTTTCCTACACTTATATTTTTGATTGTGTTAAGTGGTCACTACCATCCCATACACTCCTAAAGCACATCATCTGTTGCCTAAAGAACATTTGGTGCTACATCAGCCATATTACACACACAGGAAAAGTGAAGGGCCCAAACAAAACTCATTATGGTTTATATAACTTCAAAAAGGCAGGAGTTACAATCTTGAGTTCTGATGAGACAACAATACAAGCTGATAACATTAAGAAAGATAAACAGGAAACTACATTATGTTTGAAGTAATTATTTACAATGCAACAGAATATGTACAATGATTCTCCATAGTTCTCTCTCTGGATGCAGATAGAGTTTTCCACCCAAAATTTATTGGGACTGCCTTGGATCATAATGCTAAGAACCAAGTCTTTCAAGTTGATTATCACACAATCTTTCTGTTACTGTGTATAATGTATTCCTGGTTCTACTTGTTTCACTCAGCATCAGTTCATGTAAATCTTTTCAGACCTTTCTAAAATGTGTGTTCATAATTTTTTACAGAATAATATTCCATTACTTTCGTATACGTATCATAATTTATTCAGCCAATTCCCCAATTGATAAGCATCTCTAACTGAACTTCAAAGACATTTAATAGTAAGAACAAATATGAAAGACATTATTTCCCTAAAAGCTAACCAAGAGTAACAAAAAGGAAAATGAAAACATGAACAAAATCATGAAAATAACAAAATTTGAGAGACATAGCTATTTCTGAATAAAAATTGGTTTTAACATTTATATCTCTTGGCACTGTTGACTATCTCTACAAAAACTAATCATATACTAAGGCAAGAAATCATAAACATAAAAAGGCAAAAATAGCACTTTAGATCACAATACAGTAAAAATACAAATGAATAAAAAGTAAGAGCTAAATATAAACTAAATAACAACATCCTAAATAATGAGTGGATTTAAAGAACAAATCATAAAAACTGGAATTATTCTAAAGAGGTTAAGAAAAACATGACAAAATAAAATTTAGAGGATGTAATTAAAGTTATCTTTAGAGGAAAATGAGTATCTGAAAATATATTCACAAAATACAAAGGGAGTGATATAAGCTGAAGATTCAATATAAGAAACAAGATAACAAATAAGCATAAAAGAAAATTTAAAAAGAAAGAAAAATAGAAATAAAAAGTCTGTTATGGGCCAGAACTCTGTACTTAAGGATTCTTAAAAGGTGCTAACTCAGTGGAATTGATAAGACAATGCTTATCTAGTTCAGCATGGTGATAAATAGTTCTCCAGTTCAATATGATTGATTTAATCTTACAACAAATAATGGTTCCCCAGTGATATCATGATTAGTTTATACCCAGTATATTATAAATGATTTAATTATAATAGAGCATATAAAGCTGGGACAAACTCAGCCAGAGCAGGACTGAGAGACAGATTCATTTCATAGACCACTATGGCCGTTGGAGGCTGGGCACAAACCCTCAGACTCAGGGAGATTCATTCCATCTTCATCAGCTTCCTGGTGGCTGGCCTGTCCTCCTGCACTTCCCCCACTGAGACCAAGGTTGGTCTGAAAGGTTCTCCAGAAAGCTGCCCCTCAGGCAAGGAGACAAAAAAGAATTTGGACTTTATCCTTGGGTATTCTTGTGATGATTAATCTGCTGAAAGGAAGGCTGCTCCAAGACCTCCAGAAAACCAACCAAGAACACTACAAAGGACCACAAAACTGATAAAATAAATAAAAGGGAATCTTTCCTTTCAGGGGGAGGGGACAAAAACACAAAACCTGCAATTATGCCAATTAAAAAGAGGAGCCAATGTATTTTTAAAAAAGGAGAAAATTCACAAATAAGAGAGGAACTATTATTTACTGATGATACTGACAGAAAATCCCAGAGAATCAGCAAAGACATAAATTAAAATTAGCAGCTTCAGTGAAGAAGGTTATAAAATAAAAGATTGATAGCATTTGTATAGAACAATAACAAAACAAGCCAAGAAGAAATCATAGAAAAAGAGACCCATTTAATATAACTGGGTATATAATACCCAGGGATCAACCTACCAAAACGCATTTAAGGCCTATGCTTAGAACTACAAATCATTTAGCTATAGGTAGGTTTTGATTAGTGTGAATAATGAGTTCTGTCAAGTGGTTGCACTAGTCAATTGGAAGTAGGATATGAAAATTCTTTTAAATTAATCAGTTTGCTAATGTAACATAATTAAAGGAAAAGAAAATCTTATTTCTGATTCAAGTATGATACAAAGGAATTTTAATTTAAATATGAAAATTACTGAAAATCTTAAGTAAGTGATGAGGTTCAGCACAGAACCGAGAGTTGTGGGAATCCCTTTCTGATTGGTACAGGTCCTTCATAAATGAATTTACAAACCCGAAAAGTTAAACTGGCAAAAGAAGTTTATCATTAGAACTGAGAAGTCAGCTTTTGCAGGCTGACTTCCTTAGTGGCAGGGTCCCAACAGAGAAGTAAAGATCTAGCAGAGAAATCCTGACAGGTGAAAGAGATAAAGAGGGAGTAACGCTGAAAAGAGAATGTCTTTTCAGTGGGCAGAGGGTTGCAGCTATGCCAAAGAGAGAGAGAGGTTCCTTGGCATGATTGCTGTTTTTCGCCCTCTGCAAGGAATGTAATTTTCAGCTTGTTATATGGGTAGCTCTTGGTGGGGTCTGGGAGCAGTTTGAGCTGGAATAGAATAGAAAATCTTAGAATTAAATGAGTGTCCCTCAACTGATCGCCAACTCAAGAGAGTTGGAAAGAAATCTCAATCTCCAGCTCAGGCTAAGTAGGAGTGGTCCTGGACTCAACTAGTCCTACCCAGATAACAGAATGAAACCACTTTATCTTGATTTCCTGGGGCAGGTCTCTCAGGGGAGAGCTTCTCTGAGGGAGTTTCCCAAGCTTTTCCCCCAAAGTCCCAGAGAGAGAAAGAGAGTTTCAGGGCTCCCCTCGTCATTTTGATAAGTCTAAACTGATGACAAAAACTATCTTTTAAATATTTTAGAAACAGACTGAATTGTTTCTTTAAATCTTTATATGTATACTGTTAGGTAAACCTTTGAGAATTTGCATGCTCATATTCTAATCAAAGCAACTAAATGCAGTTGAATAAACCTAGGCAATATCTAAAATCAGTAAAACTTTAAACACGATACTGTTGTTCTGACAATATTTTTCAATAGTTAGGCTAAAAAACAAATTTGGAGGGAAAAAAAACTTCAAAAGCAATTTTAGGTACCCATTCCTTACTTGACCATCAAAAGACTGGAAAAGATAGATGGCTGATCAAACAAACAATGAATTTCATTTTAGGCTCTTCTACACAAACTTCAATAAAAGTACTGGACAATCCTTAGAGACTTTAAATACAAGTTGAGGTGTTTTTTTTTTTTAATTAGAAAAGTTCTAGAAAGCAAACTTTTCTAGAATAAACTAGTTATACACATTAAAAATTCATACATCAATGCCACAATAGTTTTTAACATATCAATTCTATTTTTTTTGAGAACACTCATTAAACTTATTCATTTTTTCAATAGTGTTTTATTTTTCCAAATACATGTAAAGACAGTTTTCAAAATTCATTTTTTGTAAGATTTTATCTTCTTAAGTTTTTTCTTCTTCCTCCCTAAAACAGCAAAGCAACCTGACTATACACGTGTTTCCATATTTTTCATCTTGGATAAGAAAAAGGGAAAAAATCTCGAGAAAGAAAAAGTAAACAAAGTAAACAAAGGTGAAAATAGTTGCTTTGATCCACAGACTCTATAGTTCTCTCTCTGGATATGGATGGCATTTTCCATCAAGTCTACTGAAATTGTCTTGGAGTCTATCACAGTCAATCATCACATAATTTTGCCAGAACTCAACTTTTAAACTGATAAAATCAAACAACTGCATGCAGTAATTTTTTCACTATGTACTTCATTTCCATTTTCTTTTATATCCTTAAAAATACCTGAAGCAATAGGCTGATGCCTCCTAAAAGGGAGGGTACTAGACCTGGATCACAAAGCTGAGCTCAAATATAGCCTCAAAAACAAAAATAAAAACCTATAAAGTGTGGATCATAACAGTCACTTCACAGAATAGTGTTGAAGATCAAAAGAGAAATGTAAAAGTAAAGCCTTTAACACACAAACAGTAAGACATTTACTTCTACATCCTCTGCAGTCAATCCCACCTAGCTTCATGCAGTTTCAATCAAAAGGATTTTTCCTTTTGTCCATTTTTATTATTAAAGGCTTTTTTAAAAGCCTAATTAGTTTTCAAGTGTCACATTAATAAATATTGACTCATAAGAAATGAGAATTGTTGTTCAGTCATTTCAGTCATATAAGACTGACCCCATTTGGGGTTTTCTTGTCAAAAATACTGGAGTGATTTGCTATTTTTTTCTCCAGCTTATTTTAGAGATGAGGCAACTGAGGCAAAGAGTAACTCGTCCAAGATCCAAGACACACATTTAAGTGTCTAAGCCAGATTTGAATTTAAGAATATGAGTCTTCCTCACACAAGGCTCTGCATTCTACCCACTGAGCTACCTAGATGCCTTGCATCATTTTATAATTAGTACTCAATCAAATTTTGCATTGGCTTAGCTATATTAGATATGCATATATATATAATGTATGCATGTATTGTTACATATACATACAAGTGTATAACAATATATCCCATATTAGTTTATAAATTTGATGCTATACTTAATTGCCAGGGTGATATTTTATCAAGTTAAAGTATCAAGAAAAATAATTTAAAATATCAAAATTCTATAATATCAAAGGAAATTTTTTTTAAAAACTAGGAATAAAAGAGAATAAGACCTCTAGAACTCATTATACTATAAGCAATTATCATAAAAATGATTTGGTGTGTGTTAAAAAAAAAATCAGAAAGCCACGTTATGAAACCCCAATTAAATTTCCCCTATAAAGCTGCCCATGGCTTATACCACCCTTTTTAGCCCACTATGGGATACTCTAGCCTCATGGTGTCTTTATTCTCACTCTTTCCCCTATGCGCTTATGTATCTTACTTCTGTTACAGCTAACTAACTTTTTTTAGAATGCTAAATCCTTTTTAGGGTTTGCTCACAAGTCAATGGTATCATTTCCTTCCCCTGTTAACTCCTTTTGGAGAGTCTGCCAAACTTCACTATGGTTTTAGCCTGCCAGTCAATGATGTATTCTCACTTTATGATGTATTCCTTTACTTCTGGTTTACTTCAAATTCCAATAGGGAACTTTTTTTCCATTGTTAATTGTTAAAAAAAAACACCTCTTCCCTTGCAAAATATAATATCCTTTTTATTACTCTCCCAAATCTATTTTTCATATTTATCACTCCTGGTGTCTTCTCATAAACAAAGGCACCTTTTGGCAGAGAAAGCCATTGTGAATTATTTACATCTACCTTGTGCTTTGCCCTCATATTTCTAACTAGAAATTGCTACCCTGACCCCATCAAGGATAACCAAAAACAACTGAAGCCAATAATCGAAGTTCAAGAAACCAGAGCACTTGTATTTGGGGAAAGAATACCTTACCAAACTGGGCATAACCTTTAACATAGCAATATCACTACTAAACATATAGATCAAAAAGATAAAAAAAAATAGAAAAGATATTCCTTATATTTACAAACACACGCACGCGCACACACACACACACACACACACACACACACACACACACACACCAGCTTTTTTTAATGATAAAAGTTAAAACTAAAACTTAGGAATGGCTAAACTATGATTTATGAATGTAAAAAAATATTTATTGTTCTGTAAGAAACCTGGAAATACTTGTATGAATTGAGGAAGAAACTGAACAAAATCAGAATAATTTAAATTGTAATATAAAAGTGACTATTTTGAAAGACTTATGAAATGATCAACCATAGTCTACAAGGCTAATGATGAAGAATCATCTATCCCTTAACATAGAAATGATGTAACAATGTGTACAAAAAGACATTTTTGAACAAAGTTAATATGAGAATGTATTTTGTTTGATTGTGTTATCTGTCATAAGGATTTTGTTTTTCTTTTTGGGGGGATAGGAAGAGGGAATAATGGTATTATGCTTGATAAATGAAAAAAATAAATTTGTTTTGTAAAAATATCTAAAAAGGAATTTGTATTTGATCTTATAAGGCAATTAAGTTTATTAAGTAACAAAGTGACATGGTCAGACAACAGCTTTGTAAAAATCATACTGCCAACTGTATGGAGGATGAACTTGGGAAAGGAAGAAATTTGAATCAAAGAGAACAATTAGAGCTATTGCAAGAACACATAAGAGGTGATGAGAGCCTGATGTATAGAGTGGTGACTACCTAGAGAGAAGAAAAAAAAGATGACTGTTTTAGAGGCAGAAATGATGAAATCTGTCAATTGATTGGATATATAGGACAAGGAAAGAGGGAGGGGACAAAGATAACATCAAGGTTTCAAACCTTTATACCTGAGGGGATGGTGAACTTAAAACTAAATGCTTGATGGGTTGGTTAAGGGTTAACAAGTATTATATTTAAGGAGTTTACTTTTGAATACACAGTTCAAAATATCTAATAAACAGGTGATAATGCAAGAGAAGAGTTCAGGAAGCGCAATTTTTGTGGTGGCAAAGAACTAGAAAAATTAATAAGCTATCTAATGGTCTTTTTAAAAGTTCTAATCCTTTAACTTTTTGCATGATTTGACATTGTTGCCTACCATCTCCTACTAGCTACTTGCTCCTGAGCTGGCCCCCCTATCTGTCTGAAAGGTCTTTATCCAGACTCCCTTTCTGGCTTATCATCCCTACCATGCTCCCAACTGTTGACATTATCCAAAATTCTCCTCTCCCTATCAACTAGTTCTTTCTCTAATGCCTTTTAAAAAAACAAAAATCTTCAACAGACTATAGCACTTCTTCAAGGTATAGTTTCCTATATCTCTCTCCTCCTTTCCTTAGCTAATCTAGAAAAAGCTGTTTTTACAATGATGTAAGTGATGTTCCCATTTCTTCATCTCTTATTAACATCCCTCTGAAAAAGTTTCTGACCTCATCACTCAAGTGAATTGCTGTGCTTCTCTCCAAAATTATTAATGATCTCTTAAGTGTCAAATTTGAGGGATTTCTTTTTTTCAGTAATCATTCTTCTTGATTCCTATGTTGCATTTGACAGTGTTGATCATACTTTCTCCTAGATTGATTTTCTTCACACTATTTCCTCCTGATTCTCTTTTATTTTTTTAATCTTTTTTGTCACTTTCAGTTTTAATAATATATTTTCTTTTACATTGCATACATTTATGGATTACTCCCACCTTGAGAAAGAACTCTTATAACAAAGTAATTTAATAATAGTAACTCCAACTACATTTCACATGTATAGGAACCCCACCTCCTATTTTCTAAATTAACAGAAATCTATTTTCTCTCCATTGAAAGAAAAAAAAAACAAATTTATTGTAATAAAAATCCATAATCAAACAAAACAAATTTCCTCCAATGCCTGTACATAAAAATCTATCTCATTCTGTACCCTAAATTCATCACCTCTCTGACAGAAAAGCATGTTCCATCATTAATCTTTGGGAATCATGAATAGTCATTGTTTTGATCATAGTTATTACACTTTTCAAAGTTGTTTGTTTTTACAGTGTTATCATTGTATAGTAAAACTACCTGATTTTGCTCATTTCATCTTCCATTAGTTTACTTAAATCCTCAAAATTGTTCACTTTTATAATGTTGATATTACAGTGAAAATTGGGAGTTTTTTGTTCTGCTCACTATTCTCTGCTTCAATTCATAAAAATTTTATTGTCAAGTCATTTATTTCCTCACTCCTTACAGCACAATAGTACTCAATCACATTCACATTATAATTATTATATTATTTACCATAATTATTCCTCCACTGTTAGCCTCTTAGATTATAGATTTTTATCATCACCAAAAAAAGAGCTGCTTAAATATCTTTGTACACAAAGTAACTTTTCTTCTTTCTTTGATATCTTTTGGGGAAAAAATCAAGTAGTAATATAGCTGGGTCATTTTCAGTTCACTTTCTGTATAATTATTTCCCATAATGGTTATATGCTGGTTTTCTTCCTGTTTTCCACTTCTCAGTCTCCTTTTCTAGATCTCCTACTTCTTTATTCCTGACAAAACACCATTTTTCAATTGTCTTAAGTTTGTAATCCTGATATTATCCTGGATTTCTCACACTTCTTCACCCCACATATCCAATTAGTTCCAAATACTGTCATGTTCACCTTCACATTTCTGGAATCTGACCCCTTCTCTATATTCATACAGCTGCCCCCTAAATCTCTCAACAATATCCTAACTGGTCTCTCTACCTCAAGTCCCTCTCCACTCCAATGCATCCTTTTACAATGCTGCCAGTGTAATTTTCCTTGGATATGGATTAGATCATGTAATTCCTTCACTCAACCAGCTGCAATGACTTCTATTGCTGCTAAAATAAAATATAAACTCCTATTTAGTTTAAAGCATTTCACAATTAGTATCCAACCTATTCCAACTTCACCAAACAATATTCCTATCCCAAGGTTCTGTGATTGAACCAAACTGCCAACTCTCTCTCTCTTACATAAAATCCTCCAATTTCATCTCTGGGCTTTAACAGTGGCCATCCCAAATGGGATGCATTTCCCTCATGTTTTCCCCTTGGTAGAGACCTTCTTATTTTCTAAGCTAAGACACCACTTTTTTGCATAAAGCCTCTTCTGATCCCTACTTCTAGTATCCACTTTCTCTTCCAAACTATCTTGTACTTAACTATTTTGCATATATTTCTATTTATTAAATTTATATTTTGGCTGTATACACTTTGATATATGCTTATTACCTTCATATTCCATTCAAATATAAGCTCATTGCAAGTAGATTTTGCTTCATTCTTTATATGTATATGCACAACATAGTTCACTGGGACTTAAAAAAATATGTTTATTGATAAATGCCAGGCAATTGGGAAATAGCTATGCCACAAGAAATGGTGAATATGAAGAATTCAAAGAAACATGAGAAACTATTATATGAAGTAATGTAACATGAAGTGGAACTAGGAAAATATTTTATACTATGGCTTCAACACAATGAACACAAACAATAAATAAAACTGAACACTATGTACTTACAATGAATAAGTTTGGCCTCTGAAAGAAGTTAAAAAGATGCACGTTACTCCCCTTATGGAAAAGGGGAGGAACTATGACTATGACATATTGCATATATTGTCAAATAAAGATGACATTGTTTGCTGTTGCTAATCTTTTTCTTTTAAAATCTTTGGTATAGAGAAGGCTTTCTAAGCATGGAAAAGGACAAATAAATAGTACCATACACTGGAATATTATTGAATATTGTCTTTCTTTACATATCATCTTAACATTTAAAAGATTTGATTTTTATTTGTAATGGCATTTGCTCCAATTAGATTTGACCTTTATTCAATGATTTTTCCCCCATTTCCACTATTATAGAAGTATACAACCTAACAGATTATCTAGTTCAATAACTAGACAGAAATCTATTCTGCACATCTCCCACAAGTGGTCATTCAGCCTTTGATTAAGGTCTATTAATAATGAGAATGGTCATTATTTCCTCACTTAAGTTGCCCACTCCATTTTTTTGGACAGCTCAAATTGCTAAGCTGTTTTTTTTTTTCCTTAAACTGAGTTAAAATTTGTGATTCTCCAACTTCTACTCACTGCTCAAAGTTCAAACTTCCAAGCCCAAGCTAATTTCTCTAGTACATGACAGTTCTTCAATTACATACTTAAAAGCATCACACTGCTTTCCACTCTATTCCGTCTCCTCTTCTTCAGGCTAAATAAATAAGTAGGGAATAATTTCTTCAATAGATCCTCCTTTTGAATTCTAATTGTCCTCCTCGATAACTGATCACTATATGATATGATGCTCAGGATTAAGCACAGAACTTACTCTTAAAAGTATGTTTTGACCAAGGCAGGGTGAGTAAAATCCGCAGTTATCCTTTCTACCATACTTCTACCTATTCAGCCTATAGTCACATTAAGTTTTTTGGCTAGCACAAAACACTACCAATTCACTGAATTTGCAGCCTTCTAAAACACCTAATTTTTTTTTTTTTTTCCACATCAATTACTGACATTCCCATCCACAACTCTTGGTGTTGATTTTTTTTTTAACCTAGGTTAGGACTTGTTTAGAATTAGATTCAATTCATCAACCATGTTGATCTTTTTAAACTCATCTAATGAGTTAGCCCTTCCAACTTTATTTGAATGTTGTCTTTGAGCTCCTTTGAAAATAAGGACTTAGCAGAAGATAAACACTTAAGGAATACTTGACTTTTTCACCTCAAAATGTAACAAGTATGACTTCTATACCTTCGCCCCAAAAGAAGGGACAAAGCAGAACCAAGATCAGACGCCGGATGTACTCTACTAGACTCTTCCTTTACAGCTAAAATGAATCAATCACTCCTCCCTCTTTGGATCTAGTCCTTCAATTTTAAAAACAGCTAACTAAACCATCATGCTGACCTCAATTGGACACGATACTAGTATAATATACTTTTAAAAAATATAAGGTATTAAAGATCTAATTAATTTTCTTTGCAGGCCATGTACCTAGCACCATAACCTACATAGTAAACAATTAATACAAAAAGAATATAAGCAGCTTGTCTTACAAAATCTCTTCTCAGAGAAATCAGATCTCTTCTCTTCTTTTATAGCTATTCATATAGCCAAACCTCTAGTTGAAGCCTCTTTATGTCTTGGCTGAAATACTGGAACATCCTTACAGGCCTCTCTGCCTCAAGTCTCTCCATTTCCAACTATCTTCCACAGAGCTTGGGTGACTTCCTAAATAACTGCTATGATCTTGTCAGTCCCTTCCTGCCTCTACAAGCAAATAGAAAACTCAACAACTGTTTTGCATTTTAAGTTCTACATATCCTGGACCCACCTAATATTTCCAACCTTATCACAATCATCTCCATGTTCCCAGCCTTCTTGCTACTTCTATCTCCATTGGAATCCTTAGTTTCCTTTCTTGAATCAGCTCAGTTATCACCCTGTGAGATCTCCATCTCATCCCCTAAGCTGTTCCCACCCTCCTCTCCTCAAATCATTTTTCACCTCTTTAGAATATAAGCTCTTTTGAGATCACAGTCTATTTCATTTTTGTCTTTATGTCTCTTTAGTGTGAGATTATATACTGAAGGTAATTAATAAATGTTTACCGATTATTTGATTATCTCTTTTGTATACTATATTCTGAATGACAGGTACTCTGCGAAGGGAACAAACAACATCTCCTAAAATCAATTTGAGGATAAAGTTAACACCATAAAATTTAATAATCTCTAATTTTAAAACTTCAAAGATCATTGACTTCAGTGTATAAGTAGTTCTTCCACAAAGACAGGTGCAAAGTCAAGTTGACAAATATTTAATAAGTATCTACTATGTGATAAGTCCCAAGGATACCAAAAAAGGGCAAAAACAGTCCTAAACCACAAGGAGCTTATATGGTCCAAATGCAAAGAACTATGTGCAAAAAATACATATATAGGATAAACAAGAGTGAATCTCTTTAGAAAGTCTTTTATTCCTTAGCATAGTCTTCATGAGTTTTCTAAGGTCACAGAATCATAGATTCAGAATTGAAATGGACCACAGGAGTCACCTAAAAACTTGGCAAGGATAGTTTTCACACCAAAAGAAATAAAATCTCTCAGGAGAAATTGGTAGGACTTGAATTAATCCAAATTCTCTGAAACGGTTATTTTTTGAGAACCCAGACACATCTCCTCAATAAGACAAAAGTAAAAGTGAGTAACAATTAGCAATTTCTTGCATGAAATAAGAATGCATGTAATATGTTTTTATATTCATATTACTAAATATTTTGTACAGAAAAAGCTTCTAGTCATTTTTAGGACATACACCAAATGCTCTTAAGTTTTTTTGATCAAAAATGAAAAAAATCTAAAAAATAATAAAAATGCAATTTACCTAACTTCATACCCTGAAAGGAGATGAGTGAGCAACAATGCTTGCAATGGAGATTTTAAAATGTCTTTTATCTTACAGAGTAAACTTCTCTAATATATTAGTTATTCTGAAAAAAATGTTGCATAAGGCATGATACTTTAAAAGCCATTTTTTTTTTTAAAAAGTCATACTTTTTAGTGTTTAAGAAACAAAGTGTGAAGCCTAGCTTGGTTTAGAACTTGGAGCAACAACTCAAATTTTTCTCTGCCTGTGATTCATTCTTTTAAGAGTTCTAAAATTAGTACTTTATTTATAGCTAAGAGGTGATGGAACCTAGACAACTTGTGAATAACTTTAAAAAGGAAAGGCTACTTTTAGGCAGAAGGAGCTAGACCTGTCAACTCAGGCAAAACTCGTTAAAACTTTAGACATCTCCCCCAAGCCTAAGACAAGGAAACCCCAAGGGGGCCCTAGAACCCAGGAAATGGGAAATCACTTTCCCCAACAAGTTGGTAAAAGGTGAGCGGTCTTCCGGAGGGGGGCAGCACCAAGCCTCAGCCAGGGCTCTACTTTTTTCTTTCAGTGCTCCTCCGTAGGTTTTCCTGGGCGGCAGGGGGTCTCCTGGCCGAGCCCCTCAGGCTGTACAGGCTCTGGTCATCCGTCCTAAGGCGTGCGGATCCGGGTGAGAGCCAAGGAGGAAGTGCGCCGGCCAAGTTGGAGGATGCTCCCGGGGCGCCCGAGGGCCCGGGGCCGGGCCGCCCCCGGGGAGGACCGAAGGCCCAGGAGGGGGCTGCGCCCGTCCCCCCCACTCCCCGAGGGTCCCGGGGACAAGCAAGCGCAGGAGAGGCCTGGGCGGGCCGGGTACGGCTTCCGGGGGCAACAGGGGCGGGAGCGGTCGCGGGCGGATCCCGGCCACTCACCAGGATCCGTTTGAAGAGGTTACTCTCCTTAGGCGGCAGCTGCACGGACTGCATGGCGGGGCCGCAGAGAGGCGGCGGCGGGGCCCCGGAGTTCCGGCACTGGACGGCCGCCGCGGCTAAAGGGGCTTCTCGGACGCCCACCCGCCGGGTCAGCTCATCAGCCCCCCGCTTGGACGCAGCTCCAAGGTCAAGACCGTGGGGATGGGAAAGCTGAGAAGAGAGGAGGGGAAGGGACGGGAGGAAGGGCGCTCGGGTCGTAGAACTCCCTCTGGCCGGCTCCTCTTACAGCGGTCGGAGGCGGGGGAGGGGGCGGGGATGGAGGCGGAGGCTCCGCGTGCGGCAAGGATGGCAGCCGGCGTCGCCCGCCCCTTTCTAAACTTGCCCGAATGCGCGTGCGCGAGGAGGCTCGCCTATAGGGCAGGGTTTCCGGGGTGATTAAGAGGCCCAGAAGAGGGCGCTCTTCCTGCCTTGGCGATTTCAGTGGTGTTCCAAAGTGCGGACAGGGCTCCAAACTAGTTTTATTACACTATTAAGACCTTACTGCTGAATATATAGATAATACGGTCCAACAACGTATAGTTAATAAAGTCCATTAACATTCTTCTCGCCTTTTCAGTTACGCATTCTCTTTGGGGCTGGATTGTCCTCTTGTCCTCCAACCAAAGCCATGTGTCAGTGAGCCAACCGGCATTGACTAAGGGCTTCCTAAGTGCTGAGCACACAGATACAAGTATACAAATATCGTGACAGAGCGAATGCAGTAGCGCGGAAGATCTAGCCGCCATCTGTTGTCAGAATGAAAGGGAGTTGTAAAAATGTGTAAAATGCTGCTCTTCTCACTAATTTCTGTTTGTGGAAAATGGAGGGGTTTTTTTTTACCAATAACATAACATAATGAACTTATTTTGATAAGTTAATTTTTAATTTATCAGTTATAAATATATTAAATATGTAAAGCATATAAAACTCAGTTATAATTTCTAATACTGATAATGTTATATTTAGAAATATAGCCCAGATAAACAAAAGTTTTTGTGGAACCTCAATAATTTTTTAAACTATTTAAAAGTTAAAGGAGTCCTGAGACGAAGAAGTTCGAAATCCACCAGATTAGGTCTCTCCCTGTTGCGGAAAGTCCTTCTACTAATGCAAATAGGCATTTTCTCTGCAATTAGAGAGTTGACTAGAGAAGAGGTGTCAGGTTTGCAATACAATGTTGACTGCGATCCTGTTGGAACTAGAATAAAATATAATTGGGAAATATTTTTGAAAATACAAATATAGTAAAGTAAAAATCACATTATATTCTAAAACATAAGTTAGTGTGCTGCCAGATCTTTTGGTATGGATTAGTAGCCACCATTTCTATCTGAGTTTCCTACCATTGGCCTATAGTACTGATAAATTAAGTGACTGTGGAACACACAGATAATGTCAGAAGTTGGAGGGGAAACCTCATCATGTAACTGTTATACCATGCTACATATGAGAATAATTGATATTTATATAGCACTTTAGAGTTTGCAAGTATTGTAGCTCACTTACTCTCACAACAGTCCCATGAAGCATGTTATCATCCCTATTTCACAGATGAGAAGATTGTGACTTACTAAGGATGGTTGACTTGTTTATAACCACACTTCATAAAGGTCACAAGAGGATTTGAACAGAGGTCTTCTTCACTCAATGTCCAGCATCCTGTTCACTAGCTATTAAACTCCCTTGGTTCTTATAGTCTAAGAAACAATCGAAGTAGCCAAGTGGTCTATGACTATATAGAGGGCCTGAGTTCAAATCTATCTTTAGATACTTATTAACTGTGTTACTGTGGGCAAGTAACTTAACCTCATTCTTCCTTGATTTCCTTCTTTAAGATGGAAATAATAATAGTACTGAGTTTCCAGGATTGTTATAAGGATAAAAGGAGATATTTGTAAAGCACTTTGCAAACCTTAAACCACTGCATAAATGTAGTTTTGTCCTATGAGACAATTATTTTTTTTGTCACAAGAGTTGCTGCTTTGGGGCTTCTATAGTATTTGTAAAAAAAAAAAAAAAAAAGTATCATTTAATTTTATGCTAACTTTATAACTACTAGCATTAGCTTTGCATAACTTGGGCTCCAGTTCCTCATTCTCTGACTTTTCACTAATTGCTCACCATATGTAGAATGCCTCTTCACTTCTTACTAGTTTCTTCTGTCTTCCTTTAAGATTCAGTTCAACATATATTGGATTATTTGCCATCTAGGGGAGGGGGTGGAGAAGAAGAAAGGGAAAAAAAATTGGAATACAAGGTTTTACAGGAGAGAATGCTGTAAACTCTTTTAAAAAATGATTAAA
This sequence comes from Antechinus flavipes, assembly GCF_016432865.1. Lineage (NCBI taxonomy): Eukaryota > Metazoa > Chordata > Mammalia > Dasyuromorphia > Dasyuridae > Antechinus > Antechinus flavipes. The sequence continues at coordinate 90,126,696 of NC_067400.1, forward strand.
AATAAATAAAATTTTAAAAGTGTTATAGAAAAAAAAAAGATTCAGTTCAACCTATCTTCCCATCCCTCAAATATTACCTTCTAACAATGTCTTACAAACTGTATGTGAATCATACAATAGGTGAATAAGGATGACATCTACAAGGAAAGCATTTACCTAACTCAAGTAGTTATATTCTCTTCCCTCCTGGTGCATGCAGAGCTTTCCTACCTAGCATCCCATACCAAATCCTAGCAGCAATATTGCTCTGCTCTCTTGCTTGTTGCTAACAGTAGAGAAGGCTTTTTTGCCTCAAATTAAGCATACATGAACATACGTTTGTGGTAGTCATCTTTGTCATCTGTGAAGAACTAGATGAAGGGAAAAAATTGGAGCCTTATATTGCCATTTCTACACCCTAATGCAGCCCGAAATTAAAAAAGAAGTAGAGATCATATCTTAATGATTATATGAGAGATTAGTAGTGTCAACTCTGGTAACAAATGACCAAAGTGTTCCAGAGGTTTTGTAACTGCTGTTATCCCCAAAATACCAAAGAGTGAACTCAGGTTAAAAGGAAAAAGCTTTCTTTATTCCTTTTTTTTTTTTTTTTGGGGGGGAGGGAGGGGAGAGAATTAGACATATATAGGATCTCTTCTAGTAGGAGACCTGAGACAATGGTGCTAAACCTTGATTTATATGTTTTTGGCTAGACAAAGAATTAAACAACATGGTATAACCACTGTAGTGAGGCATAATAGCAACATGAGGTCAAAAGACCTCATGGAACTCAATAGGGTTGGGAAGTAAACCTGGAAGGAGCTGCTGCCCACTGCTTCCCCAGCTGCAAGTTAGTCCAGTAATATTAACAACCAAGACTCTTTTAGAGTGAAAGAAAAATCATTTTTTCAGTGAGAGAAGCAGTTGTACTCACTAGCAAGAGCAGAAGCAGGAGCAAGCTTTATAGTGATCATACAGTTCTTTGCCCTCTTTTCAAGGCTCCAATTGGCCAGGTTTACCATCAGAATTACTTACGATTGTTTGGATTTATTCTCCTTTTTAGTCTCCCATTCCATATATCAAAACACTTGTGCTCTGTCATTGACCATAATAATTTGAGCAGGCCTAGGCCTGGTGCCCTTTGTCAGGAACTTTGTTGTTTAGTCAATTCTTGATTCACACAGTAATTGCTTGGAATAATCTTAACAAGATATTTAACCCCTCCCTTCATTCTATTTTGACAATATATGTGGAAACCTAACTTATATTCCTCATACTAGTGACAATCTCTATTTTTAATTTCAAAATTCATAGCAAGGTTTCATGTCTGGGCCTGTTAGTACTTGGCTGAGCTCAGGAACCATTCTTCCTGTGATTTAGTCTCCCAGAATTACTCCAGAAGGTGAACACAAAGGATTATTGTTATACTAAGCCCAGGTTATAGATCGCTTGCTAGTCCTTAACTTTGGAAAACAAGGTGCTCCTAATAGTAAAAAGAGAGATATGGTCTTGGATCCTCACAAGGAAAGAATCCTGAATTTGTAAACTCAACTGCTTGTGTTTTGAGTCCCAGGTACTTTACTACTTTGGTAGCTATGTAATTCTGAATATGACAGAATCCAAGGAGGTGTTGTCACTGCTCTTCTACAAGCCAGACCCCAGGACTAAGTTTGGAGGGAAAAAAAAAAAAACAAACTGGTAGGAATTCTCAACCTTCTTCCAGAGTTTAGTCTAAGAAAAAGAGTTAGATTCTATCCATGGGGTTTATTCATCCCAAGAAGGCATATAAGAACTGAGAATTGAGCTGGGGGAGGAGGGGAGTTAAGCAGAAGGGGTTATAAAGACAACAAGTGGAAGGGGATAATCTCATAGTGGTCTTGTTAATGGTAGTTGGACAGAGAAATTTAAAAATTGATCCCTGAGGCAGGCAGGGAGAAGGCTCTGATAGAGATCTGTTTAGCTCTCTGTGGGGAGGTCATCCAGTCTGAAATCCAAGTTATATCAAGCTCCTGAGACTTACGCTCTGGAGAGATCTTGAGCAGTCTCACCTTGCCATGCCCTGTCAGAAATCTCAGTCATGTCCCTGAGGATAAATTTTCCCTGTAAAATCTCCATCTCATGCCCTTCCTTTGGATAGTCTGCTATGGCGCTCTGCATCATGGTATCTTTCTCCTTACCGTGGTATCTCCCCTAACTCCACTATGCTTCTGAATCCCACTTCTCCTTACAGCTAACTCTGTTAGGCTACTAAGTTCCTTTCAGGATTTAGTGTGCCAGCTAAGAGCATTCCCCAGCCTTATGGGGCAGTCTTTCTAATAGGTAATTGTGAATTCCACTGAGGAACTTGTCTTTCATATACTGTCCTACTGTTTCATATTTACCATTGCCAGTGTCTATTGTATCTCTTCATTTTATCTGTTACTTATTTGCCTAAATAAAACTACCTTTTGCCAAAGAGAATGACCATGGTGAATTCTTCACATGATTGAACCCCAACTTTTGATAGCTACCATCATCTGGTATCTACATCACCCACATCATTTTGGTGCAAAAACCCACATACATCAGTCTTACCAAGTTATCTCTGAGCTGGGCTGTTTTTCAGAAGGCTTATAGTAGCCATATCAGGCAGGTCTGGGGCCATCTGACCAGTTTAGACTACAGCTGGCTCCTTCTTGGTCCCTACTTGGCCTCTTCTTAAATCCTTTCCAACTCCTCGATGGTTCCTTCCTTTATCCCCAGATCCTACCTTTGCTCCTCCTCTCTTCTGAAACTTTAAAAAAGTCCCCCAAAACAGAAGATTGTAGCCTAATCATAGATGATGGTGCTTTGCTTAGTCATATTTGGTTCACACCATGAGTTATTTCATGTAATAAATGATCTGTGATAAACACCTCTGACATAATTCCTTCATGTTTCAAACCATTCTCCTAAAATTGCTACTTCATAAACACTTTCCCATTTTATTACTCTTTAAAAATCTAAAATTATGCTCTCCCAATTCACTCCAATAGGGAGGCTTGAATAAATCAAGGTGGTTGGTAAAAATTATTGACTGCCTCAGTTTCACAGAATAAAGCTCTCTCTTGGAGAAAGGTCAGGAAAGATGAAGTTAGAAATGTCTATTTTGCCTCCCTTGCAGTTACATACAACTATAACCTCTCTTCACTTAGCAAAAAACTATGCCCTTATGTGCGAATGCTCTGTCTGTACAATGTAATTTTTGGTTGCTTGTATTTTATAAGATATTTGGGGATTTAGTGACTAGATTTATTTTTCTAAAATATGGGACAATTCACTTTTTTGTTCTGTACAGTCTTTAGTAATGATTTCTTGAAATATACCTCTGGGAAAAAGTCTTTTAGATTATTATGTAATGCCAGAGAAACTGAGGCAAGATAGAGATTACAGCGTTTTTAACATCTTATTTGGATTTCTGAGAGGGAGAGATTTACTGGGACCAAAAGAATTCATTTTTGTCCCCAGGGCTAAATGAGACTATAGTCTCCAAGAATCCAGCAGTGAATATGAGTTCTCAGTGACTTATATATATCTCTAAGCTCGTGTAGCTAAACAAAGGCTAGGGGTGTGGGGGTGGAGTCCAAATTCTGGTGAGCGGGAATCTCCAGCAGGGACCATCAATCAGGTTCTGACAGGTTGGGGGGGTAGGACCATAAATTCGTACTAACTGGGAATTAAGGAGGTGTCCAGCTAGAGCCGGCAAGTCTAGACTTAGAGATACCAATTAGGTATCTGAGATAGAACATCTGGAGTTTTATCTTTTGGAATGCCAGATATCCACAGCCCTAATAATCTCAGTTCTAATTAGCAGAAAAGGGGGGGGGGGAGGTGCAACCAGAGAAACTGAGGCAGAATAATAAAAGGGAACTGTGGCACAAAAATTATACATATACATTTCGTTTTTTACATATTTTCATATGAGTCATGTTGGGAAAGAAAAATTAGGACAAAAAGGAAAAGCCATAAAAAAAAAAGAGAGATGAAAATGGTATGCTTTGATCTCCATCATTCTATCAAGCAAACAACAACAAAAATGATGAAAATACTATGTTGTGATCCACATTCAGTCTGTGTGGGATATATTGAACCACAAAAACAATAAGAAACTCTCAGTAAGAAAAGCAAAAAGAGTCTTATTATGATCATTGGAGAAAGGATATCTCCCATCTGACAAGGTATTTGTCTGTAAAAGGAGTGCAAAGTCAAAACAGTAAGACACAAATTAAATAATCTGAATGCAGAAGCCCCTCCCTCTCCCTCTCTTTTCTCCCATTGGGAGAGTCCAGTCTTATGTTCTAAAGAGTAGAAATAAGAGAATAAAAAAAGAGGTACTTAAATATTAATTAAGAGGTGGTGAGAAACAGGAGGGAACAAACATCTGTAACTTTTCTTTAAACTATAGCTCTATTTATTATTATAAAGTCTCAAGTCACAATTAAGGTATAGTTTAAAGCTATATTCCCATGGGACCTGTCTTCACTCATACAAGTCCTCATACATCGTCTTTCTGGTTGCAGAGAATATTTTCCATCCTAAGTTTATCACTGGATCAGATCAGATCACTAAATTGTTGAGAAGAGCCAATTCTGCTATAGTTGATCACATACAATCTTGTTATGTGCAATGTTTTCCTGCTTCTTCTAACTTCATTCAGTATCAGTTCCTGTAAATCTTTGAAAAAAAGATCTTAAAAAAAAATTATTGTTTTAAAGGAGTCAGTGATTCTCTGTACCAGCCCGTTGTGTTTCAAATGGAGCTATTTGATTGATCTTTAAACTCCAGTTATTTAGCTCTGGTTTTCATTGAGTGGTCAATTATAGCCCCCAGGGAGTGTAAATAGCAATTACTTTTTTATTCTTGTCTAAAGCTTTCAGGTTCTTCCCCTCCCAGATTGATATTTTTTTATGATAATAAATTAAGCCATCTTTTGTCTCAATTCCTACTTACGCCCTTCCAGGTCCTAACTAATGATTTTTCTCTTACCACATGGACTCTGATCAATCTGTAGGAGAGTGAAACATAACTTTGTGCAGCAATTTGTCACTTAAATCCAATAGTTTTGTGAGGTTATTGGTCCTCTTGAAGACTAAAAGATGAACTGCAATTCTGAACAAGTCATTTTGCTCAGGGCCTCAGTTCTCAAATGTAAAATGATAGATTCAGACTAGATGATCTCTGAGATTGCTTTTGACTCAAAATCTATGATCCTAGGCTCTTTTTTTTTTTTTGAATGAAAAAATATCATGTGTAGAATTTGAGAGCAAAATTCACAGAATTCACCCAAACCACAATTTCATGGCTTGCTTGTTTGTATATCACTCCTTGCATGGAATTTTCCCCATTAGACTGCGCTCTTTGATAAAAGGCGCTGATGTTTGCTTGCTTTTTATCTCCAGCACATTTTTGTTGTTCACTGTGACAAATACATGGACATTTATTTGGTTTCCACAGTTATAAAAATTAAATTGAAGAAATGAAACTTAAATTAGAAAATTGAAAACTACATGGATATCAAAAAATAATCAAGGGTGGAGGTTAGTTATCTTCCCCCAAAAGAAAGTAAGTGTAAAAGGTGTGCTTGAATCAGACAGCCAAGCACTTAAAGCTAATTACCTATTGGCCAATAACTCTATTCGCATGTTTGGAATTTCTCTTCTCACAGTTAATGCTAGCTCAATGCTTGGGGTTAAGAGAATTGTAGGGAAGGATTAAGGGGTGGAGTGAGAGAGGCAGAAAACTACACTTGACCTCAGGAGGAGGAGGAGAAAAGTGTGGAGATTCATGGAGATTCTGAACTCTAGAATCAAGGAAGGATCCTTGGCAAAACTCCTGGCAGTTTTGTCTATCTCCTTCACTTCTCCCCCTAAAGACCAAGGACTTATCCTGCTTATCCTTACTCTGGCTGATTCTGAGGCCTCCAAGGAGCTAATCCGGATTTTACAAGTAAACTCCTTGTGGGCAGGGACTGGTAGAGATGGAGATTCAGGTCCTGTAACTTCTGAAACATCCAATTAATGGGGAATCGAGGGAGGGACTTGTGCTTCAGGATGGGAAATAAAATCCTGTCTTTGGAGTTTCAAAGATGTGTCTTCTAACCTAGGCACCCATTCTTGCAAGAATGCAAAATAAATCTCTCCTTCATTTATGAGTGAATTAGTGGAGTTCTTGGTAAGATAATTTGTTTCTTACAAATGGGGGATATATTTCACATGTAGTCCTAGAAGAGAGGGGATGCCAGGAAAACTAGGGTTGAGTAAATATTAATGATTGGGGATACTGGGAGTATGGAGATTTCCATGCTGGATTGCAGGAAGAGTCTACACAAGGGATATTAAAAAAAAAAAAAAAAAAAACTCTAGGAAAGAAGCAGTAAAGAAGTGGGGTTCTGTAAGAAAAGAAATTCTTCTCCAGGAGGTAGGGAAGGAACAATTCTACCTATAGAAAGAAAAGGAATTTAAAAGCAGTTGGTGTTTGTGTGAGTGTAAGTTTGTGTTTTGTATAATATGTTTCCCTCGGTCAGTGGAATTACAAAGGAAAAGATCTGGACAGCTTAGGATTTAAAAGAACTTGTCTTGTATTCCATAAGTCTCTATTTGCCTGTCAAGACATTTTGATGCAATCCAACCTGAATTTTTCTTTTTTTGTTATTTTAATCAACTTTTTATTTTCAAAATACATGCAAAGATAGTTTTCAACATTCACCCTTGCAAAACCTTGAGTTCCAAACCTTCCTCTCTTCCTTCTAGACCCTTCCCCAAGATAGTAAACAATCTAAAAAAAATGATAAACATGAGTAATTCTTTTATACATATTTCCACATTTATCATGGTGCCCAGGAAAAATCAGATCAAAAAGGAAAAAAAAAATGAGGGGGAAAAAAGCAAGCAAACAACAAAAAACATGAAAATACTATCTTGTGATCCACATTCAGTCCCCATACTACTCTCTATTGAAATTGGCTTGAATCACCTCATTATTGAAGAAAGCAACATCCATCAGAACTGATCTTTGTATAATCTTGCTGTTGCCGTGTACAATGATCTCCTGGTTCTGATCATTTCACTCAGCATCAATTCATGTAGTTCTATTCAGGCCTCTCTAAAATCATCCTGCTGGTCATTTCTTACAGAACAATAATATTCCATAACATTCATGTACCACAATTTATTCAGCCATTCTCCAACTAATGGGCCTCCACCCAGTTTCCAGTTCCAGGCCACCTCAAAAAGGGCTGCCACAAACATTTTTGCACATACAGGTCCCTTTCCCTCCTTTAAGATCTCTATGGGATATAAGCCCAGTAGAAACACTGCTGGATCAAAGATTATGCACAGTTTGATAACTTTTTGAGCATAGTTCCAAACTGCTCTCCAGAATGGTTGGATCCATTCACAGTTCCACCAGCAATGTATCAGTGTCCCACTTTTCCCACATTCCCTTTTCCTGTCATCTTAGCCAATCTGAGATGTGTGTAGTGATATCTCAATTATTTGATCAATAGTGATTTAGAGCATTTTTTGATATTACTAGAAATGGTTTTAATTTCTTTGTCTGAAAATTGTCTGTTCTTATCCTTTGACTATTGACTAATTTTACTTGAAATTTTCTTAAGCTTCTCTCCCTGAAGGGGATTGGGGAATGGCTAGGGTGAATGCATGCAGATTTATAACCAGTCCAGCCTCTCCAAAGAATGATAGGCACTCCAAAAATCTCCACCCCATGCTCTGGAAGTAGCCTCAGTTTCTCTCTAGATGAGTTCTTATGTCCTTGACCCTCTTAGAGTCTCAAAAACTTTTTCAGGGGACTCTGGGTTCTATAAAATGGTAGGGTCTCTCTCTCTTCACATGGCTTGGGGAAATCCACTTTATACTTTAAAATCTTTCCCCCTTACCTAGAGATGCAGTCCATATAGATTCAAAGAAGAGTACAAAATTTAGGGGTGAGATAGGAGCCATTGCCATTTTGCTCCCAGGGGCCTATGTCTCCATCTCAGGTCTCAAATAGTTTATTGCCATTTCAAAAATTCATGCAATTTTAAAAAGTGGCATTGTGGGGAGGGAAGAAAGATTTTTTCCCAAAATGTGACCTAAATTTCTTTGCGTTTGAATTTAAATTGTATATGATAGAATTATGTTCAATTGATGCATTTGGGATTAAGATTTTAGAAATGTGTGCACTAATGATATTGCTACTAGAAGTTCAAATCTCTATTTGTTTTGATTTTAGGTTCATAAAATGGTTATTGAAACAAAATTCTCTGGTAACTTACCTAAGAGGTCACATGTTTGTATCTTCTAATTAAATGAAATATATTTAAGGTACTATGTTCTTTTCTAAATTGTATATTGGGCAATCTGTAAAAATTGTGTGCACTATGCTTTAAAATTTCATCAGCTCTGCTGGATATGTGGCATAAATTTTGTGAAATTTTGTCTAAAATTATTTAGATATTACCTAGATTCTGAATCTTAAGGTTTGTCTTTCTCCCTTTAACAAAGAAATATATTTAAAGTAAAAATTTTAAAAGTGGTTTTAAAAACAAAGGACAAGAAAGGTTGATTGTTAAAGCAATTAATGGGATTAAAAGGGCAATAAGAAGTTTATATTGACATTAACACGAGTCAGATTTGTGGGGCTGTGCTAGTGACAACCTCAAGGTGAAAAGGCCTGCATTCTTGAGATGGAAACATGCACTTGATCCTTTTCTGGCTTGTGTGAATTTGGAAACTACTAAGATAATTGAGTTTGAATGGAACATTCATTTAGAATCTCACTAACACCTTTTTTGTAGTGGCAAGAAACTGGATATCGAGTGGATGCTCATCAGTTAGGGAATTGTTGGATAAGTTATGGTATATGAATGTTATGATATATTATTGTTCTATAAGGAATGATCCGCAGGATGACTTCAGAGAGATCTGGAGAGACTTACATTCTAAATGAAAGGAGCAGAACCAGGAGATCATTATACACAGCAACAACAAGATTATATGATGATCAATTGTGATGGTCGTGGCTGTCTTTAACAATGAGACGATTCAGGCCAGTTCCAATGGTCTTGTGATAGAGACATCTGCACCCAGAGACAGGACTGTGGGAACCAAATATTAACCACAACATAGTATTTTCACTCTTTTTGTTTGTTTGTTTGCCTTTTTTTGTTTTCTTTCTCATTTTTTCCCTTTTTGATTTGCTTTTTTCTTGAACAGCATAATATTTGTGGAAAAATGCATAGAAGAATTGCACTTTTAACATATATTAGATCACTTGCTGTCTAGGGGAGGGGGTAGTGGGAAGGGAGAAAAAAAAATTAAGACACAAGATTTTGTAAGAGTAAATGTTAAAAATTATCCACGAATATATTTTGAAAACAAAAAGCTGTAATAAAAAAAAAACAATCTCATAAAGTATTGATTTTTAAATAATGCTATTTAATCATGTTAAATTATTCTAATTATATTTTTGTACATAATTATGTATATATATTAAATAATTCTAAATTGATGTGTGTCAAAATTAGAAACTTGACTATAAATTATTTGTGATAGGCTATGTTATGTCTATTTGGCTATCATTTATGAAAATTATGAAATTGTTAATTAAGTTATTTGGGGTTAATGTTATAATATTGGAACCTAAAATTGATAATTACTATGTGTGGAGGGAAAAAGCCCATAGTAACTCAAAAAGTAGAAAAGGTGGGGTTGGACAGGTAGGGTAAACAGACTCAGACCCTATTCTGGGGTCCTTTTCCCTAATATATAAACTTACCAGATTTGGAAAAAGCTTGGTTCTAGGTATAAAATTATAATCTCTTCACCTTTAAATTTCTGAAAATTCTTGGTTACTTAGGATTTTTGGTAGTTAATCTGAAATTTAACAGTGAAAGCTATATATTGGTTATTTGCATGATTTTTATTTATATGTGTGTGTGTGTATGAAATAAAGTCCTTAAAAGTTTCAAAATTATATACGAACAATTGATATGGGTCCTGTTATTTTATTGATCATTGAAACTAAAGTTAAAACATCTTTAGTATGATTTAGAGAAGAGAATTTAGAGGATTTTAGTGTATTAAAGTTATTTTAGCGGAATGTAACTTAAGGAATATTTTGATACATTACAATGGGAAAGTCAATTTTATTTTAAATTTATTAGCAATGTGGAAATAATTTTTGTTTCTGTGGTGCATTCTGTGGCATTTATATGTTTTCTTTTGAATTACTTGTTATGAAAAGCTGCAGGCCAATCTATATTGGGCTTTTCTAGTCCATCCTACAACAGGCCTTGGCAAAAAAGGGGGAATATTCCCCCTTTTCTGAGTGGTTTTTAAGCATCATCAAGCCAGCTTCTAATCCCAGAGTCAAGCCAGTGGAAATTCAAAGGATACTTGTCTAAAAAAAAAAAAAAAAGAAAGAGAGGTTTTATACATATGCTTCATTAAGAAGTTTGGGTTAACTCCTTTTTAATATTCTGCTTTTGACAGGTAAATGAGAACTGGGAAGGAAGGATTTTTTGCCTCTTATTCTGATGGCATTCCCCCTTTCTCAAAATTGCTTTTGAATTATAATGTAGTTTCTATTAAAAGAAATGATACTTTACTAGCTATTTACACAATCTTCAGGGAAGATGTAAACCTGCCTCCCTCTTTGAACTTGCTGTTTCTCTAGTTCTCTGAGGTTTGTTTCCCTCTAGGCTTTGATCAATTCACCTTCAAATGACCAGCACTAGACAACTGTATTATCAGCTTCAGGAATCTGACTCAACCCACTCAGGGGTCCTCAAACTACGACTTGTGGGCCAGATGTGGCAGCTGAGAACGTTTATCCCCCTCACCCAGGACTATGAAGTTTCTTAATTTAAAGGCCCACAAAACAAAGGTTTTGTTTTTACAATAGTCCGGACCTCCAATAGTCTGAGGGACAGGGAACTGACCCCCTATTTAAAAAGTTTGAGGACCCCTGCAAGATCGTCAACAACTCAAACTTCTCCAAATGAGATCCTGTTGGATGACCCAGCTCATCCCTGTAGGGTGACCCATTTTCAGCAGGAAATTGTTTTAGAAGATGAGATCATTGCCCCATATACCACAGGACTTTGGGCTCCACTGGTTTGAGGATAAACTGGAACTGGTTGGTGAATGGTCACCAAATTTCCAGTGTCTGAGTAATTTCCTTGTAAAGAGTTCATCGATCCTGTGAAGGGCAGAGATTATATAGTATTAATGCTACTCCCCTGCCACAATAGTATTTGAGACTTAAGATGGGGACATTGGGTTAAGATTTGAGGTAATGTTACTGAGAAAACCCCACAAATAATTCAGTTTGATGCTTTGAAATTATAGAATTATAGAGGCTTGACTAGCCATAGCCAAGCCAAGTAGTTACAGTAAGTATTTGTGTCCTAATAGAGAAAGAATTTTATGGAACTGCCTGTCCAATTTGGAATAATGTTTGATTTGTTACAAGGGTTGGACATTTAGAAAATGCAAATCAAAGAGTAACTTGGGAATAGATATAATAGGTAAAGATCTCTTAGGAAGATTTGGAATCAAGTCAAGGACTTAAGGCAAACTATAGACACCAATGCCTGAGTAGAATTGGTAAAATACTCTGTAAATAGTCTGAACAAAAAGCAATCTCTATGTTTGTGTTATAGGTTCCCCCATACCCAGATAATACTATTCCCTTTGTGAATGGAAAAACATGAAAGTAAATTCTTCCTGTTCCCAAAACAACATTACAATGCTTTGTTCTCCTATTCCCTTCTGTGAGGGAATAAACCAGGCTATAATAGCCCCTTAACTCTGGAGATCAATCAGCTTGCCTCTCATGGCAGAATGAAAGATTCCAAAATTTAGGGATTATAGTGGTATATACCTGAATCTGGGATGTAACTGAGGGTAACTGTGGCCGTTTCTCAGGGATGAACATACCCCAACCTTGGGTGTTATCGTGGAGGCAGTTCCCTGCTTTGCCTGGGAACTGAGGGAACGAACATCTGTACACAAATCAAATTGACTATTCCTTTTACCCTGGCATTTGATGAAAAAAGTAAGACTGAATCATGAAGAATTAAGTCAAGGATAGTAACTGATGAATTCAAGGCTAGAAATCTAGTTCTGGATTTGAGATATTCCTACTCTAGTGGGTATATATTACTGGGTAAATTACACCAGAGAGGCTGTGAAGGGAATAGCACAATGGTAGATGCTAGTAACAAAATGGCATGGAAAACCAGAATGAATATGGACATTGCTAGTAGAAGAATGGCAGGAAGAGAAGGAATGGAATTGAAGGTGGTTTTACTCCTACGGATGAGGAGCAAATGATGAGGCTAATGGTTGTGAAGCCGTGAGAGAATTGGAGTGGAGAATCCCTGTTGGTCGGAGCAGGTCCAATGAGAAAGAATTTGCAAACCCAAAAATCTGTGGCAAAAGAGAATTTTATTGGAACTGAGAAGCCAGCTTTGTTAGAAAAACAAGACTGCTTAGTGGCAAAAGGTTCTGTCAGGAAGATAACAAAGGTTAACACTGAGAAGAGAATATTTTCAGTGGTCCAAAGTCTTGGCAGTCAGCTTTGCTAAGAGAGCTTCCTTGACAAAGCAAATTCCTGTTTCAGACTTCTGCAAAGATTTGGGGTTCAGAGTTGTCTTTTATTAGCAGTCTGAGGCTCGGGCTTCAATCAGTGCCCCAAGCCTAGATTTCCAGTTGAAAAGAAATTACTTATCTTGGAGTTTCAAGTCATTCAATAGAATTATCAGGCTGAGATCTCCACCTGAGTGAGACCACTTAACTTGAGGAGGGTGTTGTCTAGGAAAGCTATGTTTTTTTCCAGAGTAGAATGTGAGATACTGAATCTCCCTTCTTTTACAGATTAAAAGGGACCCAATTTCAGGGTTCACCCCCATCACTACTACAACCCTATCTGAAGAATTAGCAGAGGATTCAGGGATTAATTATCCATCCTGGGGAAGGAAGTCTGTTCATGACTCATTTGCTCAGGGAAACCCCCAACAAAAGTATTCTTTTTTGCACTTAGGCATCTTGGTGGCTATGTAACTTTTTGGGCAAGTTCCTTAACCTGTCTGCCTCAGTTTCCTTTTTCAATTGTAAAAAGAGGATCATAATATCATCTATCTCCTAAAATTGGAACAGACCTAATCTTGGGAGACACCAAGATTACTCCAAAGGTGATTTTCTTGACTTTATTCAAATCACCTGACAACTTATCTCTATTACTTAACCTCCCTAATGAGTAAAGTGAATGAACAGTCCTATCTGCTAGGTGCCTTTTGCCCTAAGGCTCTTGGTACAGTACCTGGCACATTGTAGTTGCTTAATAAATGTTTATTGACTAAGTGGTCTCTTATTCTTCTTCTTTGAGTTTATGCAGAACTGAATAATTTAATGCATTTTGCCAGTTTAAACTCAAATTTAAAGAGCATTCATAAAGAATGTCAAAAATATGATGTGTATTTAAAGGAAGTGATTCGACAAAAGAACTGAAGATATTCAACTATTCAATTCTTGTGACTGACAGTAAATCTTTCAGTTGTAACAGTCATCCTAATTTAATCATTCTAAATGGATTTGCTTCTACCACTGTATCTGAAGGTTTTTATCTTTGCATTTGTCAAATCATTAATGTCAATATTTTTTCTAGGTTCTAAGGCTTCAAACATTTATTGAACAAGACACTGTTGTAGGCCCTGGGGATACAGAGCAGTAAGTTCAGTGATTCAAGGCCATCCCAAAAACTTTGGATGTAAAGCATCTTCAGTATCTAGAGAGAGAACTATGGAGGCTGAATGTAACTCAACACATGAATGTAACTCAACACATGCTATGTTTACTTTTTTGTGTGTATGGTTTTTATCCTTTTTGTTTTGATTTTTCTTTTCCCAACATGCCTCATAAGGAAAGATGTAAAAAAAAATAATAATGTACATGTATAACCAAAGACCAAAAAAATGTTTTTTACATGTAACTGGGGAAAATAAAAATTAAAAAACAAAAAGAAGAAAATGCAGTTTAAAATAAAAAAATTAAAGAAGTCAGTTTCTAGTGCTTGGGTCAAAGGTCTACATATACAAAATGGAATGAAGAATGGAGACAATTTTCTAGATAATTCAATTAGAGAAAAGATGATTTGATTATTTGGACATTTCAGGGGAAAACAAAGTTTTGGATTTAATTGTTCAGATATGTTATCTTTGCCAAAAAAACTCCAAATTGGGTCACAAAGAGTAGAACATGACTGAAATGAATAAACAATAACAATACTCAAATTAAATCATAAAGTGTCTAACCTGCATTGTCAGAGTTTGTTAACCTGGGAGTTCTCCAAACCACTGAAATCATTCAGTCAAACATTTACTAAGCACTAGCACTGTTGTGCCGTTCAGTCACAAATCCAGTCCCTATCTATTCACAGGCAAGAAGTACAACTAATTTTTCTCTTTAAATATTTCTATACAGCCAAAGATATCCCTCTCTCAGATTCTCAGATGGAAAAACTAAAATTAAATGACAATATTTCAAAAATATATTCCATGTAACGATTTCCTAACATTATAGTACATACTAATCCTAAATATGAGTACCATATAAATAATGTACGTTACCTGCGCTAAAACTGGTATCTTTTGTTTACGTTTAGATACCGGTCAGTTATCAATTTCTGTTTCCCTTTTCCGTTTCCCCTTATAGCATTCCGGGATTTGTAGTTTATGCTTCAACAACAGGAATTCTGGGAGTTGTAGTTTCTCTATTCCCCCTCCTTTTCAATGGCTGCGCTCTTATAAAGGTAAAGTCTCGGTTATTAGTTGTGTTTCTACTTTTGTCCTTGTCACTTATAATACTCTGGGGCTCCATCTTTTCCCGCCGTTCTCTCTGGGGGGAATGAACTGCCAAAATGACCCCAGATTTCCAACCCAATAGCCTTGAAACTTGTGGGGATCAAAGAGGGTTCTGGGAGGGCTCCCCAGAAATGAAAGTGACCCTTTGATTTGATGTGAGAGAGAGCTGTTGAGATGGCGAGGATGGCTGTCACTTAAGAGGTCTGGGGCCCTTGCCACACTCTGGAGCAGCTCCCCTGTGTAATTTCCCTTTTCACGTGTTAGTTTCACAAGAAGGACTCGGAAAGCTTTGCAGAGGTTGCATTTCCATTGCTTCAGCTTTTCAGGCTCCAGAAGGAAAGTTAATTACTTCATGAGTGGGACTGAAAGACTGAGTGATTTCTCCTCCTGGGGGACCTGCCCGCCTCTCACTGCTAAGAACACTGCATCTCACGCCAGCCTCTTGCGGATGAGGCTCCCCTCCTGCACACATGAAGGGCTTAAGCTTGGCTTGTCAGAAGTGATGCAAAATGGGCTGTCCGCACCCAAGCATCCTGCTGTAGGACAGCCTTGTATTCTTTAGAAGCAGAGGTTCTCTATTTAACGTGTATAGGCCTACTTGCCATCTGGGGGAGGAGGTGGAGGGAGGGAGGGGAAAAATCGGAACAGAAGGGAGTGCAAGGCATAATGCTGTAAAAAATTACCCTGGCATGGGTTCTGTCAATAAAAAGTTATTAAAAAAAAAAATAGAATCAGAGGTTCTTCATCTAGTTGGGGGCGAGTACGGGAGATGCCAGAATTTTAAAACAAAATCATAATTATTTTAATATAATTGGCTTCCTTTGTAAAGCCTGCACATTTTATGCAAAATAGTATTCTGAGGAGTCGTCTATAGAATTTCACTCGACTGCCAAAGAAACTCTTAGTTCTAGATTTTAGAATAATTATAGTAGCTTATGTTTCTCATCAGTGAGGTCTCATCCTGACTTTGAGGAGTCTCTAGGTCTACAATCACTCCTGAAAACCTGAAATAACATTTTAAAATATATGGTTCCTTCCTTTTTTTTTTTTTTTTTTTAACCTCTGGTGCAAGCGATTGTCTAAGAGTTCTTGGGACAGAGCTATTTACATTTACTTGAGGCCACTGTAAAGCAGCCCAGAAATTTCAGCTGTGGTTTTGAGTAGTTTTAATTTTCAATTTCCTGCTAGTTCTTTTCCATCGTTGGTTATAGGCTCCTTCTAATGAAATTTAATTAAAGATAGTAGTAATATGAAAAGAGCTCTACGCTTGAAATCAGATAGCCTGAATTTGATTGAGTCTTGTAGGTACTTTAAGCTTTTCTGAATCTCAATTTCCCCATCTTTAAAATTGGGAATAATAGTTCAGTCTACCCCACAGAGTTATTGTGGTAGTCAAATATCTGTTCAATCAATTTGTTCATTAAAAATAATTTATTATGTTGATTGCTTTGCAATATATAGAGTATTCCATACATATTACCTTTTATGTATCATATTATGTAAATATAATATATAAACCATTATATAAATAGGAGCTGATACTCTATGTTAATCACAGAACCCTACGTAGTTGATTTCTGATTAACTTTGTATTTCTGAGTTATATTTTTCCTGTGATTCAAATCAATTTGCTTTTGTCTATTAACTCCATCAACATATGAATTCTGGGTTCCAGATACAATATATTTTTCTTATTTTATCCATTTCCATAAAATTTTATTCTTTTTATTGTCCTATGAAACCATTGTGTTATACATAAGTTACCTATTATAGTAATAAGTGATAATTGCTCCTACACAGAAAATCTTCAAACTTCATTATTAACAATTTTTTTTTCACTCACTAGTCTCAAAACATCCTCTACCAGGACTATTTTCACTAGAACTTTCTTCTCTATTGACTACATTCCGCCTAAGAACTGGGAACTCTTACAGTGGAAAAAGGATAACAGAATGGGAGAAATTAAAGAAGCAGAAAATCATTACAATAAAAGGGAAAGAATTCTGAACTCTGAATTTGAGTTTTTTGTATACTACATGTCAAATATTTTCCAATTGTTCACCCATGCAGTAAGATCCAGTCTTTGGAATTTGGAGGTAATTTTAAAATAGCTGTTTCTAATCTTTTCTGCTCATTAGTTTGTTAGTGAGAATCACTATAGAAAAAGTGTTATTTATAAACCTCATAACCCTAAATAAGTAGTCCTCTTCTATCAGTAGCCCTAATCATTTGATTAAGTTGATTAGCAGAAATGGGCAGAGAGAAAATGAAGTTGCTTTCAATCAATTGATTACTCCCATTTTACTACTTGAAGTATGAAGGAATTATTTTAGGGGTTGGTAAGTATTAAGACTTTAGGTGGCAGAAACTAGAAGAGATTGTTGAGATCCATTTTGTTTTGTAATTTTCTTGCTAAAGTAATAGAAGCAGTAGATTTTGTTTCAGTGATTGTACTTATAAAATTTCAGGTGCTGAGATGAATCGTTACCTGAATTTTTGGATACTTTCAGCTAATTATTACCAGCAATGTCACTTTTACCATCTTTCTCATCTATCCAGAAGAAAAAGGCTTAACCTAAAGCAGTACATTTTTAGGCCAAATTGGAACCATATATATTATTCTCCATTACAAAGAAACTGGTCAAGGCAATATTGTCAGCAAAATACCAGGATACTGTGGAAACATAAAGCACTACAGAAATATGTGGAGGACTTGAGTGGAGAATATCAGAAACTTGATGGATTATTGCATCATATTTCTGTGAGTGAAGGTGATCGAAGGACTATGAGTAAAAGACATGCTGAGTTGGCTCAGTTTACCACCATCTATAAGGAAATTCAAGAGTCTGAAAAAGCAATTGAAGAATTAGAATCAATGTGTAAAAGTAAGTAAATTACATATATATGCACAAATATATATTACACATATGCATTATTATTCTTATCACATCATTTCTTCAAAAAAATTTCAAAAGTCCCTGTTACATATTTTTAAATGATTTTTATTGTCAATTTAACACTTAGCTTTAATGTTAATAAAACATTTTACAAATCTTTATCCTCTCAACAACTCTGGGAGTTTGATTTTCATCATTTTACAATTGAGGAAACTAAGACAATCAATTTAAATTATTTGCCCAGAGACTTGGCACAACTAATGTCTGAAGACCCATCTGTAGTTCTATCCACTATTGCCTTATATAGTCAAATATAGGACCTTTTGAAATTTATTCTATCCACTGTTGTCTTATATAGTTTTAACTTTAAATTAATTTAAAATTTTGAATTTTTAAATTTTTTAAAGCCTCAAAGTACCAAAATTATTAAAAGCTTCTAAGATAAGTGGAGAGAATATAAATTCTGACAGGAAAAGGCATGTGTTCTCTGATTAACACATTAAGGATATGCTGTGACTTACAGGAATCCAGAAGACCTGAGTTCAGATAGGATCTCAGATCTTTACTAATGGTGTGACCCTGGGCAAATCTCTTAATCTGTTTGCCTGTATCCACTGGAGAAGAAAATGTCAAATCAGTTCAATATCTTTGCCAAGAAAGTGCATAGACAAGTATTGACCTACTATAATCCACAATCACAAAGACTTGGATGTTACTAAACAACAACAATGCATTGTCTGTCACAGTATAAATATTCTACATTACCTAATGATAGTGCTGATGATTACTGTAATAAAATTAACATTTTTCTGAGTTTTCCATTTAGACTTCATGCATTATAACCTGGGACAACCAAACTGTCACATTTACCAAGATTCAGAACTACATAAATATTGCATACTTTGTGGTCAACCAGTCAGTTCCTATAATTGACTCTATGATTTAAGCCAAATGAATGAAAAAAAAGCATTTATGAAGAGCCTGCTACATGTCAATCACTATGGTAAATCCCAGGGATACAGAGAAAGGGAAAATCAGTCTCTGCTCTTAAGGATTTCACAGTCTAATGGGGGAGACGATATGTAAATAACCACGTAAAAACAAGCTCTATACAGAATAAACTGGAGATAATTTTGGAAAGCATTAGTATAAAGAAGCAGAAAAAGGCTTCTTGTAAAAAGTGGAATTTTACCTCATACCCAAAGGAAGGCAGAGAAGCTAGGAGGTAGAAATGAGAAGGGAAAGCACTATAGGCATAATGGACAGCCATAGAAAATGCATGGAGTCAGGAGAATATTTTATACAAGAAATATTGTGGATTGTTTAAAAATTTTATATCACTGCAACATATCTAACATATATAGGACTGCTTACCATCTAGGGGAGGAGGTGGAGGGAGGGAGGGGAAAAATCGGAACAGAAGCGAGTGCGAGGGATAATGTTGTAAAAAAAATTACCCTGGCATGGATTATGTCAATATAAAGTTATTATAAAATAAAATAAAATATAAAAAAAAATAAAATAAAAAAATAAAAAATTTATATCACGGCCCATTCAGAAAAATGGCAAAGCACAGATGCTGCAAGTTTAGATATTAATAAGGACTGGAACTTGGGAGCCTGATAATAGCTATGTAGAGACAATTTGGCCAAAATGGTGCTATACTGAAAGGTGGGAGAAATAGATTTTGTTTAGTCCCCGTTTTAGGATCTTGGGCAAGTCCCCAGAAAAGACTTATTGATCCAGTCCAAACTCTTCATGCTACATATAGATAAGGAGGCTGGGGGTCCTAGAAGGTGAAATTGTTTGCTAATCTTTCACAGTGAGCTAATAGCCAAACTAGAATTAGAATTGGTTTGATAGGTTCATAGTTGAGAAATGGAAGGCGTTTTCCAAGTCCAAACCCTTCATTTATAGATGAAAAAACTGAGACTTAGAATCGATTAGATCTAGGTAGAAAAGGCAGAGCCACTTGCACCCATGACCATAAGTTAGAATCTCCTTCATGTTACAGATGAATCGAGAGGTCAGTGACCTGCCCAGGATCAGACAACAAAATAGGTGTCCGGGGGATTTGAACCGGACCTTCCCCATTCTGAGCCCAATGCTCCAGCCTCCAGCCTCCAGCCTCCAGCCTCTCTTCTCAGAAGCTCTTTGATGGCATCCCTAGCGCCATGTTGGTCACTGCTTTCCACTGCCCCATGCTTCCTCCTTGGGTTCCACATCTTTACTATGAAGAAGTTGGACCAAAAACTTGTAACTAACATTTCTGTTGTTGCTTTTTAGGTTTAGACAAACAAGATGAGAAACAGCTACTTGAACTTGCTTTGGAAGAAAGAGAAGTCATTAATCAAAAGATCAACAGGTTGTGCAGAGAGGTAATCTCTAATCTCATGGACATCACACAGTTCAGTGCTTTTACTAAGAGTTCTTGACTTTGGAGTTCATTTTGTCTTACAGAGACTGCATGATTTTATGTCATTTTTATCGCTATTCTCATCAGTAATAATAACAATTGGTCATATTTGGTACTTGTAGGTTTGCAAAGTGCTTTACAAATGTCTCATTTTATCTTCACACCAGCTCTAGAAGCAGGTACTTTTACTAATACCTTGTTATATTTGGGAAAGCTGAAGCAGACAAGGAAGAAGCAACTTGGCCAGTTTCATGTAGTTATTTAGGATCTGAGGAAGGATTTAAATGTGGGTCTTTCAGACTCCACATGCAGCTCACTCAAAAGGATAAAAGCAGGACAGTGGGGATGGATTTAGTACAGTCTAGTGGAAAGAGCAATGGATTTTGAGTTGGAAGGCCTAGACTTGAATCCTGACTAGGTCATTTACTACCTGTATGAGCTAAGCTAGAGCATATCTTTGGTCCATTTTTTCAACTGTAAAGCAGACTGCATCAGAATAACTCCAAGGACCGCGTCCTCCCACTCCCTCCTCAAATTTACCAGTAATGAATCCCTTCTTTTTCAAGAGCTGGCTTGGCTTAAAAAAAAAAAAAAAAAGAGTAGAAAATATGATCTGCTGCCCAATGGCCGCCAACCTACTTTTATTTCCCATCAAACTAGAAGTCCTGGAAATGGGATGAAGTAGAGATAGCAGAGTTAATTTATTATTATCACAGATTTAAAAATGAGTATAAAATCAAGACAGTGAAGATTTCTGGCTTTCAATACAGTGTTCTTTACAGTGTGGTTTACAATTTAAACTCTATAATCTCGAAAAATAGCTGGGAGAATCTCAATTACTTCTGGTAGCTCTTATTAGTTTCATTTGGTAAGGTGACTGGGCAGCTGTGAAATGTTTTCCCTTCTGCTCTGGTTTTTTTTTTTTTTTAATTAGGGTTTCTCCATTTCTAGTTGTACCTCAGAAATTCTCTTTTTGAGTCTGAGGGTAGATTCCAAGAACTCTTTTCAAGCAGAAAGTAAATGTGAGAAGAAGTCAAGGCAGGGTACCCTGATCTCACCCAGGGGAAAAGATAATGAACAGTCATATTAAAAAAGTCTTTATCTCCTCCAGGGAAGGGTTTTTGAAGCTTTATTTTTTTTTCCTTTGGGTGAATGAAGCTATCGTTTTGGAAATAATTATAATAAATCCAAACTAAGATTAATTGAATACAAAATTTTGTCTTTTAAACCAGGGTCTTAACATTTGAGAAAATTAAAATGAGAGAATAGCAGGGAAAGAGAATCTCTTGAATTCATTGTCAATGAATTGTCAATGTGAAATGACCACTTATTTCATATTCAGAATCATCTTTATCACAGTCTATTTGGCATTTAGAAATAATGAACCCTAGTTACCTTACTAATTAAGTGCTTTGAGATTATTGTACAGGACCTCTTAGGTGCAATTATTTGAATAATTAATTCAAATTAATTCAAAACATTCACTTTGAATAAGTGAGTGAGGGAAAAATAGACATATTCATAGCACACAAAAATTACAATGTGTTTTCCCCATCTTTTAGCTTTTCCAGTCTCTAGTGCCAAAGGAGAGAGATGACAAGAATGATGTTATTTTAGAAGTAACATCTGGAAGAACAACTGGAGGTCAGTAAAATCATTTCATGGAAAAAATTCAAATTCTCAAGTATCAAGTATTTTTCTTTCATTTGTCTTCACTCAGACTTTTAAGATATCTCTTTGAAGGAAGGTAAACTTTTAAAAATTAAATACATGCTTTAAAAGTTTTTTTTTTTTAAACTAATGGATGCAAATCAAGGCAATATGTGACTTGTGAAAACTGATGTGAAATACATTGCACAATTTCTTCCTATGTTTCAGCACTTTAATATATTTAAAATCAGGTTAAGGCAAGCACCAAAGGCACCTTTAAGGAGGGATCAAGAAAAATATCATATAGTGGTTTAGTGCCTTGTTTTCAGAGCAGTTTTATAATAAAGGGGTAGCCTGAAAGGTGAGTGGCAAACAAGGAAAGGTAATGGCATCTGCTTTCTCTTGGGCTCTGCTGGATTATGCTCAGGAACTGGAGCTCAGCTGTAATCAGTCAGTGATAGTTGATATAGTTGACCTTAAGAACACTGGAGGGGAAGAATGTGTGAAGGATGAAGGCAGAAGTCTACTTGATTATCCTACTGAAATTATTCCCTAGGAAAATACCAAATTGCCCCATCATTTGGGGGAAGTTAAGCTGAAATGACACATATAGAACTCTGCTTAAGTAAAGTGCCTAGGGGGAAAGTCCCTGTGAATTTTATGTATATGGGTGTGTAGGTGTGGGATGTATATATAGATATTTAGATATATCTAAATATAGATATAGATACACATGAGAGAGAGTACTGACTGAATTTTTCTTCAAGCCTACACTTTTTAGCACGTTAAGTTTTCCCTCCAATTCTTTTTTTTAATTGTTTATTTGTGTTTTTTAAAAAGCACTCCAGATTTTATATACACTAAAATTTAGATTGAATCCTTATTTAAAGAATAGGTTTTTTAAAAAAATGACCTGATTTATGGGACTTTTTTCCAAGGAAGAAAAGGTGAAGTAAAAGGAGGAAGAAGTTGTTCTGGAGGGTAGGACAAAAAGAGTTTCCTAATTGACCTCCTACAAGATTCTTAAGTCTTCCCTGTTTTATTTGCCCTAGTGCCTTGCTTTGTTTCACCAGTGATGGTGGCAGAGAAAATAAACAAAGTTTTCCTATCTTAAGCCCACCTAATACTACTTCTTACAGAAGCAAAAGAAACTTTAAGGGCTTCCCTTTCAGATGTTTCCCCATTATTTACCTTTTTTTATTTTCTTTTTAAAAATCTTCCTATACATATATTGAATTTAACATTTCTTTTAAACATGTTTAATATATAATGGATTACTTGCCATCTAGGTGAGGGGGGGAGTGGGGCGGAATTTGGAACACAAGGTTTTGCAAGAATCAATGTTGGAAAATTATCCATACATATGCTTTGAAAATGAAAAGCTTTAATAAAAAAAAGAAAAAAAATTATAATAATTATTTTTTGAGAACATTGGTTTCACGTCCCAATAATCATCACTTTGCCACAGAAGCCAAAAAACACTGACCCTGTTTGATGTGTGTTCCATTCCACACCTATTGTTCATCACTTCTTTCCTAAGAAAATAAGACATGTTCCCTCTTGAAGCACTATTCCTCCAGTGTATCTGATTCTATTGTTTTTGTCACATAAAATTTCTTTTTTTAAAAGCTTTTTATTATTTTATTATTTTAATTTTCCAATATTGACCCTTACCAAACCTTGTGTTCCAAATTTTACCTTCCTTCCCCTCACTCCCACCCCTAGATGGCAAATAACCCAATATATGCTAAACATGTTAAAATAGATCACATAAAATTTCTAAAACTTTAACTTGCATTTTAAAAACCTTTCTCTATGAGCCACCTCTGAGTCCTGCCTGTTCAGTCACTGTGGAAAGCTAACAGGTACAAAACCAACAGCAGAAATAGAGATAATAAGAGCTAAGACTTGTATAGCATCTGCTATGTGCCAAACACTATGCTCAGAGCTTTTACCCTTTGCTGTACCTGACAAAGGTCCAACCAATCTGTAAAGACTTCCAGGCTAGTCCCAGTAATTTTTTTTTTCCCCTGAGGCAACTGGGGCCAAGGGACTTGCCCAGGGTCACACAGCCAGGAAGTGTTAGGTGTCTGAGGTCGGATTTGAACCCAGATCCTCCCAACTTCAGGGCTGGAGGTCCTTCAGCTCTCTCCACTGGGCCTCCTAGCTGCCCCCAGCAATGTATTTTTGATATGCAGAGCTTAGCCCAGTACCTGGCTAAGTGCTTCCAACAGGCTCATTGCCTTGACTTGGTGACTGAGAGCCAGATTTTTAGCCATGGCCAAGGTCATCTTTAAGACTAGAGAGACTGCAGTCTGCCCAAGGGGCCCAGAACTCACACCAACAAAACCTTGGGTCCTTTCAGGTAAGCGGGGACCGCAGAGGAGGAAGGTATGAAAAGCTCCGGTTCGGTTTGGTTTTTCCTAAAAACTTGTGCTGCTGCTGTGCTTTTTTTTAGGTGATATCTGCCAACAGTTTACCAGAGAAATCTTTGAAATGTACCAGAGCTATTCCTGTTACAAGGGTTGGGACTTTGAGACTCTGAACTACACTGCAGCTGACTATGGTACGCGCTATTGCTCCTTGGAGTCTGCCCCCCTCGCTCTGATTTTTATCATCACCTCGACTTGAACAATTTTTGAACAGGAGAATTACAGAAACTTTACAGAACCAGGAGAAAACATGACTCTTTCCTTCTAGGAGTTTGTCGTTTGAATAGGAAAGACATTAAATAAGTATGAATTGAATGCCCAGTGTGTTTGACGCTGGGCCAGTGGTTCTGGACATAGGAATGCACGCGTGGACAAGGCCGTCCCTCTAGAAACTTAAAATTCAATTAAAATTTGTCGGACACCGTCTGACTCTGTGAGTCTGGACAAGTCACTCGCCTCGCAGAGCTCTAGGAAATTCTGAGTCTGAGCCCGCTTGTGCCCGCCTGTCCACCAGCTGGTTCTGGACAGCAGACTGGGCGGGTATCTGACCATCGGCCTGCTCCTCCCTGTGGGCCCCCCGGGCTTCTCCCAAACAAAACACCACTGCCCATTAGGTACTGTCCTCCCAGTTAGAATGCAGGCTCCTGAACCCGGGGACTGTACGGCCTCATTCGTATCCTTAGCACTTTGCACAGCGCCCAGTCCACAGTCATCTTAGAAAAGATGCTGATTTGCATGGATAGTGGGAGTTTCTTCTTGAAGGCGGGTCCTACGATAATGAAATCACAGGGATGATAATAATGACAGCAATCATTCAATCATTTATATAGTACCTACAAAGTGCCAGGCTCTTTGTACTAGTACTAGTACTAAGCACTTTGTAAACTTTTTCTGGTTTGAGCCTTACGTCTCTGGGAAATACATGTGATTATTTTCCTCTTTTTACAGTTGGGGAAACTGAAGCAAAAAGAGGTCAAATGGCTTGCCCGAGATCCCACAGCTAGTATCTGAGCTTTCTGACTCCAAGCTTCGTGTTCTGTCCACACACCACTAGCTAAAATCACAGCTCCAGTTCCTATCCCTATCTTTTGTTTTATTTGTGGAAAAGAAGACTAAACATGAAACTATGGTGAATAATCCTAGACATAATTATAAGCTATGTACTGAATTGTATATGTGAAATAATAGCAATACTTAAGTTAAAATTTGGCTTCAGACATTTGCTAATTGTGGGACCCTTTGTTAGCCTCAGTTTCTTTATTAGTAAAATGGAGATTATATAGCACTTACCTCCAAGGATTGTTGCAAGAATAAAATAGTTAATGTTTATTTTTAATGTGTTTTGCATACCTTAAAAAACTATATTTATACTGGTTTTGATGATGATGATGATGATGGTAGTGGTGGTGGTGGTGATGATATTTGTAATGACTGAAGAAGTCAGCCCTAGCTAAATGCTATTAATTTTTCTCTTGATCTAGCTGGAAATAGAGGGGCAGCCAGTTGATGCAGTGGATAAAGCACCAGCCTTGAAGTCAGCATGACCTAAGTTCAAATCTGGCCTCAGAGACTTAACTCTTCCTGGCTGTGTGATCCTGGGCAAGTCACTTAACCCCAATTGCCTCAGCAAAAAAAAAAAAAAAAAAAAAAAAATATATAGCTGGAAACAATCAGGAATTGATTGTACTGTAGTTCATTTAAAAGTTTTAATTCTTATTAGATTAATTGACATTATCAAATAGTGTTACTGAGCATCCCTCTTGCATCCAAGTCCCCTGTCAACAGAGCAACTCCATTCAGACAAAGCCCTGGCTTTTAAGGGTTTATCATATACTAAACTAGATCTTAAGTAAGAATTACTGAGATGTCAAATCAGTGTGCTTTTAGAGGTGAATTAATGCATTTCCTTGGAATTTTTTTGTATTTGAAGGTGGCTTGCACCATGCAGCAGCTCGAATTTCTGGTGACAGTGTCTATAAGTATTTGAAGTATGAAGGTGGGATTCATCGAGTTCAAAGAATTCCTGAAGTTGGCCTTTCCTCAAGGATGCAGCGCATTCATACTGGAACAATGTCTGTTATTGTTCTTCCTCAGCCAGATGAGGTAACCTCACTATGAAGCCAGTCTAAATAGACATTATGTACAAAATTTTCCTTTTTTGGAGAATTGGTTGTTTTCATGATCTCAAAAAGTGCCCCATAACCCAAAGGAGAGCCTTCAGCTTTTTCCAATGTGAAGGATATTGTCAGTGAGCCAGGAAACATTTGTGAAAGGCTCAATATATGTGAGGCACTGTGCAAAGTTCTCAGGGTGCAAATCAAGGTAAAATTATGATCTTTATCTTCAAGGAGCTCACGTTCTAATGGGGGAGACAACCAGCAAACAGTTGTAAACATACAAGTTCTAATCAGTGTAAAGGGGAGGTGATCTCTGAGGGAAAGCCATAGTGAAGGGAATGGGGAAAGCCCTTTACAAGAAGGTGGGACTTGAGCCCAGTGTGGAAGGAAGTCAAGGAAACTGAAAGGCAGAGATAAGGAGGGAGAGAATGTCAGGCACAGGGGACACTTTATACTTTCTCAAAAGCTCCATATTAGCCTTTATCATTTTTATTATTTTATTTTTATTGTTATTTTATATTTTTAAATTTTAAATTTTATTATTATTATTATTATTTTATAATACCAGGCTCTATACAAACCCTAGAAGGCTAGAAAGTCGCCAGCGGGCCACATGTGGCAGCTGAGGACAATTATCCCCCTCAAACAGGGCTATGAAGTTTCTTTATTTAAAGGCCCACAAACCAAAGTTTTTGTTTTTACTATAGTCCGGCCCTCCAACAGTCTGAGGGACAGTGAACTGGCCCTCTATTTAAAAAGTTTGAGGACCCCTGCTAGAGAGGGTTGTGATCTGCTAGGTGAAAAAATTGCACATCATTGAAATTACAGGGTTATTTTTAAGCATTGATGCAAATTTCAGCCTTTTAGATTGGGCAAATCATTTAATTTACTTTTTAAAATTTAATTCACTTTAACTTAATTTATTTTAAAAAATTTTTGAAGTATTTTAGGGTTTGTTTGTTTGTTTGTTTGTTTTTGGGGGGAGACAGCTAGGTGATGCATTGGATACAATGCTAAGCCTGGAGTCAGGAAGACCTGAATTCAAATACTCAGAGATTTATTAGCTGGGTGACTGAGCAAATCACTTAATCTCTGTCTGCCTCAGTTTTCTTTACTGTAAAGTAGGGAAAATAATAGCATGTCCTTCCCAGAGTTGTTGTGAGAATCAAATAAGATAATATTTGTAAGAGCTTAGCATCTATTAGACACTTGATAAATGCTTGTTCTGTTGTTCTCACCTTCTGTTTTGCATCACTATTAATATAAACCAGATATGGCTCCCTTTGTACTCCCTTGTAATAAAGAATAGTATATACAATACTCCATACCCATAGTCTCTACCTCTTCACTGAGCAAGGTCTGTGTTACCTGTTTTCCATGATCAAGATTAATCACTACAATCACTCAGAGTTTGCTAGCCCATCCCCTTGAAGATTACATCAGGAGCTTTCTAAAAACCCCTAACCCATTTTTCTTTGATGGTTATAATCAGGTAGAAAAACAGTTCCTTTTATTACTTTCTCTAACTTTTCAAGAAGGAAAATATCAGTAAGAATAGTCAAGATTTTATCTCTCCATAAATCTCATCTTTCTTAATGTGAATTTCCTATTATTCAATTTTGTTCTATCCTTAGTCTGAAGAATATTTTCTTTATTTAGAAAGCAAATAAAATAAAATTTGTCTAATTCTACTTTTTCTCTCTAGTCCATTATCATTATTCCATCTGCCCTGAACAATGGTCTATTCCTTCTGTGACTTTCACAGTTACTTATATGCAAGCATATAATTATAGGTCAGAAACACAGTGACCTAGTCAGTCTAATAGAATGAAGGCTACTTGGCCAAATAAGTATCACTAAGACTTAGTTGGTTGGAATTTATGACTATAATTTGGCTCTGGAAGGTTTTATGGGTGCATGTATATCAAAAGATAGAATAGATACAAGAGATGGGCTTTTAGAGTAGCATAGTATATTATGACTATCTCCTTCTTAGAAGACATGTTAGAACTTGAGAGAGAAACATGAAAAGCATTTGGGTGAGGATTAACAGGGTAGCAACAAAAACGCTTGTCACAGGAGTATTCTGGAGACTGACAGAAGAACAGAGTGAGATGAGAAATTTGGGAAAGATTATAAACAATATTGCGTGTTACAGTATTGAAGTGTCGGAGCATCAACTGATGTTCTGTCTGCCAAAAAGCAGAGGAACTAATCAATTTGTGACTTGCCTTAATGATAAATTCATCCTTTAAAAGATAGAAGAAGTAATGAAGGGAATGGCTATGCTATTCTCAAACCCGACCAAGAGAAAGAAACCTATTTTTGAATTAGGAATTATAGTGGGGGGGCACATGAGCATCCCCTCATAGAGTTATGGATTGAGGGAGAAGCTGGTCATAATCTCCTGCTCTTGAGATGTTAGAGCCAATTCCAAAGACAGGCTAGTGGAATCCAGTGATATACTTTTGCAGGGCAAGTTGGCTAAAAAAAAAAAAAAACAACAACAGCAGAAAGCTCTCAAAAAAATAAATTCTGAAGACAAGCAGAAATAATTTCTCAACAGATAAAAAAGAGGAGCTGGTTGAAAAGGCGGATTTGCATAAACTGGACAAAAAAGTAGCATCAAAGTAGATTGTAACCTATTCATCCACCAAAGCAGTTCTCTGCCCATCTTGTGCCATTCTTGTCATATCCTCCTATAAATCCACCACATTGCTTTCCCCAGTATCTGGGGAACCAGCTTCTCATTCTCTTGCTATTGGGTGGATATTAGTTAAGCCTGTTGAGACTTCACTGGTTATTCCTTGCTCTTGTTGCATGATTGGCTTACCTTTTTTTCCTGGGATCATAGAATCATAGATTTAGAGCTGAAAGGGACTTAAGAGACCATCTAGTTCAACTCTTTGATTTGATTTGATTTGATTATTTTATTTTATTTTATTTTATTAAAGCTTTTTATTTACAAAACATATGCATGGGTAATTTTTCACCATTGACCCTTGCAAAATCTTCTGTTCCAAATTTTCCCCTCCTTCTCCCCACCCCCTCCCCTAGATGGCAGATAGTCCCATACATGTTAAATATGTTAAAGAATATGTTAAATCCAATATATGTGTACATATTTATACAGTTATCTTGTTGCACAAGAAAAATTGAATCAAGAAAGGAAAAAAAAAAAACCTGAGAAAGAAAACAAAATGCAAGCAAACAACAACAGGAAAGTCAATTATTTAATTTTATAAAATAACTGAGAAGCAGAGAAGTGAAATTACTTGCATGCAGTTAGGAAAGGGCAAAGTCAGAATTTGGACCCAAGTCTTCTAACTGAACCCAGCACTATTTCTACTGTACCACATTATTTACACTGCTTCTGTATTTTCATTTGTAATGTGTTGTCAATTGTTTAGGATGTTCATTCACCTCTTTATTATCCTTCGGGTTACTCTTAACTTCAATTCTTTGAAAGAGAAGAAAGGGAGAGGGAGGAAGAAAAGAAGGCAGAATGAAGGAAGAAAACAAGTATTTATTAAGTGTCTATTATGGATTTTAGATATAGTAATATCACTAGAAGACTATTGATATACAAAAATACTTTGATATTTAGGAGTATAATGTAGTATTCTTCATTATAACTTTGTAAAGGACAGAGAAGCAAAGTTTATGTAATATTAGATTAATTTGATAACATTCAAATTTTTATTTTATTTCATTTATTTATAATATAAATTGCTTTATGAATCATGTTAGGTGAGAAAAACCAGAGCGGGAGAGAGGGAAAAAAAAACCAGAAAAAAGAAGTGAACGTAGCATATGTTGGATTTAGTCTCCTTAGTTCTTTTTCTGGGTGTAGATGGCACTATCTATCTAAAATCTATTGGGTTTGCTTTGAATCACTGAACCACTGAGAAGAACCATATCTTTCATAGCTGACCATCACACATTCTTGTTATTATTGTGTACAATAATAGAACAGCACTGGTTCTGCTTCTTTCACTCAGCATTAGTTCTTGTAAATCTTTCCAGGACTTTCTAAAATCAGCTTGTTCATCATTTTATATAGAGCAACAATATTCCACTGCATGTACTATAATTTGTTTATCCATTCCCCAATTGATGAGCACTCAGTTTTCAGTTCCTTGCCACTACGAAAAGAGCTGGGTCCTTTTCCTTTATGCTTTCCTTGGGATACTGACCCAGTACTGTCACTGCTGGGTCAAAAGGTTTTATAGCCCCTTAGGTATAGTTCCAAATTGCTCTTCAGAATGGTTGGATCAGTTCAAAGTTCCACCAACAATCTATGTGTCCCAGTTTTCCCACATCACCTTCAACATTTATTATTATCTTTTCCTGTCAGCCAATTTGATACCTGAGATTTGCTTTAATTTGTATTTCTCTAATCAATAGTGATTCAGATTATTTTTTCATATGACTATAGATAGCTTTAATTTCTTCATCTGAAAATTGTCTGTTCATATCCTTTGACCATTTATTATTTGGGTTTTATTCTTATCTTGTGTTCTTCTAAATTTGACAAAGTTCTTTATATAGTTTAGATGAGACTTTTATAAGAAACACTGTAAAAAATTTTTCCCAGCTTTGTACTTCCCTTTAAATCTAGTTTCTATTGGTTGATAACATTCAAAACTAACATCACTAAATAGCAAGAAATTGGAATGCAATGCTTACGGTAAAAAAAAATTTTGTGGATTTTTTTTTCTTATTAGTCTCAAGTAATGGTAATAAATTACTTTATTGCAAAGCATCAGTTTACTGAAAAAGTTTTAGTAAAAAATTATTATTATTGGGCAGCTAGGTGGTGCAGTGGATAGAGCACCAGCCCTGAAGTTAGGAGGACCTGAGTTCAAATGTGGTCTCAGACACTTAATACTTCCTAGATGTGTGACCCTGGGCAAGTCACTTAACCCAATTGCCTCAGGGGAAAAAAAAGAAAAAAATTATTACTATTATTATTATTACATAGAAAATCTCATTAAGGATAGCACTTATAAATGTCTTTGATTTTAGATAGACATTAAAGTGGAACCCAAGGACTTGCGTATAGATACATTCCGAGCCAAAGGAGCAGGAGGGCAGCATGTTAATACAACAGACAGTGCTGTACGAATTGTTCATATTCCCACAGGTAAGTATGTCTTTGTTCTTTTGGATGCTATACTTTTTTCCCAGTTAGAATTCAGTGAATTCCCAAGGTATCTGAGCTTCTATAAAATTCTCTCCTATTAATTGAATTCAACAAATATTTGTTTGTTTTTAATCTTTTTTTAAAAATTGTTATAGCTTTTTATATACAAAACATATGCATGGGTAATTTTTCAACACTGACCCTTGCAAAACCTTCTGTTCCAACTTTTCCCCTCCTTCCCTCCATTCCCTCCCCTACATGTTAAATATGTTAAAGTATATGTTAAATATAATATATATATATATATACATATTGTACAGTTATCTTGTTGCACAAGAAAGATTGGATTTTGAAAGAAGATAAAAATAACCTGAGAAGAAAAAAATAAAAATGCAAGCAAACAATAACCAAGAGTGGAAATGTTATGTTGTGGTCCGCACTCATTTCCCAGTGTTCTTTCTCTGGGTGTAGCTGGTTCTGTTCATTACAGATCAATTGAAACTGATTTGGATCCTCTCATTGTGAGGGCCACGTCTATCAGAATTGATCACATATAGTATTTCAACTAATATTTATTAACCACCAAGGGTGATCAAGGCATGGTACCTGACACTATCCAGAGGAGGAAGTACCTTTACCAGAGATACAGACAGGATAGATGCCTGATCAGAGATCCACAAAGGCCCTTTAAATATTGAAGGATTGACCAGGCAACATGGGGATAAAAAGGCAGTTTAAGCAGGGCTTAAAAGACACAAATCTTTCTGGTAGTTATTGGAGTATGTCTTACCATAGCTGCTTGACTTAGCTCCAAATGCCTCTTCTATACCTTTCCTCTGATCGAACCCTAAACTTTAGACTTCCTAGAAATTCCTCCTTAACAAGGATTAGTTTGGGGTTCTTAGCTTTTTTGTGTCATAGATAGATACCTTTAATACTCTGGTGAAGCCAGTGGTCTCCTCAGAATATTTTAAAATGCATATAGCAAAATAAGTAGGAGATCAAAAATCAGTGAAAATAAAATGAAATAAAATAAAGTGAAAATAAAATACTGTTTTTTTCTTAACCAAGTTCAAAGATTTCCCCTAAATCTCTCAAAAACTCCACTATTTAAACTGATCAAAGGTTAAAAACCCCAGGATTAGTGTTATCTTATCTATTCCCTAACCGTGGACTTAGACCTGTCCCAAATTTGAACAAACGCCAACCTTAGACAAGGAAAATGGAAGTCCTATGATGGATTCACCATCAACACAATCTTATTTTAATCTGACTTTGGTCTTGGCACAGATTATATGTTTATTCTCTGTAAACTTCAGCCTTCTAACGGCTGGACCGTTCCACACTTCCTGCCCGACTTCTCTGACATAGACTCTGTGTCTGTTTGAACCCCAATAATTGTTGGCTCCTGGAGCCTCAGCCAACCCCATGCCCCATTCTTGCATAGATACACGCCCCTGATCATGGAGTATTTTTAGATCTTGGCTAGCAGCACTCACATTCCAGCTTTCCTTTCCCTGATGAATTGATGTCTTGCTGTTACACCTCCTTTTAGATTTAAGCCTTCATGATCCACCCTGGGAATACCAGTTCCCTAGCTGTGATCTCACATTTAAATCCCTGGCTTTTACCTAAACCTGCAAGGTGGCCTGAACTCTGTTCCTAACTTTCCTGATTTGTTTCCTAATTCTGGAAGTTCCCAGGCTTTGCAAACAATTTCTAATGAATATTTATTATATCATATATGATACGTATTATGATTTTAATTTTAGGTATTAGAGAATATAGGCCTGGAAGAGTTCCCAGAAATCATTTTGTCTAACACTTTTACTTTATAGAAGAGAAAGTAGAAACCCAAAGACTTTAACTTTTCCAAGTCAAAGTTAATTGTCTAAGTGAAACTAATCCCCATTTTCCAAATTCATTCTCTACCTCCATGTTTTAAAAATTATTTACTTTCTCTAAAAAAGAAAAATTCCTCCTTTTAGGGAAGTTTTACCAATATTTCAATGTCTGCTAGCCCACATATTGAAGCTCTTGGCCAAATATTCTGAAGTACTGCAGTGTTTATCATGAAATAGAAGATTACCTTTTTATGCGTTTTTAAGGTTCTAGGGTGGGGGGAGTATCAACTATAAATTCTCCCCCCCAGGCATGAAATAGTAGAACTCCAGCTTCTGGAATGAGTCCTGTATGTGAAGCTAAAAGAGCTGGATTCAAATCTCTACTCTGCTATAACTACCTATAAGATGATGCACAAGTCATTTTCCTTCTCTGTCTCCAACCCCTCTTCCCCCCATCTTTCTTCATCTATAGAATGTGGTTCTTCACAGCCCCAAATTCCTTATAGGCTCAGGTACTATTGGATCTCCAGTGCCTGACAATTCTCCATCTGACTCTTTTTCCCTAAGTATACTATAGGAGCAGGCTGAAATGTTTGTTTAGGCTTAAGCAGGTTGAAAAGATTAAATTTAAACTGTTTTGAGAACAGTTAAGTGATACAATGGATAAAGCACCAGTCCTGGTCAGGAGTACTTACAAGTCACTTAACTCTGATTGACTCAAAAAACCAAAACAAAATGCAAATCTTTTTAAAAAAGAGTAAGTTTTCCTATTTATAATTCTTTATATATATATATATATATAGTGCCTGTCTTAATATTTTATTTTTTTAATTTTCAAAACATTTGTACACATAATTTTTCAACATTGATCCTTGCATAGCCTTGTGTTCCAAATTTTCCCCTCCTTTCCCTTCCCCCTCTCCCCTAAATGGCAAGTAATCCAGTGTATGTTATACATGTTAAATATATGTTAAATCCAATATATGCATTGTTTTAATATTTTAAGTAATTAAGAATTAATTATTCTGAGTTCCTTTCATACCATTAAAATGTAAAATTTGAAGAAGATCCATTTGGTCTGAAAATTCTCTCTCTTATTCTCTTATGTCTTATAAGATTTTCTTTTTTAATTGCTAAGTAAATACCTGTCACCACTTTTCTGGGCAGTGAACAAGAAAGGCTAACAAAAGTATTTTTCACCAAATCTCCTTTTTTTAGATTCCTTACTGACCCAAAATTTTCAAATGTCCATAGCTCTCATTATGGATTTTTAAGTTTTTTTTCTTTCCAAAGTCATCTGGTCCTGATAATAGTACTTGGGGTGAACTTTCCCTCCCAAAGATGACATTTATTTCATTTAAATGAATACTCTAAACATTTGTGGATTGTAAAAGTATATTTAGATGGCTTCTGAGATCCTCCTCTCTTTGGAAATAACTAAGTTTTGATCAGTTTGTACTTGAATGAAAAGAAATGGATATCTCTGGGGCTTTAGCTGATTCACAAGTAAGAACCAGCAAGGTTCAAGTAATAAGAAATGGAACTTGAAGTCAAGGAAAGTTCATTATTCTTAAATTTTCAAAAAAAAAGTTAAAGGAAATGTACAAATGCAGAAGTTTCTTTTTCTTTTTCTTTCTTTCTTTATTTAGGCTTTTATTTTCAAAACATATTCACACATTTTTTCAACATTGATGCTTGCATATCCTTGTGTTTCAGATTTCCCCCTCTTTCCCCCCATCCCTTCCCTTAGATAGTAAGCAGTGCAATGATATGTTATACATGTTAAAATATATGTTAAATCCAATATGTGTAAACATATTTATACAATTCTCTTGCTGCCGAAGAGTTTCAATTAGCCACGTGCCTGTGGCAGGCAAGTCTGACTATGTCTGTAATCCAATACTATGACCATATGATAGGGAGAATCTAGGACAGGGGTTAACTTTTTTGTATGTAATGGACCCCTTTGGCAGTTTGGCAAAGGCAGAGGCAAAGGAGAAGGTATTTTCTCAAATGGATGTCTTCTCAAAATGTTTGTTTTTAAATTTGTAATTGTAGGCAATGTTAATTTTCTGCTGGAGTTTAGTGAAAATAAATATTTTTTTCATGTTAATGAATTCCCCTGGAATTTCTCCACTGGGGGGATTGCTGGATCCCAAACTAAGAAGCTCTGATGTAGGTGCTGATTCAGAAAATAAGGGGGAAACCTTAGTTCCCTAGTAAGAGTAGTGCTGGCCACAAGCAACAAATTATCAACATACTTAGAAAAAGGAAACTAAATCATGCAAAAAATGGAATGTCCTGTGTCCAGAAAAACCTCCAGCAACAGGATCACTGCCAGGTCAGTGCCAAGAAGCGATAAAAAGGGCAGTAGGAGGAGGAAGTAGGTGCAAAATGAAATATGACACATCTTGAAGACAAGAAGAAAAAAAGATGAGCATATCTGGGGTCAGACACTGGGATCTGGTTTGATGAAGACCCATTCCAACATACACTGCCCATATTGTCTGTGGCTTAGAACTTAGATTAGCTTGAGTTACACAGATCAGAACTTTATGTGATAGGGTTTCTTTTCATACTTTCCCCCTTATTTTCCTCCTTTAGTTTATTTTTATTATTATATTTAGTTTATTTTTTTTAACTTCTGCTACTTAGACATGAACTTTAAAAAAGAGGTGTTTCTGTTTTTAAAGTAATTTTTTATTATATTTTGTTTTTAACGTCAATTTTCCCTGTATCCATCTCCCTCCTTCCCCCCCCAAGAATTATTCCATATAAGAAAGTATATCATTTTTAAAGAATATAAAGAAGAGGGGGGAAATCAGCAAATAAAATCTTTGGTACAAATTAGTTTTGGGGATATTTAAATTGTCATGGGGAACAGAGAACATGTCTGAAATAAAATAAATACATTAAAAAATAATCTGAAAATATATGCAGTGTTCCACAGCTAGATATCTCTCCTTCTTTAAGGGAAGGGAGGAGGTATTTTCTCAAATCTCTAGTTTAGAGCCATACTTATACTTTATAATTTTGCAGTATTCACTTTGTTTTGTGGGTGGTTCTTTCCATGTACGTTTTTGTAGTCATGTATATTGTTTTCTTGGCTCTTCTTCACTTCATTAGTTTATGGAGATCTCTTTAGACATCCTAATCATATTTCTTATAGTTTCTTACAGGGGAATAATTACCCTACATTCATGTATCCCATTTCAGTTAGCCATTCCCCAATTCATGAGCATCTAGTTGACTTTCAATTCTTTGCTAGATGTTTTTTCTTGTATTAATAATTGTATTTAAGATGTGAGAGGGTCCCAGGGTACTCAAGTCAATTTGAGGAAACATATGAGGTGTGAAAATGTAGATATAAGTGTTTTCCCAGTTCCTGCATGGGGATTCTATGACATGACATATGTTTGTCTCTTTCTGTTTCCATTGGGCCTGTGTGCATATTGATTCCAGCCAAAGTCTTTCCCCCACCTTTATTATCTTAGAGATTTGTTATGATTGGCCCTAAGACAGAACTAAGAGAAATGGATAGAAGCTGGCAAAGAGCAGATTTCAGTTATATAGAAGGAAACGCTTCCTAACTATCTGGAAGTGGGATGGGCTCTCTGAGGAGGTAATAGGTTCCCTGTCACTGGAGAGCTTTTCACTGAAGATGAACACTCATTTGTGAGCATAGGATTTAGAACTGAAAGGTTCCTGAGAGATCCTATAATCTAATCACTTCTCTTTATAGATAAGGAACTCTAGGTCTCCTCCCAGAGTTGCTCAGGAAGTATGTAATTGGAAAGGAGACCCTTTAACTTGAAATAAGAGTACTTTCCTGTGGTGTTGTTCTTTTTCTATAATATGATGGCAGTCTCTGGGAGCAGGTTTCTTGGGGAGGTTTCCTGGAGGCAGCCTTAGTTTCGGTCAAATCAATAATCACTCCAAATACAGCCAAGAGTTAAAATCCAGTCCTTTATTGTGTCCTTAAAAGTCTTTTGCTTTAGCCCCTAGCTTCCTCCCAATGTCTCCAGCCAGCACAAAGGTGGAATATGGAATGACTCTGTCTCCGCCTCTGAGAGTGGGCTTCTGTATGTGGTCCTGACTTATATGCTGTACACTGAGTACACACCAATCATTATATCACTGGGAAACCATTATTTGTTGTAGGATTAAATCAATTCTAAACTAGTTTTAAACATAGTCTCCTCAATTCCTCTTAGTACCTTGTTTCAAGTTCTGGCCCATAACATCTCCTTGTAGGATCAGATCAATCACACTGAACCATGCTAAATTAGAGAATTATTGTCTCTATCAATTCTAATGACTTAACACTTTGTAAGGATTCCAACACTTTCTATTCTGGTTTTCTAGTCTAAAGCACCAAGCAAATTATTATAACATGCTTAATATGCATGTGGCCATTATTTGCTTCTGATTTTTCAGGATTAGTTGTCGAATGCCAGCAAGAACGATCACAGATCCAAAATAAAGATACAGCTTTGCGTGTCTTAAGAGCTAAACTCTACCAGCAGACTGTTGACAGAGAACAAAGCAAAAGACAGAGTGTTCGAAAACTGCAGGTAAGATATAGATAATGAACTTTTTCCTACTGCATAAAAAGTTAAAACATTAAAGTCTTTATCATGTGTAATACTTTTTCCATATTGAATGTTGTCATGCTCTGATAACAAGAAATTTTCTACTTGTAAATAGTATAATTATATGCTATGCTATATAAATATTGTTATATATCATATATCATATTATATCCATAACAGCTAGCCTTTCTATTTGGGCAGCTAAGTGAATCAGTGAATAGAACATCAGGCCTGAAGTCAAGAGAACCTGAATTCAGACCTCAGATACTTATCAGCTGTATAACACTGGGAAAGTCATTTAACTCTGTTTGCCTCAGTTTCCTCATCTGTAAAATGAACTACAGAAGGGAAAACCACTTCAGGGACGTCTTTGCCAAGAAAACCCCAAATAGGGTCACACTGGCATATTATGACTGAAATGACTGAAAAGAACAAATCCCTCCTAGGAATTGCCCAGGATTGAAAAGTCTGCTTTCATCCAAAGGAGATAAAATATGCTTCTTTGCTAAGTGCTTTTTATCCAGACTATGTTGCCTTTCTCTGACCTGAGTTATTCCTTAGCTGTCCAGAACTGTTCCTGTATTTCTGCTAGTTTGTTTATTAGGGAGAACTGCAACCTGATGATGGCTCCTGTCATAATAGTAGAAGGAGGCTACTTTTTCAAACTTCTTTTTCCCTCCTTATGTTTTTTTTTTAAAGCTTTTTATTTTCAAAACATAAACATAATTTTCAATATTCACCCTTGCAAAATCTTGTGTTCCAAATTTTTACCTCTTCCTTTTCCCCCAACCCATTCCCCTAGGTGGCAAATAATCCAAAAAATGTTAAACATGTACGATTCTGTACATATTTATGATGAAGTTTTTATTGCCAGAAGATAATTTTTTACTGACACAACTCAAAAAGATTTTTCAGAGATGTAAAGGGATTGATGATTAGTAGAGGGGAGTGCCCCTGCTGATGAAATCATAGATTGTATGAATTATTTAAACAGAAGTTTCTGCATAAATAATTTTAATTCTTTTTAAAAAGAAGTTAACCAATCCTTATTTTTGTCATATGGGGGAAAAAAGGTCAAGTTTGTAGAGATAGGTTTTAATTCCAATTCTCCTACAATCTTGATATGTGTGACCTTGTTAATGGCTTACCCTCATTAAGCCTCAGTTTCCTCATGTAAAATTAATAAGTTGAATTAAGTGATTTCTAAGGTCCATTCAAGATTTAAGATTTGGGGTTTCAATGTACCTTTTTGATTTAAGTGCTTTGGAAAAGAAAATCAGTTATAAGGATTAGACAAATTGTAGCATATGAATTAAGACATTGATTAATGCTTGTTATGACACAGGTGGGAACAAGAGCCCAGTCAGAAAGAATTCGGACATATAACTTCACCCAGGACAGAGTCACTGACCATAGAATCTCTTACGAAGCTCGAGATATTAAGGTATTTCCTCTGAATTTGCTTTATTTACTCATTTCCGGTTAAAAACAAATAATTTTACATGGCTGTATTCTAAATGTTAACAAATTATCTGATCATAAAAAAGGGAAAAGGTCCCATGTGTGCAAAAATGTTTGTAGCAGCCCTTTTTGTGGTGGCAAGAAACTGGAAACTGAGTGGATGCCCATCACAGTTGAAGAATGGCTGAATAAGTTATGGTATATGAATGTTATGGAATATTATTGTTTTATAAGAAATGATCAGGAGGATGATTTCAGAGAGGCGTGGAGAGACTTAACATAAACTGATTGATGCTAAATGGATCTAGTAGAACCAAGAGAATATTGTACACAGTAACAAGATTATACAGTGATCAATTCTGGCAAATGTGGCTTTTTTCTACAATGAGCTGATTCCGGCCAGTTCCAATGATCTTGTGATGAAGAGAGCCATCTGCAGCCAGGGAGAGGACTATGGGAACTGAGTGTGGATTACAACATATCATTTTCACTTTTTGGTGTTTGCTAATATTTGTTTTCTCATTTTTCCCCTTTTTGATCTGATTTTTGTTGTATAGCAAGATAATTGTGGAAATATAGAATTGGAAAAAAAATTATCTGGAATCAATATGCCAATTTGTATTTACAGTCCCTCAAATTTGTGATTTTCAATTAGCTCACAACTAGGACTTACTTTGAGAGATATCAAGAGTCAA
Source organism: Antechinus flavipes (assembly GCF_016432865.1). Classification (NCBI taxonomy): domain Eukaryota; kingdom Metazoa; phylum Chordata; class Mammalia; order Dasyuromorphia; family Dasyuridae; genus Antechinus; species Antechinus flavipes. The sequence goes on from NC_067400.1 coordinate 90,166,806, forward strand.
AGTAAAGCTTACATAATTTTTTTTTTTTACTCTGAGACTGGGTCTCTGTCTCACCCAGGTTGGAAAAACAGTGGTCACTCATGCGATTAGTTAAGAAGTTTTATCCTATCCCATTTTTCTGCCCTGAACTGGTTCACTCTTCCTTAGGCTGCTTGATGAGCCTCTGTTTTTTGTGGGTTCTCGGTACCTGATATTAGTGCTGGATACCTGATCTCAAATGATTCACCAGACTCAGCTTCTGACTGACTCAGACTCAGCAGCAGTAATAATTACAGGTGTGCACCCACCGTATCTGGCTCAGTGCTTCATTTTAAAGTTATCAGCCCTCTTGTTTAAACAAACCTGTTTGTTGACTCATATAAAGTTGTTATGTCTCCAGGCTCTCTTTGTTTTACTTCTTTACCAATACTAAAACTTAACACTGTGAATTTTTCCTCAGGGTCTAACAATATGGGGAGAACTCAAGGCTAAAGATATCTCTAGAAAGCATCACAAATACTCAAATAAAAATTATCATGTAGATAGTTTTGTCTGCTGAATTGACTAGTATAGACTCCTGTTCAGACCATATTTAAAAAAGGAAATGGATAGGCTAACAAGGATATAATCTTTCCTTTAAACAATTTATAACCATCCTCTATTTTTATAAGTACTTTTTATTCCTTAGCTGTATCTGCTTTTAGAAAAAAATAATTTAATTAACATATCTTCTCTAACTGCTCAAGATATTTATGTATGTGTGCATGTATACACATGTAACATGCATATTATATACATATATACATACACATGTTGTGTGCATATCATTTCAAAGTTTCCATTCTGAAAATGACATGTGTGAATATATATATATATATGAGAAATCAGTGTAAATGTGACATACTCATCTCCATTTCCTTCTGATGGTATAGGTCACTCAAGTGAATAAACTGTAGTTTACTTGTCCATGTGCTTCGCATGATTGTATAGTTGGGCATTAGCCAGTAAGGACATGTAAAATGTTTGCACAAATCTATAATTTATATAAGGTCATCATTTGAATAGGGAATGCTCTTAGAATCAAAGACTTGGCCTCTGTCTTCCTATTCCTTCTTAAATTCAGCAGAGAAGGTTTATAAATTATTTTTGAAATCTTCTGATTCAAACAAACCATGCAAATCCAAACTAACTGCAAATTCAGTTTATAAGGAATTAAGTACCTATTATATGCAATAGATTGTGGATTCAGAGTGCTGTTTAATCAAATGAAATAATGCAAGTAAAAAAGTATTAGAAATTATAAGGTTTCATTATTGTATGTTTATGTATCTGAATTTAGATGATAAGACATTGTGCTCTTGGAATATTATATACACTGGAAAAAGTTCAAAAGTAAGCATAAAAGTGGGTGTATGATTGAAGGGAAATTGCAAAATATCTGGATCTACTCCCCTTGGAATAGAGATACAATGGAAATGAATCCTAAGAAATCTGAGAAATAAAAGATGTTTTTGGTAGAAGTGAATGTAAGGGTTTAAGTCTATTCAGAGGCAGAATCATAGAATGTTTAAAAGTTGGATAGATGCCTAGAGCACATTCATTTTCCAGATAAGAAACATGAGATTCAGAGAAGTTAAATTACTTGTCCAAAATTAACAGAGGTAATTGGGAGAAGAAAAATCCCAAATGTTCTGAGCCTTATGGCCACTATCTCTCACCTTTGATTCAACAGTAATGATCTTCAACTATGCAAGTCATATTTTATTTTAGTCACTTATTGAAGGGCCTGGCATCTTGGTATATGGTACTATTTGTTGATAAATTAACCAGCACCAGAAAAAACTGACTGATAAACTAGACAATTTATAATTTTTTAAAGACTACTTAAATTTCAGATTTTTTAAAGCACTTTTGAACTAATGTTCCTTCTGTAATTTTACAAAGCTGTAGTCACCTTTATTCATAGTTTCTTCTTGATTTTATGTGACTAAACAGATTTAAAAAATCATTTTGTCACTTGATCCTTCTCTTTAATTTTTACCTTTTTCTAATTCACCAACTTTTCATAAGTAACTCTCTTTTTCAGAATAATTAATACTTATTTCTTTTGTCAGGAATTTCTATGTGGTGGGAGACCTCTGGATATGCTGATCCAAAGACTGCTAGTGTCAGCAAATGAAGAAGCCCTTGTTGAAATTTTGGATAATCACTTTAAATCTTTTGAAGAAAGGAAGTAAAATAAACTTTGTTAAAAAAAAAAAAACAAAAAAAAAAAAACAAAGAAACTTGGGTTGGTTTGTTCAGTTCAATTATTTGGTTTGTTTTTTGGGTTTTTTCCTCAACTCCTCATGACTCCATTTGAAGTTTTCTTAGATTAGATTTAAGTTAGAATGCTTTGCCATTTCCTTTTTTACTTCAGACAAACTATGTTGGAGTTCTTGTTCTTCTCAAAACACAGCCGATTTAGCTTAGAGCCCTCCAAATGTCTCAAAATCCAAAGGTTCTGTCCTTTAGCCTCTGCCTCTGCTTTCTTCAGCCTCCAACCAGCACAGAGATGGAATGAATCTCTTGTCTCCTTCACTTGGGGCTCGGCAGCTTTCTGGTGAGTCTTTCAGACCAGCTTGGTCTCAGTGGGGGAAGTGCAGGAGCCCAGCCACCAACCACAGTGGTGTGAGATGAAGATGAATCTGGTTGTCCGCTGAACTCTCAACTCGTAGCTTTATCCTCTGAAAACTCTTCTTCTGCCACCAGCCAGCCAAATAGAAAATATTCTCCCTTGCCTCGGAGAGAGGGCTTCTGGCGTAATTCAGCTGAAATCTCCCAAAGTACTCTGTGTCTGCACCAGAGTGCTCCTCTCCAACCAACTGAACTCTCTTCTTCGACCAGCCAGCCAAGTGGAATATATTCTTTTTTTTTTTTTTTTTGCATCCTGGCTCAGATACTTTTTTTTTTAATTTAAATTTTATTTTATTTAATAATAACTTTGTATTGACAGAACCCATGCCAGGGTAATTTTTTTTTTTACAACATTATCCCTTGCACTCACTTCTGTTCCAATTTTTCCCTTCCCTCCCTCCACCCCCTCCCCTAGATGGCAAGCAGTCCTATATATGTTAAATATGTTGCAGTATATCCTAGATACAATACATATTTGCAGAACCGAACAGTTCTCCTGTTGCACAGGGAGAATTGGATTCAGAAGGTAAAAATAACTCGGGAAGAAAATCAAAAATGCAAATAGTTCACATTCGTTTCCCAGTGTTCCTTCTTTGGATGTAGCTGTTTCTGTCCATCATTTATCCATTGAAACTCAGGTCTCTTTGTCATAGAAATCCACTTCCATCAGAATACATCCTCATACAATATCGTTGTCGAAGTGTATAATGATCTCCTGGTTCTGCTCATCTCACTCAGCATCAGTCCATGTAGGTCTCTCCAAGTCTCTCTGTATTCATCCTGCTGGTCATTCCTTACAGAGCAATAATATTCCATAACATTCATATACCACAATTTACCCAGCCATTCTCCAATTGATGGGCATCCATTCATTTTCCAGTTTCTAGCAAGTGGAATATATTCTTGAATAGATCTCTCATCACTGGCCTTATATCTGACTCTTCTGAGAGAATGGGATTAAGGGTTTTCTCCCATAGTGCTCTCTGGTCCTAAGAGCTTTAAGGGAGGTGGGAATTCACCAAGTTACAAAGTTTACTTTGTGAATCTGGCATACTTGTGAACTCCGATGAGTAAAGGTGTAAACACCTTCTTGTAAGATTAGATCAACTCTAATTAGTTAGCAGTTTGTAAAGATTCCAACAAAACTAGATTAAGTGACTTGTCCAGGGTCTCACACTATTGCCTCAAACCACAATTAAACTCAGTAAGAGTTGTCTTAAGACTCTAGAACTGGTACTCTATCCACTGTCACTTAGCACTTAGTAGGTTCCTCTAGCCAAGCCCAAGAGAAATATTCAGAGAAAATGCTGCTAAAAGGTCATTTTATTTCTAAGTCATTTTTGTTTTCTTTTTGGAGCCAATTACACTTTGAAACCATTTCTTGTATTTGACATTCAAATTATTTAAAAGTTTAATCTAAATCTTTGTTTTTTCCTGAGGCAATTGTGGTTAATGACTTGCTCAGGATTACACAGCTAGGAAGCAGTAAGGGTCTGAGGTTGGATTTGAACTCAGGTCCTCCTGACTTCAGGGCAGATACTCTATCCGTTGTGCCATCTAACTCCCCCTCTAAATCTTTTAAGTAATCATTCTAATACAATTTTACACATACTTATTAATCTACTGCTAAAATATTCAGAGAACAATGCTAAGAAATATAGGAGATATATACCAAATAAAACTCGAACACTTTATTTTTCTCCTGCCTCTAAGAAGCTGGTGCCTGTCTTCCATATTACAGCCTCCTCCTCTGCCCAAGTCCTCAATCCCAATTCTCCCCCATCTCTTCTGAAAGCTTGCCCTGTCATGCAACCAATTTTAACAAACATTAAAAATCTATATAAAGATTTTCCCCTTAGTTTTGTATTTTCCTTAATCTTGTTTCTGTTGGTTTTGTTTGTGCAAATTTTTTTTAATTTAATGTAATCAAAATTGTCCATTTTGCCTTTCATAATGTTCTCTAGTTCTTCTTTAGTCATAAATTCCTCCCTTCTTCAAAGATCTTATAAATTATCCCTTATTCTCCTAATTTGTTTATGGTATCATCCTTTATGCCCAAAGGTTTCATTTCTAGAACTGTGCCAAATTTATAAGAATGACTTGTAAGTCATTCCCCAATTAATAAATGGTCAAAGGATATGAATGGATAATTTTCAAATGATGAAGTCAAAGCCATTTATGGTTATATGAAAAAATGCTCTAAATCACTATTGATTAGAGAAATGCAAATTAAACTAACTCTTGAGGTATCACCTCACATCTTTCAGATTGACTAAGATGACAGGAAAAGATAATGATAAATGTTGGAGGGGTTATGGGAAAACTGGGACACTGATGCATTGCTGGTGGATTGTGAAATGATCCAATCATTCTGGAGTATAATTTGGAACTATGCCAAAAGGGCTATAAAATTGTGCATACCCTTTGACCCAGGTTTGTATCCCAAAGAAAACATAAAGGAGAAAGGACCCACATGTGCAAAAATATTTGTAGCAGCTCTTTGTGGTGGCAAAGAATTAAAAAGGATTGGTTGTCCATCAATTGGGGACTGGCTGAACAAGTTATGGTATATGAAGTTAATGGAATAATATTTGTTCTATAAAAATTGAACAAGCTGATTATAGAAAGGCCTAGAAATATTTACAAGAACTGATTTTGAGCAAAACAAGCAAAACCAGGGATATATTGTACACAATAACTGCAAGAATGTGCTAAGATCAACTATGAAAGCCTTGTTTCTCAGTGGTTCAGTGATTCAAAGCAATTCCAATAGACTTTGGACAGAAAATGCCATCAGCATCTGGAAAAAGAGACTGAATGTAAATCAACACACACTATATTTACTTCTTTTCTCTTTTTTATCTTTCCCTTTTACCGCTTTTTTCTGTCCCAACATGATTCATAAAGCAAATTTAAAAATAAATTTACTAGAAAAAATAAAATAAAACCCCTCAATTTATCATCCTGTATCTCTCCTCCTTTTCATGGACAGACTCTTAAGAAACAATTCTCTACACTCACTGCCTCCACTTCTTCAGCACCGGCTACTTCTCCATCTTTTGCAATATGGCTTCCAACCCACCACTATACTCAAATTGCTTTCTCTATATTCCTCATCTCTTAACTGCTAAAAACCAACGCTTTTTCCTCAGCCCTTGTTCTCTTTGATTTCTGCAATTTTTGATATAGCTGGCCACGCCTCCCTTAGTTTCTATGACACTGCTCTGTTCTCATCCTACCTGTATTACTGTTCTGTCTCCTTTAAGGGATCATTACCCCACCTCCTCTCTCTTTAACCCAGATGTTTCCTTAAGGCTCTGACCTGGACCCTCCTCTCTATATCTGCATATGTACATATATGTATGTGTGTGTTTATATTTAAAGGAGCATTCTTAGCTATCATATCTCAAATCCGGGACTGGCTGTTAGGGAATTTTACTAGCTTCTCACAGTGAAGCTAAATTCAGAATTTCCAAAAAAAAAAAAAAATTTAATTCTAAAAAATTTTAAATTAAGAGAAATCTTCAGAATCCAAGGAGAAACTTAAGCAGCTGCTTCTGGAAGGGAGGAGGAGGAGTTACTAATGCTTCAAGGCCTTTTCTCCTATTTGAGATCCATGAAAGCCACGGATCACCACCATCCTGGACCCCAAAGCAGTATTTAGAATCAGTAGATAACTTCATCGAGGGCGATTAAAACTAGAAAAATTAACCAAACTAACAGAAATTTTAAATATACCCTTAAAGACCCTGATGTTTTGTTATGGTGGACGTTTTCTGGAGTGACGTCATATTTAATGTCAGCTCTACCCCGCCCCTACTCAGAGGATCAGCCCCTCGTTTAAAAAAAAAACAACCATTTTTAAGAGAAACTCAACAAGCCAAGTGTTGCCAATAATAATGGCAACGTTCCACACCTAGTGTCTCTCAACTCTGTATTTTTTTTAAAAATTAGTTTTAATTAACGTTATAACCAAATGAAAGGCCCAATGTGGCGGGGACCTTTTCCACGAAAAGACCCGTGTACACAACACAATGAAAGGAAAACTCCCGACGTGCCCTCCTCTCCCGACCTTTCCTTGACCCCAGCATGCCTTGCGCCTCCCAGAGGCACCTGGGAACTGTAGTCTCCCGGGGGCCGCCCCCGTCACCAGGACAGCAGCTGCAGCTTTCTCTGCCCGCTGCTGCCGAGAGCGCGGGGGAAGAGAAGGAGGAGGAGAAGAAGGAGGAGGAAGAAAAGGAGGTGGGAAAAGAGGAGGAGGAGGTGGGAGAGAGACGCGAGCAAGAGAAACCTGCGCGTCCGGCTGGGGCGGCTCGGCGAGAGAAAGGAGTCAGCGGCAAGACTCGAGCAGGCACTGCAGCCAGCTCAGCGTGGTGGCGGCAGCTGCCCTCGGAGCGAGGAGACAGCCCGCAGAGCCAGTCCCAGTCCTAACCCCAGCCCCGGCCCGGCGCCCGCGCCTCCGCCACCGCCACCACGCAGTCCCGGGAAGAGCCTCCACGCCCCCGCCGCCTGCCCAACCCCCGTGGGGGAAGGCGGCCCAGGAAGATGGCCGGACCTTCGGTCTCGTCCTTCTTCTCCGGACCCGAGGAGCTGGAGGACACGGCCCACGCCCCAGCTCTGCTGGCCCAGCTCAAGTCTTTCTACGATGCCCGGCTGCTGTGCGATGTAACTATCGAAGTGGCAGCTCCCGGCGGGGGGCCTGGCGCAGGCCGGCTTTTCGCGTGCAATCGCAACGTGCTGGCAGCCGCGTGCCCCTACTTCAAGAGCATGTTCACGGGTGGTCTGTTCGAGAGCCAGCAGCCCCGCGTGACCATGCACGACGTGGATGCCGAATCGCTGGCGCTGCTGCTGGACTACTGCTACACAGGTCGCGTGTCGGTGAGCGAGACCAACGTGCAGCGGCTGTATGCCGCAGCTGACATGCTGCAGCTTGAATATGTGCGCGAGGCCTGCGCCGCCTTCCTCGCCCGCCGCCTAGACGTGGCCAACTGTGCCTCCATCCTCAAATTCGCCGATGCTTTCGACCACCCGCAGTTGCGCGCCAAGGCTTTGGCCTTTGTGGCCCGTAATTTCTCCCAGCTCAGCGGGGCGCCTCGCCCTGGTGGGGAAGAATCCCTGGCCGAGCTGAGCCTGGCCCAGCTGCAGGAGGTATTGCGCCTGGACAGCCTGGACGTGGACAGCGAGCGCATCGTGTGCACTGTGGCTGTGCAGTGGCTGGAGGCCTCCCCCCTGGAGCGGGGCCCCAGTGCCCCCGACGTGCTCCGCTGCGTGCGCTGGCTCCATTTTGGCGACCGGGACCGGGCCTACCTGGAAGGACTGCGGGCCAAACCCTTCATCAAGCGCTACTGCCCCGGGCTCATCGAGGCTGCCCTGCGTACTCGCTATGGGGATGTGATGGTGAAGACCCCACAGCCCGCCCTGCCGGCCCCGAGCAGCGCCACTGGTCCTGTGGCAGAGAGCCCGGCCCGCAGGATAGGCATGATGGCCAAAGAGATGGTCATCTTTTTCGGACACCCCAAGGACCCCTTCTTGTGCTACGACCCGTACTCGGGGGACATCTACACCATGCCATCGCCTCTGACCAGCCTCGCCCACAGTAAGACCATCACTTCCTCTGCTGTCTGTGTGTCCCCAGACAATGACATCTACCTGGCGCCCAGCCCAAGAAGCAGCTCTGGGTCTATAATCCGGCCCAGAACAGTTGGCAACAGCTGGCCGACCGCCTGATGTGCAGAGAGGGCATGGACTTGGCCTACCTCAATGGCTACATTTACATCTTGGGAGGCCGCGACCCGGTGACCGGGGTGAAATTGAAGGAGGTGGAATGCTACAGTATCCAGAGGAACCAGTGGGTTCTGGTGGCCCCGGTGCCACATTCCTTCTATTCCTTTGAATTAATCATGGTTCACGACTATCTTTACGCAGTCAACAATAAACGGATGCTCTGCTACGACCCCAGTCGCAACCAGTGGCTGAACTGCGCCTCGCTCAAACGCAGCGATTTCCAGGAGGCTTGTGTCTTCAACGAGGAGATCTACTGCATCTGTGACATCCCCGTGATGAAGGTCTACAACCCGGCCCGGGGAGAGTGGAGGCGCATCAGCAATATTCCCTTGGATGCGGATACCCACAACTACCAGATTGTCCGGCATGGGCAAAAATTACTGCTCATCACCTCCACCACCCCGCAGTGGAAGAAGAACAGGGTCACCGTGCACGAATATGAACCCAGTGACGACCGCTGGGTTAACATAGGTACTATGCTGGGACTTTTGCAGTATGACTCGGGCTTCATCTGCCTTTCTGCCCGGGTCTACCCTTCCTGCCTTGAGCCTGGACAGAGTTTCATCACGGAGGAAGATGATGTTCGGAGTGAATCCAGCGCCGACTGGGACTTAGAAGGACTCAGTGAACTGGACTCGGAGTCAGGAAGTTCCAGTTCCTTCTCAGAAGATGAAGTCTGGGTACAAGTGGCACCCAGAGGGAATGCATTTATGCAGCAGGGTTCATTTTAAAGATGTTGATTGGGAAGAATAGTTTATTGGTATGGAATGTATTTTAGTAGTTCACCCACCCACCCACCCACCATTTTTCCCTCTACCATCCAATTACAAAACAAGTTGAAACAGCTGATTTGGTTTAGTAGGGGACAGTGTTTGGAAATATTAATGTATTGTATTATTACAAGATTTAAGCATAAATATTTTAAAAACATTACAGATCAAAGAAATGCAACCTATTTACTAATTTACTGTGCTAAAGAAAGAAGTCCAGGGTTTACCTTTAATTGTAAAATGCTATGCAAAATAAGCTAGATGGTAAGGTAACAAGGCTCTCTGTTTTCTCAGTATTTAATCATCCGCTGTGCTAACGGATTGATTTGATTTTTGTTAGTATGTTTATGCTTTGATAAGCCTGAAGAATTTAGCTTGCTATTCATTTTAAAACTGTGAATTGCCATAAGCATTGTAACATTTGAAAGACTGGATTGTGATTTCATATTAGGAACCTGGTGGAAATAGGATTGTTGGAAAGAATGTTTAAAGGTATACTTTTTCTTTCAGATAATGAAAATAGTGGATTATCCAAAGTACCAATGTGATTTTTTTCTTAGATATTTTAAAGTAAAATGCATTATTTGAAATCTTAGATAAATTCCCAAAATTTAGGCTACAAAAAGGTGATTTTATTTGCCACAAAATTTAGAATAGACTTCTTAGTAGCCTAAAGAAAAAATCAGGACTCCACTATTTGAAAAGCAATTTGAGGATCAGTTGTGAAATGTGAAAGTTTGTGAATTTGCCAATGATACTTGCCTTCTTTAAAATGACATTCCTTTCCATTAATGTCTAGAAATCATTAAAAACCTTCCTAAACCAAAAATTAATTTGCCTTGTAAAACCTTGATATTTTGAACTATATGCTATACATATATATTATATATATTCAAATCATAGCAACAACTTTTTCACAAGACAATAGTTAGGGTATTTTGAATTTTATTGCAGTGGTCATTCCTTGAATTACCATAAACCTTATATACTTCCCTAAGAAACTTTGGATATAAAATTTTGGTGATGGCTTTAGAAAGCTTTTCAGTGGAAGATGGATTGTTACTTTATGGTTAATGTCAGAATATTGAATGTGAAAGTGTGTATAAGCTAAGTATTTTATTGAATTTAGTAGTAATTGTGACTATTGACTATAACATCAAGTGCCAGCAGATATGAACATTTAAAAAAAAAAAATGCTGTGTATAAGGCCTGTTTTCGTGTAGCATTGAAAAATACTCTACCAGGTTTGTAAAAACACTATAAAAGTTCTTGATTATCAGCTATGAGCTATTTTTCTATTAAAAGTTGACAATTTAAGAACACAAACTGGATGATGGAGTTTTTTTTTTTTTTGGATCCATGTTTTTCCTTTTAAGTATTTACTTGCAGACTTTAAAGGCTTAACCTCCAAAAGATTACATGTTTTGATTTTTTTTTTTTTTTTTTTTTTTTTTAGGGTATGTAGACCTGTTTTATGTTAATTCTGTGAACCATCCACCCTTATTTTTTTCTTTTATTCTTCTGGAAAGAATAATGTAAGAGAAACCCCAAAAGATAGATTTCTTTTTGAATTGTAAGAAACTCCTGAATAGACCTATGTGTAGTTGCTACTTATATTCTAAAGGCTTTTCTATAATTTAATTGAAAGAACATTTTAAGTCTTATAAATTATACGTAGAATAAATGTGTTTTATATATAATTATCCTCTTTTCAAAAATATTGTAGATTTTTACATAGGGGAGTCTTTGGTTACTCATTCTTATTCATGCAGTCTGCCAGAGGCAACAACTCACTACAGACTTTTGCCTTGGTCATGGACCCCATCTGGGACTCTTAACTATTCTTGCATCTTGGACCTCTTTAACAGTGTAGTGAAACTTAAGACCTCCCCCCTCCCCCCAAACAGAATAATATCTTTTTAAATGCATAAAATAAAATCTATAGGATTGCAAAAAAAGCAAAAATGCCAGTTATATTAAAATAGTCAATAGAATAATTTTTTTTAATTATAAAAACCACTTTAAAACTGCATCTTAAATGAAATTTGAAATCTTGACATCTTTATGAAAAGTCAAATTACAAGGGCTTATTTGAAAATAATCTGTAGTCAAAGGAGGTTTTAGTTTTAACAGTATAGCTACAGATGACTTTTTGCAATTGTGCCTCACTCAAATCCAGTATGCCTCTCAAGTCTTCTTCAAGAACTAAGGACAAACAAATAAGCTCTTACTTGTTAAGTCTGCCACTGAATTACAGGAAATGATTTTTCAACTGTGTAAACATATTTTTGGCAAGAGATTTGCTTCCAGCCAGGTCTAGCCTTTTGTTTTGAATGTTGAAACAAAATTAAAATGGCAGTATAATCAAAAGATAGTGATTATGACCAGAACTATGTGTGCCCAACTTAAATAGTTATTTGCAAGGGTAAATAAGCAATTATATAAGCTTTTGGAGGAAAACCCTTTCAAAATTGGCAATACTCCCCATTTTAAAAAAAAAAAATTTTAATATAACCCTTTATTTTGTAATGGAGTTCTGTGAGAAAAGCTTAAATCCATTTACTTTCAAAATTCCCTTGAGATCAGCGATATTAACCTCATTTTATAGGAGCAATGATTTGCCTAAAGACAATAAATACTAATAAAACTGTACAATCCAGGTTTCTTGATTGCCCATCTAGTGTTTTGGTTGAAAACCTGCTTGCTTACTTAGTAATGAAACTGGCACTGGAGTTGGTTTGTTTTGGTTTTTGGTGACAAGAAAACATCCTTGGTCCAATTTCCAGGTGTCGGGATTAATGCTGACATCTTTCTACAAAGCTTGGATTTCAAAAGAATTGTGATTGACACCATTCCTTAATCCAATGTTAATTGTCCTGTGCACATATGTGACGTGTTTAATTTGAGGAACTAAAGAATTTAATTCCTAACTAACAAAAATATTCAACTTCAATAGTAAAGTGAATTGATGTTGTCAAAGGAACGACAATGTAGATTCTACTCTGTATGAGGTCTTCTGTTTCAGCTGACCTATTAAAGGGAGAAAAAGAAAAAGTTTGAGCCTGGGGGTGGTTCCATTCATGCAGTATTTAGAGTTAACTCTTTTGTCCCTCTTATGTGATTTGGAGTTACTTATAAGACTTAGATTACCAACCTCAGTGAAAGATCTTTGCCAATGTATCTAAGTACATAATTGTAATGGCTCTAGTTTTTCCTTTCAAGACAAATATTTTTATAAAATTCTTATAACACTTGAAAAGAAAGATGCTAGCCAACCAATGTCCCATCATGGGCCTGAAAGCTCCTGTTTTTGTGGGTAATTATATCAAATTATGTTATCCATTAAATAGGAATATCAATCCTTAACTCAAGTTATATGTGAAATGTTTTTTTCCTAAAGAAAAAAGTGATTTTTACATGTATTAGAAAAAATAAAATACTATTTACATTAAGAAAAATACTTATCCCTTCATTCCTCCTTCCCTAGCAATTTTGACACTCATACTTGTAATCATTCTAAATTAACTTGGTCTATTAAATCAAAACAGCTAGAGATTTGGTGAGACCAGACCAGAAATACTTAGTGACAGCATCATTATTATGTAGCAAGTAATGAGTGAAAGCAATGTGGGCTGTTTATCTCAGAGAAAACAATGACTAAGGGTAGACCTCGGTGCTTCTTTTTCTTCCAAAGAGATTACTGTATTTTTTAAAATATAATTTTTTGATCTTGAACAGCTATAAAATGCAGAACAACTATAAAAAGAATCCAAGCAAGAAACAATGACAGATAAGAGTCTAAGTTCTAAAGATTCTCTACCCCAGAAGAAAATTAATACTCTTTTTGGTTGGCAAGGGAAAAATCAAGTTCCCCATGAAGAGGAGAAGTGAGGAGGAAAGGAGAGAGATGAGGGAACAGGGAAGAGAAAATGGTCAAAAGCAGAAGAAAGAGGAGGAGTTAAAGTGGTAAGAAGTTGCAAGCACAGATGATCTGTTCAACGCCAGTAAGAGACAAGTAATGATCAACTATGATAGACTTAACTCTTCACAGCAATACAGTGATTTAAGACAATTCCAGTCGATTTGAGATGGAAAAGGCCATTGACATCCAGAGAAAGAATAGAGACTGAATGCAAATCAAAGCAAATTATTTTCATATTTTTTTCTTTTTTTTTTCCTTTTGTTCTGATTTTTCTTTCATAACATGATTAATATGGAAATATATTTTAAATGATTGTACATGGTTTAAACTATATCAGATTACTTGCTGTATTGGGGATGGGAGAACTAACAGGAGGGGGAAAATTTGAAACTCAAAATCTTACAAAAATGAATGTTGAATATTATCTTGACATGTAATTGAAAAAAATGTTATTAATGAAAAGAAGAAAGAAAAAAAGAAGTGACCACAAGAAATAAAGAGGAAAAGCATCAGAACTAGAGTAGTTTTGCAATCTAGTATGGATCCAGGTAGGAAAACTATTCAACCAGCACAGTAGGAGAATTTGCAGATGGATCTCAGGGAGATTTTGAGGTTGAATGGTAAAAAACAAATAATAAATTTATTTTTATTAACCACTCACTAAAACTGAGCATTTCCTTCAATTATGAACTTTGGAAAAAAACATTTTGAGAAGGGGTCCAGTTTTATAGACAGGGGGTCCATGGCATAAATTTCTCTAAGTATATGTATCAATCCCAGGAGCACAACTGCTTCACAACCTGCTAGAGGTGAAAAGAAGAAAGAAAAGAAACAAGCATTTATTAAGCACCTACTCTGTGTTATGTGCACATTTTACAAAAATCTCATTAAATCATCACAACTTCTCTGGGAGGCAGGTACTCTGATTATCATACCCATTTTAAGTTGTGAGAGATAGTAATAACTGAGGAAGCTCTTTTGTTTATAGGACAATTTACCATAGAACAGTAGGCAAACTTTTTTTTTTTAATTTATTTACAAAGCATATGTATGGGTAATTTTGCCAACATTGACCCTTGAAAAACCTTTGCTTCCAAATTTTCCCCTCCTTCCCCCCACCCTGTCCCCTAGCTGGCAAGTAGTCCAATACATGTTAAATATGTTGAAATACATGTTAGTTCCAATATATGTATACATATCCATACAGTTATCTTGCTGCACAAGAAGAATCAGATCAAGAAGGAAAGGAAAGAAAAACTGAGAAAGAAAACAAAATGCAAGCAAATAACAGAGTGAGAATGCTATGTTGGAACAATGGACAAATTTAAGCATTATATAGAACAGTACTAAAATTTGCCAACAAAATAGCAGGATTATAGAGGTAGAGCCAGAAGATATTTTAAGAGCCAAATTCAAACTCCTCATTTTACAAATGACTCCTCCCAGATAATCCAGCTAATGCCTAGAGCAAAGTCTGAACCCAGTTCTCTGAACTTTCAGCTCAGTTTTCTACTATACCATGCTACTCTCCTACCTGTGAAACAATAAGAACTCTAGTAGTACAGGAAATTTTAGCTTGCCTCAAAAGAAAAAAATGGAGGAGGGGGTTGGAAAAGAGCATAGGAAAATTTTGGATTATCAATACAATATCACATCAACACTGAATGACATCATAGTTCAGGAAGGACAACCGGTCAGTCAGTTAATAAATATTTATTAAACACCTGCGATGTGCCAGCCATGGGCTAAATGGAAATACAAAGAAAGGCAAGGCGCTCATACTCTCTTGAGGGCGAGAACAGGCAAACCGACATGTACAAAAGAGCTCTCTATATAAGATAAATATGAGGCGATTATCAGAGGAAAGAGGTCCGAATTAAGATAGATATTTTCTCCTGCAGAAAATGGAATTTTAACAGATTAAATTCTTGACAGATTTTGAGTAAAAAAAAATTGGAAAACATGTGGCATTGTCTTTGGTGAAAAGATCAAAGCGTCTCTATCTCAGATCCAATGCTAATTGAAGAAAGCAGATTTGATTTTTTTCAACCAAATATAATTTACTAAAATATAAATTTTTAAAACAAATATAATTTTCTAAACTATTTTTCTGAAAGGCGACTTTGTGGTTTAGGAGGTAAAAATAAATTAGAAAGCCAAATTTTTGAATTTAAAAAAGAATTTTAAAAATTTATTCAGCACTTACTATGCCTCAGAGACATAAATTCTAGCAAGCAAGAAAATCCCTGCTTTTGCAAAGGTGAATGTTGAAAACTATGCATGTTTTGAAAATAAAAAGCTTAAAAAATTTTTTTCTAACCCCAAGAAACTAACTAAAATAGAAGAGGGAAAAAAAAGCTTTAAGGAGGAGAGGGAAGGAGGTACTTTGCTTCAAGAATTTTACTGGGCTGTGTCAAATGGTGGTCTTCTCTGGTGCCCAGTGAAGAGGGAGTGAAGGAGACAGTTTGGAATTTAAATTGTAACAATTACAAAAAAGAATGCTACTGGGAAGGAAAGATATCTTGTGAGGAGGACGGGACTGTAGAATGACACGATTTAGAATCTGTGATAGAATTTTTTTTGATCATATTCTAGAATTGGAGACAAAGCAAACCACAAGTCTGTAAAACAGTTTTGTGACTTTTTCAGAGAATTTATTTACAGTGAATTAACAGTTTTTAAAGGCAGTGGTGAGATCATGGGTCACTAGCTGGGGTTGGCAGAGAAAGCCTAAAGTATAGATAAGATTATTTCTTGAGGCAAGCAGCAAAGGGCATTTTGGGGGGGGGGTCAGCTCAATCTTATGGAGGTCTTATGGCACCCCACCTTACTGTATCCAGTCAGAAAGCCAAGTTATGTCAAACCTCTGAGGTTAAATTTCCCCCATAAATCTGCCCATGGACCACATCATCTTTGTTGAATCCCTTTGAGATCAGCCCACCACAGCATTCTCCCTTGTGATGTCTTTCTTCCCATCCCCTCTCCCATGTCTCATAATGTCCTTTCTCCCTATCCCATTCCTCCTTCTCATCTCATGGTATCTTTCTCATAGCTAATTTTTTTAGGGTCCTAAATTCCTCTATGATGGAATACTCCCATGTCATGGTATAATCCCTTTCTCCTGGTTAATTGTAAATTCCACAGGGAAACTTGTTTTTTCAATTATTAATTCTTAAAAAACACATTTCTTGCTAATTATAGGCTCTCCCAAATTTATTTTATATTTACCGCTCCTGGTACCTATTATACCTCTTCATTTTGTCTGTAATGCTTTTATCATAAATAAAGTTACCTTTTGACGAAGAGAAAGACCATTGTGAATTTGTCATATGATCAAACTCCAACATTTAGTGCCCACATCAATCTCATCATTTGGTGCTAAACCTCAAACACATCAGCAGGTTAATTAATGGGTTGCAACAAATCCTTCCTGAGAAAGTCAAAAGAAATGAAGTACATTCCAGTTTGGACAGATGAATTATGACACTTCTTACTATGTGCTAATATTGTAGGATTGCATAAATTAAATCCAAAACAATAAAAGTGAACTTGCTTCTTACAGAGCACATGGCTATGCATAAATGAGTTTTTTTCCTGATTTTTTTCATCATGATTTTGTATCTGTAGTGAAAGAAACAAAAGATGAATTGATAAAACTATAAAGTCATTTTTTTTTTCAAGAAACCCATCCCTCTTCCTAATTTCATGAGTATAACAGAGGATGTCACCAACCTCTTAGTTACCTAAGTGTTACTTCTCACTCTCCTTATATAACTTCCTTCTTTCCTTTTTTTTTTTCCTGAGGCAATTGGAGTTAAGTGACTTGCCCAGGGTCACACAGCCATTAAGTGTTAAATATCTGAGGTTAAATTTGAACTCAGGTCCTCCTGACTTCAGCGCTGGTGCTTTATCCACTTACACCAACTAGCTGCTCTCTTCTTTTCTTTTTAAAAAAATTTTTTTCTTTTCCCCAGTTACTGGAAAAATATTTTTTTGGGGGGAGATTACACATACATTCATTTTTTTTCTCCCTTTTTGTCTGGTTTTTCTTGTATGTGACAGATATGGTAACGTGTAAGAGAATTGTACATGTTTAACTTAGATTGCTTGTTGTCTTGGGAAGAAGAGAGAAGGAAAGGAGAAAAAATTGGAACACAAAATCTTACAAAAATGTTGGAAACTTGCTTTATATGTATTTGGAAAAATAAAATACTATAGAGGAAAAAAAATTTGTTATTCTTTTATGCTTCGTTGGATTGTTTAATCAATTCATATTTAAAGTTATGGGAATTAGATTTGTATTTTCTTCTATTTGTTTTCACTATTGTGATTTTTATTTATTCTTTCCCTTTTCTTCAGCAATTGCAATAGATTTCTTATGGAAAGTGACATCCACATCCAGAGAGAGAACTATGGAGATGGTATTATTTGTTTGCCTTTATTTTTTCTTTTCTCAACTTTTTTCCTCCCTTTGGATCTGAATTTTCTTATGCAGCATGATGAATATGGAAATTTGTTTAAAAGAAGAACTACACATATTTAACCTGTATCAGTTTGTTTGCTGTCAAGGTGGGGGTGGAAAAGAGGGAGAAAAAATTGGAACACAAAGTTTTGCAAAGGTAAATGTTTAAAATTATCTTTGAATTTATTTGGAAAAACAAAAGCTATTAATGTTTTTAATAGCATTGTCTCTTAATTTATTTTAAATTAACCTATTTAAAAAATCCTATTTCTCACAACTCTTTCCCCCTCAACTTCAACCCCTTTGCTCCCATTTGCTATTTCTTTCTTTAATTTTGCTTAACTTAATAGTTTTTTTTTTATTTCTTCCTTTTATCAAATTATCTAATTTTCTTTTTTTTCTGTCTCATTTAAGGAGTCAAGTAAAATTCCCTTTCCTTTTATCCCCCTTTAACTAGGTATTTGGAGAGGGGAAAGAGATGAGGTTCAAAGGTTAGCTCAGTACTTATATAGCTATAGTTCTTTCAAATTCCATAACTCCCCGCCCCCTACCCCTACCTCACCCCTACCCCACCCCCCAGGTTAGCGAGGGGCTAGGTGGTGCAGTGAATAGAGCAGCAGCAGGAGGATCTGAGTTCAAATCTAATCTCAGACACTTAACACTCATTAGCAAGTCACTTAACCCCAATTGCCTCAGAGCAGGGGGGGGGGGGGGGGGGAAGTTCCATATCCCATACTTTCCCAATCTTCTTTTGCTTTGTGGAATTCTGACTCAAGGTCTCTCTTGCTCAAGGTCTCTCTTGCTCAAGCTCCCAGGACAGGAACTCCATTCCTTGTATTAAAAGCTGAAAAGAGCAAGCAAAACAAAACTTAGATTCCAAGATCATTTCTCATGTCCAATTCTAACCTGTTGATCTCAAAAGTGTTCATGTGTTCATGCAAATGACTCCCAGATCCACATATATATTGAGCCCTAATTTCTTTCTTAAGCTCTAGACTCATGTCATGAATACGTATTCAATGTCAGCAAAATTATTCTATAGGACTTGGAAGAGTTGGAGTTAAAAGTCTTTAATTATACAACTGAGGAAATGGGTATCCTATAGAATAAGAACACTCGGAATCAATAAACATGACTCCCCATTGACTGAATACCAAAGGTCACAATCAGGAGTAACTAATCCCCTCACATGAGTGTGAATCTCCACTTAATCATCTTATTTAGATATCTATAATTCAGTACTTATCCTGATTTCCTATCTGAAGAGTAAGTCTCCTTCACTGATTACATCACCACACCTTCCTTCCAAATCTCTCCCTCTAATTATATTTTACAATGAGTTTCTCATTCTAAGTCTTCTCCTCGGAGTACATTTTACAATGTATTTCCTTGTGTTTTCTTATTTTAAATCCCCACTCCTGAGTATATTCTCTCTCATTTTCAAGTCTAAATCCTGAGCTCCTGATTACATTTTCCTTTTATTAGTTTTATTTCCTTGTTCCACATCCCAGTGTCCATTTCTTAGGCTTTAACCACCTTTCTAATTTAAGTTTCATCTCTCTGCATCTTTCCAATTTAATTTTCGTAACTCTGTGGAAACCAAACCCCATCCAATTCTCACATCACACATTTAGAATTAGATATCTAACAGGTATCTCAGACTCAGTGGTCATCATCTTCTCCAGAAAGATAAAATCAACTATGAGACTGACACACTCTCCCTGTGATTGGAGAAAGTAAAAGATGGATACGTGAGAACTCTTCCTAGATCTTCTGTTTAGGAAAGATTCCAGAGTTGATGCTTCAACATTTCCCACAGAATCGCAGGTCTTCATCACGTATCCATACATGTCCTTGTTGAGGTTCAGAAAGGAAACCCCAACAGACAGGGGTCACAGACCAATGTTGTGAGGTATCTCAAAAGAATTTGCAGGCTTGAACCCATCTCCAAATCAAGGGGAAAAAAATATTGTAATTGTAATGCCAATTGAAGTGGGCTAAGTTCCAAAAGGATTTAGCAAAGAATCAAGAGAAAGAAAGAAATTTCTAGGACAAAGTTAGAGAGACCAGAGCTTCATGTTATTTATTTGTTAATTTTATGGCTTATAAGTAGGTTTGAAGGATGATTTATTCATTATTGTCTCAAGAATTTGATTGTTACTGACCAACAGATTATCTACCTAATAGTAATGTTTGTAGGACTATTTTAAGGCTAGAAGACTTTTTGAATCATTGACAGACAGATTGTTAGAAAATGGCACTCTAATGTCAGGGGACATTCAGATCATTGCTATATTTCCCTTAGAAGCTGTACCAGCTTCACCTTCACTCTTCCCCCATTGCCTTTTCAGCTTCCTTTTTTTCAGTATTGTCTTTTCCCATTAGATATATATATATATATATATCTTTTTATTTTTTCAAATACTTACAAAGGTAGTTTTCAACATTCAGCTTTTCAAAACCTTGTGTTCCAAGTTTTTCTCTCTCCCTGCCCCCTCCCTAAGACAGCAAGTAACATAATATAGGTTAAACATGTACAATTCTTCTAAACATATTTCCATATTTGTCAAGAAAAATCTGATAAAAAGGAAAAAAAAAGAAAGAAAAAACCAAACAACATCAACAAAAAGAGATGAAAATACTATGCTTTGATCCCTGTTCAGTCTAGTTTCCATTTTTTAGCTTTCAATTTTATTTTTCTAATTTAAGAATCTCTATTTCTCTAATTTAATTTTTGTGTCTCTCTGAAACTAACCCCCATCCAATTCTCACAACTATGCTATATGGCCTCTCACATCTTCATTTAAAACAAACAAAAAATCTTTAATATGGATTTTTTTTCAGAAGTTTCTCAACACAATCCACATTTACACCATATAATGGAAAGGAAAAATATTCTTAGAGACAAGATTTGGATTCACTCTAGCACAAGTATGAAATAGGGACAAATCATTTAATATCTCTGAAACCTTAGTTTCCACAAACACAAAACGAGAATAAAAGCTCTTTCAGTTTCTTAAATAAAAGTGCATTGTAAACTTTAAAGCATTATAGTGTCCCCATCATTCTCATCCTTATTAATATTGGAGCTTGTGGAGTTTTTCTCAGGCCAAAATACAGCATCAAAGCAAAGGGATTTTGTTCCAGCAGGACACACATAACAAAAGCAGGAATTTGGCAACATGAGTGCATATTGCCTCCTTAGCTTACCTTTTGTTCTGGCTTAATTTCATGTACGTGCAAGGCAGAAAGAATTATAGAATGTTTGACCCTAAATTAAATAGTTATAAAAAACCAATGTCTCATTCATCCATTCATTTATTTATTCTAGAACTGATGTCTTTATCCTGGACATAAAAGTTGAAAAGATACAACTTAAGCTCTGCCTGGCTTTTGTTAGTTGGGTGCAGTGACTTTTCTAAAGAAATGGCAGGTTTTTTTTCCAGCACAACTCTCCACAGAATTCTCTTTCTCTTCTGTTCTCAGCATCCATCAAGAGACTCGACAGAACAGGAGCAGGCTCAGAGAGGCTCAGATATTGCCAGGTACTTACACATATTCCCTACATGCATATTTGTGACCATCAACTCAAAGCCCATATATGAGACTTTCCTCATTCAGTGGGTGTTCCATGGAGGGGAGGGTTGGGGTTGATCAGAACTTGAGAGAAGAAATTTTGGTCTATTCTCCTACAACTCTGAGGGAGAAGACAGACAGTTCTGGATTCTTTTCCAGGAAAGATTCTTAAAGGGAGAGAAAAACTCTGAGAAGAAACCAATATGGAAAGGAACTGATATTTAAATCACACTTTTATCCCCAGTTAGAGATTTTAGGGACTTTCTCCTTGCCTAAGATTTGGGTCACTCTCTAAGTTGAGTTGCGATATCTTGCTCTCAGGAGAACTCATTCACTCTGTATATTGTCTAGTTTATTCTTATCTCTATACCTTTTCTGATTTCTGTTTGCTAAAAGTTTGGATAAATGATTTTTGTATTTATTACTTGTGTTCAATCACGCTTTTGTCCCCAATTAGAGATTTTAGGGACTTTCTCCTTGCCTAAGATTTGGATCATTCTCTAGGTTGAACTGAGATGTCTTGCTCCAGTAAAACTCATTCACATTGTGTAATATCTAGTATATTCTCATCTCTGTACCTTCTCTGATTTCTGTTTGCTAAAAGTTTGGATAAATGATTTTTGTATTTATTACTTGTGTTCAATCACGCTTTTGTCCCCAATTAGAGATTTTAGGGACTTTCTCCTTGCCTAAGATTTGGATCATTCTCTAGGTTGAACTGAGATGTCTTGCTCCAGTAAAACTCATTCACATTGTGTAATGCCTAGTATATTCTCATCTCTGTACCTTCTCTGATTTCTGTTTGCTAAAAGTTTAGATAAATGATTTTTACTATTTATTACTTGTGTTCATTATGAAGCTGTCATTTTTGTGGGAAGGGAGTCAAGATTTATAGGTTTAGCTCAGGGGCACTCCTTTACCATTAAGGGGAATAACATTGGGAGTGTCACTTGAACCTAAAAAGTATTTTCCCTAGACATAAAATTGAGAGACAGATAGATATAATTCCAGCCCAGTGCCTTTTCTCTAAGGAGGAAAGAATGGCTAGTTTTTGGCTCCAATCTCCTGCTTTCCCTTTTGTCAGAATACAACTTTCCCTTAGAATAAAGTGAGTGGCTGGGAAGATTTTTGATGTGAGCTTACTCTCTTCCCTTGTCAGTCAGAAGTCCAGTCTACTGTTTATCAGGCATAACCAAGTCCTAGACTATCCTGTTTGTATAAAGTGATTTGTAAGGAGGAACTCTTTATCAGCCTCCATTGTCTATCCCGCAGATGTCTGCTGTTTTGTAAACGATTTTTGAGATATTGATTAGCATATTTTTTAAGACAGGTCTGGGACCTGGTCTGCCAGGTGCATTCCATTTGGCTCCTTTTTGATCCCGTCCTCTGAGTTACCTGGCACTTCCTTTCCTCCCTTGAGAAACCCCAAAGCTGTATTTCCCCTATAAAAGATGTGCCCAAGATGAAGATTTTTGCTAAGTCCTTTTTAGGACTAAGTCCACTATGAGGTATTCTCTCTCTCTCTCTCTCTCTCTCTCTCTCTCTCTCTCTCTCTCTCTCTCTCTCTCTCTCTCTCTCTCTCTCTCTCTCTCTCTTTCTCTGTCAATAGTGCCTTTATTTTAATGGTCCTTTTCTCCATAGCTAAAATGCTTTATGGATCAAACTTACCAGTCAATGGCATATTCTCACTTCATGACATTCTTTTAATGTATTCTTAAATTCCTTTCCTTTTTTTTTTTTTAAGTAATTTATTTATTTACAAAGCATATGCATGGATAATTTTTCCAACACTGATCCTTGCAAAATTTTTTGTTCCAAATTTTCCCCTCCTTTCCCCCATCCCCTCCTCTACATGTTACATCTGTTGAAAAACATGTTAAATCCAATATATGTACACATATTTATACTGTTATCTTGTTGCACAAGAAAAATGGGATCAAGAAGGAAGGGAAAGAAAAACTGAGAAAGAAAACACAATGCAAGCAAATAACTACAGAGAGAGTGAGAATGCTATGTTTTGGTCTACACTTTGTTCCCACGGTTCTCTCTCTGGGCGTAGATGGCACTCTTCATCACTGAACAAATGGAACTGGTTTGGTTCATCTCATTGCTGAAAAGGGTCATGTCCATCAGAATTGATCATCATATAGTATTGTTGTTGAAGTAAATAATGATCTTCTGGCCCTGCTCATTTCACTCAGCATCAGTTCATGTAAGTCTCTCCAGGCCTCTCTGAAATCATCCTGCTGGCCATTTTTTACAGAACAATAATATTCCATAATATTCATATACCACAGTTTATTCAGCCATTTCTCCAACTAATGGGCATCCATTTCAGTTTCCAGTTTCTGGCCACTACAAAGAGGGCTGCCATAAACACTTTTGCACATGTGGACCCCTTTCCCTTTTTAAAAATCTTTTTGGAATATAAGCCCAGTAGTAACACTGCTGGATCAAAGGATATGCACAGTTTGATAACTTTTTGAGCATAAATACAAATTGCTCTCCAGAATGGCTGGATGTGTTCACAATTCCACCAACAATGTATCAGTGTCCCTATTTTTCCACATCCCCTCCAACATTCCCCATTACCTTTCCCTGTCATTCTAGCCAGTCTGACAGGTGTGTAGTGGTATCTCAGAGTTGTCTTACTTTGCATTTCTCTAATTAATAGTGACTTGGTGCACATTTTCATGTGACTACATATAGTTTTAATTTCTTCATCTGAAAACTGTTCATATCCTTTGACCATTTATCAAGTGAAGAATGGCTTGAACTATTATACATTTGAGTCAGTTCTCTATATATTTTAGAAATGAGGCCTTTATCAGATCCTTTGGGTGTAAAAATGTTTTCCCAGTTTATTGCTTCCCTTCTAATCTTGTCTGCATTAGTTTTATTTGTGCAAAACCTTTTTAACTGAATATAATCAAAATTTTCTATTTTGGGATCAATAATGGTTCTTCTTTGGTCACAAATTCCTTCCTCCCCCACAGATCTGAGAAATAAACTATCCTATATTCTTCTAATTTGTTTATAATATCATTCTTTATGTCTAGATCATGAACCCATTTTGACCTTATCTTGGTATATGGTGTTAGATGTAGGTCTATGCCTATAAACTCCTTTCCTTGATAGTGATAACTCTATTACTCTCCCAAAATCTGCTTAATATTTGCCATTCCTAGTGCCTACTTTACCTTTTCATTTTGTCTATAACTTCCTAAATAAACCTATCTTTTGGCAAAGAGAATGGCCAATGTGAATTTGTCACATTTTTATTTTGAATTAGGAAATGCAAGTTATCCCAACCTCATCAATATCTATTCATCCCTCTCCTAGATAGACCCAGACATAAGCACATATACACTCTATGAGCAAAACACAAAACTTCTGAAATGAAATTGATTGATACTAGATATTTATAGATGGATATCTGTAACTATTTATTAAATATCATTATAATAGTATCTAAGAGCTAACTGTAGATGTAACTTTAGCTAATTAAATATGAAAACTATGCTGCAAAATAAGAATTCTAATGTGTAATCTGAGTACAATAATTGAAATTAAATCCTTATTTAATTTAATTTAATTAAAATAGGGTATACCATATTTTAAAAAATAAATGTCTAAGTCATGCCTGGATTATTTTGATTGAAATACTAAATAAGGTAATATGGAAAAAAGCAGGACAAACGATTTTGCAATAGAATATTATAGAAACATTTTCCTTGACATTAACTTTTTTAGAGTGATGAGTTTATTGAATCATTAAAGACCATTTCACATTATCCAAATGTATTTAGTCAAAATTTCAACTAAGTTCATTAATCTTTTTCAGCCCTTCTTTGTTATCAATGGTTTTGTGTATAAGAATGAGAAAGGGGAAAGCTGATGGGAGCTCCACTCTGTTACTTAACTTCTGATGTCCCCAGTGAAGACAATGGAGTTTATCAGCTACATCTCTCCTTCCAGCATATTCCAGGGCATTTCAAAGAAGCTTTGTTTTGTGCAATTCATTTTGAGATCTTTCATACCTGTGGGTTGTTGTTAAGATCATTATTTAATAGATTTTCAAATAAAAATAAAAAGTTGTCTGTCCTATATGTATGCACGTTTTATGTTCTAGAATTTGTATTTCCAATATCAATTATTGGAAGAGTCATTAGGATTACTGGTGCCATGCTGAAATGTCTGGACAGCTCTCTTGCCCATTTATGAGGTGGTGAGGGAGACACTAAGAGCAGATTGGGTCTATTTAGAGAAGCTTTAGACACTGCATCCTCAGATTTTTTCCTGTGACCTTTTTGTGATAAATCAAAAGAGGGGTGAGTAGGGCTGGAGAGCAGCCTTTTGCATTTTCTATTCAGGGGTGGATGAACAGTCAGCCTTCAATGCTTTAACAACTAATTACATTTATCACTCTATGACTGACAGTTCAATTAGGCAGTGACATTGGTGAAAGAGAAAGTATGTTTTCATCCCTGTATAGTGAGTTTCTGTTTTCAAAGTATTGGAATTGAAGCTTAAACCTGACTTTAAATTCTGACACTTGTAAGCAATGAGCACACATTTGTGTGTGCCTCAAATCTATTTCTGAAGCTCAATTAGTGAAAAAAAAAAAAATTCTAGAGCTATTGTTTTTAAAATTCTACCAGAGAAATATTGCATAAAAGTGTAAAACATTATAATTTATTACATTTAAATACCTATTGCTTTTTAAAAGTTATCTTTTTTTTCTAAGTATAATTTTGGTTAGAAAAATTTAATGGATATTAAACACCCATTTTTCCAGTTATGAAAAAAATGAAATATATTTAAATAACTAAAAGCATCAGAAGGATTGAGGTAAATATAAAAATGATTATTTTTTTTTAATGAAAATGGAGAAAGGAAGACATTATCTTTTATTCTTAGAAAACATACCAGCATTCCAACATTTTTCTTGCTTGAATCTTCTTCTGAGCACTAGTTGTGTGAAATTGATTTATTTCCACTCTGCTGAATCCCAGCTCATTAGCAACAATTGTCCATTCAAAGCCCAGTTGTTTAGCTAGTTCCTGAACTGACTTCAGGTTAATCACAGCATTCTGGTGTATTGGGAAAAAACACACAAATTCTTGCTTCATTCTATTAATGTGTTGTAAAGGGAAACCCAAAAAGGATCTTAGAAATTGTATTTGACAATGATCAGCCAAAAAAAAAAAAGTTTCAGTTGGAGGACTTTTTTTTCTCCAAAGGCTAATTCAGAAAAAGAAATAAGACCTTGTAAACTATGTTAATTCTAGCAAGTTTCAGGAAGAGGTTTATGTTCTAACTTGATTTTATTCTGTTTTCTTGGCTTATGTTTCCATTTGTATGAAAGTACTCAAACAGAGTTTGTAGCGCTGTCTGTGGAGCCATCATCTTAAAGCTTTTTCAGCTTTAACAGAAAGGTAGCATTTTACATTATTTATTTCTGGAGGTAATTGAATCCTCCTGAACTCTTCAAATAGGTCAACTAGACTTCTACAGCTTTTTTAATATTTTTCTCCCTTAATTAAAAAAAAAAAAAAAAAAGGAAATCACAAAATACACTACATATTAGTCATTGAGGTGTGGCATTAAATGGTTTTGTTCCAAAACAAGCAGGAACAACAACAAAATGGCAAATAATAGATTTATTCAGCCATAGCTGGCTTAACAATCTTGACTATGTAAATAAATATAAATTATAAACCTTGCATGAAATTTTCTTTATGTTTAAAAATGTAGGCTACATTTAATCCTTTCTAATCTACCAAAATTCCCTATCAAGAGCAGAAAAATAAGTTTCTCTGTCAGACCTTCACATTGATTATTACAAGGCTTAGCTTTGATGCATGTTTTCTTTCTTTTCTTTTTTCCTTTTTTTTTTTTTTTTTGCTCAGGGATTGGGGGTAAGTGACTTATCCAGTTGGTAAAGTGTTAGTGTCTAAAGCTAGATTTGAACTCAGGTCTTCCTGACTTCATGACTTAGTGCTCTGAGCTAACTAGCTGCCCCAGTACATGTTTTCTTTAATGTTGATACCAGTAGAATTTTCAGAATTCCAGTTTCACATTTTTATATCATCTGATACTCATAACAACTCTGGGATACAAATAGGGAAATCATCATTGTTTTTATTTTGCAGGTATTGAAATTGAGTCTGGGTATAGTTACTTGGTCACACAGCAAGCAAAAGAGCTGGGACCTAAAAGCAGGTCTTTGGATTTCAGGTCCAATGATTTTCTTTCTGCTTCCTTTCATTGATTATAATTTTATTATAATGCGTCTAAAGAACAGAGTGAAAGTCTATAAAGAACAGTTTTCCTATCTCTTTTGAAGTGGAATAAGGAAGAACTAAGAGAAAATAACCAGTTGATTCCAGTAGAAAAAATAGGGAAGTGTCATCTCATATACCTAATACTTCCAAAACATTGGATCTTTCTAGGATTGGGGTAGGATTTATGAATTTAAGTAGATTTTTCTATACAAGTGAGGTATTAAAGAGTAAACAATACGAACAACAGAGTAGCATAGTATATAGAAAGAAAACATTTTAATTTAATAATGAAAACCTTTTTTTAATTGTCTATAATGGACGAGGAGCTAAGTATATAAATATATTGAATGAAACAACCTCTGCTGAGAAGGAGAAAACAAATTGATAAGAAAACAAACATGTAAGTATGAGCACTGGAACTAATCCTGTGATTTTACTGATATAGATAATGAAGTTAGGGTAGCAATTCCTAGTTCAAAATAAACATGTGACAAATTCACAATGGCTATTATCTCTCTTTTTAAATCTAAATAATAGCTTTTTACTTTCAAAATACACACAAAGATAATTTTTAATATTCATCCTTGAAAAACCTTGTGTTCTAAAATTTTTTACTTTCCTTACTCCCATCTCTTCCCCTACATAGCAAGTAATCCAATATATGTCAAACAGATGCAAATGTTCTAAACGTATTTTTACATTTATCATGCTGCACAAGAAAAATCAGATCAAAAAGAGGAAAAAATGAGAAAGAAAACAAAAGCAAGCAAACTACAACCAAAAAAGGTGAAAATACTATGTTTTGATTCACATTGAGTTCCCACAATTATCTTTCTGAATGCAGACCCCTCTCTCCATCACAAATGTATTGGAATTGAAATGGACATTTTCTTTGGCAAAAGGCAGGTTTATTTAAGCAAAGAGGTTATAGACAGAAATAAGAGGTAAAATAGGCACCAGGAGTGGCAAATATGAAATAAAATTGGGAGAGCATACATTTAGGAAAGAAAAGACAAGTTCCTCAGGGAGTCAGAATTAACTGGGAGAAAGAAATTTGGGAGAAAGACACCAGTAGAGGGAAGACACTATGAGGGAGAGAAAGAAAATATTTATAATAATTTTACACCTGAAAATAACAGCAAAAATCTTCTTCATAAACAGATCTTTTCTAGGGAAATACAGCCTTGTGGGTTCTTTAGGAAAATCAAGCAAGTAAAGGTGGGAACTAAGAAGGAGGGATGAAAGAGGAATTTAAAGGAATACCGGCAGACCAGGTCTCAGACCTGTCCAAAGATAAGTTAATCAATGTCTTACTTTTTCCTTTTTCCCTCTTAGGCAATTGGGATTAAGTGACTTGCCCAGGGTCACACAGCTAGGAAGTGTTAAATGTCTGAGGTCAAATTTAAACTCAGGTCCTCCTGACTTCAGGGCTGGGTCTCTATCCACTGCACCACCTACTGCCCCAGCTAATCAATATCTTTAAAAATATTTGAAAATACTCAGTGTTTGGGAATGACAATGGAGGCTGATCAAGAATTCCTTTCTCACAATCACTCCATATAAACAGAATAGTCTGGGAATTGATTATATCTGATAATAGCCATTTGGGCTTCTTCCTGACATTTTAAGAGATTAAGAACACATTTTAGGGAACTCCTAGAAGTGGAAACTCCCTCGATCAAAGCACCTTTTTTGCAATTTCTATTTTTGGAGAATTGCTTAGAGCAGAGTTTCTTAAACTTTTTCCACTTGTGAGAAATAACTCTATTGATTTCCAGAGGGGTAAAGTTAAAAATCTTTAATTATACAACGGCAGAAGTGGATATCCTATAAAATAGGAACACATGCAATCAATATTTGTCTTTGTTTTTTTTAATCTCCAAATTTAAGTCCCTACCCAGAAACCCCATTGACAGAGCATCAGGGAGGTCACAACCTATCAGAAGTACCTAATTCCTGCAATATGTGGATCCCCCTAATCTCCCTAAATGTGAATCTCCACTCTTGATTATATCATTATACCTTTCCTGGTATTCACTTTATTTGGGAGTAGGTCAATCTTTCCCCCGATTCACTATTGGCTGAGTACTACAAAGATTTCAACCTAGGGGGAGTGTCTGATTCCCCTCCACTCCCCACCCACCCACCCATAATTACTCATTATATCTCCCATACACATTGAGTATAAGTTTTTAATTAAAATTCTTACTTAATTAATTAATGTTATCTTCCACTACTAAGTTTCCACCCCTGATTGCATTTTCCTTTTATTAATTTTGTTTTCTTGTTCAGCCCCCATTTCTTAGATTTTAACCTTACCTTTAATCTCTCTGCATCTCTTCAATTTAATTTTCGTATTTCTATGGGAACCAACCCCCTTTTTCCAGAGAAATTTTTATGTGACCCTGGGTATATAAGTATATAAAATAGATATACAAATCCTTAGGGCCACATTGCCGTAAATGTCAGTCAGTATTTGAACTCAAAGCTAATTCAGTTTCAATTGATCAAGGATGGACAGAAGCAGCTACACCCAAAGAAAGAACACTGGGAGATGAATATGAACTGCTTGCATTTTTGTTTTTCTTCCCGGGTTATTTCTACCTTCTGAATCCAATTCTCCAACAAGAGAACTGTTCAGTTCTGCACACATATATTGTATCTGGGATATACTGTAACCTATTTAACATGTAAAGGACTGCTTGCCATCTAGGGGAGGGGATGGAGGGAGGGAGGGGAAAAGTCAGAACAGAAGTGAATGCAAGGGATAATGTTGTAAAAAATTACCCTGGCATGGGTTCTGTCAATAAAAAGTTATTAAATAAAATATAATAATAATAAAAAAAAGGATTTGAACTTAAGAGTCTGAGTGCAGTTTTCTATCCTTCCTCCACAGTAGTCTCCCCATTGCTGTTTAGTCCTTTTCTGTCATGACCAACTCTTTTTTAGCCTTTTTTTGAGTTTTTCTTAGCAAAGATACTAGAGTGGTCCTATTCTAACTCATTTTTACAGATGAGAAAACTGAGGCAAATAGGGTCACACAGGTAATAAGTGTCTGAGGTTGGATTTGACTCAGGAATCTTCCAGACTCCAGGTCTGGTAATTAACTCCAAATCACTCTGGTTCTCAATGATTGGCCAAAAATTGGTCCCAGGCCAAGCCCCATTTGGTCATTGATTGATCCAGAGTGAATATAAATAGCAATTGCTTCTGATTTGGCCAGAAACTCTGAAGGTCTTCCCCTCCTAGTACATCTGTCTGTCTGTCTGTCTGTCTGCATGCATGTGTATGTATATGCATGCATTTTTTTTTGGCTAGGTAAAAGAGATCATTCTCTGCCCCATTTCTTTTCCCCACTACTTAATATTTTTTAATTTTTTTCCCATTACATGTGAAGATAATTTTCAACATTCATTTTTGTAAAATTATGAGTTCTATATACCCAAAGGATGATCAAACTGTGCGTGCCCTTTCATCCAGGAGTGTTTCTACTTGTTTGTATCCCAAAGAGATATTAAAGAAGGGAAAGGGACCCATATGTGCAAAAATGTTTGTAGCATCCCTTTTTGTAGTGGCAAGAAACTGGAAACTGAGTGCATGCCCATCAGATGGAGAATGGCTGGATAAATTATGGTATACAAAGATTATGGAATATTATTGTTCTATATGAAACAACAGAGTCCATTTTGTAATAATGGACTCTGATGGATGTGGTTCTTTTCCCCTTTGATCTGATTTTTCTTGTGCCGCATGATAAATGTGGAAATATGTTTAGAAGAATTGCACATATTTAACCTATATCGGATTACTGACTGTCTAGGGAGGAGTGGAGGGAAGGAGGGAGAAAAATTTGGAATCCACGGTTTTACAAAGGTGAATGCTGAAAATTATCTTAACATGTATTTTGAAAATAAATATCTATTATTTAAAATTAAATACATTAAAAAAAAAGATTATGAGTTTGAAATTTTTCTTTCTCCATTTCTTTCTTTCCCCCTCCCTAAAACAGCAAGCAATCCAATATAGGATATGCATGTACAATCATGTTAAACATATTTCCATGTTAGTCATGTTGTGAAAGAAGAATTAGAACAAAAGGGAAAAACCACAAGAAAGAAAAAAAAAATTTTTTTAAAGAAAAGAAAATAACTTGTTTTGATCTACATGCAGTCTCTATAGTTCTTTCTCAGGATATGGATTCTCTGCTTCATAACCTATCCTTATTATATATTGGGCATTGCTCCAGTCAAAGTGAGATCTGTTAACAACCTGAGCTTAAAAAAGCCTGCATCCAAGGCCATCTCCATTTGTCCATGTCTATATCTTGGCACTGGAACCAGATGGCTGAGAGGAAAAACAAAGGTAGGTGACCTTGTCCAGCCCTCCCTCACTTAAATCCAATTCACTTGCATATCAAGGCACAACCTCCCTGATGTCATAGTCCTCTTCCAGAAGAAGGACAAATAACAATAGATTAAATTTCATATTGAAATAACAAATATAACATATTGAAATAACGTTGTAAACTGCTGATGTATCTTAGGTATTTTTAAACATCTATTTTTTATATATTTTAAATATCTAAGATTGGGTATTTTTAAATTAGGAAGATAAAAACTAAAACAGTACTATTCTGAAGGATTCAATATGGAGAATTCACTATAACCTTATCAAAATGCTTCCTTTAAAAATTTCCCCACAGAATTGCCATAACAATTTATCTTTTATGACACTACATTCTTTCCTGTTCTTTTTGTTCCTTCACTTGTTCTTATTTGTGCAGTTTTTTCCTCTCCTTTTTTTAAATAAAACTTTTTTATTTTCAAAACATATGCATAAATAATTTTCAACATTCACCCTTATAAAATCTTGTGTTCCCAAATCCCCTCCCATAGATGGCAAGTAATTCAATATATGTTAAACATGTGCAATTCTTCTTTATGTATTATCATGCTGCACAAGAAAAATCAGATCAAAAAGGAAAAAAAATGAGAAAGAAAACAAAATGCAAGCAAACAACAACAAAAAGAGTGAAAATATTATGTTGTGGTCTACACTCAGTCCCCACAATCCTCTCTCTGGGTGCAGATGGTTCTCTCCATCACAAGTCCATTACAACTGGCCTGAATCATCTCGCTGTTGAAAAGAGCTTCATCCATCAGAGTTGATCATCGTATGATCTTGCTGTTGCCGTGTACAATGATCTCCTAGTTCTGCTCATTTCTCTTAGCATCAGTTCATCTAAGTCTCTCTAGGTCTTTCTGAAATCATCCTGCTGATTGTTTCTTATAGAGAAATAGTATTCCATAACATTCATATGTCATAATTTATTCAGCCATTCTCCAACTGATGGGCATTCCATAGTTTATCTCTTATGGCACTACATTCTTTCTTGTTCTGTTTGTTTGCTCCTTCATTTGTTCTTAATTGTGCACGTCTTGCCTCCTCTACTTGACTTTAAGCTTCTTGAAAGAAAGGACCATATTTTATCTTTTTTATTTCCCATGATCCTTGACATATACTAAGAACATAGTAAATGTTTATTGCATGAATACATAGCTAGGAAGATGAATGGATATTTATTTAATTTGTTTGTCTGATAATTAAAAACTAAAAAACCAAAATCCTTTATTGAAATGATACTTGCCATATACAAATAGTATTACAGACCCTTGTTTATTGAAATTGTGTTATGCATTTTCATTTCTCTAGATTTAATAGTTTATAGAATAAAGAGGTTAAAAAAAACACAAGACAAGAACACATCACAATGCAGTAAATGGCTAAACAAATTCAGAAAACTGACGAGGAAATTTGTTTCTTAACTTTTGGCAGAGAATTAATGATCCAGGGGGGCAGAATGAGATATTCTTTTAGAAGTGGTCACAGTACAGATTTATTTTGTTAGACTAATTTTATTTGTTATAAAGCAGGACTTTATTATTTGGTGGGAAGAGAATTACAGGGGAGTAACTGAAAGATTGTGATAATGATGCCAAAAAAGAAAAATATAATAGAAAAATACATAGAAGAGGGATATGTTAAAAAATAAGCCATACTTAATAGAGATTCATGATTTCATATGTAATCTTCTTTTGCTGTTTTTCTTTGTGTTTAAAGATGTTCATATTTGTCAAGTTCATGATAAAAAAAGAATTTTGAAAATTAAAAAATAAAAAAGAACCAGTACTAGATTGAGCAAAAAAGATGCTGAAATGGGCACGAGAACTCTTGTGATTTAAAAGTTCTTGACAATGATATGGAGCACTACTCTATTACTATCTTACTTCATAGATTCATAGATTTAAAATTGAAACAGATTTTAGAGGCCATCAAACCTAGTCCATTCATTTTACAGATGAGGAAACTCCCATCTTTCCCAGAGTTACCCAGACAATAAGTCTTTGAAACCAGGTCTTCCAGACGCCAAGTCCATTATTCTATGCCCATCTGGTGCCTTTCCAATCTAAGTTAGGCAAGAACAGAGAAGTAGAATTACTCATAAGGAGTAAATTGGAGTTAGAAAAAGATAATTAAATTCTCAATTCAATTGAGTGGAAATTGCTGCTTATTCTATCAAATCTATTCTATGATGGCAATTGATTACCACAAACTGATGAACAAAACTATGACATAATGCTGCTTTTAGGCAATATAATCCTATCCAATTCAACAAGCATTTTTCAGGCACCTATTATTTGCAGGTTCTCTGCTGGCCAGAAATAAACAATGAAATAAGTATTCCATGCTGCTTATTGTACATTTTCTTGATGATACCTGTTCTTCAAAATTCCTTATAGGTTATATACTTGGATTTTTATATCCATCATGTGCTTCTCCATTCCTTACATGTGATATTAATTTTTTGGAAAACAATACTTCATGTCTTGCTTCTACAGCAGTACCCAAAAAATATTGATAATAGATAGATAGACCTTTGTTTCCTCGAGCAACTTGGAATCATTAAAAAAGTTTTGCAATTTCCTCAAGTATATTCTGATCTCCTCTTCTTGTTCAATCTTGGACCCTTGTTGTCCATTGGTAGTCTCTTCCAAATATACATACATTGATGGCCAAGCTCTGTAACTTGTCCATCCAAATACATGTCATGATCTGGGCAATACTTTGCCTCCTGTTTGA
Organism: Antechinus flavipes; assembly: GCF_016432865.1. Taxonomy (NCBI): domain Eukaryota; kingdom Metazoa; phylum Chordata; class Mammalia; order Dasyuromorphia; family Dasyuridae; genus Antechinus; species Antechinus flavipes. The sequence continues at coordinate 90,201,402 of NC_067400.1, forward strand.
TTTTATCAGTTAATCAATAAGCATTCCTTATTTATAGCTGGGCGATCCTACTCCTTTGCTCTTCCTCTCTTCACCTAAGACATATCTAAATTAGTCTTATCATTTATTTCTTTCTTTTAACTCCTTTATAAACCATTCTTTGTAACTGAAATTTGTTTTTCTAGTCACTCCTTTATCCTCAAATCTGCCCTTTTTCTTAAACTCTACTCTTTACTTTCCTTGTTCCCACTTTTTAAAATCTGAATTGAAAAAATAGCTGAGAAGGAAAATTTCCATATATAAGGTAAGATTAAAAAATAAGAATGTTTTAAGAATTGAGATTAATTTGAGAATATCTACTATGCATGTATTGCAAAGATAGTTCCTGGCTCTTGTTTTCTTAACAGGAATGCTAGAAGATTTTACTGAATTTTCTCAGTTTTGTATAAGATGGGTGCGAGACTCCCTTCCCCAAATTAACTAATCAGAGACATCTTCAGGTGCAAAGAGAAAGCATCTATTTAGTTCCTGCAGGGAGAGGTCCAGACACACACTGGGGAGGTTTCCCAGTTCCCACCATGTGCTCGTGAACTGACAAACTTCCCGCTTGTGGGGATTTAAATAGCAAAAGACCCAAGCCTTTTCATTGGATAGACTAAAAGGAAGTAGCCATCCTTGACCAATGGTCACCAATGTTGTCTGCTTCCTGTAGGTCATGTCACTTTCTGTACCTTAGGGTCTGACCTTTTAGATATCATGTGACTTCCCAGGGTCCTTCTTCTTGAATCAAGGGTCCAAGACCTGATCTAATGACTCTGGGAATAGGGATCATGTGACTTCGGCCTAGTCTCATAAACTGAGAAAACTTCATCCAATCAGCACCATTCAGTTTTATGGGATAAATTAATTGTTGCTTATGAAGCTTTTTCTTTTACTTTTTAGTGTCATATTCCAAGATTTTTTTTCCTTTATAAGAGTTATAAGAGCTGGGGGCAGCTAGGTTGCGCAATGGATAGAACACCAGCCCCAAAATCAGGAAGATCTGAGTTCAAATGTGACCTCAGACATTTAACACTTCCTAACTGTGTGTGACCCTGGGCAAGTCACTTAACTCCAATTGCCCCAGCAAAAAAAAAAAAAAAAGTTGCTGCTAAATGTTGTACAATCCCTGATTTTTATTCCTAATGCTTTGCAGGATATTTTTTCTTTGACCTGAAAACTCTGAATTTTTGATATCAAATTTATGAGTATGTTCAGTTTGTGATTTCTTCTTGGGATTTTTGTATTTTCTTTGCTCAATGGCTCACATGGTTCTAGAATATATTATATTATTATATTTTAATTTATTATTATATATCATTATATTTTACCATATTTAAATATTATTACATTTATTATATATTTTAATGCAATTCTAGATTTTTTGTCTATTTATACTTTTCAGGGAGTCTGATGATTCTTAAATTATTTCTCTTTGACATATTTTATAGATCAAGTTTTTTTTTTTTAAAGTTCCTTATTTATTTTCTTCCTTCCTTTTTTCCATCCTTCCTTTCCCCCTCAAACATTTACTATCTTTTCCTCCTATAGCTCTCCACAATTGGATATTTTAAATAAGAAGGAAAATGAAAACCCTCATAAAAATGGTCTAGTGAAACAAATTTCCAAACTGGTCATCTCTAAAAATGTATGTTTCAGGATATATTTTAAATTCATCACCTATTCTTAAATCTTTCCATATTGTTTTTCTCATGATATTGTCATTGTGTAATGTTCTCTTCTCTAAAATATAATGTTCTCTGAGAGCGGATTTCTTGGGGAGCTTCTGGAGACAGCCTTCCTTTCTGTTCAGTATAATAATCATCTTAAATACAGTCAGCTGTTAAAAAGTTCAGATCCTTTATTTTCTCCTTCAAAGCCTTGAATCTTTTCTTGGGACCTGGTTAGCTTTAGTAGAGGCCAATCTCTTTCCTTCGTTCCAAGAGGTCCCTTCAAATCCAAAGCCTCCAGCCAGCACAAAGGTGGAAGTTGGAATGAATTGTCTCTGCCTCCCAGAGAGTGGGCTTCTGACTTGTGAATCTCTTGGAGTCTCTAGTTAGCTTGTGGGAGCTTCTCTTTATATATGATCTCTTAAAGGTATGAACTCTAATGTGTGAACTAATGTGAGAACTCTCTTAAAGGTGTGAACCTAAGTACATAAGCATTGTTTCTATCAATTCCAGTAACTTAGCACCTTGTTTCAAGTTCTGGCCCATAACATCAATGTTTACATAATAATTTATATTATTCTAGCCTTCCTGTCCATTTTATCATTTTTATGGCAAAATAATAATTCATTGCATTAATAAGTCATAATTTGTTTAATTATTCCTCAATAGGTGGACACTCCTTTAGTTTCCAACTTTTGGTAAGAAAAAGACTACTATAAATATTTTTGCACATATGGGTCCTTTAAATCTTTGATTCCTTTAGGGTATAGGCTCAGTAGTAATATAGCTTAGTCAAAGACTATGTACAGTTTAATAATTTGGGAGCAGGGTGTCAGTGGTTTGACAGAATAAATTTGGCATGAGCCATCCCATAAGAGTGATTAAATACTACAATATTTCAAGGAGCTTTTAATTTTCTCTATGCATGGACTTTCTCCACTCACCTAAGAAGATTGCTACCCCTTAATTTAGTTGAAGGGTCTTCAGAAGTTGCTCTGGAAGAAAAATTCATGATTCTGTGCCCGTCTAGTGCTTCTCCAATCTAAGTTAAGCAAGAACACAGAACATCAGAAGCCAAATAACTTAGAAGGAGTAAATTGGAGTTTGAAAGGGATAATTGAATTCTCAATTCAGTTGAATTAATGTAATTATTCCACCAAATCTATTCTATGGTAGCAAGTGATTACCACAAACTGATGAACAAACTATTCCATGATAGTTTGCAAAGCAATTCATTCAGTTATGTTCAATTCAACAACATTTTTCAGGTACCTACTATTTGCAGGGCTCTGTTCTGGCTACAAATTAAAAATGAAAATCAGTTTTTGCTTTGCTTCAAGGAGATTCTGATAAATATAAATGTTCACATACATACCTCTTCCCCACTGGACCTTGGCAGCTCAGATACCAGAAGTCTTTTTCCAGTCTAAAATAGCTTTTCTTTACAAGCCATTCTCTAAGTGATAAATGGTCAAAGGATATGAACAGACAATTTTCAGATGAAGAATTAAAGCCATTTCTAATCATATGAAAAAATGCTCTAAATTACTTTTGATTAGAGAAATGCAAGTTAAGACAACTCTGACCATTATATATCTTTCAAATTGGCTAAGATGACAGGAAAAGATAATGATGAATGTTGGAAGGGGATGTGGGAAAACTGGGGCACTGATACATTGTTGGTGGAGTTGTGAATGGATCCAACCATTCTGGAGAGCAGTTTGGAACTATGCTCAAAAAGTTATCAAACTATACATACTCTTTGATCCAGCAGTGTTTCTACTGGGCTTATATCCCAAAGAGATCTTAAAAAAGGGAAAGGGACCCACATGTGCAAAAATGTTTGTGGCAGCCTCTTTTGTAGTAGCAAGGAACTGGAATCTGAGTGGATGCCCATCAGTTGGTGAATGGTTGAATAAATTGTGGTATATGAATGTTATGAAATATTATTGTTCTGTAAGAAATGACCAGCAGAATGATTTCAGAAAGGCCTGGAGAGATATATATGAAGTGATGCTGAGTAATATGAGCAGAACCAGGAGATCATTGTACATAGCAATAACAAGACTATATGATGATCAATTCTGATGGACGTGGCTCTCTTCAATAATGAGGTGATTCAGGTCAGTTCCAATGGTCTTGTGATGAAGAGAGCCACCTGCACCTAGAGAGAGGGTTGTGGGAAGGGAATGTGGATCACAATATAGTATTTTCATCTTTGCTGTTGTTGTTGTTTGCTCACTTGTTTTTTCTTTCTCAATTTTTCCTTTTTGATCTGATTTTTCTTGCATAGCATTACAATTGTGGAAATAAGTGTCGAAGAATTGTACATGTTTTAACATATATTGGATTACTTGCTGTCTAGGGAAAGTGTTGGGGAGGGGAAAAAAGGAGAAAAATTTGAAACATAATGTTTTGCAAGGGTGAACGTTGAAAACTATCTTTGCATATATTTTGAAAAATAATGTGAGGAAACAGACACTAATGCTATTATTATAATAAAAATAATATAAATAAATTTCTTTATGTGAATCTTAAGGTTTTTCTCATAAATTATATCTCTATCTAAATGCATATATACATATATGGTACACAAAATATATATAGTAATATAGTTTACTCATTGCAATTTGGCTTACTCTTGGGCTTTGGCATTTCAAAAGCAGGAACAACTTTAATATGTGGTCTTCTTCTTTACATATAATGAAGGAGCTGTTAAAAGGGCAATTGGAAATAGATGTAGACATTCCAATATACAAAATCTGTTTAAGAGTTCTTAAGGTTCTGTTCTAAGATCTGTGAATTGATGATAGAATATATATATATATGTATATAAATAATATGCATATCTATATAAAATGCATATATATATACACATACATATGTACATATATTATGTGACATAATACTATAGATATAAATAAGTGTATTTCAATATTATTTGGGGTTTCTTTCTGTAATAATATGTATTTTATTTTATACATTTTAAAACAGTATTCTGAAATGGGGATCCATAGACTTCACCAGACTGACAAAATGGTCTGGAGTTAAGAGATCCAAAGGTTATGAATTCCTGTGCTACTGATTTGAAGGACCTTTCTATAAAAATGGTCTTACAGCAGCTCTTTCTGTAGTGGCAAAAAACTAGAAATTGAGGGAATGCCCATCAAATGGGGAACGGCTGATCAAGTTGTGGCACATGAATGTAATGGAATACTATTATGCTGTAAGAAATGATGAGCTGGCAGATTTCAGAAAAACCTGGAAAGACTTAGATGAATTGTTACAAAGTGAAGTAAACAAAACCAGAAGGAAATTTTATATAGTAATAGCAATTCTATGTGATGATCAACTCTGATTGACTTAGCTACTCTCAGCAATATGACTCGAGATAATTCCAAAAGACTCATGAGGAAAAATGATATTCACAACCAGAGAAAGAACTGATGGAGTTTAAATTTAAAAGCAAATTGAAGCATACTATTTTCACTTTTTTTTTGATAATGATTTTCCTCTAGTTTGTTTCTTGTTTTACAACATGATTAATATAGAAATATGTTTTACAAGATATACACTATATAACCTATATCAAATTGTTTACCATCCTAGGAAGGAGGGAAGTGAAAGACAGATGGAGGGAGAAAATTTGGAACTCAAATTTAAAAAAAATAAATATTAAAAGATACACAGCAACAGCAAGATCATACAAAGGTCAGTTTTTTTAAATAGCTTTTTATTGACTAAACATATGCATAGGTAATTTTTCAACATTGACTTTTTGTAAACACTTCTGATGCAACTTTTCCCTTCCTTCCCTTCACCCCCTCCCTTAAATGGCAGGCAGTCTCAACATGTTAAAGTATATCTCAAATACTATATATGTGTACATATTTATACAGTTCTCTTGTTGCACACAAAAAATCAAATACAAAGATCAATTCTGATCTTTGTGGCTTTCTTCAACAATGAAGTGATTCAGGCCATTTCCAATGGTTTTATGATGAAGAGAGCCATCTACACCCAGAGAGAAGACTGTGGGAACTGAGTGTGGATCACAACATAGTATTTTCACTCTTTTTGTTGTTGTTTGCTTGAATTTTATTTTCTTTCTCATTTTTTTTTCTGGTTTGATATGATTTTTTTTGTGCAGCAAGATAATTATATAAATATGTATGCATGTATTGAATTTAACATATATTTCTACCATGTTTAACATATATTGGACTACTTGCCATCTAGGAGAGGGGGATAAGGCAAGGGGGAGAAAATTGGACCACAAATTTTTGGGTTTTTTTGTTGAGGCAATTGGGGTTGAGTGACTTGCCCAGGGTAACACAGCTAAGTGGTGTTAAGTGTGTGGGGTCAAATTTGAACTCAGGACCTCCTGATTCCAGGACTGATGCTCTCTTCACTGTGCCACCTAGCTACCCCAGAACACAAGGTTTTGCAAGGGTTAATGTTGAAGAATTATCCATGCATATGTTCTGAAAATAAAGAGCTTTAATAAAGAAGAAAAAAAAAAAGACGAGCCCTTTAGGTCACAAAGTAGTGTTGAACCTGTTATTAGGGAAGGTGGGAGGATAACTTTATTTTTTTCTTTTACTTTTATTTTTATTTTTTTTTATAATAACTTACAATATATGTTTGCAGAACTGAACAGTTCTCTTGTTGCACAAGAAGAATTGGATTCAGAAGGTAAAAATAAACCGGGAAGAAAAACAAAAATACAAGCAGTTTACATTCATTTCCCAGTGTTCTTTCTTTGGGTGTTGCTGCTTCTGTCCATCACTGATTAATTGAAACTGAGTTAGATCTCTTTGTCGAAGAGATCCACTTCCATCAGAATACATCCTCATACAGTATCGTTGTTGAAGTGTATAATGATCTGCTTCTGCTCATTTCACTTAGCATCAGTTTATATAAGTCTCTCCAAGCCTCTCTGTATTCATCCTGTTGGTCATTTCTTACAGAACAATAATATTCCATAACATTCATATACCACAATTTACTCAACCATTCTCCAATTGATGGGCATCCATTCATTTTCAGAAGATAACTTTAAATAGCCCCAGAAAGAATGGAGCAGCTGGCCAAAGTCGAAAGGCAGTTTATCAATCTATTGATACCTTAGTCAGTGAACTTAAATGGACAGGGAAGGGTAAACTTAATTCAGGTGACCATTACATATACCACTGTGAGCAGTAATTTCTTAGAAGAAATGGAGTAGCCCTCATTCAATAAAAGAATGAAAAAATACAACTGGGGAACCATCTCAAAAATGACTGAATGGTATAAGTTTGAATCCAAGGCAAGCCATTCCATGTCACAGTAATACAAGTCTATGATCTAACCACCGAGGCCAAAGAGGCCAAAGTTTATCAATTCTTTGAAGACCTACCTAGAAATAACAGCAAAAAAAGATGTCACATTCGTCATAGGGGAAATTGTAATAATAGTCAAGTTTGTCCTTAGAATACAAGATGAAACAGGGCAGAGACAAATAGAGTTTTGTCAAGGAAACTCATTGGTCATAGCAAATACTCTTTTTCAACAACTCCAAAATGATTTTACTCATCAGTATCACTAGATGATTAACATCAAAATCAGGTTAATATATTTTGTAGCCAAAGGTTGAAAAGCTCTATATAGTTGGTTAAAAAAAGACCAGGATGTGGAGCAGATCTTCTTATTGCAAAATTCAGCAAAAAATTTTTAAAAAGTGCTTCTTATTGCAAAATGCAGACTTAATTTGAAGAAAACAGGAAAAGCCATCTGGCCATGTGACCTAAATATCATCCCTTACGAATATGAAGTAGAAGTAGTGAGTAGATTTAAGGGATTAGATCTAGTAGACAGAGTGCCTGAAGAACTGTGAACAGAAGTTTGTAATATTATATAAAAGGCAACAACAAAAAGCATTTCAAAGAAATAGAAGAACAGAAAAGCAAAATGTCTGTCTGCTGAGGCTTTACAAATAGTTTAGGTATATTGTTGGTGGAGTGGTAAACTGATCCAACCCAGATTCTGGAGAGCAATTTGGAACTACACCTAAAGGTCTACAAAACAGTGTATCTTTTGATCCAGCAGTGTCTCTGCTGGGCTTGTATCCCAAGGAGATCTTAAAGGAGGGAAAAGAACCTACATGGGCAAAAATGTAGCAGCTCTTTTTGTGGTGGCAAAGAATTGGAAACTGAGTGGATGCCCATCAATTGGGGGATGGCTGGATAAGTTATGGTATATGAAAGTAATGGAATATTCATTATTCTATAAAAAGTTATGAAAAGCTGATTTTAGAAAAGTATGGGAAGATTTACATAAACTGAATTACACAAGCAGAGAACATTGTACACAAAAATAAGATTGTGTGATGATCAATTGGATAGACTTGGTTCTTCTCAGTAATTCAGTGATCCAAGACAATTCCAATAAACTTTGGGTGGAAAACTCCATCTGCATCCAGAGAGAAAACTATGGAGAGTGAATTTGAATCAATACATACTATTTTCACCTTACTTTTCTTTGTTTTTTTTTTTCTTGTGGTTTTCCCTTTTGTTCTTATTTTTCTTTCCTATCATGATTCATATGGAAAGAATTAAAAAGAATAAATGTACATGTATAACTAAAAAATAAACCCCAACTCTTCTCCAAAAAACAAATAATAGCTTAGCACAAATAAAAATAAAAGGTAAAAGAGAAAGACATATCTAACTGAATGCAGAATTCCAGAGACTAACAAGGAAAGTTAAGGAATGAACAATGCAAAGAAATTTTTAAAAACCCAAATAAACAGTAAAATGGAAAAAAAAAAAACCAAGAAATCTCTTCAAGAAAATAAGAGGTATCAAGGAAATGGCTAATGCAAAAATGGGCATGATAAGCAAAGATGGTAGGGACTTAACAGAAATAGAAGAAATTAAGAGGTAAAAAGAATATACAGAACCATACAAGAGAGATCTTAATATCTCCTATAATTATGATGCTGTGTTTAACTGGTCTAGAGTCATCATCTAGGAAAAATGAAATCAAGAGTGCCTTAGAAAGTATTGCTAACAATAAGTCTGGAGGAGATGGAATTCTAGTTTAGAGATTTAAAATTTTAAAAGATCATGTTATTAAAATGTGCTAAAAAGAAAACAAACAAATAAATAAATAAATAAATGAAATATTGTACTCAGTCTGCCATCAAATTTGAAAATCTCAACAGTGGTCACTGGATTGGAAATGATCAGTTTATGTCCCAAACCTAAAGAAGGGCAATTCAAAGAATGTTCAAATTACTAAAGAATTGTGTTCATTTTATATGCCGCAAAGTTGTGCTTAAGATTCAGCAAGCTAGGTTTCAGCATTATGTGAATGAAGAATTACCAGAAGTGCAAGTTGGTTTTCAAAGAGGCAAGCAGAAGACCTAGAGACTAAATTGTCAACATTTGCTGGATGACAAAGAAACAAGGGAATTCCAGGGAGGGTGAAAATCTATTTTTGCTTCATTGACTATACTTAAGTGTTTAATACTCAATGGCAACAAAAATGTGGCAAGTTTTCAAAGAAATGGGACAATCAGATCATCTTACTTGTCCCCTGAGGAGTCTGTATGTGGACTGAGCATATTCAGTCAGAACAACCGATTGGTTTAATATTGGGAACTTTATACAGCAATATGTGTATTTCCACCTTATTTATTTAACTTATGTGCAGATTACAACATTTAAGGTTGAGAGAAATATCAATGAGTTCCGATATGCAGATGATACCATTCTGATGGCAGAAAATGGAGAGGAATTAAGAAGCCTCTTGATGAGCATGAAAGAGAGTAGAAAAACTAGCTTGAAGTTTAAAATAAAAAAAAAAATAACACACAAAAAACTAAGATCATGACAACTGGTCCTGTAGTTTCCTGGCAAATAGAGGGAGAAAAATAGAAGCAGAATGAAATTTTGTAGTCTTGGGCTCAAAGATCACTCACTGTAGGCAGCAACTATAGCTATGAAATTAAAAGATGCTTGCTCCTTAGAAGGAAAGTTTTGGCAAATTTGGATAGTATCCTAAAAAGGAGAGACATCATCCTGTCAACAAAGCTCCAGATGGTCAAATCTAGGTTTTTTTCTAATAGTAATGTATAGCTGTGAGAAATGGATTGTAAGGAAAGATGAGCGTGACAGAATTGATGTTTTTGAATTGTGGTGCTGGAGAAGACTTTTGAGAGTCTCCTGGACAGCATGGAAATCAGATCAATACTTAAAGAAATTAATTCAGACTAATAAATGGAATGTTGAAAACTATCTTTATAAGTAATTGGAAAAATAAAATACTATTAAATGGGGAGGGAGATTGAAGTTACAGTCTGTGTAAATATAAATCATTCATTTCATTAATAATATTCTATTGGCACATTGCCTTCTGTTTACAAAGCAATTTTTTCCTCTAAGAATTCCCATATCTAACATATTGTAGTATTTATATATTTTTTGACTAATCTATGAAAAACAAATTATTTTCTAAGACAAAAAATTAAAATAAATAATTTTCCAGGCACAATGAGACATACATTTTTGTACAAGGCCAATGTGGGAATTTTTTTCAATTTATTTTCCCTGTTTTCCCAAATGTCCTTTGTATATTTGTTATGAGTTTTGTTTTTCTTTCTATTTTCCCCAATAGAGAAGAGAGGTAAATAGGAGAGAAAATAAATGCTTATTAATTGAAAAAACGATTTAAAAATAAACTCAATTGTATAAAGTTTTATATTCTATCCATTGGACCATAAAGATCCTTTGGATCTATGTGTTAATCTTTTAGGATTATGATTAAGTAGAATAAATTTGATTGTAGTTTATTTTTCATTCAGGTCAGTCACTGTTCAGCCTTGTTCCAACAGCCTGTTTCAGTGAAAAGTTTTTTTTCATACTGCTATGGTTGCTAATGTGTATTTACAACAAATCTCAAATTCATCCTGTTAAAAATTAAAAATGGTAATATTTAATCTAGACTCTTCCATCACAACTTTAGCATGGGGAAATTTTTTCTTTCAAGCTCCAATGATTACATGTAATGTTTTTAGATAATTACTATTTTTTTATTTTTTATATTTTTTTAGTGGTACAATTTTTTAAAAATAGCTTTTTATTTACAAGTTATATGCATGGGTAATTTTACAGCATTGACAATTGCGAAACCTTGTGTTCCAATTTTTCCCCTTCTTCCCCCCATTTCCTTCCTCCCCCCATGGCAGATTGACTAATACATGTTAAATATATTAAAGTATAAATTAAATACAATATAAGTATACATGTCCAAACAGTTATTTTGCTGTACAAAAAGAATTGGACTTTGAAATAGTGTACAATTAGCCTGTGAAGGAAATCAAAAATGCAGGCAGACAAAAATATAGGGATTGGAAATTCTATGTAATGGTTCATAGTCATCTCCCAGAATTCTTTCGCTTGGTATAGCTGGTTCAATTCATTATTGATCTATTGGAATTGATTTGGTTCATCTCATTGTTGAAGATGGCCACGTCCACCAGAATTGATCTTCATATAGTACTGTGGTTGAAGTGTATAATGATCTGGTTCTGCTCATTTCACTCAGCATCAGATCACATAAGTCTCTCCAGGCCTTTCTGAAATCATCCTGTTGGTCATTTCTTACAGAACAATAATATTCCATAACATTCACATACCACAATTTACCCAGCCATTCTCCAATTGATGGGCATCCATTCATTTTCCAGCTTCTAACCACTACAAAGAGGGCTGCCACAAACATTTTGGCACATACAGGTCCCTTTCCCTTCTTTAGTATCTCTTTGGGGTATAAGCCCAGTAGTAGCACTGCTTGATCAAAGGGTATGCACAGTTTGATAACTTTTTGATATCCAAAATTGCTCTCCAGAATGGCTGAATGTGTTCACAATTCCACCAACAATGTATCAGTGTCCCTGTTTTCCCACATCCCCTCCAACATTCTACAGATAATTACTATTTAAAAATGCTCTGACTGACTGCCTCTCACCTGTACCACTAGGTTCCTAAAAAAAAATCTTCCTGTTTTGAGTTTTTCTTTCTCTCTGATCCCTCTTCCACACATGCCAAAGTCTCAAGGTTCAGTGGTGAGCCCTTACCCATAGGATTACTTACACACTCCTTTGAGTGGCCATTTCCCCTTCCCCCACCAAATAGTATTTATTTTTTTCCAATTAAATGTAAAGATAGCTTTCAACATTTACTTTTATAAGATTTTGATTTCCATTTTTATTCTCTGTCCCATCCCCAAGTTATCAAGCATTGATTGGCCTTTAAAGTCCTTCACAATCAATATTTGGATACTTTGCAAAGGCTTGGGCTAAGCTGTGTATATTGAGGTGATTCTAAAAAGTAAAACTGTACAGGGAGTGATAAAAAGGGATAATTATCTCATACAAATGAGACATGAAAAGAACTGATATAGAAGCATCGAGTGAGGGATGAGGGCTGGTGTTAGAATTGTACTCTCATTGGAAATGGGCAAAAGAGGGAACAGAATCTTCTAAAATTAGAAAGAAATAAGAGGGTAAAAGGATAGGCTAAGGGAAGGGCTCTTACAGGAGCAGGGAGGTTAAGGTAGTAGGTAGAAGTAAATTAGACTTATGAGAAGGGATAAGGGCAAATAGGGAAAGGAGAGCAAGGAAAAATAGGATGAAGAAAAATACACAATAATTAAAATTTAAGAGTAAATGGGATGAATTTACATACAAAAGAGAAACCAAATATCACAACTATTTGGCACTGGCTAAGAAATGGTGATGAATTAGTGGAACAGAACAGACATATAATATATGGTAGCAAGTTTGTGTTTGACAAAGGTAAAGATTTAAGTTTTGGGAATAAAAATTGATTATTTGGCAAAAATTGTTGGGAAAGCTGAAAAACAGTTTGAAAGGATTTGGGCATAGACTAATGTATTAAACTATATACCAAGATAAGGTCAAAATAGATACATGATCTATATTTAAAGGGAGATATCACAAGAAAATTAGAACATGTCTAATGGATAGGAGAATAATATGCTTAGAATTCAGAGCAGTATTGTTGAAGTGTAAAATAAATAATTTTATTTTAAATTAAAATTTCTTAAATCAATATAATCAATGCAGCCAAGATTAGAAGGAAAGCAGAAAATTGGTGGGGGAGGGGGGAACTTTCATAAACAATCTCTCATGGAGGTCTCATTCCTCAAATATATGGAGAGCTTTGTCAAATTTATAAGAATACAAGTATAACTGAATTGATGGTCAAAGTTTTTTGATGAAGTAATGAAGACTACATATAATTATATGAGAAAAATGCTCTAAATCATTCTTGATTAGAAAAAATGCAAATTAAAATAACTTTGAGATATCAACTTTTACCTATCAGAGTAGTTAAAAATGATAGCTGCTAAACAAAACCAATGAAGCCAAGATTAGAAGAGAAACAGAAAGCTGGGGAAATATTTTTACATTCCAGGGTTCTGATAAAGGCATCATTTATAAAATACAGAGAGAATTGACCCAAATTTATAAGTATACAAGCCTTTCTCCAATTGATAAATGATCAAAAGATATAAACAATTTTCAGATAAAGAAATTATAGTCATTTTTCGTCAAATGAAAAAATGTTCTAATGTTTAGAAGAACTGCACATATTTAACCTATATTGGATTGTTTGCTATTTAGGGGAGAAGGTGGGGGGGAAAGGAGGGAAAAAATTTGGAGCACAGGTTTTTGCAGGGGTCGGTGATGAAGACTGCCTGTATTTTGAAAATAATATTTTAAAAATAAAAACCACTGGCATGTAAAAAATTATTTTACTATTTTTATATGATCAAAAGAACTTCATATTTACATCTGAGATTATAGTACTTTTAAAAAAAATGTTAAATGCTCAATTGGGAAATATCTATGCCATTCCAAAGGAAAGAAATGATTTACATTAAGGTTCTTTTCAAATAATGGTTGATTTAGAAAAACAAAGAAATATTTGGATCTATGAAGATGCTATTCAATCTCCAAAAGCAAAAACTGACAAATAAAAATATGCATATTATGGTCTTATATTTATATATGTCTGTGTATGTACATATACATACATACATATAGAAAATTTGTAGTCTTTTCTAGGGTAAGGGGAGGAAAAAAAAAAAAAGTAAAAAGTGCACAGCAGAGGACAAAATAACACCTCGAAGCAAGCATAGAAAAGGTTGGGTTGTTCTGAAAACAATGTGTAGGATTTGCCACATAGGTTTTTATGAAATGGAAATGTTTTATATTGAGTCCTCTCACGTCCTGCTTGTCCCACATGGAAATTTTTTTTTCTTTTTGTATCTAAGTTTAAAATGAATAAAAAATGAAAACTACCTTCAAACTACCTTTCAATTCATTCCATACATTATTCAGTTCAGCTAACTGGATTTCCGGCTGCTATTGATTTCATTTGCCGTACTCATAGCTTTGTACAAGTTGGCTCTGAGAGCTTTAAATCATTCCCTTTTCACTTGTTTTTAGAATCCCATGACTTCTTTCAAAACTCAGCTCAAACCACTTCTTTTGCTGATCCCCTCTTGCTAGTGTTTTCCCACTGATGCTATACCAGATTTATTTGTACATATATCATGTTTGTGTACATATTGCTTCCTATCAATAGAATGTAAGCTCTTTGAGGACATTGTCTTTTACATATTTTTTCTAAACCCCAAATGCCTAATAGACCTAATACATAATAGGTGCTTAATAAATATTTGTTCATTGATTAGCTCACTCTAAATGTACTAGAATGTTAGGGAATCTCTGTGGTCTGGCAGTGAGCAGTGAATGTTTACAATAAGCACAGATCAATAGTACCTGGGACCTATGGGACTCCTTCAGAGACTTTATAATTCTGAAAAGGAAAAGATCCTGCCCCAGAGTCCTTTCAGCAAAAACTCATAAAACTAATGAAAAATAAAGCTTCTCAAAAGGGCAAAGAATTAGTGAATAGACGGGAGGGCATTCTAGAAAGGGAGAGAACCCTTTGAACAACAATGAAATGGGAATAGTATCTGTCATCAAAATTGAAGATTTTCTGAGGAAAGGATAAAGCGATAGAGGTGTCTGTCTTTAGCAGATGACAGAGGGCCTCAATGCTGGGCAATAATTTTGATTTGATACCCTAGGGGCTCTTGGGATATGTGGCAGATGTCTGAGGATGACTATTTTGGTGTTTTTGTAGTAGCTGTATTTGAGAACAGTTCATTAGAGAAATAATAAGGCTTTAGACTACAATGGTGAAATTATGAAAATAGAAAGGAAGAATGAGTTGACAGAAATAAAAACATTCCCTATTTTTTAAATCATTTTTTCTCTACCAATGAAATCAATAATACACAAATTGTAACTACAAAAATGGGATTTCCTTCAGATAATTTCAATGTAAAAGGATTACAGAATATTCTTTAATTACAGAGAAAGCACACAGATGCTTTAATACAAAATAATAAGATATTTTCTTTGTAATGAAGATATTTCAATCCCTGGTAAAGGAATTAGAAATCATCATGAATTTCAACAATTACAACAAAAAACAATAACTGATAATTATAACAAAAAATAATGGCTAACATTCTTATAGTATTTGAAGATATGAAAAGCCCACTATACATAGCTGCTCTGTGAGGTAGATGTTGTGTTCTCATCCTCACTTTACAGATAGGAGGTGGAAGTTGTCTAAGTGCAGTAACTTGTCTAATACACAGCTAATTCATGTCTGAGGGAGGATTCAAACTCAGCAGTGTAGCCATGGTGCTACCCAGCTGCCCCTAAAGGCAACCCTAACAACAAATAACTGACAAATAAAAAACATAACCTTTGAAAACAAAAGAGAATTAAGTGAAGCCTCACTTTCTTTAAATTGGCAACCATTTGATATTATGAATTAACTACTGCTGGTATTTGTTTAAAATACCCAAATAAAGATGATACAAATCGGATCTTTCTAATATTTCTCTTTTAATCCTAACATAATTTGTAAGACTTGATTGAGTGAAACAATGTTTAATACTCAGAAAAAGTTAAGTCTGAGTGAAACTTAAGGTCATTTTCTTTAGGGTAAAAAGTTTTAAAAGAATTTATTTTAAAAGGCCTAGGTCATATAATTTTGAAATGTATCTTACAATTTAAAAAAGTCATAATCTTCAGATAGTAAAGAGTAAATTAAAATTTTTTTGGGGGGAGTTATGACTAAGTATAGAGATGATGTGTTGCAGTTGCAATAACTGCTGATCATTAAGTGGTAAAGACCTTTTAGAGATCTACCCAGATGTCACCAAACAATATAAATAGAATGCTACTGAAGTCTGAATCTGTTATTGGTCCAATTGGGTGAAGAGGCAAAGACCAAAATGGATTAATTACTCTGCCATGAGAGGCAGGCTATAGAAAGCTCTAAAATGCTTTTTGAGGTTTACAAAATATAAGAAAAACCATAAAAATGTCAAGTAAATGGGAGTAGTCATCAAGAATATATGAATAAGATTTGCATTAAAATGACAAAATCAGTACTTTATTCGTGCTTTTAACAAGTTTTAAAAACAAGCTAGTGTTTAATTCACAAATATACTGCCAATCTGAAAGAAAAAAATTCATTTTAGGAAATTAAATACTGTAGAATTCATTGAAAATGTATCTTGGAAAGGGTTTAGGGAGTGAAAAGAACCTACTCCACAAAGCATTAAATGGGAAAATTCCACCAGTTACAAAAATTAACCAGAATAAAATGTTTCCCATTTGCCTAAGCCAATACTGAATATTTTTCCCTGAAAGTTACCTTCTAAAAGTGTCTTATTTAAAATCACTATATGAAAAAATAGAGATTTGTCCCCAAAATCTTAATGTAGTTTACAGCTTTATTTAATATCTTTTAAGCAATAGCTATTAACATCAAGTCACTCAAACTTAAAACTGCAATAAGATCTTTGGGATATCCTGTACAGGGTTTAAACCCATAAGAAGTACCCTTTCTAGAGTCTTCCATTTTTACCATATTCTGGTTCACACAAGATTGGTATCCAGAATATTCATTAAAACATCATTAGACACCAAGAAAGGAATGATTATGAAAGACATAACCATATGAAGGATTTTGCATTTCATCTTTTGACATTTAATTCACATTAAGTTAACACTCCTGATGTAGCTGGGAGTCACATTAAATTTAGATCTTGGTCCTTATATTCAGTTATGTCCAGTAATGTTAATTTATTCTATATTAGCCTGTTGACAGCATATTCAGAATAATTTCCTCTGGGACCTGAAGCTCTTACACTATAGAACTGTTACTATTTCTTATTAAGCAGTCAGTTATCATTGTGCAAGAAAGTAGTATTTTCAGACAAAATAATAGAGTATACTCATGTATGAGAATGGAAGAGCCAATTTTCTTTTCACATATTATAAATAGCAGATACATAGCATCTTGAATTATAATGACATAATTAAGAAATGTAAGATAGTGAATACAATGCAACATAAATGACTCCCATTTTAAGAACAAAAATAATATTCACATAAAAATAAAAATAGATTTATTACAATTCACATCTAGTACAACTTGGAATAAGTCTACATTCTTAGTATCTTAACCATTAAAAACAAACAAAAAATAGCTTACAAAGTTGGAGACATTTTTTGTTCAAATAGGTCCAAAAGAGGTCAGAGGCTACTTTTTGTTATTAAATTTAAATTACTGATCACCTCCTCTTTGCCTTAAATTTCTAGATTTTCCATTATCAAATCTTCTCTTTTTGAAGACTGGGGCTACTCCTTCTGCCACATCTCCAAGAGAAGTGACTGTTTTTTCTTTAAATGTTACTTTTGGGTCCCCACTCATATTAGCAACTGGAGGTCCTAAATATTCATCTTCTGTAGTTGGAAGTTCTAAATCTATCTTCTCACTGGATTAGAAAGTAAAACAAAAATTATTATATAACACATAAAGTAAGGTGAAAACTTTTTCAAATAATGTATGCCTTCAAATCAAGCCCCCAAAACACTTATGTCTACTATAACAGACAGCTTGTTAAGAATGTTTATTACCAGTTAATTTAAATTAAATTATAAGATATGGAGAAGTGATCATTTCTCAAATAGTAATAATAGCAATGCTAATCCTAACATAGATTAACTATGGAACAGATTTTTTGTTACAAAAGGAAAATGAATAATAGATTTTTTAAAGGATCCAAGCAAAAAACCCAGGGATTATCACCCCAAGGCAGTTATAGAAAGAATAACGCCTTCCCATAAAAAAGGAAAAAGAGAACTAACAGATATTCTCAAAACTCATGATAAACAGATTAAGGTACATGCCACTGCAATTACCAAGTGTAACCTATGTTAGTTTATCTCTGAAGGAAGTCCACGAAAAAGAACCAAAAATGGAATCAAAAGGCCCTCCCCATAGGCAACAACCAAGAAAATGTTAATCAAAATAAAAACAATGACTGAGTAATCACCATTTATTTACGGAGATGGATGAGTTTATGATAAGAAGCCCAGTCACAGGTACTAGCAATTACTAAAAAGTTATCTTTAAGAAGTCTACTTACTAAGTACCAAAAAAAAAAAAAAAAAAAAAAAAAAAAAGATTCTGTTTTATAAAAGAAGATGTTCAACATATTATGTAAACAGGCAATGAATCTCAAACTACAAATTTAAAAAATTCACAAAACATTCTTGTGAATTTAGCAAATTGTTCTGAAAATGAAAGCTCAAAGACAAAATTACTGCCTATAATAACCCAGATAAAAAAACTAACCATAAAAGTTTAAGAACAATATTTTGAAATAATTTATATTTCTAATTTCCAAATCATGAGTAATGAAAAATCTCTCAAAACATAGAAACTATTAGAAATTAAAAGCATATGGAAGCAGAATTATCATGTCTTATCTCTGTTTTATAGATGAGAAAACTAAAGCTCAGAGAGTTTAAAACCATGGTCATGTAGCTAATAAATGTTGAAAGTAGGACATAGGTGTCAAATCCAGGATTATTTTCCACTATACCACTCTGCATTTTGATACATACAATACTGAATACCTCTGTCTCCAGAAGGTGTTTAGTGTCATGTCTATGATAATTTGTCAGAACCAAATTTATTAATAACTATGTATAATGCCATTATGCTAGCCATGAGGTATATACAAAGGTAAATATGATCCTTGTTCTTAATATGTTTACAATATGATTAAGGTAATAAAATATTCCACAAAAGAATTACAAAGATCGGAATATGATAAAGTGAATAAACATAGAAAATATTCTATGAGTTCAGATAAAAGGTATCATTTCTTGCTGAGCAGATCAATGATGCCATGAAATTGATGGCACTTGAGATGATAGGATTTTTTTAAAAGCTTATTTAAGGGGGGAGGAAATGAAGTGACAGTGGATGGTGTAGGGAGTTGAGAAGGGAGTCTGATTTAGTTATTTAGTTAAAAATAATGTGAGAAAAAGGCTGAGAGAAATGTACTGGTGTCAGGTTGGATAAGAGTTTGAATACCAAGCTAGAGATTTTGTCAAATGAATACATTTCAATAAAAGTGAATATAAAGTTTTTGATTAGTGAAATAACATTATAAGAAATATGATTTAGGAAGATTAATTTGGCAGCTCTATTTAAGATAAACTTGGGTGTGAATGAGAAAATGGAAACTGGAGAGACTGAGAGGCTATTTTCATAATCCAGTCTAGTGACAAGAAAGAATTGATAGGCTTGGTGGTAACAATCTAGAAAGGAGTGTAGACACAAAGGAAGGAATGGAGGATGATATAATGCTTCCAGTAGATAACTGGAAATGTAATTAACAGAAATAAACAAATAAGAGACAGATGAGGTCATAAAATGACCTCATAAAAATAAAATGAGGTCAGATTTGGAATCGGAAGGTGTAAGTGGGATATTATTTAAGTAGGGAGATCCAGAGAGAGACAGAAATGAGGATTTAGGTCTTAGGAAAGTGGCCAAAACTAGATTTAGGGGTGATAAGAGAAAGACAAGAAATGGCCAAAAAGATAGGTGGAAAACCAGGAGAATGGAGTTAATAGTAACTTAAGAAAGAATAACAGAAACAGAAACAGAGGGCAAAAACTGAAGACATTTAAGTAACTCAGGAACAGAAACCAAATAACTATGCTACCATATTCTTGCTTAAATAAGACTATACAATTGCAAACATAAAGCTGTATTTTTACTCCTCAAGAAACAAGGACAAATGAAGTTTTCTTCTGTCCTTCATTTTTCACCATTTGCAGAACATGTATATAAATTAGTCCATATCACAGACAGGGGTTAAGATATGTTAACAGTGCAATGGATATAATGAGAGTCCCTAGGATGCTAACTTCTTCTCATATTGTGTATAAATAAGTATCTGTTACTTACTAGGGATTTTCCTCTTGTTTAATTTCTTTCCATTCCCCATAAGGGTTTGGCCTTTTAGGAGATTTGGATTTTTCTAATGAACGTGATGAGTCTTGTTTCTGATCACCATCACTTTTTTCCTTCTTTAATTCAGTTTCAGTTTCTTCAACATGATCATTTTTAGTTTTTTTCTGAATGAGAGAAAAGATGATTGATAACTATATCACACAATCTTTAAAAAGGTCATAACAGTTTTATTCAGGTATGTGATTGCTTCAAGCAAGGGTTAGATAATCACTTGGGTATAATACAGTGGAAATTCTTTTTATAGGCATGGGTGGGATTGAATGACCGTCATGTCCCTTCAACTCTAAAATTCTGTGACTTACTGTGTGCCCCTGGGGGAAGATTACTTCAATTCTCTATCCCATAGTTTCTCATATGTAAAATGAGTGTTCAAGCACTAAAATTCTCTGAGTATTAGGGACAAGTCAGTGTTCCCTATAATATTAGTCAGCATACTTTAAATTTTTAGGTAGAATTTCTAAGTTTAAGGCTAGTATTTGGAAATACTGTTCACTTAAATAAGAAAAATGAAATCCTAAAATTTTGTGGAAGAAGCATATAAACTCCTGAACTTTCAGAATTAGAAATTTGTCAATGCCATGTTATGATTTATGGATGTCTGAATCTTATCATGAATACTAAAGGAACTGCGAGGACTTTGGTTCTTTTGCATTAGGAAAATCTCAGTTATACTCTGGACTCCAGAGAAATAATGTAGTATTGTAACAGGTACAGTAACATCTAGACTTTAATTTCTTTTGGCCATACAATTTAAAAGAAGTTACCTATTAGATTCAACAATGCTATATATTAAAGAATGTATATTCTGCATACTAAATCTAAGCCACAGGAAATTTTCCAATTTAGAAAATCATGAGTTTCTACTTTCAAGCTGGGCACAGGGGAGCATAAAGAATATCTTTCAAGAGGCATCTGAGGGTTCATTGTACATCTTGTTCAAACCTGAGGATTCATTGTATATCTTCTTTCCAAGGGATCTGGGAGATATAGAATGGGAAACTCATTTTTCCATATAAGTAGCTGGGAACTTCAAGAAATTCTATTAGTTACTGTGGTTAAAAACCACTCCTAATCCCTTAAGGCCTGTGGTCCATGTGGCCTACAAACTTAAAGGGATTCTTATTCATGGTTTAGTGGCTCTTACATTTTCATTTGAACCTGATACCATTATTTTAATGTACCCTGAAATAGAAGATTTTGTGAATTCGTTGCTGATCCATATAATTATTGCCAGAGTCAAGGAGTCAAGGGACCATGGCTTGGCTCCTTCCTTTGTTCTTTTCCACATGTCGACTGTTAAATAAATCATCTAAATCAGTGGTGTCAAACTCAAATAGAAATGGGAAACATACAGAAAAATTCTTGTGGGCTGCATATATATTTAGAAAATCACATTAATTAATATTATTTTGGTTTTGTTGTATTTTGCTAAATAACTGTTATGTTTTAATCTGGTCTGGACTGTATTTGAGTGTGTTGTAGGTCACACATGTGGTTTGTCACGTCTGAACTAAATCAAGCACTCTTCAGTTATCTGAATGACAAGATCTGTTTTATCAGACAAGATCCATTTATTTATCTCTAATTTCAATGTAGATAAATCAATTTGTAGGTACCCAGCTTTAACCACAAGCTGTAACTGAAATGTTGCTTTAAGGTTCACAGGAACAGTTTTCCTCATGACAACCCTGTAATACTGTAATATGCAAGTATTATTATCTTCACTCTGTAGATGAAACACTGGGGTATAAAGAGCCCAAGTGAATTGCCTCATAATAAGTGAATAGCCACAGTTAAACAAACTATGTTCTTATAAATCCAATTCTCTTTCTATTCTAAATTGCTTCACCAGCTGGCTTATTTCCAAGGGAACTGCAAGTCCTATCTGGTTGAACTCCAAATCTAAGTCCTTGATCCAGAACATCTGGTTGCACACTGTCTTCATTTCAGGACCAGAACTTCTTGAATATGCCTCTTCCCCACACCCAGGCAGCAACAGTCAGGGCTCATAGCTGCTGTAGTGAAATTTTGGAATATCTGGAACATGGAAAAATACACGGAGGAAACCCCATACTTAAAACCTTATGGACCCTCTTAGTAAAAATGCCAAATACAATAAATTTGAATAAGCAGAAGATCCATCACTTTTGTTGTCAAATCTACTCAGTAATTCAACATTTCATCGATATAAAAAAAATCATACACAAGAGTAATCAGAAAAGGAGATAGGCCATTTGTAGTTATAAACAAGAAATAAGAAGCAGGCAACCTTAAGTGTTGCACTAAGATGTCAACTATCAAAAGACCTAGAAAAAAGTCTCCAGTTTGGAATTTTGAGAAGGCAAAAAAATAATCTCACAAGGGATTTCTGGAAGGTCATGGATAAGAATTACGCAAGAGAAGGGCTGTCCCCTGCACTGGTAAAGGGAGTACTTACTTCTGTGGATAAGTAGATGGAAGAAGCTTTGCATTAGAAAAGGAGATATATAAATTACTCTGTAAAAAATATTTCTATTCCTTTCTTCTAATAAAGAGCATCTAACAGGAAATCTATCAATGACTTAAAATAGATTTATGCAAGTTTATATAAATTTGCTCTTATTACACTTTGACTTTCTTTTTTACTATTAAGTGGAACTAACTGTGAGCCTTTATAAAATTTTTCAATATATTTGAGAAAACTGAGGACAGAGACTTACCCTAAACTTTATTTTTGGCTTTTGTACTTCTGTAGAGATCTCTGATTTTTCTTTCTCTTCCTCTTCTGCTTCTTGTATTTCACTGGAATCACTATCTGAATCAGATGGCTTTGATTCGGCTGGGGCATCAAGTGCTTCAGTACTATTACTAGAAAGGGAATCTCCAACTTGTGGAACACAATCCTCAGGCTTCTCCCATTTGGATTCTGTTCCAATGCATTTTAATACAGTATTTAAAAAAATTACCTTACTATGAAAATTTTTAACTATTTAAATTTAAAGCTCTCTCTAAAAACATAAGATAACTCCTTCCTTTCATCTTCCTTTCCATTGTCTTTGTCTATTCATTGTTTTCTTCTTATTTCTTACTTATAATTAACATCTCTGACATTCAGGTTTGTTCTCTTAATTTCAAATTATTTCACTATTAAGTCTTTCCATATTTCTTTATATTTCTTATATTTCGTTCTTAATTGCAAAACTGTGTTGTGTTTACTCTGATATAGCACATTATTGAGAGATTTACCCATAGTTAGGCTTTTGGGTTGGTTCATACCAATAACAATATTATTGGAATTACTAATTCTCTTCATAAGTAATTCCCAGAATTATATTTGACAAAGTTATTATCATAAATGTTATTTTAATGATTTATATTTATGCAATATGATTGGCAACAATATGAAAATTAATGTTTCCCTCCTTATTGTGAGATATTATTTCTACAGCTAGCAAATAAGCAACTACCTTCTAAGATATAGTATTAATTAATATTAGCCAATTTGCAGGCTCTACTACTCCCTATTTGGGGGTCTTGCATTTATACCTTTTAGAAACTGGAAATCAGGGAGCCTAGAAATGGAGTAATTCAAGATCCTATAAAAACCAGGACTTAAAATCTATTTAATTCAATATATACACTTATTAAACACTTATTCTGAGAAAGACAAATATGGAAAACAATAGTCCCTACCTTCAAGGAATTTATAATCTATTGCTCGAAGGGCCTGATTTCTTCAGTGTGGGAATCCCCTGCAATGATATATATCAGTGGTTCTCAAAGTATGGTTGGGACCCTTAAAGGATCTCCAAGCTCCTTTCAGGACATCAAAAAAACTATTGTCACAATAACACTAAGATGTTTTCATTTCTAATATTGTAAATATTGATACATGTAAGTATAAACAATCAATAATTTGAAGTATAAGTGGGTCCCTAGAACCAAAATGTTTGATAACTGCTGATTTAATCTAATCTACTTAGTAAACAACGATAAGCCCTTCTACAAATCTCCCAGCAGGCGATCATTCAACCTCTGCTTAGAAGACCTCTGGTTATGGGGAAATCTATCAACTCCCAAAGCTGTTCATCCCATTTTAGACATGCTTTATTATGAAGTTTTTTTGGTTTGTTTTTTACTTTGCTATAGCCTTTATCTCTATGCAACTTCTACGCAATACTTCTAGTTATGCCATCTGGGGATAATTGAACAATATTTCTTTCATCTAACTATACATATTGGATATTCCTTCTAAATCTTCTCTTTTAAATTAAAGATTTTTATTTACAAAACATATGCATGGGTAATTTTTCCAACACTGACCCTTGCCAAACTTTCTGTTCGAAAGTATCTCCTCCCTCCCCGCCCCCTGCCACCTCTTCCCCTAGATAGCAGGTAGTTCAATACATATTAAATATGTTAAAATATGTTAAATCCAGTATATGTATACATATTCATACAGTTATCTTGTGCACAAGAAAAATCAGATCAAGAAGGGGAAAAAAATGAGAAAGAAAACAAAATACAAACAAACAACAACAGAAAGTGAGAATGTTCCTACAACCAACCCTCTCTTTGGTTGTAGATGGTCTCTTCATCACAAGATGATTGGAAATGGCCTGAATCATCTCATTGTTGAAGAGAGCCACATCCATCAGAATTGGTCATCATATAATCTTGTTGCCGTTTAAAATGCTCTCCTGGAGCAATCTGGAATTATGCCCAAAAAGTTATCAAACTGTGCATACCCTTTGATCCAGCAGTGTTTCTATTGGGCTTATACCCCAAAGAGATACTAAAAAAGGGAAGGCAACCTGTATGTGCCAAAATGTTTGTAGCAGCCCTGTTTGTAGTGGCTAGAAACTGGAAAATGAATGGATGCCCATCAATTGGAGAATGGCTGGATAAATTGTGGTATATGAATGTTATGGAATATTATTGTTCTGTAAGGAATGACCAGCAGGATGAATACAGAGAGGCTTGGAGAGACCTACATGGACTGATGCTAAGTGAGATGAGCAGAACCAGGAGATCATTATACACTTCGACAACGATATTGTATGAGGATGTATTCTGATGGAAGTGGATTTCTCTGACAAAGAGACTTAACTGAGTTTCATTGGAGAAATGATAGACAGAAACAGCTACACCCAAAGAAGGAATAGTGGGAAATGAATGTGAACTATTTGCATTTTTGATTTTCTTCCCGAGTTATTTTTACCTTCTGAATCCAATTCTCCCTGTGCAGCGGGAGAACTGTTCGGTTCTGCAAATATGTATTGTATCTAGGATATACTGCAACATATTTAACATATATAGGACTGCTTGCCATCTTGGGGGGGGGGGGAGGAGGGAGGGAGGGGAAAAAACGAAACATAAGTGATTGCAAGGGATAATGTCGTGTAAAAATTATCCTGGCATGGATTCTGTCAATACAAAGTTATTATTAAATAAAATAAAATTAAAAAAAAAAAATAAATAAAATGCTCTCCTGGTTCTGCTCATTTCACTTAGCATCAGCTCATGTAAGTCTCTCCAGATCTCTCTGAAATCATTCTGTTGGTCATTTCTTACAGAACAATAATATTCCATAATATTCATATACAATAATTTATTTAGCCATTCTCCAATTAGATGGGCATCCATTCAGTTTCCAGTTTCTTGCCACTACAAAAAAGAGCTGTCACAAACATTTTTGCACATGTGGGTCCCTTTCCCTCCTTTAAGATCTCTTTGGGATATAATCCCAGTAGAAATACTGCTGGGTCAAAGGGTATGCACAGTTTGATAACTTTTTGAGCATAGTTCCAAACCGCTGTCCAGATGGCTGGATCTGTTCAGTTCCACCAACAATGTGTCAGTGTCCCAGTTTTCCCATATCCCCTCCAACTTATGTCACTATCTTTTCATGTCACCATAGCCAATCTGAGAGGTGGGTAGTGGTATCTCAGAGTTGTCTTAATTTGCATTTCTCTAATCAATAGTGTAAATCTTCTCTTTTCTATGTAAAATAATTTTAACTAGAACAATTTATCCTTCTATGGCACAGTCCAAAATTCATTTTACATCCCCAGCTGTTCTTTAGAAGTGATCAACCTGTTTATGTACTTCCTAAAATGTGAGGCCAGGAAATGGAAAGACTTGGACAATATCAAATTACAGTAAGACAATTATCTCCCTTCTTCTGGACACTACTAGTGTAGCCCAAATCATATTTTTGTGGTTGATGTTGTTTGTTTCCATGCTTTATTATTGTCTTTTTTAACTTATACTGAATTTGAAGTAAACTGAAATGCACAGTAGGCCTTTTTTTTTTCTTCACTTAATTGGGCTGCAATATACACCATTGAGATCACATTTCCATTGAATCAATGGAATCCAGAAAAAGATTTTGGGAAATTACTGAAATCCAGGCATTTTGTTTAATACATTCTCCTTATCTACTAATTCAATAACATTGTAAAAAAAAAAAGGGGGGGGAATTATGAAATTTGAGCTGAATATTCCTCTTTTGAATATACAAAGTAAGATAATGATACATGTTAAAAGGGATGTAGCAAAGCTGGGACACTAATATTTTGTTGGTGGAGTTGTGAACTGATCCAAACCCTTCTGGAGAGCAATCTGAAACTATACCCAAAAGATCATAAAACTGCACATAGCTTTTGAGTCAGCAGTCTCAATACTGAGTCCTTACTGGGATCCAATGAGATCATAAAAAAGGGAAAGGGAACCCACTTGTGAAAAAAAAGTAGCAGCTTTTTGTAGTAGCAAGGAACTGAAAACCGAGTGAATGTCCATTAGCTGCGGAATGACTGAACAAGTTATAGTATAAGAATGTCATGGAATATTATTGTTCTGTAAGAAACAATTAGCAGGATGATTTCTGAAAGACCAGGAGAGACTTACATAAACTGAGGCTAAGTGAAATGAGTAGAACCAAGAGAACATTGTGCACAGTAACAAAATTATGACGATCAACTGAGATGGACTTGACTTTTTTCAATGAGATGATTCAAGACAATATCAATATACTTGTAATAGAGTCATCTGCATCAAAGAGAGAACTACAAAGACTAAATGTGGATCACAAAATATTATTTTCACCTTTGTCATTTGCTTTTTTTTTTTTTTTAATAATTATAACTTTTTATTGACAGTACATATGCATGGGTAATTTTTTACAACATTATTCCTTGCACTCACTTCTGTTCCAATTTTTCCCTTTCCTCACTCCACCCCTTCTCTAGATGACAAGAGTCTTATACATGTTAAATATGTTATAGTATATCCTAGATACAATATACATGTGCAGAACTGAACAGTTCTCTTGTTGCACAGGAAGAATTGGATTCAGAAGGTAAAAATAACCTGGAAAGAAAAACAAAAATGCAAACAGTTCACACTCATTTTCCAGTGTTCCTTCTCTGGGTGTAGCTGCTTCTGTCCATCATTGATCAACTGGAACTGAATTAGATGTTCTCTTTGTTGAAGATATCCATTTCCATCAGAATACATCCTCATACAGTACTGTTGTTGAAGTGTATAATGATCTCCTGGTTCTGCTCATTTCACTCAGCATCAGTTCATGTAAATCTCTCCAAACTTCTCTGTATTCATCCTGCTGGTCATTTCTTACAGAACAATAATATTCCATAACATTCATATACCACAATTTATGCAACCATTCTCCAATTAATGGGCATCCATTCAATTTCCAGTTTCTAGCCACTACATACAGGGCTGCCACAAACATTTTGGCACATACAGGTCCCTCTCCCTTCTTTAGTATCTCTTTGGGATATAAGCCCAGTAGTAGCACTGCTGGATCAAAAGATATGCACAGTTTGATAACTTTTTGGGCATAATAGCAGATTGCTCTCCAGAATGATTGGATTCATTCACAACTCCACCAACAATGAATCAGTGTCCCAGTTTTCCCGCATCCCTTCCAACATTCATCATTATTTTTTCCTGTCATCTTATTTGCTTGTTTTTTTTTTTTTTTTTCATTTTTGTTCCTCTTTTGATCTGATTTTTTTTTGGGGGGAATAGCATAATAAATGTGGAAATATGTTCAGAAGAACTGCACATGTATAACACATATTGGATTACTTGATGTCTAGGGCAGAGGGTAGGTAAAGAAGCAAGGAAAAAAATTTGGAACACAAGGTTTCATAAAGATGAATGTAGAAAACCTTCTTTGCATTTATTTTGTAAAATAAAAAGCTATTTTAGAAAAACAAAACAGCATTTTTACATTGTATTTGAGATTAAGTTTTAAATAATTTTATAAAATAAGGAGTGTATTATATTTTCTGAAAGATTCAAATAGAGAACCAAAATTTGAAATTTATATTTGATACAAAAAAAAAAAACTTATCAAATGAGCTTAGCAAAAAATTTCATTTAAGAGATATAGTAGCTCTATTTGCTGAGCAGTTGAATTAGAACCTGAATTCTAGCTGACATGGGATTTGCAACTGTTGTGAAACACACTGGATTACATAAGAAAATTGGGAGAATAAAAAAAAAATACTTAGTCCTTTATCTTTCACATTAAAAAAAAATGTGTCTAGTTTAATTTTTGCCATTTTTTAGAACAGCACTAATTTCAGTTAGTTATTATACACTGACACCTAGTGGTCCTTCTGATATTTAGCATATATATGTAATAAAGGATGATACCATAAGCACACATTTGTAATTGGCATTTTTTTCTCTTATCAATTCTGATTTATCTGTATGGTACATATTCTATTCCTATGTGGATAATGCTAGAAAAAATTTTATGTTTAATTTTTGCTCTTCTATATCATAAACTGAGTTAACAAGAACTTTTTGTTGAGACTTAAAATGCCAATTAAGATGATGGAAAATGATTATAAACTGATGACAATAATCTCATATCAAACACTATTTATAAACTTTAGATACAATGTAGCTCACTTTTCTCAAAATCAAGTCATTTCAATGGGTACATGAGACTCAAATTTTGACTCAAACTGACAAACAATTGTAATAAAAAAAAAAAAAAAAAAAAAAAAAAAAAAAGGAGAGAAACAAAACCCCCCAAAATTAAATCTAGTTGCACATTAGAAGTTCTGGAACAGCTAGGAGGTGAAATAGAATATAAGGTCTGGAGTTGGGAAGATTCATCTTCCTGAGTTTAAATGTGGCCTGAGACACTTAACATGAAAGCCATTTAACCCTGGACAAGCCATTTAATCCTGTTTTACCTCAGTTCCTCATTTATAAAATGAGCTGGAGATGGAAATGGCAAACACTTCAATATCTTTCCCAAAGAAACCTCAAATGGAGTCAAAGAGTCAGATATAACTGAAAATGAACAGCAACAAGAATTCTCCAATGAGATCAGATTTCTTTTAAGTAGTATTTTATTTTCCCAAATACATGCAAAGATAGTTTTCAACATTTACCATTACAAAACTTTGTGTTTAAGATCAGATTTTTTTTTTAAATCATGTTTGAAAAACATCCCTACCAGAAAAGCTAAATCCTTCCAGAACAAGCTGAGGCTGGTTTAACAACAGTAACAACCAAAAAAAGGCACTAATGACTACAAAAAAAGTTGTTTTTGTTTGTTTTTTTTCCTGAAGCAACTGGGATTAAGTGACTTGCCTGGGTCAAGTGTCTTGAGTTCGGATCTGGACTCAGGTCTTCCTGACTTCAGGGTTGGTGCTCTATTACTGCACCACCTAGCTGCCCTAACTGAAAGTTTTTAAAAATTATGCTGAGGACAAGAAGATCAAAGAACTCCTAGACCTGCCATTTGGTAAGAAGGTCAATGGCAAAAGATGAATTATTTAACTCCTCTTTTACTTTGATCTTCTATATTAAAGAGAATAATCCTAAAATTATAGACAATTTAATAATGAATTAAGAAAGAATTGAATGTCAATTCAAAAAAGTGAGGAGATAAATGATCTCCTAAGTGGAATTCAAGGACTTCAAATAACTTAAATTTGATGGGCATCCCAAAATACTAGCAAAATTTGCTGTTATGATTGTTGAACCATTGTCACAATCTTTTAGAAACTACAGAACTAAAAAGGAGTTAATGGACTTAGAGCCAGAAGTGATGCCAAATTAATTGGTGGAGTACTGATTTTCAAAAGGAGAACCAAGGTCAGTCCTGCAAACTATAGACAAAATATTGAGCGAATAATTATTAAAGGAATTGGACACATTTAACTGAAGGGGGATGGGAAAGGAGGCACTTGGATAGCTGTTTCAAGAATCCTAAGGGCTGTCATGTGGAAGAAGAATTAAGAACTTGTTCTGTTTGGCCTTAGGAAACAAAAAAAGGAACAAGAGAAGGAAATTGCAAAGAAGCCATTTTAAACTTGATGCCAGGAAAAACTTGTAAAAAAATTTTAGCCCTTATAAAAATGGATGGGTGGCCTGAATAGGTTGTAGAGCTCTTCCTTAGAAATCTTTAAATGGAGATTGCTTTGGGCTACACTAGATAGCTACTAAGATCTCTTACAACTTCCAAATTAAGTGATTTTGTGGCTTATTAAACATTTATTAAGAGATGATCATAATAAATTGGCAGAAATTTGTTCAGCATAAATCACAACACGTATAAACCCAGATTTATCTAAACTAGGTAGATTAGATAAACAGAGTAGTCTCAGTATACTTAGAAGTTAGAAAGATTTTTAGACAAATCTAATTGGTTGTAAAATCTTGTCAATTTTACCTCTTTATAGAGGTAAATTGCATTAAGTCCCCTATATACTCTCACAGTAGCCAACACAGGTCCTCTTCACCTCTCATCTGGAATATTTTAATTTTCTTGTTCATTTTTTTGTCTGATTCTTCATGGCAGTTATTCCTTTTCCAGCTCATCTGACAGATAAGGAAACTGAGGCAAAGAGGGGTAAGTGACTTGCCCAAGGTCACATAGCCATTAAGTGTCCGAGATTGGACCCGAACTCAGCAGGGTGTCTTCTGAACTTCAGGCCTAGTCTTCCATATACTGGGTCATATAGCAGCGCTCAATAGCTAGTTCTAACTAGACTCTCTACCTCAAGTCTCTCATCCACTCAGCTGCCAAAGTTAACTCCCAAACAAGCTTGACCCTATCATTTCTCTGCACAAGCTCTAGGGACTTTTTTACTTGTAGGACCATTCTTTTGTTTGGAATACAAGACGGCTATCCCCATCTTTTTAGTTCTACACCTTCCTTATTCACCTATTCTATAACAGCCAAAACTGGCCTCCTTTTTTATTTCTGGCTCTCAGGATTACTAATACAACCAGTGACTTATATAAACATACATAATACCAGTTTTTGATTTGTAGCTGACAATAAGTGAGAAGGGAAACCAATGGATGTCAGAATCAGGATTCCAAAGGGATTCAGTAAACTAGAAAAATGGACTAAATGGAATATTCTACATTTGGCTTTAAAAATCTACACAAAAGAATTGGGGAAATAGCTATAGAAAGAATTCATGTAAAACCTCTCTGAGAATTTTGGTGAACTACAATCTCAATTAACATATTGTATAGAATTCTACAAAATAACAACTCCCCCCTCCAAAAAAAAGGACTCACAGGAACTTGTTAAAACAATAATTTAAAAAATTAAGTCACACTCTTTTGGTAACATTATTAGAATAATTCCATCAACACTAATTCAGAAGAATAGAAAGCACTATTGTAGAAATATAATTACTAAATCAATTTTAGGAAATTCAGGTTGCTGGGGGCGGTTTTTGGGAAGTAAACCACTGATTTTCTAGTTTACAAAAAAGGTTTTAACTGGTAACTGAGGAGTTCCAAAAAAGAATTATACACTGTAAACAAACAAAATGATTTCACCCTGTTTTTGTACTGACTCCTAATGTTAGAGGCGGTAAAACATGGTGGAGAGCTAGTTCAAGACTCCAAAACTATATCTGCACAGTAGATTCTTGTTTACATGGGGGGAGGGGGGTTTCTTCACTAGGAGATCTCTACTGATAGAAAGAAGGAAATACAACCCAAAACTCAGTGTTAATAGGTATGCAAAGACTATACTGTCTGTATTTATACAAAGGATTCATGGATTATAATTTTCACCTGAAAAATCTTTCTATAAGTTATAAAACGTAATCTAGAGAATTATAATAATTTAACTTATAGGATTCTATTGTAAAATAAAGAGGCTAAACTAGACTGATCTTCCAGCTCTAACATCCTATTTTTATAATGATTTTGATATAAAAGCAGTAAAGACAAAAGTTTAAATAATTTCCATTTCTATTACTTTTTTGAGTCTATTAGCAGGTAAAAATTAAATGATGTGGAGCACAACTACACAATATATAAGAATTGCTATAATATTTCTGATAAAAAGTTTAATATCCATGATCTAAAAGTAATTTACATAACTTTTATGGGACTATTCACTCACAATATATGGCTAACGAATATTAATAGGCAATTTTCAGAAGAATCACAAATTAAAAATAACCACGATTAAAAATATTCAAAATCTAATTATCAGAAATATAAATTAAAACAATTCTGAGATGCTCAATTACAATTATTACATTGGTAAAAGTATTAGTTAAATTAAAAATTCTAAAATTCAATGCCAGAAGGGCTATGAAAAAAAAGGTACATTAATTATAAAATGACACAATCTTTAGGAAAACAATATGGAATTATATAATAACAACTTTTTTATTCATTCTTTCATCTAGTAAGCTAGACTTAGTTCAACTACTATAAGCTAAGGATATGCTTTGCTTATAAAAGTACTACACATACATTTTCTTAATACTATTTGTTATGCCAAAAAAGATGGATGTAACATGTTGAATTTAGGAATGGCTGAATAAACTATAGTATATGATCACAATGGAATGTTATGCCATTAAAAATATAAATTTTTAATATTTTCTTATTCTTCATATTATGTGGAAGTGAAAAGATAATACTTGTATTCTCTACAATGCTATGAATATCAACAAAATCTGGGGTGAAAACACAGAAGAGACAAAAAAAAGAGTTCGGGGGGGAGATTAAATTAATAACATATTTAAGATACTGTTATTTTTATTTGTTCATATGTGTATTTGAACACACACATTTTTTTTTGGCTGAGGCAACTGGGGTTAAGTAACTTGCTCATGGTCACACAGCTAGGATGTGGTAAATGTCTGAGGTCAAATTTGAACTCAGGTACTCTTGACTTCAGTGCTGGTGCTTATCCACTACACCACCTAGCTGCCCCATAACATATATATTTATTAATAGCTACATTTACAACAGAAGAAACAAATAACTTCAATTTTAGATTATATATTAGGAATTCATACCATGCAAATAAATCCTTTCCATCTAGAGAAAAGTTAAATTATGTTACTTACCACCTGTTTCTGTATTATAATAATAGGTATAACCATCTTCACTTAAACCTTCTACCCAAAGAGGCATTGCTGCTTTCTAACAAAAAGAAGTACATAAAATGTTAAAAATGATCATATTTAACAACAATGATAATGACAAAAAAACTATCCTGATAAATACATATATATAATGTTTAAAGATCAGTAGAGTTTTGTGTGTGAGTGTTTTTTAAAAGACTGTCTAGATATATATTTTCTTGCATTCAAGTATCAAGAACTGGTGGCTGGATTGGGAACTTGAAACACTGAAAAAAAAAAGGAGTTTGGGAAAAGAGAGGGAACTGATATAACAAATTTCTTGGAGACCATTCACATCAGCCACTAATTTTTGAATTAGATAGCAGTTCTTGTCAAACAGAAGATAAAGTGGATATCTGGGCCCAAAATGGCCTATGAGTGATTGAAGAGCTATCTCTATTCCACAGGTTACTGACCCTTGACCTAAAGAATTCTTGGAACTGTTCTATAAATGACTCTTGGAATTGTTTTGAAACAAAGAGGACAAAAACTGCATATTGGTGTTTGATGGTATAAAACAATGTTTAGAAGTACTCTTTCCCCAACAATAGATTAAGAATTTTACTGAATAGAAATAGTTCAATTACCTTACTAAACTTTCCTTGGAATCCTTCAGGTTTCTCCCATTGAGATTCTAAAAGTCAAATTATATTCAAGTTAGTTTTTCTGCTTCCTAAAAACATGTCCAGATGATTTGATTTGTTGCATTAGTCCATGAAGATCATCAATACATCAGAACTATCCAATGTGTTCACACTATTCTGTGTAATTACAAAAGTCTCTTTCTTTAAGGGACTTTATAATTTAATGGAGTAGGAAGACTAACAAATACTTTTACAATTATTAAACTTATCTATACAACTATAGATTCCTCCTAATTACAGCCCCACAAAAATATTCTATTATAAATGCACCTATTAATAAATATACGTTTTTCAGTTGAAAAATAACAGCAATTATAAGTGGCCCTCGGGTTTTATTCAAGTAAATTTTTTTGGAGGGAAAAAAAAGATTGTATATACTACATTCAGGCCAATAAAAGCACATAATATGCTATAGATATACAGAGATAGAAACAAATTTCACAGAATCAGGAAAGTTGAAAAATTTTTTTAAATGAAGGAATTACTGCAACAATTATGATTATAGGAGTTAGTCATAAAAAAAATCAAGTCTTCATGGAATTAAAATTTCATCAATTTTGAAGCAAAGTATTTGCTGTGATGAAGATGGGACTACTACTACAGAATGAAGTATAAAAATAAAACAAGATTTCTCTGGAACATAAAGAACAAGCCAAGGTTCAGCATCCACCTCTTGTATAACTACCAAAAAAACTATAAAGCCAAAGGTAAATTATGAGTTTAAGACAGCTATGCAAGAAGTTAGAGCTGTCACTGTTGAATTCTCATGATGGAATACAGACCCACTCCCACAAGTGATGACCGCAGAGTAATCCTATCTCACTATTATAGTGCAATGGCAACTTCACTCAGAGTCTAGATGGGATTATGGTATTTAACTTAAAACTGGGGAGTTACATAAAATAATATCTATAATTTCATTGACAGCTCAGTGATACAAGGAGCCATTTCTTTGCCAACACAGATGATATATAAAAATGTGACACTTCTATAGCATCTTAAGATTTAGAGATTATATTATATATATATTCTCTCACTGGAACAATAGCACCACTAAGGAGGTACTATAGAGAGCATCAACGAATGCTAAACAGATGAAAAAGAAAACAAAAACTAAAGCTTGATGAGCCTGAATGACCTGTTTATGGTCATAAGAATAGAAATTGTCAGATGGGGTATTCCAATTTAAGTCTCTTTTCAATGCCTTTTACTTTTTTATCCATAGTTCTTTTGAGGTGCTGAAACCCAGAAAATTCACTGCTTAGTGACCATCCTGGTAATAAGTTTTTAAACTAGGTAGTCCTTAAATCAGACACACAATCCAAAAAAACAGACTCATATCAGAAACTTTTCCAGGTAGGCAGGACTTGTTAGAATTTGTGTGCCACTGGCACAGACTTTGAAAACCCCAAGATATCTATGTCATGATGAAGCAACATAATAGGACTTTATTAGGAAAAGAAAAACCTATAAAAATAAATAAAACCTCAAAAAATAATTATGGCATTATACTATATTTTTACCTAAAGTACTTACCTCCTGTGATGGTATTATAATAATACTGGTAACCTTCTGATGATATGCCTTCTACCCATTTGGAAGCTCCTACTGAATCTATATTGGAAATATCTTTTTTCCTCTTTTTCTTTGCCTTCTTTTGATCTGACAGTGAGACAGATGGGGCAGTGCTGGTTACCTGCGGTGTGCTAGACTCTGTGACATCTATATTGAAAGTAGAAGGATAACTTAGTCAGTGGAACATTCTTCTTCTTCTTCTTCTTCCTTTTTTTTTTTTTTTTTGGCTGAGGCAATTGGGGTTAAATGACTCACCCAGGGTCACACTATTAGAAGTGTTAAGTGTCTGAGATCACATTTGAATTCAGGTCCTCCTAATTTAAGGGCTGATGTTCAGTGGAGCATTCTTTTTTATTTTATTCATTCATTCATTCATTTATTTATTTTATAATAACTTTTTATTGAAAGAACCCCTGCCAGGGTAATTTTTTTACATTATCCCTTGCACTTGCTTCTGTTCCGATTTTTCCCCTCCCTCATCACCCCCTCCCCTAGATGGCAAGCAGTACTATATATGTTAAATATGTTGCGGTATATCCTAGATTCAGTGGAGTATTCTTAAAACAATGACTAGAACCCTATCTTAGGGAATATCACCCTAAAAGCAGTTTTCACTAGATTTAAAAGGCAAATTAATGTAGACAATATGATTATTGAAGCCTGAGTCAAATACAAATAATTAAGATATAATCTAGTAAGTACTGAAATCTCTAAAAATGATTAAAAGAAACAAGAAGGTAGTCCTATACTACATGAATAATTATCTGTCCTAGAACAGAGTTTATCTCTATCTCTGAATAAATCCCCATCTAGTGCTTTACTACAACTTTTCCCCACATAAACATGTCAACATTCACAAGTTCAAGGGATTGATAGCTGGAAGAGCCCTTAGAGATTTTCTAGTAGAATGTAAGGTCCTTGAGGGCAGGCCATTTTATTTTTATTCCATATCCTTAACACACAGTCCAGTACCCAAGAAATTATTGATCTGCACTCAATGCAGGCCAATCTCCTCATTTTATAGATGAAGAAACTGACATATAAAATGAGAGAAGACAAAGTTTTGCCCTAAGGGTCTTATTCAGTGAAAAGGACATTCTCCAACTTCAAACTCAACTCCAGTGTTCTTTCTTTAAACCATACTATCAGCACTTACTCATTAATAAATATTAGCTAAATACCCATTATATGCAATGCAGCATATGATAGGTACTTAGGAGGTGGTGGGAATAAAGATAAATCCAACAATCTCTACCATAAAAAAAACATAATACACTACATAATTTGATTATTATTTTTGCAGAATAATAATTAGAAATTGAAAGCTGTTCACATTTAGTAATGTGATACATTACTAAAGAAATAAATATTCTTTATTTCAATAACACAGCCAAATAAACAATATAAATGGCTTATAAATAAGTTGTTTAGATTGAGAAAGTATTTAGGCTCAGATTGAATTGAAGTTTAAAAGATGAAGAGGTAAAATGAAAGGGTACAAAGTTCTATGTTCTCACTTAAGAGAAAGGCTGCCAATAAAAACATTAAGGGTGTCTCTTTAGTGTATGAGCTTCATCAGGGAACCTCACCCATGGAAACAATAAGAGTTTACACAATATTCTCTCTGATGTTACATTTAAAGCATTTTGGCAGCTTTTCTACCTGAATTGATTCCAAGCCTTTTCAAATCCTCTTGGTATGCTTTAAGAGCAGCTGCCTCCATTGCTGCAAACTCCTTTGATGCTTTTTCTTCTTCTTTTGCCTTTTCCAGACTTTTCTGTTTAATCTACAGAAAATACAAAATGTTAGAACAAAGTAAAAGGACCAAGATTAATCTGAGAAATTTACAGAAAAATCTAAATTACCTCACTGATTCTTTTGGCCACATTTTCCTTGTGGTTCTTTCCTCGTTCATGAAATTCAACACTCTTGAAAAATGTGAAAAAAAGGAAAAATAAAGAAACAAGTAATAAGTGATAATTCTTACTATGAATCACTAAGATCCAGGAAGGAAGAGAAGCTAACTCTTGAAATTTAAAAAATTTTTGAAATAAGATAAAAAAGCTAAAACAAAACTTTAATATAAATCGATCCTTTTTACAAAATAATGCCAATGAGTAATGTTTTAGTTTATCCTGTATAAGTAAGCCATTATTTTTTTTTTGGGGGGGGGGTGTTATACATGTATATTCATTTTTATTACATATTTCCTTATAAATCTTGTTAGGAAAGAAAAGTCAGAACAAAAGGGAAAAACCATGAGAAAAAAAAAGTTGAATTCTTATAAATGTATTAGACTTGTGATATTTTTGCTCAAGAAAAAGATATTTACTCATTAAAATTTTAAAATAAACTTTTATAAAATAAAAGAGAGGCTAAGTGAGAAAATTCTTGTTCAAATAAAGAATCTGCCCAAATACTATAAAATAAATCAAAAGGAACAAGTTTCTGAGGTTTTCCCCCCTCACTTCACCTTGATGAGGAATCCTTTGGGGAAGAAATAAGGAGTAAACTAGATTTTGAGTTTCTTCTTCAGTGGGAGAAAAAGAAAATTATAAAATGCATTTTCTTTTTTTTTTTTTTAAATTATGTTCTTGATTGACTGTTAAGTCTACAAATATTAGTATTTTAAAGCAAACAGAAACTATAATAAAAGTAAAAGAAAAATTGTACCCCCGATTAAAGGTTAAAGAAGTAAATTATACTTTGGGTGGCTACTTTGGAAAGCACTTATTTACTATGTGCAGTATCTGCCTATTTTATTATATTACTATCATTTTGCAGTCACCTGATCCAAGCTAAGTGATAATTTGTTCTGGGTAAGATAATAAAAACTTATATTGCTATTTAGGTTACCTCCTACAAGGAAATATCATCAATAAATTTTGTGGACTGGAAAATTGTTAGCATATATTTATAAGGATGCTTTAATTAAAACAAAATGGGACAGTTAGGGAAGGATGGTGTTGAACTGAAGTTTTATGAGGATAAAAGGTTAAGAAAATTTAAGATAAGTTTAGGAGAAGAATAATTTTTACCTCTTTTCTAGAATAGAGCTAATACAGTTCATTTTTAGGTTAACTTAGATACCATTAAAAAGTTCTTAGAAAAAAAATAATCATACAATGTTTTTTTAAAATGGTAAAAAATATTTTTTGTACTCATTTTCTTTCTTTCTTTTTTTTGCTGAGACAATTGGGTTTAAGTGACTTGCCCAGGGTCATCCAGCTAGGACGTATTAAGTGTCTGAGACCAGATTCCAACTCAGGTCTTCTTGACTTCAGAGGTGGTGCTTTATCCACTGCCCCACATAGCAGCCCCTGTATTCATTAATTTTCAACCATCACAAAGCTCTCCTTACTACTACTATAATATTTCAAATATCAAATTCACCTGCAAGTGATAAACAGTGAACTAAACTTTAAAACAATTGTCCTAAGCACACCAACAAAAAACCAAAAATCTAAAAAAGTCAAAAAAGGTTGGCTTATCAATACTTCACTTTTTAAATCTTATCTTAAAGACCCTATGATACTGATTAAAAGGGCAGGCAAATAATGGTTTCCAATATGTGGCACAAAATTTACTTAAATATACCATAGCTAGGATTGATTAAATGAATTTTACTATGTTTTGGAAAGCATTATTAACTGAGTTCAGGAAAAGGAGGAGGAACAAACACCCTTGTGGTCATTAATAAAGTAGTGAAGAGTCTCAGTATCAAATGGATAAAAAATGAGTAATATTATCTTTTTTTTTTTAAAAGAGGATTAAAAAAAGATCTAAGCCATACAATATTTTTCAAAGACAGAAATTATAACAAAATTTACAAATTACTAGTCATAAAAATCAGTTTTTTGAAGTCACATTTATTTCCAAAAGAATATGAAAATGTACATGAGGATTCCAGGAAAAAAAAAAGAAAAGGTGATATTTTGTGTGTTAGAGATCTTGGCTCAAAAACAATAGCTTAACTGAGAACAATTACTGTTACTATTTTTTTAGGACAGTTGCTACATTCCAACATAGGGAGGTTACTACAATAGTTTTCAAATTTGAACTATTGGTGCTGAGATAAAGAAATGAATTCTTCTATACAGCAAGAAACATAAGGAAGAACTACTTGAAATGATAAAATCCTTATAAATTTAATTTCACATATTTGAGAACCGAACTTGACATATTACTGCAATGGGGCTATCTAATGAAAACTGAAAAGACTGCCTACTCAACAATCTACTTTAAAAGTATGAAATGAGCATTGACCTACATAAAATATATTTTAAAACAACAACAAAAAAATCAAGGCTTAACGTTGCTTAAAAAAAAAAAAAATATAGTGGAAAAACTCTTGTACTAGGAATGAATAAAACACTTAAGAAACAATGTTGGATTTTAAGGCCTGCTATGATCTGCCTCTAATACTTTGATAATTTTATTGTTCAGTACTTCTCTAAATGTTTTCTATTTTCTGGGTGATTTGTACTAATGGCAACTCCCCATTTTATCCTGACTGCATTTGTACAACCCATTCCTAAATCCCAGAATGAATTCATTCTATGCTATCTGTTGAAACTAGTTGCCTTTTCATTCAAGTCTAAGTTGGAATGCTCCATCCCCATTCAGTCTTCTAAGATTTCCTCACAGCTGAATGTAAAAACTATCTCTTCAAACTATTTTAGAGAATTTTTTTGAGTTCTTTCTTTTGTCCTTATCATAAGTACCACACCTATTTGTACTTTCCAGATTTTAAGGCACTATATACATGCTTGTAAACATATTCTATTTATCCTATTAGTCTTCTAAACTGCATATTCATACCTGGCAAAGTACCTGATAAATAAGTACTTAATTTGCTGATCTGGCTTCAGTTCATGAATTAACTTCTTGAGTGATTGTGTTTTTTTAAAGAAAAGGGGGGGAGGTAAATTCTTTACATAGAACTGACATAAAATAGCATATTTAAAAAACACATATTCAAGTTTTCATATTTTGGAATTAATAGTATTAGATCATCATACAGGCCTATTGTCCGCTATCCAGCACTTGCAATAATCACAGAATTTCTTTGGTTGTGATTTCCAATAGTCTGCCCTGAAAAAGAAAAGAGGGGGAGATTGGAAATAAAAGGTAAGAACAATGTTAATACAGAAAAGCTGTATACTTTACACATGTTTAGGATTTCAAGTTTGAAATTTTTTATTGAAGCCTGATTAACTACATCATTTAGCACTGTTATACTGATGTTCACGTGATAAATTGTACTAATTTTGTACTATTCAGTTAAAGTTTTATGGGAATAGACTACATGGATGGACTATGGTTAAGTTGTCTTAGAACTGCTAAGTTCCTTCATATACCAATGGCATGAGTGGAAAAACTAACTACGAATTGAACTTCTTTCTGAACAGAAGACAACTGCTAAGATAAGGATCCAGCTGTTTCAACATCTGCCTGGATGTAACTGGACTGGAAGTCTGTGGAAACTAATTATTGCTCAACTAAAGTTACTTCCCTCAAAGGGGAAGATGAGGCACTGTGATTGGAGCATTTTATGACCCTTACGGTTTAATTAGTTATAGTGTATTTTTGCTTTTTTTTTTTCCCCCGACGCAGGCAAGGAACACAGAAAAGTTTCCAAGTAGGAGGATCATCACTTTATCGGGGCGAGCAGCTTTTTCGGGTGGGAGAGAAGCTGCGGGCAAAAGACAAACTCTTTAAAACCCAAGGATCCAGGAAGCCTGGGCACGTTCCTAAAGGGATACAAGGGCTAGGAAGGCCTCCTAGAGGCCCACTGAATATGGAGCCGCGAAGGGGGGTACGCTTGAAAACCGGGGTCGGAGAATCCCTCCTTAACCGCGCCCAGGACTCTAAAGCTGCTTATCCGCGTGCACGCCCAGCCACGGTGAAAACGGGGCCTTCCGAGTGCCTTGGTCCCTCCCACCCACGGGCGCCGGCCCGAGCCCCCGGGCAGCGTTGGGGATGCATACTGCCCCGAAACCTGAGGGCGCTGTTGGGGGTCGAGGCTCAGGGCGGGGAGAGAGCCTGCGACACTCACATGGCGGCTGCTGCTGCGGCGGCGGCTCCGGCCTCAGGCTCGGGGTGGTTAGCGCGGAGGGCTCACGGGGTACTGCCCGCCTCGAGGCCTAAGGCAGCCCCGGATTAGCCGCCACACTCGGGATCGGCATCCCATAGTCCCTAACTACGGGTGCCGAGAGTACTCAAGCCGCGTTTAACAATTCCCCTCCCCCCTTCCTTTTTTCCCCCCCGCGAGCAAGGGCGGTACTCCAAGGTGGGGGTGGGGGTGGAGTGCGGATTATAAAGGTGCCCAAAGGAGATTAAGTAGGGGCTGAGGTCAAACGAAGCTACGGCTCCATTGTGGCAGGAGCTGGGGTGAGGGGCTGAATCGGGGGCCCGGCACCCCGCTGGCGAGCTGCCCCAGCTCCTCACGCATACCGCGGTTCTCA
Source organism: Antechinus flavipes (assembly GCF_016432865.1). NCBI lineage: Eukaryota > Metazoa > Chordata > Mammalia > Dasyuromorphia > Dasyuridae > Antechinus > Antechinus flavipes. The sequence continues at coordinate 90,243,700 of NC_067400.1, forward strand.
GAGACATCGCCGCCCTAGCTTTAGACCAGAGCGGCCGACGAGGGGAAGGCGGGGGCAGAAGGGGGAAAGGGGAAGAGCGGCGCCCCCGATAAGGTGGGCAGCCAGGTGATCCTTGCCCGCTCCCCTACGACTGGAGAAACTTCGGCCCAGCAGTCGGATTCTAAGCGAGGCTGGGACGCCTCTTCACAGTTCTGGCGCCCCCCCGGAGGGGGGGGTGGGGAGGGAGGGGAAGACTGGTCCCGCCCCCTCTCCTTTTGCTCCTCCCCCTAGCCTCCACGTGGTCTCGAGCGCCTAGTCCTCACGCTCCAGAGCGCGTGGGCGGCGGCCTGGGCTTCGGGCAGACGCTGCAGCAGCTCGGCGGCGGCGTTGGCAGCAGCGCGGAAGTGAAGGTAGCGGCAGCTGAGGGTAACGGCGGCGCCTGCGCTTGTCAGGTGGGTCTCGGAAGCATATCAGAGTGTAGCTTCCCATATGGTCTAGCGGTTAGGATTCCTGGTTTTCACCCAGGCGGCCCGGGTTCGACTCCCGGTATGGGAATCTCAGTTTTTTCTTTTTAAATTACTCAGAATTTTTTTTTAATCCTTTAGGGCCCCCAAACCAGCATTTCTTCGCTCTTTTTCTAGTTTTACAAATCCAGCATTCACTGTAGCTTTCGGAGCCAGTGGTGCGCGTAGGGAATAGGGGGCTACGTCCTTGGGCTTCACAGGACCAAAACTAGGGGGAGGGTAGTTTAGTCAGTTTCACTTGGTCAGTTTCATTTGCCGGGAACGTCCCCTCCCTTCGGCCCTCTGAGCTGTAGTTTTCCACGGCTTTGGGAGGTGATTATTAACCCGGGCTTGGAGTTCTCTCTCCTCCCTTTCTCCCAGGCCAAGTGTTTCACAAGTGACGCTGGGCGTGTTTTCATCCCCACCCCTCTCAGCTGACCCGTGCGGTGCCTTCTTCGGGAAGATAGTTACTGAAGTTGGTCTCCCTCCTTAAAAAAAAAAAAAAAAAAAGTCTACCGTACAGAAAGTATGAAAAGAGCTCTCTTCTGTCCCTCGAGGCCGTGGGAGTGAGTCGTGTCCCTGGGGTTTCGAGTCGGGAGTTTCCCAGGACTTTTCCCCGACCAGAAAGGGTGTTTGCATTTGGCCCGAGTTGGGACGTCCCCTCGGGGCTGCTTTCCTGTAAATTCATCTACATGTCAATTCCAGATTGGCTGCTATGGGGCCTGATGATGTTTATCACGTCCTAACTAGCCCTGGGGTCCTGCTTTGGCTTGGCCATGGAAACAGACAAAAAGACAAAACAAAAAACCCCGAATTGTTGTAACTTTGCTTCACTAATTGAACTTGACCTTGCCACTTAGTGCCCGGGAATAGTGCCTGATTCAAGAAATACATCTTGAACTTTTTTTAGATTTGAGGGAAGAGACTAATCAAAATTAGGAAAGTTCTATTAAGAGTCAGAAGAAAAATACCATAATGTGTGATACTTGTTTCTAACCTCATCCAAGGGCCCTGAGAGTTTGAGGATCACATGTTCAAAAAAAACACACCAAAAACACATGGAGTGGGGGTGGGGCTGTGTACTGGAAAGGAGAAAATTGGCAGAAGACTGGGGAGGGGATGTTAAAACAAAGTTTCACTGTATTTTTAAATATAGAGGCCCTGTGTTTATTACAAAGAAGGGGCAGCTGTGTCAGCATGTGAGCTGCAAATGAAACAAAAGAGTTATCTTAAATTCGAGCTGAAATTAGAAAATGGGGTTAGCTCCCATGTTTAGTCTAAGGTCTCAAGGAACAGAAGGAAAAGAGTGACTTTTCTTGTGGTAAGTGTCATTACTAAGTGCTGGAGTTTTGCTTGTCAGCATTTCTATTTCTAAACATTTCTGAATTGTTTGTATTTGCCCTGCTGAGAGCACAGTTTTTTAGTTTTTGAACGAAATTTGGTGGAATCATTTGAATTTTGAAGTGATTTAATTCGTCTAATTTCTTAAAAGTTTTCCATAAGTAAAAATAATACTTAAAAGTGAGTTTTGAACTGAGCTAACTAATGAATCAGAGAATATTTTGATTCCCATGAACATTTCTCTTTTTGGGGAAATTATCTTTTCTGTGTTGTAAGAGCTTAAAAATGAATATAATGCATTTCACCTGCATACATGTTATTGCCAACATTATCAGACTGCTTTCAAAGTTAAGGAAGGCAAACTAGCCTTGTTTAAATACCATCAAGAAGGCAGTTGTCTAGAGAGTAAATGTTCTCTTTTTTGTCATAACAGTAATTAATCAGTACAAAATGAAATCCACTGACCATTATTGGGGAATGTGCCTTTGATTTTGGCTGGTATTGATGATAAATTTTGTAAGGAGTCTTTCATGCTTTGCACATATAGTTGCCAAAGAAATACTTTTAAAAGATGATTGTGTATTTGGGGGGCGTGGAATAACCCAGGGCCATGAAACTGTGATACTAAATGGATGATTCTCATTAATATTAGAAGTAATCAATTCTGTTGATATATACTGTTGGTCTATCAATAAACATTTACTAAGCATCAGGCACATGGGTACTAATGATGCAAAGATAAAAATAAATCAGTCCTTGTTCCCCAGGAACTTATAAATTCTATAGGAAAAAGAGAACTACACATGTAAGTACATACATGGCAATTTTTGTGGGGAGGTAGTAGTTAATGGATGAGGAGGCAAAAGACTTCTAAAATGTAGTGTTTTAGTTTAACTGTGATGGAAAGGAAGGCTTTTGAGAGTGGGAGGTAGAAAGGAGTGCATTCCAGGCCTTGGAGGGGAGGGACAGTCTGTGCAAAGACACAAAGATGGCCAGCCAATGGAATGTGTGTGAAGATTAGCAAAGCTAGTTTGGATGAACTGAGGAGTTTGAAGGGAAATACTAATGCATTAAAAAACAAAAGAAAAACAAACCTTGGAAAAAGGTATGTTGGAGCCAGGATATGAAAGACTTTAAATAAAAAAAAGGTGTCTACTTAATCCTAATGTGAATAGAACCATTGGAATTTGAGTTAGTGATATGGTTATACCTGTACTTTAAAAATAATCATTTTGGCAGTTGTGTGTGGAATGTTTTGGAGAAGGGTTAGAGCTGATATAAGCTGATACGTAGAGCTGATATAAAAAGTTGAAAGGGAGGAAAAAAGTATTAATTAAAATAAAGTATTAACTTTTAAAAGTTATATCTTATGAAATAGAATTAGCTATCATAAATAGTGCAGCGTGTGACCTGGCTTTTTGACCCACATTTCTTTGTTGACTCTATTTGTCCAGTTGTGGCTCCTATTCTAGTTTTTGCTGCATGAATTAGCTGTGGATCATTTCAATGTATAGTGCTTTCCTGGCTTCGTTTGCCAATGGAATGTAATGACTGACACTATAAGAAGTTTGGAGGCTGATCTTCACCAGAGTCTCTGACCCTGTCTGATGACTGGTTTCTAACTTATGCCTTTCTCTTTTTGGCTTGTAGTCTTGGTCTGCCTAGTGACTATCATTCCTTTTTTCTTTTAATTTCTATAGAAAGTTATCTTCTAGGCCATTAGAGAAGCTTCCAATGTAGGTTTCTCCCACTTTAAGAACGAATTTAAAAAAAAAAAAAAAACAAACTGAGATTATGAAGCAAATAATTTCAAATCATTCACATATAGAAAAAATTATAACTGCTTTTTTTAAATGTCAGGTTCCCCTTTGCCCAAAGAGCTATAAAGTACACCTTTTGATCCAGTGGTATCTACTGGGTCTGTATCTCAGAGATCATAGTAGAGGGAAAAAAACGCATGTGCAAAAAATATTTATAGCAGCTCTTTGTAGTAGTAATGAGTTGGAAATAGAAGGGATGCCCATCAGCTAGGGAATGGCTGAAGAAGTTATAGAATATGACTGAATAGTGTAGTATAAGAAATGATTAGCAGGCTGATTTCAGAAAAGCCTGGGAAGATTTACAAGAATTGATTCAAGTGAACAGAACCAGGAGAACATTGTAACAAGATTATGTGGTAATCAACTTTCATAGATTGAATTTTTTTCGATTCCAATAGATTTGTGATGGAAAATGCCATCCATATCCAGAGATATTTGGAAACCGAATAAGAATACTATTTTTTTGTTTGCATTTTCTTTCTCATGGTTTTTCTCTTTTGTTCTGTTTTTTTTTTTTTGTCTGTTTCAAACTTGGTATCTCTCATGCATGCAGGAAGTCCTCAAATTATGGCCCACGGGCCAGATGCGGCAGCTGAGGACATTTATCCCCCTCACCCAGGGCTATGAAGTTTCTTTATTTAAAGGCCCACAAAACAAAGTTTTTGTTTTGTCCGACCCTCTAACAGTCTGAGGGACAGTGAACTGGCTCCCTATTTAAAAAGTTTGAAGACTACTATGACTTAGACACTCAACATGCTCGAAATTGAACTCATCATAAAAATGTGCATGTGCAGAAATGTTTGTGGCAGTCCTTTTTATAGTGGCAAGAAACTGGAAACTGAGTGGCTGCCCATCAGTTGGAGAGTGGCTGAATAAATTATGCTCGATGAATATTATGGAATATTATTGTTTTTATAAGAAACGATCAGCAGGGTGATTTCAGAGAGGTTTGAAGAGTCTTACGTGAACTGATACTAAGTGAAATTAGTAGAACCAGGAAATCATTGTACATATCAACCAGTTTATGTGATGATCAATTCTGATGGATGTGTTTTTTTCCAACAATGAGATGATTCAGGCCAATTCTAGTAGACTTGTGATGGAGAGAGCCATTTGCACCCAGAAAAAGGATTGTGGGGACTGAGTGTAGCTCACAACATAGTATTTTCACTTTTTGTTATTGTTTACTTGCATTTTGTTTTTCTCATTTTTTTCCTCTTTTATCTTATTTTTCTTTTGCAGCATGATAATTGTGGAAATACGTACAGAAGATTGCACATGTTTAACATATATTGGATTGCTTGCCCTCTGAGGGCAGGGGTTGGGAGAAGGGAGGGGAAAATTTTAAAACAGTGTTTTGCATGGGTGAATGCTGAAAACCTTCTATGCATATGTTTTGAAAATAAAAGCTTAAAAAAAAAAACAAAAACAAAACTGAACTTATTTTCTCCTCAAACCTCCTCCCTTTTGACCTTTTCCTATTATTATCTATGGTACCAACAGCCAGTCATGTTTTCCATTTAATTGAAACACCTGGACTCCTCCCCCCCTTCCCCACCCTCATTCCATCTGTCATTGTTACCTATTGTCTCTCATGTATTCATTACATCAGCACCACCCCAGGGTCATTACCAGTATGGTGCATACTTGGGCTATGGAAGTAACCTTCTTACTGATCTCCCTGCTTCATGTCTCCTCCCACCATAGTCTGTCTTCTTTCTACTCAGCTAGCAAACTAATCATCAAAAAGAGGAAGCTGACTAAATCATGTCACTCCAAAATCAAATATAAAATTCTCTGGCATTCAAAGATACTCAGATTTTTTATAGCCTGTCTCCTTCCTTCCTTCCTAGTCATGCTATACCTTATTTATCTACATCTGAGTGGCTTTTTTGCTGTTTGTGAACCCTTGAATCAGTAAACATTAAGTATCTCCTATGTGCCAGGGCAGCTAGGTTGCATATTGGAAAGAGTATAGGGTCTGGAGAAAATACCTGCCCTTAATGAGCTTACAGTCTAATAGGGGGGAACTGCACACAAAGGGGGACTAAAAAGCAAAAGTAGGGAAAACTAGCATAAAAGGGGGTGTGATAGAAAAGTCAAAAGTCCCAAAACAATGTCAGGTAAGAAGTGAGATGTTATGACTTGAGCTTTCTCCTTAAGTAAGGTTTTTGGAATATATAACTCCATCCTCCAGTGTGTGACCCCTCCACTCCAGGTGGAGTACCAAGGCTTGATGGGATCTTGCAGGAAGATGTTTTTTTCAGTAGTGTTTTATTTTTCCAAATGCATGTAAAGGTACTTTTCAATATTTATTTTTACAAAACTATTGTAAACATTTTCTCCTTTTAAACATTTCCATATTTGTCATGTTGTGCAAGAAAAATGACCAAAAGGGAAAAAAAAAATAATGAGAAAGTAGTTTCACCTTTTTGTTTGTTTGGTTTTATTTTCTATTCTCCAATTCACACTCAGTCTCCATAGTTCTGTCTCTAGATGTAGATGGCATTTTCTATCACAAGTCTAATGGAATTGCCTTAAGTCACCACATTGCTGAAAAGAACCAAGTCTGTAATAGTTGATCTTTACATAATCTTGCTCTCACTGTGTACAGTGTTCTCCTCTTTCTGCTCACTTACTTCAGTTAGCATCAGTTCATGTAAGTTTTTCTAGACTTTTCTGAAATCCTCCTGCTGATCATCCTTTCTTATAGAACAATGATCCTTCATTATCATTTACTTCATAAACAGAAGGCAGCTGACGGGCAGGATTACGTTTTTTAATGAGCTTTCTGGGTCTCCTTAGAAAGGGGAGAAAAGTCCATTGTAATGCAGCCAAGTAAGACATAAGAGAGATGGAACTGTTGAAGTTCATGGTTCCACTCACCATTCTGAAGGACAGAGGATGATCAAGAGGTGGGATCTTGCAGGACATTCACCAAGTCTTTATTTATATTTATGAATTACTCTCATCTCTACCTTATGAAAAAAGTCTTTGCTGATCTCCTAATGTTAGTGCCTTCCTTAAAAAATTTTTTTTCTTTTCCTTTTCAATTTTGTTGTACATAATTATATTCATATTGTCTCCCCTGTCAATATATCCAGGAGGATATAGCATAGTAAAGCTTTGTAATGGAGAATGGTGGGAAATAAGGCTAGAAAAAATAGGTAAAGCCCATTTTGGAGGACCTTGGATCTGTGCTTAACAAATTGGGTCATTCATTCAATTATCAGGAGCCTGGGAAATTTTTTCATTTAAGATAATGATATGATCAAAATGACATTTTTAGGGAGATTATTCTGGTAGGTAATATGCTAAATTGAATTAGAAGTGGAGGTATTGAAATGGAGAAACTCAGATTATAGCAATACTTCATGAAGGAGGTAGTAGACCTAGAATGAGAGCAACAGAATTGAATTTGGTAAATGATTAGGGAATTGTGGTGTTCTCTTCTTTAAAATAATATAATGGTTCTCTCTGGGAGCAGGTTTCTTGGGGAGGTTTTCTGGAGGCAGCCTTAGTATCAGTTCAGATCAGTCACCCCAAAATGCAGCCAGTTGATAAAATACAAATGTTTATTTTCTCCTTCCAAAATAGCCCGGTTAGTTTTCTTAGAGGCCTATCTCTCTGCTTGGTTCTAAGAACTCTTGCCACTAAGCTTTTGCCTCTGCCAGCTTTGGCTTCTCTTTTTCCAAAGCCCTCCAGCCAGCACCAAGGTGAAAGTTGGAATGAATCTGACTCCACTTACGGAGTGGGCTTGTGGGCTTCCTCCCAGAGTGCTCCTCTCTGATCCCTGGCAATATTCCGAAGTGACTCTGACTGGCTCACTGAAGCTCTATTTATGCTCGGTGTAAAAGGTTGACTCCTCTGAGAGAGTGGGATTATGGGTTTCTGGCTTGTGAATCTCATACTGAATACTGACTTGTGAATCTCCCATATTTGTGAACTCCAATGAGTACTTAAATACTTCTTGCTTATATGAGCTCTCTAAAGGTGTGAACACAAGCATTGTATCAATTAGTTCTACTTAGTACCTTGTTTCAGTTCTGGTCCAAAACATCTCCTTGTAAGATCAGATCAGTGATACTGAACCATGCTAAATTAGATAATTATTGTCTCTATCAACTCTAACGACTTAACAGTTTTTAAGAATCCAACAATTTTCTAATATATATAAACAAAAGTTTTCCTTTTCCTTAATTTGTATCAATAGGTATCTCTGGTTAATTCCTGGCATTTCTGTGTTTGAGGCAAAATTCAGGCTACTGAAACATTTGGGTAATGAATTATATTGGGTATGCAAGTATTTCTGTATCTATGTAGTATGTGTGTGCACATATGCATACAAGCACATGTGCACAGTGCACTGCATGGGCACATGACATGCATGCACACACACACACACACACACACACACACCTATCTGTTGATAAATAGGCAAGAAGTCTTTGAGCAGTGGATGCAGCTGAAGTTGGCTCAGATCTTTTGCTTTAAGATGCCTGAAATGCTGACAGTCCTCCTTGATGTCATTTTCCCCTACCACAGTGAGGTTTACTTTGTTTTGCTTTTTTCATTGGTTCTCTTGTGCTGCTAATTTCATCCCAGAACAAACCACCCGAATATTTTGGTGGTAAAACTAGATTGAAGTAGTTGACACTGCCACCTAGTGGCCAAAATTATGATTTAAATGTTTACATAAATAAGCCCCAAAAGTACAGTAATTTAAAAAACAAATCTAAAAATTAACTTGTTATATTCACCTTCAGTTCTGGGTTCTAACTCACTGTAATGTTGGCATACATAGTTTTATGTTATGAATTCCATCTTTGTTTTATGTATGGTACTTGAAAGCAACAGCACATTTCTTTTAAAATTATATTTTAGACCCAACATTTATAATATCACTTAGCCAAGAATTAAATAAGAGTTTAATCTTCAACCTGAAGCCCCCTATATTGGAATCATTTATATACTCATCAGAGATGAGAAAGCCCCCTATGATTCTGTATTTCTTTAATGTTTCAATTATCTATGGGGTAAATAACAAATGCAGTTTGTGACCTCTAGGATATAATAGATAAGCTCGGTCAGGATTACTGTGGCCAAAAAAATTCATTATCCTTCAGCCATCTTGATGAGAGAATTCTGTTGAATTTAGGTAGACTGGATGTTGGATCTCTAGGATTAAAGTGTTTTCAATCTAGTGGGCTGTATTAGAGCTTCCAGTAGGCTGGTATAGCCAGTGAGACATTGGACTAGAATTGTAGGATTGTAGAGTAGGATTAAGCCGTACCTTTTAACGTAGTAAAATCAAACTTAACAATGTAAAGTTGCCCTGTATCCCTTTTTGAAATTGTCTAAAGTACTTAATAGACCTATGACATTTCTTTTTCATAGAATTATGTTCAGTATTTATACTCTTGTGATTCTGCTTTGCTTAACTCATTTCATACAAACCTATACTTTGTATTTTTCATGTATCTTGTGGTTTTTATTTATAATGACATACAAGAAAATTAACATGGCTTGTTTTTTCTTCATTTTCCAGTTATTGAATATCAAAACTTCATGTCTTTAAACATATTTTTAACAATATTTTTTGCTAAGTTCAAGCGACTTCCCTTCATTTTTTTTAAATTAGGCTTTATAATTAGTTCTAAATTACTATTGTATTGTTGCAGATAAGTAAGCTGACTCCAGATGGCTTTTATTTGAACCAATATATCTCTGTTTAGAAGGGCAATCTACTTGAACAAATTAATGGTAAACTTACTATGAGTCAAAATTATGGCGTAATGGTAAAAGCCCTAGTTGTTCTCTGAGGAAATAATTTAGTTATTAACCTTGCAAAATAAAGTGTTTAACACATGCTCCATTGGATAACAGCAGCTATAATGTTCTAACATGCTCTGTTAAATTCTCTGTAATGACAAGAGTGAGACATAGACACTTTTTACGAGACGTTTAGTCCCTGAAATTTATTCCTCAGGTACTAGTAAGGCTACATAGAAGCAGGTATATTGGGGGAATATTCAATATTTAATCATTGTAATTTCATTCAGAACCCTGCATGGAAGCCAGAGTGAAGAGCAGAACAAATGAAATATTAATTGGACCACCAGATACTTCAGATTTGTAAAGATACTTTATTATTAGCAAGCTATGGAAGTGACTCTTTGGGTTCTTGAAGGCTATGCTTGCTGATTGGCAAGCCCATAAATGATCCTGGAAAGGTTCAAGTCATCTGGGAACATGATGTGAGATTGCAGAGAAGAGATTAAGAGAGTTTGGAAAGTACACCACCCTGGAGCCTGCAGTACAGTGTTAATTTTTTTTCCATCATACTAAGTCTTGGAGGGGGGGGGAAGAGTCATATTCAAAAGTTTGATCTACATCAGTGGAGAAGGAGTGTATAAAATACTAAAGCTTGAAAAAACATTTAAATTATATTTGAAAACAATCATTGTCACTGTTAAAGGAAATATAAATGTGCCACTGTGGAATTTACAGCTCAATAAATTCTACATAATTTTCTACTAACCCCCTCTAAATTCAGATTGAATCCTCCTTAGGGATAAAGAAAAAGAAGTGAAAACAAAGGATAAAGTGACTCTCTGTGAATATCTTTAAAATTATTTTTCCTGTTCAAAAACAGCTTTTAAAATATTGGCCTTTTACATTTGGAGCATAATCATCCACAGAATTATTTTAAGATACAAAGTAAGAGAAAGAAGATTATATTTAAAAAAAGAAAGAAAGAAAGAAAACTTCAGTAACATAGTTTTCCTTCTGAACTGGTGCATTTAAAAATGTATTGATATTCTTTTTTTTTTTTTTTCTCATATCTTACTACTCACTAATCCACTTTTATCCTTACATTTTGTAACAAATATGTAAGCAAAATAAATATATTGGCCACATATGAGGAAGATTATCTCATTTTGTATTGCTGTCCATCACTTCTCTGTTAAGATGTGGGATGTTTCATCTTGAGTCTTTTGGAGTTAAGATTGATTACTACTTTATTCAGAGATTGGTGGTTTTTCAGAATTGTTTCCCACACATCATTGTGGTCATTCTGTAAAGTGATCTTCTGGTTCTCTTCATTTTAATCTGTTTCATTTCATATTTCTTAATGTGTCCAAAAAATTCCATTACATTTATGTAACACAATTTGTTCTTCCATCCCCTAATTGATTTTATTTACAATGCCCAAATTTTTACAACAAAAATTGCTGCCAGTGTTCTTAATTTGTTTAGATTCTTTTCTTCTATTCTTGATAATCTTGTTGAATTTCAAGGTTAAAGAATATGTGTAGTGGGGCAAATTTTAGGGGGTATGATTCTACAATGTTTTCCATAATAGCTTGTTAAATTCATAGTTCCAAAAGGAGTGCTTTACAGCATCTTTTTCTTTTTCTTTTTTTTTTAATTTTATTTTTAAAAATATTTTATTTTATTTTATTTAATAATAACTTTATATTGACAGAATCCATGCCAGGGTAATTTTTTTTACATTATCCCTTGCACTCGGTTCTGTTCCGATTTTTCCCCTCCCTCCCTCCACCCCTTCCCCAGATGTTAGATATGTTGTACTGCATCTTTTTCAACAATTGCCATTTTCCTCTTTTACGATTGTTGTTAGTCTGATGAGTTTCATTTTACATTTCCTTTATTATTAGTGATTTAGAATAAAGGTGTCAGATTCTTGGAGTTTGCAAAATATCCGAGTTCTGGGTAAAAGCTTTTTAAAAACAATAAACTCTATTATCTTCTCTTAGTGATATTGATAAAAGATATCACCTTTTTTTACTTTCTAATTTTATACTAGGATTCCTTTATGATTCTATAGGAAAATATTTGATGTTACCGTGACCCTTTATTAGAGGATATTTGGAGTTTATTGTGAAATATGATATAAGATGTTAGATGTAAATCTGATTTCTGCCATATTACTTTTCAATATTCCTAATAGTTTTTGAGAAATATCATTTTTATATAGCCTAATAATTGGTGTCCTTAGGTTTATTGAACACTGTGCTAGAGTTATATTGTTTCTGAGTCTCATTTACCAATCTATTCCATTGATCACTTTTCTATTTTTAATCAGTATCATTTTGCAACTTTTTTCATTAATAATTTTTATTAATACACATCTCTTAAAAGTGTCAAATCAATTATTGCTTTAATAAAATTTGATTTAACTTGTTTTTGAATTTTTTTTCTGGTGGGAGGAGATACAGATGAAAAGGTGTGAGATAGGGCTGAGAGGATGAGATGAGGTCTAGGAACATTTGTGGTTAAGTTTATTGGCACATAGTTAATACCTATAGAAATCTGAATAAACGCTTAGCATCAGGTGATTAACTTTGGTTTTTGCGTTTCATAGTTTTATTTTGTCAAATTTGTGTACAAGATTTTGTTCTTCTGAAAAGTAATTTGAATTTTGTTTTAACTCTCGACAATAGTGATTTTTTTTCTCTCTCACAAGACTTATGGGGGCAGAAATTTAAATATGCCTGATTTTTAAAACTTAATTTTTGAATGGAGTTCTTAATAAAAATATTTAATTATTTTATCATCAGATGTCTTTAAGGCAGAACTCTTTATGATCAGGAATTTTAAGAGCATTTACTTGTCCACTTCCTATTCTTATCACTTTTTTTTTTAAATGTATTATGGGAATCTACTCTTTTTAAAAATTTCTTAAATTATTTGATTTCTCCATAAGTTCTTATTTATATATGTTTAAATTAATGCAATCTATCACACTTAAATTCTTCTGTGATGACCAAACTCTAAACTACATGGAATTCAGAATTTTATGTTAGACATATTTCTTGTCTTGGGTGTTTAAGCATATTGTTCCCTGTGAAGGTTTTTTGTGTTTGTTTGTTTTTTAAGAGGGTGTGGAATCCATTTTAAATTTTAGTCTTGAGTCTTTTTTATTATTATTATAGCTTTTTATTGACAGAATATGTCATGGATATTATATGCATGGGTAATTTTTCAACATTGACCCTTGCAAACACTTGTGTTCCAACTTTTCCTTCCCTCCACCCCCTCTCTTTTTTGGCAGGCAATCTCATACATATTAAACATAGCATTGAGTCTTAATTGGTTTTGTTACATTTAATTCTCACAACTTTTATATATTAATCATAACTATACATTCTTTCTTCAGAATATCTTTTTTATGTGGTGTTTCTCCTTGGTTTTTCTTGGTATGAATAAAAATGTCTTCTTGAAACTTGATTAGCAACACTGGTTAATTTTCTTTAAATGATTCTGTTTGGTTTGTTAATCATTCATTAGCACAAAGTTGCATTTATTTTTAATTTTGTATATCAGGTGTAACAAAAAACTTTAACATATTTATATGACTAATGAAGACTTATCTTCTACAGGTTTTTATTATTAAGGCTTTTTATTTTCCTCTTTCCCTCCTTCCTTCCCTTCCCTTCCTCCCTTCTTCCTTTCCTTCTTCTCTCCCTTCCTTCCTTTCCTTTCTCTCTCCCTCCTTTCCTCCCTCCCTTCCTCTCTTCGTCCCATGACTTGCCCAGGGTCACACAGCCAGGAAGTGTTAAGTGTCTGAGGTCACATTTGAACTCTGGTCCTGTTGACTTCAGGTCTGACTTCTCTATCCACTGTACTGCCTAGCTGCCCTCAAGACCTTTTATTTTCAAAATATGCATAATTTTCAATGTTCACCCTTGCACAATTTTGTGTTCCAAATTTTTTCCCTCCCTTCTCCCCACCCTCTCCCTTAGCAAACAGTCCATTCCACAATTATCGTGCTGTACAAGAAAAATCAGATCAAAAAGGGAAAAAAAAAGAAAAAGAAAACAAGGCAAGCAGACAACAACAGAAGAAGCGAAAATACTATTGTGATCCACCCTGTTCCACAGTCTTCTGAGTGCAGATGGCTGTCTTCATCACAAGACCTAAATGGTTCTTCTTTTGCTCAAGATTTATGCTATCTAGAATATTTTACATCTGTCATTTGTTGATTTTTTTGTGGTTCTTTTCATTTACATTTTTGTAGTCAGTTGTGTGTTGTTTTCTTATATCTGCTTATTTCATTCTGCATTGGATAATATGTATTCCTTCCCCTCCTCCTGTATTTTCTGTATTACATTCATCATTTCTTGCAGCACAATAATAATCTATTATATTAATATGCTACAATTTGTTTAGTTATTCAAGCGATGAGCACAAACTTTGTTTTGAATGCTTGTTCCCACAAAAAGTGCTGTTATAAATATTTTGGCATTTGTGAAAACTTAATTAGGCTTATCAATGTTTTAGGGAGTTATAATAAGCCAAATATTGGAATCTCTGGCTCCATAGATATGGACATATTTTTCCACTTTATTTGCATAATTCCAAAATGGTTGCACTTTACCAATGATGCAATGTGTGTAACTTCCCCACACCTCTTTAACATTTATTATTCCCATCTCTTGTCATCTTTACAGTCTGCAGTGTAAAGTAAAACTCAGTTGTTTCAATTTATATTTATTTCTCTTATTGGTAATTTGGAACATTTTTTCCTACAGTCATTAATAGTTTGCAATTCCTAGAATTGTTGATATCCTTTGACCACATTTATAGGAAATGGCTGTTAGTCTTATATATAGTTGTTAATTAGTTATACAAAGATTCCTCCCATTTGACTACTTTCTAGCCCAAGTACATTAATTTTGTTTATGCAGCTTTTTAGTTTCATGTAATTGAAGATGATGATTTTATCTTTTATAATTGTCTTTATCCTTTAGCTTAAGAATATATTTTCTTCTCCTTGGTGTGAAAGGTATGTGATCTGCTTCTAATTTTTTTTCTTTTTTTGTATGATCTTTATATTTAGGTTAGGTATCCTTTTAGAATTTAGTGTAGAGTATGGCTGATGCATGCCAGACTACCTTCTATTTTTCCCAGAAGTAGGGAGTTTTTTCCTATATTATTTATATTTCAGTTTGATAGAATACTTGGTTATTGAATTTTATTGTTTTTGATTGTCCCTTATCTAGTCTGTTCCATTGGCTTCCTTCTGTATCTTTAAAGCAATATTAAGTTTTGATGACGACTCCTTTTTATATAATTTGAGGTCTCCTTGGAATTCTTTCTAACAAACTTTTTCTTCTTATCTTAAAATTTGAAACTTTGGTTTTGTTGTAAGCTGGGAAACCTGCTTGTTAGAATTGTGTTTAAAAGAAAAGTAAACAGACCTTTAGTGAGGGGCTTTGTTTTCTTAGTTTGTATATTTGGGATGCAAGTTGGCCGAAGAAATAGGATGCTGTACTCAAGTCAGGATGACTAGGTTTACAATCCATCCTCATATCCTGTCCATGTGGTCCTGGACAAGTTATGTTAGCTAGTAGTAGCAAGTGAATAGTGAAGAGAGACTATTCATTAATCAACTGCCCCCATTCAAACATCTCTCTTCAATCAGAATCATTATCAGTCCTTTGGTTTCTTCTTTTTATGTGTTTCAGAGGTAAATGAACTTAATATAAAGGATTAAGATAGCAATTTGGAAAATTGAAGCCTCTCAATATTCCCCACCCCCCTCCAATTAACCAAAATCTTTTCTCTCTTCTCACCCGCACACCTTGATAGAGAAAAGAAAAACAATCTTTATTAAAACAAAACAAATTCCTGCATTGCCTGTCCAGAAAATGTCTCATTCTGCATTGAGTCCATTCCCTTTTGTTTAATTGATGTTTTTTCCTCACTTTACTCGCTGTAATAGAGTTCAGAAAGTGCCAGAGGAAATGAGGCTTTTTATACTATCGTGGACTTTTGTTGTAGATATTGACAGAAAAACACAATTAACACTAGGCCCTGAATCTTTTTTTTTTTTTTTTTTTTACGACATATTTTGTGAAGTTTTGCTTCTGTAATCCCCAAAAATCTATTTATTTATTTATAACAATTAATGAAAAAAAATTTTTTTCCCAAATAAATTAATATATAGCTTTTAATTTACAAGATATATGCATGGGTAATTTTTCAGCATTGATAGTTGCAAAACCTTTTGTTCTAACTTTTTCCCTCCTTCCTTCTACCCCTTCACCCAGATGATCAATACATGTTAAATATGTTAAAATATAAGTCAAATACAATATATGTATACATGTCCATATAGTTCAAAAATTTGTTTATTTAAAAAAAATTTTTTTCCACCACAACCCAGGCTCCAGTTTTGACTTTTCCTATTCTTACTCTGAACTTGTATTGTCATTTTTTGAGAAAGCTATTTTTGTTGTCTGCCTTTAAAAAATTTTTTTAAACAAGCCTTTTTTCCTTTTGGACATTGTTTTGGAGTTGAAATTCTTTTGTGGGGAGGGAGATGAGAGGTATTCATTTTGGTTGTGCTTCCTTTTGTGCTTTATTCTTTTAGAATCTCTGTTCTTTGGGAAAACTCCTGTATTGTTATATTAGACATCTCTTTGGTTGTCATAAATTTTTAGATAATAGAATTACTTTTTACTTTCTCCCAAGATATTGGCTTCAATATTTCTTTCTTGTTGATCCAAATAATATACACAATTTTAAGAATTTTAGAATTTTCCTTTTCTGATAATAATGTTTAGTTCTTTCCCATTAATTGTTCTTTAACCTCATTAATAGGTCCTTTTTCCTGTCTCACTACATTCGTTCTTATGATGATTTTATTTGCTTTCACAGATTCTATATATATGTAACTATGTTGTATAGCCAGCTTTAATTTTTTCCCTTGAATTCCATATTCCTGCATTGCCTGTCCAGAAAATATCTCATTCTGTCCCTCTTCTACTTCTAAGTTTCTGTGATAGTACCAGTGCTATTTACTGTGCCTTTGTTTGAAACTTCAGATAATCTTTAATTTCCTCTCTATTCTTCTCTTCCCATGACTGATCATTTACTTGGTTACCTTTACATTAGGTCTCATATGTATATTCTGATTGTTCGTCACTAACAATGCTACTGCCATAATTTGGGATCTTATTACTACTTGGCATCCCCTACCCCCATCTATCCTTCACAGATTTACAAAATTAACCTCCTATAGAATATACATGATTATTTTAATTCAGGCATCAGGAACAATAAAAGAAGTACTTTGGTCATAGTAGATATTTAATGTTTTGCAGATAAACAAATGGGGAAATTTTAAAAATCAGATTTTTCTTTTTTTGGGGGTGGAAAATTGTTAAACTTGATTTTTAAACTTCAGGGAAGACAGAACATGAAAGTAGAGTTTTCTGTTTGGGTTCAGGATAACTGGTGAAAATGCATGCTTTAGGGCCAGGTGTTAAGCCGCATATTTAGAAACCAAGCAGGAGACTCCTTTGTGATGATATTATTATTATCTTCTTGATACCAAGTCAGGAATTACTAATCCATTTTAGTTCAGTTAAATTAATTAGATGGTTACAAAGGAACATTATGGGGGTTTTTGTTTTTTTTTTAAACAAAATATTTTATTGATACTTTAAAAATTATCACTTTTCAGTGACTTTCTTTCTCGTTCCTCCTCCCTTACATAGATGCCTTCTAGCTTTATCTATGATACTGTGAATACTGACTGGGAAATAAAGCAGCACCTCACTGGTTCTCCACAACCGCCTAGAAGGGAGAAATATATTTGATTACTATGAATGATGAATCTGGCAAATGATTCTATACCATTTGAAGTTATTATTAGATGTAAAATATAATTGGGTCTAACCTCCTGGAAATATATGATGAAAATTAAAAAATTATTAATGCAATGCAACACCAAAGGATAAGAAAAATGTATTTCTAATGAAGATTATTAAAAGTAATAAAATACTTATAGGAAGCAAAACTTTAAAAAAATTAATGAATATCTAAAGCAGCCTATACTGATACTGTGATAAAAACATTGTTATTTAAAATATTTTAGCAGTGCAGACTGAACCGCCTTTTCTGCCTTTAATTCTTTGTACACATATCAATAAACATAGACAACTTAATCCAGATGTGCATGAATTTGAAGTCATATTCTTACAGAATGAACCAAGTTTGGATGACCCAGGACATTATCTAAAATCAGTAATACTTTAAATGCCATTTTGTTGTTCTTCCAATATTTTTCAATACCTGGACTAAAATAATTGGAAAACCTGTCTTCAAAGACAGGTTTAGTCATCCAAGCTTTGTTAAACACCAAGAAACCATTTTCATCTCGCTTGCTGCTTCTCAGCATGAGAATTTCAAAACTGATAAATAAGTATTGCTTTTAAATCTCCATCAGCATTACCTCCAAACAATTTCTTTCCTATAAATGGAATTTCTCAGAAGGCATCCTTTTTCCAGAATAAACCTGTTCCATCCACTTTAAATATAATATGGATCATTGTATTCATTTTGTCAAAACATCAAGGTATTTAGCAGTGTTGTTCTCATCTGTACTGGTGTCTTTCTAGTAATTTTAACATGCAATTGAACAATATTTTTAAAGTAATCAAACCATCCAAATCTTGCAGTCAAAATTCATTCACTGTCTACTTCATTTCCATTTTCTTTCATGTCTTAATTAAACTTGAAGTTTTTGTCTGAATGACTCTTCTGTTAAGAGGAAAGTGTTTGGATTCCAGTCTTTAAATCATACAGTTCCATTAGTTTAACACTTTAAATTTATATAGTTGTTTGCAAACTATTCAAAAGCTGATGCAATTGAGCCTTTTTCTTTTATTTTATCTGCATGTTTTGATTCAAGCTTCCTATGTCTTGTTCTATTTTAATGTCCTCACATTCGTCCTATTCAATTACATCTAATTTTTGTCTTCATTTCATGACTAGCTCCTTATTTTTTTTTTCCTGGCATTGTTTTCATTTGAAGTAGTCTTCCTTTTGTTATTCATTTTGTTCATTTTGTTAAGGGCTTTTAGAAGAAATTAATAACAACTGTTAGCAATATGCTTTGTAGCACTACATCACATTTACATGGATGATAAGAGTAAGCTGATGACATTGGTATGTTAAAATCCTCAACTGTCTTGCACCCGTGACAGTAATTAAATCTTGGCTTATATTAAATGTAACCTGCTTCTATTTTATAATTTTCACTAAAGGAATTTCATATTATTCAAACTCACATTAGCCACTTCTTAGTCATATTTCATTGTCTTATGAAGTTGAGGTTGATCATTGCATTGATCACAGGTTTGGTATCTTTTCATGGTGTTTACCTTTACATTACTGTGGTTATGTAAATTGTTCACATGATTCTATTTAGTTCCATTCATGCAAATTTTCCAAAATTTTTCTAAATTTTTAACTTTTATAGAAACAATAAATCTAATACTTAGCAAATAGTATTATTCTATTTCATTTATAATTTATGTAGCCATTTTTCATTTTATGGACATCTAATTTGCTTCCATTGTTTGCTACCATAAAATATACATCTGTTATATATTATGTAATGTAATAATGCATGAAAAATTCCGTTGAATATTTTTATATAGTTGAGACCTTTCAGTGTTAGATCTTAGTTTTTCTAACAGTTCCAAATTATTTTTCAGAAGAATTGAGCCTTTTCATGGTTGTACAATGTTCCTCTAATTCTTACAAATTTATTTTCATTTTGAAATTTTCTTTATCAGTCTGATATGTTAAATAAAATGTCAAAACAAATATATTTAATCTTGGGGCTAACCCCTAACTTTATCCCCTCTGGCAATGCAAAGAGCAGGAAGTACCTGGATCCTGCATCTTATTTTTGGTTTTGACTTTCTAGCTTTGTGATCTTAAGCAAAATTTATGTAAAAATGAAAGATTGGTTTTCATCACTTCTCATGCTGTGATGCCATTTAGTAGTTTATTGGAGCCACTGACAATACTAGGTTACAAAATTTACTTTTTGCACTTTTACTTCATTTCTCATTATCTCTGGTGCAGGTGCTAATAATGTGATTAAGTAAAAGTAGGATGAGAAGCCAAAAGGTAAAGACAAATAGAGTGTGATGTAGCATTTGAATAATCAGCTGTAAGCTTTCAGGAATAAGAAAAAAAAATCCCATTTGTAAACCACCAGCTATCTTTAGGTACTGTTATGTTAAGATCTCAAATGGGATCCAAAAAGCAATTCTCCAAATGTGATTTTCATCACTTGAATTCTGAATTTAGAAATAATCCTCAGCAGGGCCAATCTAGCTGGCCTATTCACCACCTGTCCCCAACTGATCTTTCCAGCCTCCATTGGACATTCATTACTCTGTCTCCTGACCTCTGCAGCCTAGCCAATCTGACCTTTTCTGTTTTCTTGTACAATACTACGCCTTCAGTCTTGATGTTTTTGCACTGGCTAGCCTTTTTCTGTTCCTGAAATGTATTCACTCCCTCCTTCCACTTCATAGAATCCCTTTTAAAATACAGATCAAAACCCATTATTTTTTTAAAATGAAGTTCCTTCTGATTCTTCATAACTGCTAGTGTCTTCCCTTTCAAACAAATTTGTATTTAATTGTAATTAATTTTCTTAGAAAAATTATTGTATTTAAATATATACTATATATTTTTATTTGCACTTGTTTTTCATTTTAATATACTAACTATAGTGCCTAGCATAATAGGCATTTAATCAGTGTTTCTTGATTGATAGTGCCTTTGGGCCTAAGATAGATAGTAATAACTTGGGAATTAAGAGTATATATTTTGCTCTCTTTAGACATACTTATACTATGCAACTTGGAGTAGTTTTATTAACCTGTGGTTCCTAGAATAGACAAGCCTAGCTTATCTTTAACCCTATTTTAAACTGTGGGACTTCAACTGTGGGACCTCAACAGTTAGGTATCTTTATCTGGAGTGATGGTGAAGTAAAAAAAAAAAAATATATATATATATATATATATATATATTATATATATTTGTAAGCTCTGAGCTGTTCTGAATTATAGGCAATGGAAAAAAAAAAAAAGAAACTCTTTGAAGGACAGGATTCCTACCTTCAAGGAGCTTGTTTGTTTATTTATTTATTTTAAGTGATCTCATTCAATTTTTAATTGAATTGAAGCCCCAAACCTCAGAAGACTTATTGTTTTTTTGTTTTTTTTTTTAAGTAACTTTTTATTGATAGAACTCATGCCAGGGTAATTTTTTTACAGCATTATCCCTTGCATTCACTTCTGTTCTGATTTTTTCCCTCCCTCCTTCCCTTCACCCCCTCCCCCACTCTACCCCCTCCCCAGATGGCAAGCAGTCCTTTACATGTTGAATAGGTTACAGTATATCCTGGATACAATATATGTGTGCAGAACCGAACAGTTTTCTTGTTGCACAGGGAGAATTGAATTCAGAAGGTATAAATAACCCGGGAAGAAAAACAAAAATGCAAGCAGTTTATATTCATCTCCCAGTGTTCTTTCTTTGGGTGTAGCTGCTTCTGCCCATCATTGATCAATTGAAACTGAATTGAGCTTGTTTATTTTTGATCTAGGATTTATCCAACCAAATTGATTATCAAAAATAGGGAAGAGAATTTTAAGGTTATTAATTTTAAGGCTTTAAGGTTAACCATAAATAGGGTCTTCAATGCCCGCAAAGTTATTATTGTGAATTAGATGTTCTCACATAATTGGATTTCATTCTGAGAAAGAGTTTGTAGGATACACTAGATGGCAAGAAGGGACCTGTGATATAAAAAATAGTTAAGACCCTCTGCCTTATATAGATAGACTTTTTAAATCTGTTGTCATGTCTTTAGCATTCTGTTCAGATTTCTCCCACAACTGTTTGCAGACTTCATTTCATTTAAACCTCAGTCTCGAATTTTTAGCTGCTTTTGTATGTCTTCCTGATCAAAAACCTTCAGTTGGTTCTTTTTTTTTTTTTTGGTAGATGTTAAAAACAAAGACATAGTTGACATTGTTAAAAATAAAATAAAATTTTAAAATATATTTTTTTACATCAGAGTTTCTCCCTGCACTTCTTCCTCTCTCCCTTAGAGAATGATTCCATTTAACAAATAATATTTGAAAGGAAAATGAACAGGAAAAATCGTCAAAACTGATCAACACAAAATGTAGAAATATATGCCATCTTTCACATCTGTGGCTTCCCACCTCTGCAAAAGGGATCTTCTCATGTCTTCTTTGGGGACATTTGTATGCATAATAATATATTATTATTATGCATAATAATTTTCTAACATTCATTTTCATTTTTTCCCATTTACATTATGGTAGTTACTGTGCTTATTGTTTTCTTGGAATCCTTTGACTTCTCAGGTCTTTCCTAGGCTATCACCCCCTGCCTTGACTATATTCTTCTCCTTATCTTGACTCCTAGGGGAACTAGTCTAGCATTCCATTGTCCTCTTCTTTTGAGTTCTACTATCTACTGCCTTTTTATTCTACTGTCCTGTCTGAATCTACTACAAATTTGTTACATAACCTCAAATGGGCTCTTCACTGCTATAAAATATATATATATATATATATATATACACACACACACATATATATATATTCTGCCTCCCACTCACCACAGCATTTAAACCTTTTGATGAAAAAGCTACTGCTTGGCTGAGAATGCTGTCTCATATTTTAATGAAAAAGTGTAGGCCATTTGCAAAGGGTGCTCCCTCTTTTCTCCTCTTCCTCCTTGTCTTGTGTCATCCAGATTCTCCCATCTCACATGAAGAGATGGCTTTTTCCCCCTCTAAATAATAGCGTTTTTATTTTCAAAATACATGCAAAGATAGTTGTCAACATTCACCTTTACAAAACTGTGTTCCAGATTTTTCTCCCACCTTTCCTCCTTCCCCTAGATAGCAAGTAATCTGATATAGATTAGACGTGTGCAGTTCTTTTAAACATATTTCCATATTTATTATGCTGTACTAGAAGCATTAGATCAAAAGAGAAGAAAAAGTGAGAAAAAAACAAGCAAGCAAACAACTACAACAAAAAAAAGGTGAAAATACTGATTTCAGTCTCCATAGATCTTTGTAAGTGCAATTGGCTCTCTCCATCACAAGTCTATTGGAATTGGCCTGGATCTCTTCATTGTTGAAAAGAGCCATATCCATCCCAGTTGATCATCACATAATCTTGTTGCTGTGCACAGTGTTCTCTTGGTTCTACTCCTTTAGCATCAGTTACTTCAAGAAAGATGACCAGTCTTCTAACTGCACAAATCCTCTCATTCTATCCCATCTTCTCCAGCACATTTTCCCTTCTACTATTTTCACGTTCTCCCTCATCTTCAATCTTTGCTTGTCTCCTGGCTGATTCTCCATTGTCTACAAACATGCCCATGGCTGCTCTAACCCCAGCCCTCCCTTGATCGGTCCCTTCCTGCTAGCTCTTGCAGCTCTCTCCTATTTGTAGCTAAACTCTCTGAGAAGACCTTGTGTGATAAGTACCTGCTTTACTTCCGTCTGATCTCATTTTCACCTTATACAGTTTAGTTGCTCATCATTTAAATAAAAACTTC
Organism: Antechinus flavipes; assembly: GCF_016432865.1. Lineage (NCBI taxonomy): Eukaryota > Metazoa > Chordata > Mammalia > Dasyuromorphia > Dasyuridae > Antechinus > Antechinus flavipes. The sequence continues at coordinate 90,266,795 of NC_067400.1, forward strand.
TCTCCAAAGTTATGATTTATCTCATTAATGGCAAATTGAAGGGTCTTTTTCTCAATTCTCATTTTTCTGGACTTTTTTGTAGCCTTCACCATTTTTGCTTATTCTTTTCTCCTTGACAGGTTTTTCTGTTTTCCTTCTCCCTGTCTGACTAATCATTCTCCTTTGCTGAAGCTTCAGGTCACAGCTTTCTGAGCTTTCTTGTCTTTCTCTTTGCCACGTCACTTGGTGACTTTATCAGCTCCCATTATTCAGTTACCATCTCTTGATGGTTATTCTCAAATCTGCTTATCCCACCCTAATCCCTGCTGTTTTGCAGCTCTACCCAAAAACATCTTAAACTCAGTTTGTCCAAAACTGAACTAGAATCTTTCTTCTTAGTCTACCTCCTTCCCAAAATTCCGAGGGTACCATCATCCTAGAATCCTAACTCTGGTATTGTTCTCGATTTCTTGGTCTCTATATTCAATTTGTGGCCTTCACAGTCACATCTCAACCCCTTCTCCTCTGAAACTGCTTCTCTCTTGGTGCAAGCCTCCATCTTATGTCTGAATTATTGTAATAATATTTTTTTTTTGGGGAAAAAAAGCCAAGTATGCCTTTTCATCAGTCTTATGTTAAGATTTATCATTTCATGGTTGAGTTTGACATGACATTTTTTTGTTTTTTGCTTATTCAGTTTCCCATTCTGAAATGCACACTCCCCATTTCTTTTTTGAAATTCCCTGCTCCTTTCAAATCCTATCTGGTGAACCACAAATCTTTATTGAACTTTGCCTCATTTTAGCTAAAAGTAACTTCTTCCTCTAAATATTTCCACCATATTTTTTCCTTGGCCTTCTTTGTCCTTAATTTCACCCTTATATTATCATTTGTGTACATGCCTACATGTGCATATTTTATTTATAAGCAATTTGAGAGAAGTATAGTTATCCCTTTCACATTATAGGTGTTAGGGGTACACTGCCATGGAGATCTGGGAAATCTGTATAAAATTTTTGGGCCTTCCCTTCTACCAGAGAAGTCTGAATTTTTTCTTTTATGGCATGTTTATAGTATCTTTTTGTAAATTTGGGTTGATATGGTAATACTCTGCACATATTTGATGCATGTCTGAGTTTCTAAATTTTCCTGTGTTTGCTGGCCTTCCCATGTCATCTGTGGCTTCTTCATAGCTCCCAGATTCCTGGGAATCACAATAGGAAATAACATGATGTGATAATAACATTATGCCGGGTACTGGGGAAGCATTGATGATAGAATACATGAATGAAACTACTTAAATACAATAAATATAGAAAACAAATTTAAAGTATGGACAATATATGTCTATTGTGTGTAATATAAGTATAGAGAATAAATTTAAGGATCGAGGAAAACACCACTAATTGAATTGTGTTGATAGAAGGAGAGTCTGTGAGAATTAGGGGACAGTAGAGTTCATCCCAGGCATGAGCTATGGCCAGTGCAAAGGAGATGGAGAATGGTCTTATGTGAGAGACCCACATTTGGCTAGCGTTGCACTATGGACTGGTGAAAAGTGGCCCCTGAGGTTGGAGGGATTGGGTAGGGCCATATTGTATATGAGCTAAAAAAGGGGAGGCACATTGTGGAGGAACCCTGTTCTAGGGGTGTTGGAAAGGAGTGGTTATCACTTTGACAAAGTGACAAAGTGGAACAAAGAACAAATTCAGAAGCAAATGGCCTCTGTGTGGCTCTGATCCCAGGAGCAAAGTACAACCTCAGTGGTAGAGTTCATTCAGCATTAGTCTTCTGAAATTCTCAAATCTGGGACAAGCTGATAGAGATAAATCTGGATCAGCCAGACCAGAGCTTTGTTTAAGAGTACACTCAGCAGACTTTGCCCCAGAACACATCTCTTTGGGAGCACTAGCCTTCAATGGTGAAAGCAACAGAAAGGATGCAAGAAATTGGAAGTCAGACCAGACTTCACTTCAGAAATGCACAGAGCCAGCTCTAACATAAAATCTAAAGTAAAAAAATTGGCTAAAAAAAAAAAAAGCTAAAAATGATTTTAAAAAGTTAAATATGGTGGTAGAGAAAAAAATAAAAGATAAGAGTTAACAAAGAAAGGGAATTAATTTGGAACAAGAGATACAAAACCTTACTCAAAGAAAATAATTTCTTGGAAAATTAAAATTGACCAAATAGAAGTTATTGATTTTTTTTTTTTTTTGAGACATGAAACATTGTCTTCTATGACAAAGAAAACAGAAGAAAATATGGGGTATCTCAGCAAAAATAACTGCTCGGGAAAACAGATTAAGGAGATAAAAATGAAGAATCTCTGGACTATGTAAAAGCCATGATTAAAAAATAAAGTCTAGACATCATATTTCAAGATCTCCTGGAACTATAGAGGGCAGAGTAGAAATGGAAAGACTTCTGCTAGTCTCCTCTTGAAACTCCAAAATTGAAACTCTTAGGAACATTATAACCAAAGTCCTGTGTCCCAAGTCAAAGAAAAGATGCTGCAAAAATAAAATAAAGCAAATCAGAAAGAATTCGTGGAGCAAGCAGCCATATTCAGAGATTGGATATGATATAGCACCTACAACTATATAGGAGCAGAGATCTTGAAATATTAAGTTTTATCCAATAATGAATTACCCAACAAAATTAAGTATAATTTTTTATGAGAGCAGGGTGGGTAATGGGGGTGAAAATGAAATGAATTTAACAAAATAGGGAACTTATGAGGGTTTCTTATGAAAAGACCAGAGTTAACTTTCTGAAATTCTAAAATGTAGTCAAGAGAAGCACAAAATGGTACACACACAACAAGCATGCAGTTGTTAGGGACAAAATAAGTTACACTGTTTTAACATTCTTACATGGGGACATGATAATGTGTTCTCACTGAACTATTAGTATCGGGAGTCAGAGAGGGATTCTAATTACTCACAGTGCCTAGGGTGATAGAATGGTAGGGAGGAGGTAAAAAGGGCATTTAAGTAAAAATCAATACAAATGAGAAGGGAGTGAAAGGAACCTCTTTCTCAGCTGAAAGAAAGGAAAAGTTCCTAAAAAGAGTTCCTTTCTACAGAAATGCTTTTCTCCCTGAAGGAAAATAGGAAAAAAGAATAGAGGAAAAATAGAAAATAGGAGGAAGCCATTATTTTTGTCTAACTACGTGCCAATAAAACTGACAGTTTAAGTGAAATGTAAATATTTATTGTGTAGTATTTATGTAATTTCAATTATATAATATATGTAGTTATAACTAATATATATTGCCCAGATGAACAAAACAAGAAAAAAGATTGTGACTCCATGTCAAAAATGGAAGTTGAATAAGCAGCCAGAAGTGAATTCCCAAAGGAAAAAGGAAAACAAATCGGGACCAAATAGATTTACAAACAAATTCTTTTTTAAAGATTTCAAGAAAAAAAAAATCCTAATAAACATGGAGTGGAAAATGTTACCCCATCCAGAGAGAGAACTATGGAGGCTGAATGTGGATTAAAGCATAGTATTTTCATCTTCTTCTTGTCGTTCTCTCCTTCCTCTCCCCCTTTTTGAGCTGATTTTTCTTGTTGTTGATTCTCTTGACAATTTTGACCTTGAATTCCTCCAAATAAATTTTTTCTAACTTTTATTACAAATAGTAATTCTTTAGTAGTTTGGTTGTTATGGATAGCACTATTATTGTAATTATATTGGCTCAGCCTATCCATGAACAATTTATATTTCTCCAGTTATTTAGATCTATTATATTACAAAGTGGTAATCATCAAAACAGTTTGCTACTAGATAAGAAAGGATGATTAAATTCTGATGAATATGATTCTTTCCAACAATGAGATGATTCAGACCAGTTCCAATGGTCTTGTGATGAAGTGAGCTGTCCATAACCAGAGAAAGGACTATGGGAACTAAGTGTGGATCACGACATAGCATTTTCACCTTTTTTTTGTTGTTGTTGTTTTCTTGCTTCTTGTTGTCTTTCTAATTATTTTTCTTTTTTGATCTGATTTTTTTTTGTGTAGCACTATAACTGGAAATAAGTATAGAAGAACTGCACATATTTAAACATAGATTGCTTGCTTTCTCAAGGAAGGGGTCCTGAGAGAAGGGAGGGAGAAAAAAATTTGAAACACGGTTTTGCAAGGGTGAATGTTAGAAACTGGAAATTGAATGAATGCCCATCAATTGGAGAATGGCTGGGTAAATTGTGGTATATGAATGTTATGGAATATTATTGTTCTGTAAGAAATGACCAGCAGGATGAATACAGAGAGGCTTGGCGAGACTTACATGAACTGATGCTAAGTGAAATGAACAGAACCAGGAGATCATTATACACTTTGACAACGATATTGTATGAGGATGTATTCTGATGGAAGTGGACTTCTTTGACAAAGAGACCTAACTCAGTTTCAATTGATAAATGATGGACAGAAGCAGCTACACCCAAAGAAAGAACACTGGGAAACGAATGTGAACTATCTGCATCTTTGTTTTTCTTCCCAGGTTATTTATTCCTTCTGAATCCAATTCTCCCTGTGCAACAAGAGAACTGTTCAGTTCTGCAAACATATATTGTATCTAGGATATACTGCAACATATCTAATATATAGGACTGCTTGCCATCTAGGGGAGGAGGTGGAGGGAGGGCGGGGGGGAAATCGGAACAGAAACGAGTGCAAGGAATAATGTTGTAAAAAAAAATTACCCTGGCATGGATTCTGTCAATATAAAGTTATTATTAAATAAAATAAAATAAAATATTTTTTAAAAAGGGTGAATGTTAAACTATTATGCATATGGTTTTTTCCTAGTAAATTAGTTTGTTTTTAATAAACATTATGAATCATGTTAGGAGAGAAAAATCAGAGCAAAAGGGAGAGATTAAAAAAAAAAAACAGAAAAAAAAGAAGTGAACATAGCATATTTTGATTATATTCATTCTCCTTACTTCTTTTTCTGGATGTAGATGGCATTTTCTGTCCAAAGTTTATTGGAATTACTTTGGATCACTGAATCACTGAGAAGAACCAAGGCTTTCATAGCTCATCGTAGCACATTCTTGCTATTATTGTGTACAATGTATTCCTAGTTCTGCTTGTTTCACTCGGCATCAATTCATGTAAATCTTTCCAGGCCTTTGTAAAATTAGCTTGTTCATCATTTTTTAAAGAACACTATTTTATATACCACAACTCATTCAGCCATTCCCCTATCAATAGGCATCAACTTATTTTCCAATTCTTTGCTACTACAAAAAGAGCTGCTACAAACATTTTTGTACATGTGTGTCCTTTCCCTCCTTTAAGATCTCTTTGGGACACAGACCCGGTAATGGCACTGCTGGGTCAAAGGAATGCAGTTTGATAGCCCTTTGGGCATAGTTCCAAATTGCTCTCCAGAATGGTTGGATCATTTCACAACTACACCACCGATGCATCAATGTCCCAATTTTCCCACATCTCTTCCAACATTTATCATTATATTTTCCTGTCATCTTAGCCAATCTGAGAGATATGAAGAGGTACCTCAGCGTGGTTTTAATTATATGCATATGTTTTGAAAGTAAAACCTTTTTAAAAAAAGTGGGCTTTTAAAAGATAAGACTAATGTGGGAATTTGTTTTACTAAACTATACATGTTTGTAGTAGGTTGGGAGTTTTTTGGTTTTTGTATATTTGCTTTTTCATTGAGAGGGAATTTAGGGAAATTGAAAGGAACAGAATTCAGAATTGAAAAAATAAAATCAAATAAAAAAAATCTAAAATATAGTTATTTTGAGGAAAACATGTTACACATAGAATCCCTCACTCTAAACGTACCATTTTGCATTTGATTGGTTGGCAATTAATAACCAAAATTGGGAAATCTCCTCTGCTGACCTATATAGAATAAACCTCCCTTCTTAGAAAGGACAATAGCTGATCTCCAGATATGATTACAACTGCAGTGAGTGGGAGGTTGTTGATACTTGACCATCCTCCTATCCAGAACCCCACTGTTTATCAATGAGGCCAGTGGAAAGGAGAACACTCCAAACATGGCTGATAGGCAGTACAAAAAACACAGACAGTAGTGGAAGCCTTTTGTGCAAAGAACCACCAGAATGCTAGTTTGGCTGGACTGCGGTTTGAATGGAGGGACTAATGTGCTAGAAGATGGAAAGGTAGGCTGGGGCTATCTTGTCAAGGGCTTTAAATGCCAAATGGAAATATTTAATCCTGAAGGCAATTGGGAGTTACTAAGGTTTATTGATTAAAAGAAGTAACAGCAGCAAAATTGTGGAAATATGTATAAAACAGTTGCACATGTTTAGCATATATTGGATCACTTGTTCTCCAGGGGAGAGGGATGGGAGAAAGGAGGGAGAAAAAATTTGGAACACAAGTTTTGCATGGGTAAATGTTAAATTATATTTTACAGGTGTTTTGAAAATAAAATAAAAAGCCTTAATAAAAAATAAAATCTCTCAAAAAAAAGAGTACCACCATAGATTAATTGTAATAGGAAAAATATTTAGCAATTATATATGAAGGATGCTTTGGAGAGAGGAAATCAATTGCTGTAGTCCAGGCATGATGTGATAAGGATGTCCTCCTGGTTAGTGGTTGTGTCTGAGAAGAGAAGTGAGAAAGGTTTCCATACAAAACTGACAAGAATTAATTACTATTGGGTAGAGGGAGGGAAAGGGATACTCACTCAAAGTTTCGCTGGAGTAGCTAGCTATGCTTTCAGTGCCAATGCCATGTTGGTGGGCACTAGCTTTCTATTTCTTGATTTTTTTCCCCACTTGTTTTTCATTTACAGTAGTGTTATTGTGGATTTTACTTTTACTGATTGTGCATTTGCTTTTTATCAATTTATATAAAATTCTCCACATTTCTCTCAATTTATATTCATTACTTTAAAAATGGATTTTTTTTTTTGTTCTATCACCTACAGTTAATTCGTCTCAGAGAACCTTCCCATACAACATGGAATATCTTTTTCTTTTATCTTTTTAGAAAGCGGAAGAGAAAAAATGCTCTGTAAATAAGAAAAATCCAGAGTCATATGTAATGTTTCACGTTTATTTTTAGTAAAATATGAGACTTAAGTCAGCTATGAAGTGGGGGGGAGCCCTTTCAACTAGGGAAGTTTCTACACTAGGGAAAGTTTGAAATTGCCACATTGAATAGTGGGTGGAAGAGATAATCAAAGGAACACAAAGATTATTTTGTTACAAAGAGAGTCCAGTTAAGATGAGATAGTTTGAATTTGTAGTGGATTAAGCTAGCCTAGTTACATAACTTTCTTCAACTGGAAATAGCATTTGAATAGGAGTGGTTGAGGTAGATGGTGGCTGTAATCCAGAGCCGGGATTTGAAGGGTGACACACTAAAACCCAGAGCAGCATTAGGGTAGACAATGGGGATGGGGTAGGATTCAGGAATAGAGAAATATGTAGAACTAAATTGGTCTACAAAGCCTTTAAGACTCTTAAGAGAGGAAAATGAAGTTGGTGAGATAATATTTGAGGGACGGAATGATTGGAGAATCATATAGTGAAGAAAAAGAATAGCTTTCGAGGGAGTGAGGAATAAGAAATAAAGGGAAATATAGAATGGTAGGGGGTTGCATTAACTTTATAATATCTGTCAGAACCAAGGAGATACTTTTAGCCACATGCCATAAAATAGCACAGATTCTTAATAAATAAATGCTTATTGATAGGTACATTTTCTTTTTTGTATTGAATTTTCAAGAATTGCTTCATTTAACTGCAGATTAAAAAAAAAAGTAGATAAATCAGTAGATAGGTTGCTGGAACTGAATGAAGTAAGAAAGAGCTGAGGTAAATTCTAGCCTTTGACCCAAAATCCATTTATTAAACTTTATAACTTTTTCAGCCATAAATCTGGCCAACAGACTATGAATCTGACTATATTTTAATAGCTAAATCACATTATTTCTCTTGGGCACATTCATATCAAAACTACAAATAATAGAAAGATTCTTTGTAAGTTGATCTCTAAACAGTTACGGTTCTTCAGGTATCCATGCTCTCTATATACATCTTTATTAGAGCAAGGCATACTTGGAAAGTGTATTAAACTAAACTTAAGGATACTGTTTTACCATTCTTTGTAATCACTTTTATTTTTTGGTCTTTTGTGTATTGTTTGTTGTGGAGTTCTCAGCCTCACTAATGTGATTAGAACATGTAGCGCGATATGTCTTAGAAATAGTAATATTGTAAGACTTGATGTTTTGAAAATCATTTTAATAATGACCCTATCAGGTTGTGATTATTATCTCTAGTTTATGAAAAACATGGAGACTGAGATTAGATGAAATAACTATGATTAGTAACTGTTTGAAGTTGAGCTCAGATCTTTTTTTTTTTTTTTTTCCTTTTGGCCAAGTTCAGCATCCTATTTACTAAATTACCTGGGTGGGATAGAAATAATGATGAGCAGAATAAACTTCTGAATTTTTAAATTTTATTTTCAGATGTCTTATTTTTACTTCATAGTTATTTTTGACTATCACACTCCTGATTTATTTTAACAAAAGCAAATCAGTTGAGCAAAACCAATTGACCCAACAATTGTTTCTGACAGTAGGTATGTGTTTTCTGAAATAGTTTCTATGGCAGTTTGATTTATAATTATATCTTCAGCTACCTATAAGCCAACTTGAGTAACTAGAGATAGGCTAGATCTAGTGGACAATTTTATTCTAAATTTGGAGGATTTCAACAAGACATCCAAACTGGGGTTTAAGTAGGGTTGTGCTAGTAAAAGTGTAGATAGGCTCCTCACCAACATCACCTCCAAAACATACTTAAATTTAATTTGAATTATTAACATTTCTCTGTCACTTAAAAATCTCTAGCTAACCAGTGGAACAATAAATAATTTAGTTAATGAATTTGTTACTGTAACAGAGTTCCTATGGAATCACCCTTTGAATTCTGACTCAGAAAACTCTTGCTATTTTAATCAGGTTTGTTGTATAGTTGCATAATGTTGGGTTTAATCATCTCACACTCTGATAATCATTATTCAGAAGCTATAAAAGATTCTTAAATCCATTAGTAAAACATTTCAAGATATAAAACAATGTCAACAATAAGGGAGAAATAATTAGGCCGGCATCAAAGACATTCCTAGGTGTCCTGGGTACCAATGAATCCAGCTCCACACTTCTGGGAATACTGGATTTGGAAAGTAATACTCAGATAAATCTTACAGAAGGATGAGAGAGATGTCAGTTTTCCCTGACTCTCCGCAGCATGTGGTCTTTGGGTGAAGCACACCAAGCTCAGATTCTGGGCCTGGTGCTCGTGTGGAGCCAATCTTCTGAGCTGCCCCCCCTTGATGTTTTCCTCTGCCAAAGTATATTCTTTGTTGGCCATGGATATCTGTTTTTAGGTAGACTGTGTGCTATGGCATCAAGCCACCTCATTTCTTTGCCTCTGGCAACTCAAAAACCTCTCAGAATCCCTCTTTCCTCTGAGCTCCCTCACTGCTTACTTTTGTTTTCCTCCGCTTCTTTTCTATCTTTTCTTTTTAAAAGGTTTATGATTCTGGATTCAACTTCTCATCCAAGCACAATTCCCATAGGATTCTGGTGTATTGAGCCTTCCACTAGCTGCTAGATTTCTGGGCATTGAAGCAAGCTGGACTTCTCCATGATGGACAAAATCAGTCCTCTCCATGTTACAGTGCTGTGAAACTAAGTATTTAGGTCCAGAGATTCCTCAACTAAGCAAGTCTTCTCATTTCCAACCAGTTCTGGTAGACCATATGGGATTGGGTTCAGCATTTACTTATCAGCACCTCATTTGGATAGTGCCCTTTGACTATATATGCTATTTTCCTGATTTGATATGTGACAAATTAAAACCCAAAGGTAAGGCTATTCCTAGTTTTAATGATAAGTTTAACTTTTATTGCATTTAAATTTTATCTTGCAAAGCTAATGTTATAGAAAAAGAAGTCCTATGGAAAATTTTTTATTAATTTTTTTCTTACAAAATATTTAGTATGAAGTAATATTGAGTGTGGATATTATTCAAGCTATATCAAAATATAATTTATATGAAATATTATAAATTTATTACATTTTGTCCCAAATCTTCTGTTTCTACTCTTGCTTTGTGTCCATTTCAAAATCTTAAATCTTATTTTTGATTCTAGTGTGATTTAGGAGCTTGTCTAACATGAAGTAATGGAAGAGTTAGGACTAGAGTCAAGGTCTCCTAATTTCTACTAATCTTTCCATTGTAGGCTTCCATTTTGATATCTTGAAAGGATCAGGGTTTTATGGGGAAGATTATGCTAAAAAAATCAAACCTTCATTAGCTGTCATTAGGCAATTATCTTCCAGACCTGAAACTTGTATTTTTAGAGGCTTATTAATGAATTATCATAGAAAATTGCTATCACATGATTCTTTCTCTTAAATCATAAACAATTACTTTGTCTTTGAGTAAAGGCCAGTTAATGGTTCCTGCTTTTCTTAGGAGATTCTGGATTTTTAGGAGTGGGTTGGGAGTGATTGTTGAAATTTTAATGTGAGCATTTACACCTTGGAAATTAGTAAATGGTATAGATCAGGATTGGATTTATTTTAATGTGGATTATCTAGAGACAATCTACCCACTACCCCTCACGGCCTTTTTTGTGCTCTTTCTTGACCCTCAACTTCAAGAAACTCCTTTACTTTAGAAGTTCTTAATGCGTATGTGTGGGCGCGCCCACATACTCCTCTCTTTGGCAGGTTAAACGCATAAAATAAAATACTTTGGATTACAAAGGAAATAATTTATATTGAAATACAATTGGCATTTGGAGCTAAGATGGCAGGGTAGCAGAAAGAAATATTTTGAACTCCCCTGAGGCCTCCCTCCCTCTAATTCTTCCAGAACAAACCTATAAAACACATTTTTCTAGCCTAGTTAGCAGAGGTAGAGAGAGAATTCTGTGGGGCCTGGGAATGGAGTCTGGTCAGTGGTGCTTTCTGGCTGTGTAGCAGGCCAGAGGAGGTCTCGGGTACATAGCAGAAATGGAAATGGGCCCCAGATGCCCTCTCCCCTTTCGGGGCCCTAGATGGGCAGACAAGGATCTATACCAAGTAGATATAGAACAGAGTTCATTCAGTTCTAGTTCGGTCTGAAACCTACTGACAACTGCCTCAGGGAGGAATCTCTTGCTTAGCCCAAACCCTAGGCAAGGGACGTTAGGGTTACCTCAGAGTCTGTAAGCTTCTCAGCCTGGGGTTCCTGAGAGCTAGGAATAACAAAACCAATTCTCATTAACTCATGAAAAACCCAATAAGATTATCCCTCAGCTTTCCTCCAGGGGTGTACAGAGCGCTAAGACCATGTCTGAAATAAGGAATTAGTATTGAAAAGACGAATATACAAAAAAAGAATCTCACAGTGAAAAGCTATTTGGTTGACAAGTATGCTCAAGACACAAAGCCAGCTTGACTATATATTCAACTAGAATTCCTAGAAGAGAATGAAACAAGAGTTAGAAAAATGAGTTTGAAAATGCAATTATAATGAAATGAGAATTTTATAGGAAAAAATGGAAGAAAGAATTGGACAGGGAATTACAGCTTGCCACATAAAGGGTAAAACTTTGTTTAAGCAATAAAACTCCTTGAAAATTAGCTTGAACTAAGTAGAAGTACTGAATCGAAGAGACAACAGAAAAAATCTTAAATCAGAAATTAAAAATTATAGAAGAAAACATAAGAGATCATAGCAAATCCAGCTGACATGAAAATCAGATCAAGGAGGACAATTAATAATTACTGTACTACCTGAAAGCCATAAACAAAAAAAAATGCAGATATCATATTTTAGGAAATCTTAAAATTGACCAAAAAGATTTTTACAACCAGAAGAAAAAGTGGAAATAGAATCCACCAGTCATCACCTATAAGAAATCCCTTTTAAAAATCTCAGTAACATTACAGCCAAAATCCAGAGCTAGCATGTGAAAGGAAAAAATTCTGCAAATAGCTAGAAAAAAAAATTTCCATTCCTGAATAGTGAGGATCGCTTAGGATTTAGCGTTCACCACTACTTAGGAGCAGAGAGCTTGGAATGTAATATTCCAGAAGATAAAGGATACATTGAAGAATAACCTACCCAGAAAAACTGAGTGTAATCTAATAGGTGGAATCAATGGATTTTTAATGAAAGAGAACTTTCAAGTATACTTAATGAAAAGACCAGAACAGGGGAAGAATCTTTGAATTTGAAACATTAGACACTTAAATGAATAACCATAAAAGAACAAAGATAAACTGCTTATATTTTAATATGAAATGTGGAGAGATGATGCATGTGTTTCCAGTGAACTCTATCATCATTAGGGTCATAGAGGGAGTCTAATTAAACAGGATGTCCACGAATGGATTCTATGTCTTGATGACTTTTAAAGAACTGAAAGAAGGAAAATTCTCAAGGAAGTGAAATATATTGCAGGAGGTAGAAGGGAAAGGAAAGAAAAAGTTAGAAGTTAGCACAATAAAGAGGGTACACAATTAAACATTTATATATGGATTAGACAGGTATATATAGAAGGAAGGAGAGTAAGTAGTTAGAATGATTTGCGCCTGAACTTACCTGACTGGTCTGTTCAGATTTCACACATGTAGTTGGGTACAATAAATTTCACTCAAAATATGGAGAAAAGAGTAGGGAAATGAAGAATTAGAAGGATAGATTATGGGAGGCATTAGACCTAAGCAAAACAAGCTCCAATTAAGGTTGTCCAAAAATATCTGTATCTTGTGCAAAAATATGTATCATTCTTTTTGTAGATGAAAAGAATGGAACTAAAGAAAAGGACCTAAGATCCTATTGCTAATAAGATTGTTCATTATTCCTGGGAACTTTCTTGCCAGGTTATTATTACTGTTTTTTAGAACATATTAACTAAATAAATTTCAAAGCAAATCCTACTTAAAAAGAATCCTAGTAGATCCTAAGATTTATAGAAGAAATATCTGCATGTGTTCCAGAAATTTTTGTTAGTTTTGTGTTCACTTTCCCACTCTGAAACTAACCATTGGTTTATGAATTATTTCAATATTTTTCTGAAGTTCTGCCTTTTCATTCCTTAAGCTGTAGAATGTCTTTAAGAAATAAGAGGAAGGAAGGAAACAAGCAAGCAAGCGAGCAAGAGGTCATCTGCCGTCTTGGTTTGACTGAATCTATAATTTTCCACCTTTACTTGGTAGTATCAAATTTTAAAAATAATTGTCAATGTTTCTATTTTCTTTTGACTTAACTAGATGACTTTTGACCCACTGCTTTTTTTCAGAGTCCCTTTGTAGGTATTCTGTTGCAACAACTAAGTATGTATGGTGAAAATTATTCTACGTTGTATTCATCCAGTTTACTATCTTAGTAAGTAGCAGATAGTGAACATGAATGAATCTTCTTTTTAGAACATCTTGGCTCCTGGTTACTTTTTTAAGCAGTTTTTTTTTTTTTTTAATTGTGTAGTTCTGTATGCTGACTTGAACAAAGAGAGAGCATGTAGAATTAAAAGTATTTTATTTATTTATATTTTAATTGTGTCTGTGCCAGACAAATGATTTATATCCTTTTACAAGTGAGTTCTTAAGTCCCCAAGTCACCTTATTTCATTGTTAAGGAGCATCCACAAATAGTAATATCTAATTATAAGAACATATTCTTAGCCAATGGTTTCTCTCCTCCCCCTCCCCCTTTAAGCTTTAGAAATTAAATATTTTAACCCTTTTAATGGAAAGCTTATGACTGAATCATAAGTCATGCTTTAATATGAATCCAGTTATATTATTTGACTGTGCTTCACACAGCCTTAGTTTTTCCCTCTATAAAATGGAGATATATTATAGTGAGAAAAATTCCTTTTAAAGCCTTAAAGTTTTTTACATGTCATTAAAAAAATAAAATTAAATGTAAAAAAATGATAAAGAGCTTCTGTTTTAATATTGGAAATGATTGTGGGTTACTAACATGTTGGACTTATTTGAACCTAAATGCATGGTCCTATCAAACTGTGCTTTTTGTTGCCTTTTCTGCTAGTATGTATTTCTTGTTCTTCTCAGTGTCTTTCTCCAAATACTAGTTCTTATCTCTTATTTCTTCTAATTGGCTGCATTTCACCTATGGTGAGCTGGGAACTAGATAATCACACTCTTTAGGATTATTACTAGTAAAAGTGACTAGACTGAGTATTGGAACAATCTTATTAAAATGCATGAAGTAGAACTTTTGTTCAGGGAATGACGTTTATTTTGATTGCTCAGAGGTGTGAGTTGTTTTTTTTTTTTTTTAAATATATTTTGAAGGTGTTGGCAATTGTTCTCTGGATTGTGGAAACTTGCCAGATAATTGATGTCTGGGCAAATCTTTGTATTCTTTTGGCCTGATTAGAATCTTTGGTTTCATTTGTATTGGTTGCTTCCAAATGCAGATCTGCAGCTGCTCTGTAATTTACAGTTTTGAGGAACTGATTTGGGGCACTGAAAAATTTTTTTCACTTTTTGTCTGTACTGGATACAGCCGGTGATTGTGTGAAATGGGACTCTGGCTGAGGTTTTTCTTCCTCAGATGGAGACAGGCCTTCTCACCCTTATTTGAGGCTGTCTGCCTCTCCAGTCTTTGATTTCTGAAATTAGACCAAAGTCAGAATTGTTCATGAAAAAGTAACTAATTTATGTCTTTGCTTTTCATTTGAAAAACAAAACCTTATTTCTTCTGGCTCATTTCTTGACTGATAATGAATTAGAATAAGTAAAAGCACAAAAGACATTACAGCAAAAAATAAGCAATACTTAAGACAAAATAGAACACATTTATTTCACTGATGGTAACTCATTTTCCTCATCTGGAAAAAAAAGGGGTTGGACTTAGTGACACCTGAGACTTCAGTATCTTTTAGCTGAATAATTAGCGGATGTAAGAGTGACTGTGCTAGGCAGTAAAGGTTGAAAACCAGCAGCATATTATTCACTTATACTCTACAGGAAGGGTTATGGTATGTAAACATCAATGTCTAGATTTATAGATTTAAGGTAGAATGATAACAGGTGCAAAGGAGGAATACATTCAAAGTGTGAGGAATGTTTAAGGAAGGAAAGATCATAGGCTCTGTCCATCATTCACCTTATACAACTGGAAGGTATCTTGGACCTCAGCTAGTCTAGCCTCCCCCTCCTTTTAACACAGGAGGAAATAGAAGCTCAGGAAGATTTTATATTTGTCAAGATCAAAACTTTCTAGAAAGCTCTCTTAAGGGAATTGGAAAAAGGGTAGGAATAAAGCTTCACTGAGCATATGCCTTTAACATATTCTCTTTATATATATTTTAGAAATGGTGGGTTTATATGCTATTATGATAATGATGAGTTGGCTAAATGCAGCTACAATTTAATAAAAACTTATCATTCCACTACAAATGTAATATTACATTTAAAATATATTCAGAATTATTCTCCCACCTCCCCCCCACTGAACTTTGTACACAGCTTTTAAAATCTGCATCTGATAATGCTATGCAATCTGGATAGTTTAGCAAATGACAATATACCTTTTTCATATAAGAGTTAATCAGTAGCTAGAGTGGTTTTACTGGTTGATTATATTAGAGGGAAAAGATTTCCCCCCCCTTGTTGTACTTTGTAAGCTTTAACGTTTATGTGGTACTGTGTATGAAGAGTAAAAGAAAAAAAATGAAATCTGAAAAGAAGTTTTTAAATGGTACAATTAATTTTCACTTCAATTAATTTATGTTCCAATTTTTAATGAGTTAGACCATTTTTGTTGTGGCGACATTTTTTTTTTTTTTTTGGAAGAGTAGTTCTTGTTCTCAGCCCCTATCTCTTTCCCTTTTTCCCCTCCCCCAACTTTTACCTGCAGATTTGCATGTTTGACCTAGCAAAGTAATTGGGCCCACAGCAACATGGGCGTGCCTCCCTTAGAAACACTTAGTTTCATGTATGACTCATAAGCTAAGGCACAGACACCACTTCCCCAATCTACAGGAGCCATTTTAACAGCACCAAACTGCTGGATTTCTTTTATCATCTAGCCCCTGGGATCAAATCAAGAGGGATGAGACTTATTTAAGGTAACTGTGTTTTGGTTTTACCTTTAGTGGTTGCTGCCACAGTAGTCTACGGCGAGAGAGGCTTTACCTGTGGAAGAACATGGCTGAGTGTACTCTTTACCCCTCACCCCCTTCTCTCTCTCTGGTAATATATCCAGTTAGTCACATGCTTGATTGTACTTAACTATCTGGGAAAAACAAAGAATGCTATTTCTGGTGGGTTTGAGGCTTTCTTGGTAAAGTACTTTGGGAATTTTATATCATGGAAAGCATTGTCAATATGACTTGAGAAAAGAATCATTAAATTAAAGGAAGGGATTTTGAGGGCTCGTTTTTGTTGTAAAACCAAATCATTCTTTTTCATATGATAAATTTCTTAATTTTTCTGTTTTTTTTTTTTTTCCCTAAAGTAAGTGAATGAGAATTCACAGGTATCTTCTGATATTTAATTTATGGCTTGGAGTATGGAGACAACTAACTAGTTGATCAACTATCTCTGATATGACTGACTTAAGTATATTTTAGATTTAGCTAAAAAATTTTTCCTTATGTATTTGTACCAACCATTTTTTTTTTTTTAATTTTAATTTTCAAGCAGTTGTTTCAAGCAGCAGGTAGTATTTTCGTGTCTGGTCTGAGTGAGACTAATTTTTTATTTGAGACATTTCTTTTAAGAAAAAAAGTTAAGATTATTCATTGTTAGAAATGGTTGATTTTGTTATTTAGTTAATTTTTATTCTGTGTTGATAGTATTTGTGATTCCAAATCTCATAACTTGTTTAATTCTCAATTTGATAAGTTTTTCCATAAACAGGAAGAGTCAGAATCTCTACACTAGCTATATAATAAGTTATTAAAATTTGTTGATTTTCACACGTGGAAAGAGGAAAATAAGTTGATTGTAGAGATTTTTTGGATGTTGAGAAATATTTATTGAAATTTGAAAAAAGTCATTGAAAGGAAGTCTTGAGAAAACAGTACAAAACTAGAGTAAACTAATTATGATTCTAAAATCATAATTTACAGAAATTTCTAAGTGACATTTGATTGTGATAGTATTTACTTACCTACTTTGCTGAGAACTCTTCAACTGAAAGGAAGGCTATCTATGAATGCATATAACTATTGTTCTTTACTCTTTTAAAAGGAATGTTAGTGTTAGTAGGTCTCAGCATTGTTTTTTTATAAGAAAGTCATCCAGCGTGCCTGTTAACCTGTGAGCAGCAGCTTGTTCCTTCTTATATTTTACACCATCAGTATAACCACTGAGGAAGCAAATACTTTGTTCTCTCAGTCTTTCCTCTGTACCTAGCTGGTGAGCTCTTTCTCTTGAGGTCCATCAACTGATAAGGGGAAAAAAAAGTCGGTGAAGGGCCATGTGTAGGGAATAAACTAGATTGGCTGTTTTTTTTTTTTTTTTTTTTTCCATTTTTGAGGGAGGAAAAATAATTATTTTTACAAACGCAAACAAAATATGTAATAATTTAGATAGATGTGTATAACATGCTGTTATATATAAATGTAGAAATCAGACTGATAATTTCCAAGTCTAATATCAGTCTTTCTTGACTTCTACTCCACTTGACATTGTTGAAGATCTTTCCTTTTTGGGTTTTCTCCTACCTGACCACTTTTTGGTCTCCTTTGCTAGAACTTCATCCACTTCATGCCAATTAAATGTGGGCGTCCTCAGCTCACAGTTCTGGATGCTCTTCTCTTTTCTCTATTGTCTTAATGATTTCATTATGAATTTAGTTCAGTTTTTTAATCTTGATGTAAATGATTTCCAGATTTGTATCATTAGCTGTAGTTTTAATTCTGCACCATAAACTGCCCAGTAGATGTTTGAAAGTGGGTGTCTGGTAGGTGTCTCAAATACAATGTGTCTAAAATAGAATTCTTTCCTCCAAACCTGCCCCACTTCCAAACTTTCTCCCTGTGAAGGGTGCAAAGTCTTTTCTTTTCCTTTAAAATGCCTCTCCTTTGCTAACTTTCCAGGCTTATCCATGCATGCACTCTGCAAAATTGGCTACTTGCAACTCATCATTATGTATAGAGGGCTCAGATCTCCAAGTCTTAGCTTCACTGAGCCCCACATCTGGAGTGTTTTCATGTCTGCTTATTAGAATCCCCACTCAAGCAATGGCTCTTATTCTTCTATAGGAATGCCTGGGGCTGCTACTGTGGCCTCTGAATTACCTTCCAAATATTTGGCCTGTATCTTACGTGTGACTATTAATATATATGTTGTCTCCTCTTTTAGAATGTATGCTCCTTGAAGAGAGGGGCTCTTTGCTTTTGATCCCTAGTCCTAACCCAGTGCTTTTTCAAGTTAGCAACTGCAATCAGTCTTTGTGGTTTGCCATCCCATATGGGGGTCTCATAACTGAATATAGGGATTTTGAAATTATAATTTATTATCAATAAATGTTTGATTTGCATATCTTTTTTCTATTCCTATATGCCCTGCTATCACAATAAAATTTCTCGAGCAAAAACGAGTTGTGAGTGGGAAAAGTTTTAAGAAGGACTGATTTATGCCATGATGGCTATCTTTTCAGGCCTAAATACATCGAATTTTTGGCTACTGTGCACTGCCCCTTGTTAACTTTGTTTATTGTATTGCTTTTGGCTTCCTGATGCCTGAAGTCAGAGGCTGGTGAACCTCTGAAACTGGCCACCTGGTCCTCCTTGTTGTAACCCAGACTCCACACCTTGGTAAACTAAATCTCTGTAAGTTTGGGATATAAAATCCTTGAAAAGAATTGAATTAGTTTAGCATTTCAAAGGGCAATCAGAGATAACATCTTAAAGCCCTTTGCTCACCCTGATGACCAACTTAGCATCTGGGTATAATTGGAAGAGTCCTAGGACCATAGATCCACAAACTGCAAGAGACCCCAGGGGACTTCTTCTTTTTACCAGGGGAGAGGCTCTAAAATGGCTCTAAAAGAGCTAAAGAGGCTCTAAAACTTGCCCAAAATGTCAGATAGGTTTTGAAAGTAGGGCCCCTGACCCAGAGTAAGTACTCTGTATTGTGCTGTGGATAGAATTTTAGAACTGAAAAAGACCTAAAATAAGTGAGACACAGATTGAGTGTGTGAGTGTTTCTTCTGACAGTTTGGTGAAGTCTGTAGGACCCTTCTTAGAATGTTTTCAAATAAAAAAACATAATACAAAGAAAAACCGTTCTCTTCAAATAGATTGGTCAAAACAAGATCTGGCACCCCAGGTCCCAAATTCTTTATTTTAGCCCAGTCTTTTTATTTGACATGAAGTAGCAGAATCTCAGAGAACTTAAGTGATTTAGCACCATAGAATTAGGGATTTCATGGTCATTATATGATGAGGACAAAGAGAAAAGTTAGATGACTTACCTTCATGCTACTGGATTAGTTTGCTATTTTCCATATCCAGCTCATTTTATAGATGAGGAAACCGAGGCACACAAGATTAAGTGGCTTGATCTGGGTCACACAGTAAATTATCTGAGGTCAGATTTGAGTTTGGGTTTTTCTGATTGGGGGGGAGGGGAGAAGGAGGGTCCTGGCCTGGTTTCCTACACCACCTAGCTAAAAAGCTTTCCCTTTTTAGGTTTGTGGATTTTGCATGACTAAATATTTCCCATTCTGCCCTGAAGCATTCCTTAGGGGCTGGGGACAGAAATCCTTTTTAATGTACATCATCTTTTTGCCTTCGAATGAGAGAGGGAAACTTTCCTGGCCCAGCTGATGCCCTGATATGATCTGTAGAGCTTTCATGCTGGTTCTTGGCTCTTATAGTTTGGGACTTCTGGCATGCTTCGCTGGTTCTATATCTTTTCTACAGCCATGCTGAACACAGTGCCCTTACTTAATGGGAAGTGGGAAGAGAGCCAACACCCTGCATTGCTAGAAAGCCAATATCACTTGTTTCTGTCTGTTTGGAATAATCGGTCCTTGACTGTCCAAGAATCTGGGGCTGATCCAGAGGTAGGGACTGTCTCTCTGAACTATTTCTGCTTTTCAGTTATCCAACTCCAATGGAATTGATTGATTGGGGAGGGAAAGGGGGAATGTTAATTACAAGAGCAGTCTTTCCTCTCATTGGCAGAATCCATTTAAAGTGGATTCTTTACAGATCTATTTTTAGATCTTGGTCATTAAATCAATACTGAAATTTTTTTTCAATCACTAAGATTCCTTGTTTCCCTCAACAAAAACCCATGAAGTATATGCTACTTTTTTTAATGGATGGGAAAAGGAGAAGAGATTCTGAATTGAAATCATGATTCCTAGATGTAGTCTTTTGGAAAAATAGGAGAATTTGCTGGTCACAGCTTGCTGGTTTTGTGTGCGGCCCCCCCCTCCCCCCCTTTCTTTTGGTTTTCTTAAAAGACCTGTCTGCTCAGTTTGTGTAGTTTAGTTATCAGCTTTCTGAGCTGACCAGTAAAGATATTTTCCTGCCCAAAATGCCCTGGGCCCATTGTAGTGATATCACTGTCACATGCCCTGGCATAATAGTTGTATATTCAAAGTACCTTCTGGTAACTCATTTACTTATTTTTCAATCTTTTTGTATTTTTGCTAGCATTAGAATTCTTGAATTTTAGAACTGGGACCAGACCTTGAAGCTTATTTATTTTAATACCCTTGTTTCTAATAGGTAGAAATTGAAACTCAGAGGAGTGAAATAATAGATCTGAGACTAGAGCTCAAGTCTTTCCCCATCTACTACTTTTTTCCTGTTTTTCAGTTGCACCAAAGGATCATCCATATAGTTGGTACTCATATCTTAAGTGAGATCTACATGTAATACAAAGATCTGAAATGTTTACTTTTTAAATGTTGTATAGATTCAACATAATATAGGAGATTATAAAGCAGTCCCAGATCTAATTGTTGAATTGATTAAAGACTTTCATTAGACTTATTATGCTTATTGGATAATAACTATTTTCTTATGTCCCTTGGCTGTACTATACCAAAGAAGATGATGAGATGAGAATTCCATTTGGGAACAAGTGCAAGAGGATGATCGGATGGGAGGGCTGGAGTAAGAAAGGGAATATGCATGTGTATAGCCTCTACTAGGTGCCAGGAACTGTGCTAAGTACTTTACCAGTTTTATCTCATCTCTTTTGATCTTTGAAGCTTTCTTGGGAAGGACAGGTGCTATTATTG
The DNA here is from genome assembly GCF_016432865.1 of Antechinus flavipes. Classification (NCBI taxonomy): domain Eukaryota; kingdom Metazoa; phylum Chordata; class Mammalia; order Dasyuromorphia; family Dasyuridae; genus Antechinus; species Antechinus flavipes. Next base: position 90,288,048 of record NC_067400.1, read on the forward strand.
TCACCCTGTACAGTAAGGAAACGAAGACAAAGAGATTAGTTATTTATGCTCAAAACCACAAAGCCAGTGTCTGAAAATGGATTTGAACTCATTTTCTTCCCATCAGGTCTGGCATTCTTATCTGCTGTGCTACCTAACTGCCTCTGGTCTAGCTCCTGAAATTCTAAGCAAATTTAGAAAATCCTGTTTCTCTTCTGCTTTTTTAAAAAAAGGGGTGGTTATTTGTGACTTTTATTTTTACAACACTTATTTCCAGATAAGCCTCTCTCTCCAAGAAGTTTCCTTTAGAATAAATAAAAACAACTAGGTGAAATCAAGTGATAGGACTAGGTCTGACAGAGTATGTAATATTCTGTACCTAAAATTGCATATTTCTCCAAAGAAGGGAAGTATATTTTCTCTCTTGTCTCTTTTTAGGGTCAAGATTGGTCAATTGCAATTGCACAGGATTTGGCATAATTTTAATGTTATTTTATTGATTTTGCTTTACATCACTTTTCATCGCTCAGTTCATGTAAGTTTTAAAAGATTGTTTTTCTATGGGGCTTATTAAGTGATTTTAATTCTGATCTTAAGAGAATTCCTGAGTTTCATTTGGTATACCTGTTTATTTGTGGTTAGGTAATATTATGGTATGTATTTAATGATAAATTTTCCAGTATATCAAAGCACATGTTTTAAAATTTACAGCATTTTTCAGTACTTTGGGAATTAATGCTTTGATTTTAATAGCATCTATTTTAAAATAAAGTCTCTTAGCTCCATATGTGGAAACACTGTAGAGCACTCTTAAATCTTCTATTCGGGAATTTATAGTTAAATAGACCAGTAGTGGAATAGCTAAAGGTTTTTGATTAGAAATGGTCTCAGCAGTAATGCTAAGGGTTGGTGGGCTGGAGAAGCCAGATCAGTTAGGGTGCTAGTGCCCCTCACATGCCTATATTTTCTGCATCTGAACCAATTTCTTCCTTCCTTCCTTCCTTTCTTCCTTCCTTCCTTCCTTCCTTTTCTTTTTTAATATTCTGCTTTCTTCACTTGGATAGTGTACATCTGGAGTAAATTCCTGTCCTTGACACCTGCTGTCACACCCCTACCACCTCTTGTCTCGGGTTAAAATTATTTCTGGGTCCCTTCCTGTAGCAATCAATGGATTGTAAACTTCTTGAGAGAAAAGCCTCCTCAATGAGCCTCCCTGCAGATAGAGTTGTTTAATGAAAGAAATGACTCGACAGACACTCCTCCATTCATGAGTTTTATGCATTTGAGCCAGCCTGGCACTCTGCCAAGGGTGGAGAATGCAGAGAAATAAAAATGCCCTTCTGATGGGCACACCAGAGATGGTCCTGTGTGAGAGAGGCCTCCTGCAGAAGGCAGAGTTGGGCTGAGGCATTCTAGGCATGGGTGGCATGGGCAGGGAAGGAAGGATTGTGGGCCTATGGGCTTTGGGAGGCTATACAGAAGAGAGCTGTTCTGTGCTTTACTTCTGTAGTTAGAGATTTGGGTTCAAACCATTTTTGCCACTGCTTGTATGACCTTGGGCAGTCAGTGTCCCTGAACCTCATGTTCCTTACTGGTAAAATGAAGGGGTTGGGCTTCTGAGGTGTCCCTTCTAGGCTTCATATTTCTGATCCAAGGGTCTTGGAGGAATAACATTTTCAGTTTAATCTTTGTGATTGAAAAATAGTTGACTTAAAGAGTCTGCCTGATTTGAGGATACAAGTCATTATGTAAATTAGGCCAAATTAAAAATTTAACTAGGTCTTTTAGAGCAACCCGCTGCAGAGGGTTTTTTCCCATCAGAAGTTTCATAGCTGACTCCCTTAACAAATAGATAAGGATGTTTTCTGTTCTTAGGCAGTGATTCTGTTTTAGAGGGGTTGCTTAATGGTAGTTAAAAAAAATTAATCTTGAGGAATTTTTGAGATATCATGCCTTTCATTTCCTGATGAGGAAATGAAAAGTATTAAGGAATTAATTGAGTCAATCTATCAGTAGAAGAATTAGGGCTAGACTCCAGAACTCCTGACTTTTCTTGTCCAATATTCTTCTTTATTTTAACTTCGTTGTCTTTTCGGGGGGAAAGGGTGGTGGTGTTTTTTTTCCTTTAAACTAAACCATGGTCTGCAGAAACCTGCTTCTTGTTTTCTGTACTTTGATTAAGCTATTAAGACAACTTGAATTTTGAATATCCATCCTTAAAAGTCAGAGAAGGAGATAAACCATTCTAGTATCTTTTTGAGGAAAACCCCAAATAGGGTCTAGAAGAGACTGAAAAGACAACACCACCACCAAACCTTTTTTTTTTTTGTTTGTTTGTTTTTTAAAGTCTTTTTTTAAACATGCATAATTTTCAACATTTATTCCTGCAAAACCTTGTGTTTCAAATTTTTTTCTTCCCCCCTCCAATTAAATATGTGCAATTCTTCCACACATATTTCCATAATTATGCTGCACAAGAACAATCAGATCAAAAAAGGAGGGGAAAAATGAGAAAGAAAACACAATGCAAGCAAATAACAAAAAGAGTGAAAATACTGTGTTGTGATTCACACAAAGTTCTCACAATCCTCTCTCCGAGTGCTCTTTTCATCACAAGACCATTAGAACTGGCCTGAATCACTTCATTGTTGAAAAGAGCCATGACCATCAGAATTGATCATCATATAATCTTACAACAAATCTTAAAAGAAAAAAAAAGCCTTGGGCTTATACTTCACTAAGTCTGCGTTCTCATTTGGATTTCCTTCAAAAATTCAGACCCAATCTATCCCAAATTTCTGGATCCATTAGTACTACTATTTATGCCTTCTTCTAAGAAGATCAGGAAATCTACTCCACCATCTAACAATAATCTTAAAACAAAAAGACTTTTTTGGCCAAGATGGTGGCAATTTGGGGTAGTTGTGTTTTTAAAATAGATTGATGTATGCGTTTTACACTTTTTTTCTAGTTTGGGAGCAATGCTTTTACATTTGTCTCAGAGAGAAACAGTATACTTGTTCTTAGTTGTTTAGGTTAGTGCTAAATAATAGTCATATTTCAAAATGAGCTATTCACATTTCAGTAGTGAGCCCTCAGTTTTCAAAACCAGTAGTATTTTTTTAAAAAATTTGAGTAATTGTCAGTACTAAAAAGGTGAAATTGGATGAGTCCAGTTTCGTTCATTTGTTCAAATGTAGACTTGAGGTTGAGGAGAAAGGGGAGACTAGCCTTTGCTGGCTTTTTTTGTTTTGGGGTGAAGTTACAGGATTTTAGTTTTCTCAGCAGATGCTTTATTATCAACATTCAGCAAAGAGTTTTACAATGCATTTTTAGGTTTATTGTGTGTGTGTGTGTGTGTGTGTGTGTGTATACTTTGTAATTTTCAAAGGTCTGCTATTTGTTGAAGCATCTTATCTTTATAACTATCTTATTAGGTAAGACGTTCCTATTTTAAAGTTTATAATATTCCATTCAATAAACAATTTTGAAATTTGATACTTTATGTTGTCTGTCATGGATGTATAACACCTTATGTTGCATATGCACTAGTGGTGTTTTTAATTACCATATAGGCCTAAGTGATTGATGTCTCATGTGATAGCAAGATTGTGAGTCTGGGAGGGTAGGAATTTGTATCTTCTTCCTTAGGAGAGGGAAATACCTAGGAGACTAAAGTTCTAGGTTCTAGACTCTATTCTGTGACATTTTTTGGTGACTTTAGGCAAGTCCCTTTTGGTTTCAAGATTGGTGGGTTGAAAGAAGCTGAACCTACACCATCTCTAAGGTCCTTTTCATATCTGATTAGTGTGCAAGTACAAGTGTGAGATTCTTCATGTGTGGGATATTAAGCCACTTTGATGTAAGAGATTTTTATTTATTTATTTTATTTATTTGCTTTGTTTTGTTTTTCCTGAATAAATCTTTTGGAAAGCCAGTAAGTACATTTATATTGATCATTTTCTTAAAAGAGGATTAGATTTCCAGTTGTGTTTTGCTTTTTTTTCATTTTCCCAGTGAATTCAGTAATCTGAATGACCTTTAGCTTACATAGGTTGAAATTTAAATCTAAATTCCTAATTTGCTTTGTCTTATAAATATTCATTAATTCTGACTTTTTTATATATTGATTCATTGCACTTCTAAATACATATCTCAAAAGATAGACATTTAATTGGTTGCCTTATTCATTTGTCCTATTTTCTTGTAAATTGAAAGCAGACTTTAAGGATTTCTATTGATTATATTTTGAGCACTGAAAAACAATAGTTTTCTCAATCAGAATAGTCATTAAAAGTTAGTTAAAAAACTTAGGCCAAGAAAAATTACTTTACCTTGCAATTGATTGGGTAACCGTTATACAAAGTCTGAAGAAATGCAAGAAAATTATTATTTTTAGCTATTAAAAGGGAAGATGAAATCTTAATTGTTAGGAAAAGTAACATACCAAAGTTGAAACAATGAAGTTTACAGACCTTTGCATGGAGCTTAGTACAAATTGATTTAATTGGAGGGAAAACAAGTTAACTTGAGAGCTACTACTAGACTAATTATTATAGGGCTGTATGAAGTAACATATTGAGGTATGTAGTATGTAACTCTGTGCAAATAGACTAGTCAACTATTTAAGGATATCTTTAAAGTAATATTGTTGGATCAAACAATTATACATATATTTGTTGTATTATGAAAATCTTTGGTGATTTATTCAGTTATTTCTCTAAGAATGTGAAACTGCTTCTTGGTGTGGTTACTTAAAAACCTTTAGTTACATGTGAAACTTAAGAAAGGGAAGTTGAGAAAGGAGGCAGAAAACTGGTCTTGACTTGGCCACTACTTTGCCAGAGACATTTGGCTAACTTTAATTTCTTTAAAGAATTTTTTTAATTGATTGCTTTTCTTTTATAATAACTATAATTTGTCCTATATATCTATTTTTCCCTTTCCCAGAGAGCCAGCCTGACAGAGGTTAATCTTTTAAAATATTTTGATAATTGTTTCAATATAATTGCTCTTTGTTGTAATCTTTTATTTTATGCACTTATAAACCATGTTCCCAGAAGGAGCATCCAGCACTTAGCAGAGTCTGGGATGTAGTGAGCACTTAATAAATTATTTGTGGACATAGAGCTCATTAGACCATGACCCTACAAAATGTTAAATACTTCTTATTTGTAATGTAGGAGTAAAGAGAAAGGGGGAAAATTTCAGCAAAACTTAACCAATAAATCAAGATCGAGCTTATATAAATGAAAAAATATTCTGCATTTATCTTATTAGACTGAGATTTGACTGAGTTTGATAGGAAAGAAGCATCATGCTTACTGTTCTACTGTAACATAAAAGCTAAATGCTGCTCATTCCCACATTTGGCTAATTATTCAAATGATTGCTAGAAAAAAATTTTTATAACTGCTCTGATGTTTTTCTTTTTTTTAAAATAGCTTATTTTTCAAAATATATGCAGATAATTTTCAACATTAACTCTTACAAATTTGTCTCTTATTCTCCCCACTCGCTTCCCCTAGACAGTAAGTTATTTAATAGGTTAAACAGGTGCAATTCTTTTAAACATATTTCCACATTTTCTGATATTTTTCTTACCATTTTTAGTAATAAAGGTCACCATTCAAAAAGCTCCCTAGTCTCCATATCCTGCCAATTAAGCAGAAAACCAGCATTCTCTGAATAGAAGTTAGATTAACTGTGTATTTCAATTAATATAGCACAGATTTCCATTTACATTTTAAGCATTATTTCAATAGGCTGTTTTATGACAAAAGTTAGCTATTTCAAGCCATTTAATTATTATTTATGATATCTTCTAGCCTGTACTGGGCATAATGTTATGCTCAGAGCTTAGTAAATAGGTGGCATAAGGACAAAGGACCTTTATTAAATTTGACTGAGGATGGAGAATTTGCTATATGAAGGGAAAAAATGGTTACAATTAAATAAAAGACCATAATAAGTTGTAAATCATTCCTAGAGTCCATGTGATTAACAGAGAGATGGGGAAGGAAGAGGTAGAAAGAAAAGGTACCATTTAGTTTGTGGTTTTAAGTTTTGAACACAGATTAAATTTGAGTAAATTTCTGAGTGAAATTCATTTGAGCATAGTTGACGGTTCAACATGAATGAGTGGAGGGTAATTGGGAATCCTTATTGACTCTTGAATTTCAAGAGAGTCTTTATAAAAATAGCCCCTAAACTAAAGAGGCAAGACCAAATAATCTTGTTAGGACTCAATTTGAAGAGAAAATTTTTAACCTTTGACATAATCACCTTTTGACTAATGAGGTTTGGGAAGAGGTTGTTTTTTCACCCATATTATAGAAATATCTACATTTATTGAAAACAAGGTTTTAAGAGCTGAACACTTAATTTGATTTTGTGATTGTGATTTTTAAAGTTTTTCTGCATGTAATAGAAAGTTAATGTTGAAATAAGAGCCAAATATTTCTTTGCATATTGAAATTTAGTCTCCAGCATGGAAATAATTTTGTTTTAAATCAATTAATCTGTGATATTTTCTGACTCTCACATAAACCGATGGACTATGATGCAGGAGATCCAAAGATGTAGTAGAGAGGCCGGAAATGCTTGACATTTTGTGTGCTCTGCCTTCCTTTTGGCTTCCTGTCAGTTAAACCACTATTGGAGTAACAGAAGCACAGATGCACAGTTATTTGTTGTTCTCCTTGAATTTCCGTAAGGGAGACAAGTTTTTCAGTCTCACCTTCTAAAAGTCTTTGTGTTTTGTTTTTATTGCTTGTTTTTGTGAAGTATCTTTAAAATGCCAGAGTGGAAAATACTTTTTAATTTCATGTGCTGGATGCTATGCACCTCCAGAGGAAGAACTGATTAAATCTTGGTGGACTTCTCTAGTATGGGATTAAGGAGGAAGATGGAGAGGAAGACAAAAAAAATTACATGTTGGAGCTTAAAAATAACTTTTGAATTAGTGAAAATCTTACTGTGATAAAATGGATTGAACAAGAAGGCTAATAAGGCTTGAGCTTCTAGAGTTTTGAACTGCATTGAGACTAGAGCTGCATGTTGTCTGCCATTAATGTGCTGGGCCCTTGGGATCAGGGGGAAAAGGGGGCGGGGAGCAAGATGAAGATGATGTTGGAGCTCTTGGCAAGGGGGAGATGGCTGCACTGTTGGGTCCTCTTTAAGGGGAAGCTCGAAGGAGGTCTTGGTTTTTGTTTGGGTTCCTCCTCCATCCAATCAGAAGCAGAAGCAACTGAGGCTATTGAAGAGGAGCAAAGATAATTATACAGTGCTAGGTTAGAGGAACAAATTAAATTTCATTTTAGTCTGGCAAATGTTCATTTATCAGGAGAAAAACACAAATGAAAAATATTAAGTCCTCATTTTTCAAGAGTTTATGTTTTTTTTTTTCCATTGTTATTTGTGTGTTTACTTTTGGATAGAAAGTATAGCTGTACAGTGAACTGAACTTAGAATTAAAAGGCAGAAGGAAGTAGTCTGACTTTGCTTGAGGAAACTTCAGAACTCCTTAATGACTCCAGTGTGTCCCAGGGGAAAGGAAGTATTCAGTGTCTGAGGTCAAATTTGAACTTGGGTCCTCCTGACTTCAGAGCTGGTGCTCTGAGCCACCTACCTGCCCCCAGAAAGAATATTTTTAATGCCAGTATTCTATTGGGAATAGAATTCCATGGGAATAGTATTAAAAATAGTATTCTGTGGCTACAATTCATGGATTACTGCAATTTCATAATAATTAAAAATTGGTATTGTTTAGAGGTTGAAGGAAACCATGACAGGTTTGACCAGGATTTTTAACACATAAGAAACTTTGAATAACAGACTATTATCAAGAAAGTATATGAGCAGTAAAGATGGGGCTGGTCATGTGATAAGGGAAAAGGCTAGGCAATGGACTAATATGTACTATTGGTAGCATGTGAGTAGCAAGAGAGCAAGTTGGGCAGAAACCTCTTTTTCTCTGGGGAACACATGGGAAAACCCAGCCAAGAGTTACATCCAAAGGGCAACCCTGGGCCCATGGGAGGGCTCCTCATTGCTGAGATCCATTTGAGTATGGAGAACAAGGGTTAAGGTTCAGGTTGGCTTTGGTCTGGAAGCTTCTCATTTGCTTTTGTGTGGTAAGGGAATTAAAACCATTTCTGAAGTTTAAAGGAAAAATCACCTAATTTGATTGAATTCTTGATTAATTCTTACCAGAGTTCTTAAACTTAAAACACAAAAAACATCCTTCCCAAAGGGAAAAAAAAAAACAACAACAGCAAAACAAAAAACCCACCACCTCAGAATGGGAGTAAACAAAAAGAAGGAAGAATTAAATTAAATTGAAATTAAACTGAACTTTTACATTTACAGTTTTTGAAAGTCTATACTGAATTTAACATTATTAATTAAAAACTTGATTGTTGAATCTCTGAATGCTTAACTGTAATTTTTAATATTTCATTCATGTTATTTTTTATTTTTACTTCAAAATCACTTACTACCTATCCAGTCCTCATCTAGTCTTTTTTTTTTTTAATTGAAGCTTTTCATTTTTCAAAACATATGCATGAATAATTTTTCAGTATTAACCCTTGAAAAACCTTGTGTTCCAATTTTTCTCCCTTTACATCCTCCTCTAGATGGCAAGTAGTCCAATATTTTTTAAACATGATAGAAATATATGTTAAATCTAATATATGCATACATATTTATATAGTTATCTTGCTGCACAAGAAAAATCATATCAAACCAGAAAAAAAAGAGAAAGAAAAAATATAAGCAAACAACAAGAAAAATGAAAATACTATGTCGGGAACCATCTTCATTTCCCACAGTCCTCTCTCTGGGTGTCTTCATCATAAGACCAATGGAACTGGTTTGAATTATCTCATTGTTGAAGAACCATATCCATCGAAATTGATCATCATATATAGTCTTAGTTGTTGCCTTGTATAATGATCTCCTGATTCTGATCATTTCACTCAGCATCAGTTCATGTAAATCTCTCCAGGCCTCTCTGAAATCATCCTGCTGGTCATTTCTTACAGAAGAAAATAATCCATAACATTCATCTACCATAACTTATTCAGCCATTGTCCAACTGATGGGCATCCACTCAGTTTCCAGTTTCTAGTCACTGCAAGAAGGACTGCCACAAACATTTTTGCACATGTGGGTCCCTTTCCCTCCTTTAAGATTTCTTTGGGATATAGGACCAGTAGAAACCAGTAGAAATAGTGCTGGATCAAAGGGTATGCACAATATGATAGCCCTTTGGATAGAGTTCCAAATTGCTCTCCAGAATGGTTGGATCCTTTCACAGTTCCACCAACAATGAATGTGAGTGCCCCAGATTTCCTACATCTCCTCCAACATTCGTCGTTATCTTTAACACAGCAGTCATATCTGAGAATGTATATGTCTCATGCCTGTACATAAATAAGCTCTTAAATCTCTAACTCATTTATGCCCTCCTCTATAATGAAGAAATTTGAACAAGCAAATTGTTTCATAGATCAAAACTTGATGTTTTATATTTTTATTTTCTAGCAAACATATTTTGACCTTACTTTAAAAGAGCAAATATAATATTAACAAATGGAAAAATGTTCTTTTTTCTTCTGATTATTCCTAGATGTTTAATATAAAATACTCTTTAAAAGTTGTGTATTCATTTGAGGTACTTTTAAATTCATTTCTAAAACAATTGTTAGGCACTTGCCAAGAGTTTATTAGGTATCATTTTGGCTCCTGTCCTAAAGTAATTAGGATCTCGGTGGAGACATTGCTGGAGAGAACATGGTATAATAGTATAAAGAACACAGCCTTGGATTCAGAGAATCATGTTCATTTGGCCCAGGTTGGACTAGATGATCATTACATGCTTTTCCAGCTCTTCCAACATGCCAGGATCTGATAATTAAAAAACCACAGAAGAGGGAAATCGATTTAGAAAAACTAAAGATCAAGATAGATAATGGTAGAGAGTAATTTTCTTTTTTAGGAATTAAATTGTTTTATGTCATTGTTAGGATTAGTGTATTTTTTTTTAATGGATAAAAAGTGTTTATCAAACCTATATTTAAAAAACTCCTCATATTAGGTAGTCTTTAATAGAAGTATAGATTACGTTTCATGTTTTAAGTTTAATTTTTTGTTTTTCAGAACATTAGAAACAGTAAAAAAGGTGATTAAAATTTCCTAAAGTGTCTTGAATTTAACATATATCTCTTTACAGGTGACTTTGAGATCTGTGTGAACTCTAATTGGCTATTAGACATTTCAAATTTGATAACTCATTGGCCTATTAAATTTGCCATGTCCAAAACAGAACTCCTTTATCTTTCCCCTCAAACCCTTCACCCTTCTTCAGTTGGCCATTACTGTCCCCCATCTGTTCCTAGTCACCCTTGACTCCTGTCTCTCTCACTGTCCCCTTGGTTGCCATGCCCTGTTGTTTCTCCCTTCTGAACATCCCTCTTATTCACACCACCATCACCTTGTGCTGGCCTATGATTATTCTGACCAGTCTTCCTGCTTTAGTTTCCTTCCCCTTACAGTTCAGCTCAGGTCTGACTATGTCATCCTTTTCTTCAATAAATATTGGATCAAATATAAAACCTGTTTGTTTTTTAAAGCCCTTTATAACCTTACTCTTCCCAGCCATCTTCTATCTTTCTGCTTTAAGTGTTCTCTGAAAGATACTGGCTGGCTGCATTATTGTTAATTATGGTTTTTCACTTCCCCTCCTCCGGTCTTCATTTAAATCTCATCTAAAGTCTAACCTCGTAAAGAAACCCTTTTCCATTTTCTTAATCTTAATGTTTTCTGTTAATGTTGTAATTGGAGATTATCTCTAATATTATGAATATATTTGTACAGAGGTTACTTGTTTTTCTTACTAGATTGTGAGCTCTAAAAGCAGAATGCTTTTACCGTTCTTTGTATCCCAGTGCTTAGCATAGTGCCTGGCTCTTGGTAAATCCTAAATAAAAAGGACAGTACAGGGAGAGTTGGTTTTCTCTTTTTTCTGGGAATTATCTCCAGGATAATCTGAGGATAATTTTCAAATTGAGTGAATTTCAAATTGGGTCAAAGTGGTGGGTTTTTTGGGGGGGAGGGGAAGGGGAGAATAGTCAACTCTTTTTTGTACTGAACTTTGCAACCTCATGTTGTACTGTTTCCTATCACTCCTTATGTTGGAGCCTGCCCTTCAATATATTAACTGTTTCCTATCACTCCTTATGTTGGAGCCTGCCCTTCAATATATTAAACTGTTCATGGCTTTTATAGATTATTGTCTTGTTCAGCCTTTGAACACTTTGCTCCAAAAGCAAAGCTCCATATTTGTTTAGAGCTCTGCTGTCTTTTCAGTGTCATTGCCCTGGGTGTGGGTGGTATAAATTATGTTAATATATGTGACTTTAATGGCAGAAGTAGGAGCAGTGACAATAATTTATATACAGGTGTTCTTGCTATATGGACAGACTTTATTGGCAAGATAAATCTGTTTATGTTTTCATGTAAGATTTGAAAGCATCTTTTAACCTTTTAAAAAAACCCTCATATACAAAGTTAACTTTATTGGTATTGTTGAGGGAATATTTTTTCCTACATTTTATTTTCTGAATGCTATTTTATTTTTCTAATTACATGTAAAGATAGCATTCATTTTCATAAGGTTTTGAGTTCCAGATATTTCTGCCTCTCCAAGACAGCAAGCAATCTGATATTGATTTTACATGTATAATCATTGTAAGCATATTTTCATATTAGTCTTGGGAAAGAAAAATCAGAACAAAAGGGAAAAACCACAAAAAAGAAAAAACAAAAAAGATTCTGTTTGGCCTCATTCAGTTTCTAGATGTGGATGGCATTTTTCTTCCCAATTCTATTGGAATTGTTTTGGGTCATTGTATTGCTGAAAAGAGCTCAGTCTATCATAGTTGATCATCATGTAATCTTCTTGTTACTGTGTACAGTGTTTTTCTGGTTTTGCTTACTTCACTCAGCATCAGCATCAACCTTACCAGTCTTTTCAAAAATCTGCCTGTTCATCATTTCTTATTGAACAACATTATTTCATTACATTCATATACCATAATGTATTTAGCCATTCTTTAATTGATGGGCATCTCCTCAATTTCCATTTCCTTGACTTCCCATAAGGAGTTGTTACAAACATTTTTGCATATTGTGGGTCCTTTTTTCTCTTTTATGATCTCATTGGCATACAGATCCAGTAATAATGATGTTTGAACAAAAAGTATGGACAGCTTTATAGCACTCAGGGCATAGTTGCAAATTGTTCTCTAGAATGGTTGGATCAGTTCTCAACTCCACCAATGATGCTTTTAATGTCCTAGTTTTCTCATATCCTCAGGGAATATTTCTTAAGAGCAACAGAAAAAGTGGTTGTAAGTAAAATAAGGAGCTAGAAAAACAATATACCCAATGATTACAATGATAAAAATGGAAGGGAAACAATAGAAATAAATATTGTTGAATTATAAAAATCAAGAATGGCTTTAAGGAAGCAGTATGAGAATGTATCTTCCTAGACTCCTTTCCAGAGGCAGAAATTGTATGGATGTGAAGTATTGCCTATATTAAATGAAAGGAAAGGTGACCATAAAACAATTGGAATGAATGTTGTAAAATTAGAAAGTATAAGAATGGTCCCAAGGAAGAGATATGAGAAGATATCTCCCTAGACTCCTTTCTAGAGGTAGAAATTTTGTGGGTGTGGAGTATCTATACTAAAAAATTTTTTGGATGTATTAATCATTTTTTTTCTGACTATTTTTCTTTTTTTTTCCCTATTAAAAGTAATTTGCAATTTATGGGATGTAAACTGAAGTGATCACTTTTTTTTTTTTTTTTTTTTTAAAGAATGGTATAAAGGAAATCTAATTGCAGTCACTTGTTCTATTGGGTAAATTGATCTAAATTCCTTAAAAGTCTTTAGTGCAAATTACTTAAAATGCCATTAAATTATTAAAGCTAAATTACATTTTAAAAATATTTTTCCAAACTACATTTTTAATAAAGGAATGATCTGAGGACATAGTTTTGACCACTTGATATCAACCAGAATTTTCACAAACATGACTGTCCCTGTATTGAATATTCCACTCTTCCAGACCAATAGAAATAGCTTTTAAGCAGCAGACATTATGAGGCGGTGAGCTTTGACTTTGACTGTGATTTAAGCTGAATAAGATTTCTGTGGTAAAGTTTCAGAATATTTAACATCAGTTGGCAAGACTAGTTCACACATGGAAGTTCTGGAATATATCCAGTCTACTGGCTTCACAACTTTTCTAGTGTCAAAACTCTTAATCTTTGATATCAGCAAAGCACCTTCTATATGTTGAGTGACTGATGAAGAAACATCCATGTGACAGTGATTCCTAATTTTTTGGTAATTTATCACTGGAGTTTTTTTTTTTTTCCTCCCAGTTTGGAATTTTCTTTCTCCCTGTATCCCCCCTCTCTCTCTTATCCATTGAAAAGGGAAAGAATACAATACTTATCGACATATCATTAGAGTTTGTAGCATAGTTCTCCTATAATTCCTGATTTTTAGTTCCCTGGGTTTATATTTTTTAAATTATGAAATGCTCTAGGACAGTCTTTGAAAATTGACTTGGGAATCACTTCTTTAAGTAGCCTACATAGAGAGAACTCCATACATGGAGAGTTCCATCACAGATTCAAATTGTGACTTTTGTGTCACTTTATTAAGACAGTCTTAGTGTTGTAGTGCCTGCAACTGTCTTTGAGAGGAGTCTTTCTGAATTTAATTAGGCAGGTTGTTAGGGACCTATGCTATTACCAGATCTGTTCATTGGACTTTGCTGTAGAACTGCGTATAATTTGTGCTTTCCTTATGTAACTTTGAAAAACCCAGGGTGATCTTTATACCTTGATAGGAGACACTGGAATGACTTTAATGAATCAATACCAAATAAAGAAAATTTAAAGGGGACAGTTTGTGATATACACATTGGTCCTGGAAAGCATCTTACTTATTATAATAAATCAGATAAATTGTAAAATGAAGATAGAAATAAAGCTTGGATGAAGAATGATTGAATAGCCATTTTTTCTTTTTCTTTTTTAATTTTTATTTTAGCTTTTTATTTACAAGACATATGCATGGGTAATTTTTCAGCATTGATCCTTAAAAAACCTTCTGTTCCAACTTTTCTCCTCCTTCTCTCCACTCCTTCCCCTAAGATGGCAGGTAGACCAATACATGTTAAATGTGTTAAAGTATATGTTAAACACAATATATGTATACATATTTATACAGTTATCTTGCTGCACAAGAAAAATTGGATTTAGAAATAAAGTGAAAATAATCTGAGAAAGAAAACAAAAATGCAAGTGGGCAATAACAGAAGTAGAAATGCTATGTAGTGGTTCACACTCATTTCCCAGTGTTCTTTCGTTGGGTGTAGCTGGTTCTCTTCATTACTGAACAATTGGAACTTATTTAGTTCATCTCATTATTGAAGAGAGCCACATCCATCAGAATTGATCTTCGTAATATCTTGTTGTTGAAGTGTATAATGATCTCCTGGTCCTGCGCAGTTCACTTAGTATCAGTTCATGTAAGTCTCTCCAATCCTCTCTGTATTCATCCTGCTGGTCATTCCTTACAGAACAATACTATTCCATAACATTGAGTAGTCATTTGTAAGGAGATAAATCACACATGGATTAGGTATAAACATGTGATGTGCCTTGATCTTTGTAGTCATAAGCAACATAGACTTTAGGAAGCAAAAGCAAACAAGAAAACAAAACAAAAATTCATAAGCAGTCTTTAATGGTTTCATTTTTCCTAACCATATCTACTTGGCTTTCACAGTAGTTCATAATTGGTAATGTGGTTTAGAAAAAAAAATTGGGTGTGAAATCAGAAGACCTCTATTCAAATCCCAGTTTTAATATTTCTTACCAATGTTACCATGGTTGGTTCACTTTGTTTTTCTCATTTGTGAGATGAGATGATAGATTAGACGATCTATATAAATCCCTATATGAATCTTAAATCCTGTGATCCTATGGATCCAAGTCTATTTACCCAACTTTACTTCCTCTTTAAACCAAGCCTTCTCCTCTTACCAGGATGAGCATGTCTCATGAACATGCCATAGCCATTTCCACCTTCATCTACATTATTCTTTAGAATCCTGTCCACTTTTTGTCCTTTTCCTCTATCCAACTCATCCTTCAAGGCCTGGCTCATGTTACACTGCTTCTTATCAAGTATTCCTTGACTACTACTGCTCACATTCCCCTTCCTTGCATTTAGCATGTAGATCAAACTTTATAATTAAGTACTGTCTTGTATTGTTGATTATTTTATGTCTGCTATGTCTCTCTCTCCCTTTCCCCTTTTTAGTTTCTTGAGGGGACTGACCCTTTTCTCAAAGAAAGGTCTTTTAAACATCTGCCTATGGTACCAATTGATTAGTTTATGTAGAAAACACTGTCTTTCATTGTTGGATATGGACCTGTTGCTGTCTTTAATAGTTTTGACTTGCATCCATTATTTTATTTTAAATTTTTTTATTAAAGCCTTTTATTTTCATAATATATGCATGAATAATTTTCAACATTAGTCCTTGCAAAACCTTGTGTTCCAATTTTCCTTCCCCTTCCCCCACCCCTACCCTAGATGGCAAGTAATCCAATATATATTAAACATAATAGAAATTTATGTTAAATCCAATATATACATACATATTTATACAGTTACCTTGCTGCACAAGAAAAATCAGATCAAACAGGAAAAAAAATGAGAGAAGATAAAATGCAAGCAAACTTTAACAAAAAAGAGTGAGAATGCTATGTTGTGAACCACACTCAGTTCCCACAGGCTTCTGTCTGGATGTAGATGGCTCTCTTCATCACCAGATGATTGGAACTCATTAGATTTATTGGCATCAATCATCTCATTGTTGAAAGAGCCCTGTCCATCAGAATTGATCATCATATAATCTTTTTGCCAAATATAGTGATCTCCTGGTTCTGCTCACTTCACTCAGCATCAGTTCATGTAAGTCTCTCCAAGCCTCTCTGTATTTATCCTGCTGGTCATTTCTTACAGAACAATAATATTTCATACCATTCATATACTATAATTTATTCAGCCATTCTCCAACACATGGGTATTCACTCAGTTTCCAGTTTCTAGCTACTACAAAAAGAGCCACCACAAACATTTTTGTATACATTAGTCCCATTTCCTCCTTTAAGATCTCTTTGGGATATAAGCCCAGTAGTAACACTGCTGGGTCAAAGGATATGCAGAGTTTCATAACATTTTGAACATAGTTCCAAATTGCTCTCCAGAATTGTTGGATCCATTCATAATTTCACCAACAATGTATCAGTGTCCCAGCTTTCCCACATCCCCTCCATTCATCCTTCTCTTTTCCTGTCCTCTTAGGCCATCTGAAAGGTGATCATTAGTGATTTAGAGCACCTTCTCATATGACTACTATAGTTTCAATTTCTTCATGTGAAAATTGTTCATATCCTTTGACCATTTATCAATTTGCACCTGTTATTTTAGAGGCCTTTATACAATTGCTTATATGCTAGGTATTTGGAATTATGATGACAAACAAGAAACAGTTCTTGCTTCCAAGAAGCAACAAGCATATAATAATAATAATATACAGAATACATGTAGGTAGTTTTTAGATGAAGCCATGGGGAGGACCTGCTGTGTATTAGGCACATACCTAGTAGGATAAAAGACAACCTTCTGCTTTCAAGGAGCTTGTGGTGCAACAAAGGAGATAACACATGAACACCGTTGTACAAACAAAATGGAGACAGGAGAAATTGGAGGGAGAGGGAAGGCTTTGGCAGTGAGGGAGAATCTGAAAAGGCCTCTTGTAAAAGGGGATTTTAATTGATCAGAAGCAGAATTCAGGGGAGAAAGCACTCCACGCAGGAGGAAGGAGCTTAACAAGAAATGTTAAGAGGGTGACATTCATTAGAGGACATGTCCTTGGCTATGGGGAATGAGAACAAAGAGCTGAGCTTGAAGCCTAAGATGTCAGCACTGACAGATCGCAGTCTGGAGGTCAGGACTGAGAATCATCTCCCTGAGGGTAATAATTGAATTCATGGGAGCTGATAAAAATCACCAAGTAAAATAACATAGAAGAAAAGAAGGGTCAGGACACTCAGCTTTTGTGGTTATTCTCTGAATAAAGGTCCGTAAAGAAGACTGAGGAGTGGTCAGACAGCCAAGAGGAGGCCAGCAAAGTGTCCTAGAAACCTAGAGGGAGAAGGATGATTGAGTGTCTGAGGCTGCAGGGAGGTTTGAGGAATGAACTGAGGCCATTGACAGTTAAACTGACTTTGGAGAGGGCAGGTCCTAAACCAGACTGGAGAAAGTGAAAAGAAAGTGGGAGACTATACTGTAAAAGTCTATCTCAAGAAGTTTATCCACAAAAGAGAGAAGAGATGTGGGAAGATAACTTAGTGGAGATGGGTGGATTGATAATGTTTTGAGAATGAGAGACATGAATATGTTTGTAGGAGATAGAGAAGTAGTCTCTAGATGAGGAGAGATTGAAGATGAGTGAGAAGGTATTGATGATGGAGCTGGCCATCAATCTGCCAGAAGACATTGGAATGGGGTCACTTTTGCCTGTGGGGGCTTGTCTTGGCAAGGAGAAAGACCACTTGTTCATGTGAGTCAGGGGTAAAGGAGGAGCTCTGGGCAAATGGCTTCAATTTTTTTCTAGTAAAGTACAGGGTAAAGTTGTCAGCTGAGAGATTGGTAGGTATTAGAGTGAGCCATGGGAAGTTTGAGAAAAGATAAAAAGATTTGGAAAAGCTGCTGTGCTAAGAGGGATCCTGAGGCAATTA
The DNA here is from genome assembly GCF_016432865.1 of Antechinus flavipes. Classification (NCBI taxonomy): domain Eukaryota; kingdom Metazoa; phylum Chordata; class Mammalia; order Dasyuromorphia; family Dasyuridae; genus Antechinus; species Antechinus flavipes. The sequence goes on from NC_067400.1 coordinate 90,305,931, forward strand.
GGGAAGTGAAAAAGGATTACTTTGCCTTCATAAGGGTCCAGATGAAGTTATGGAACATAAGTTTGTAATCCACTTGGTATGATTTTCCGCAGCTGTTCTTCAGCCTGAGTATGTAGGAGTGAAGGCAATGGATGGTGGCTATTGATGATCTTCAAATGTATATCCAGACAGAGAAGGTATCATTTAGTAATTCACATATAGAATTCTAGACCTGGAAAAGGACCTTAGAAATCATCCATTATCATCAAGTCTAGAGTGCCTATTGGGTGCAAAGTACTGTGGTTAGGGGCTAATCTGAGGAGCACTTTATCCCTATCTAAAGAGACACACCATCAGACTGGCTAGAGGATGATGAATTTTTAAGATTATCTAAGTCATGGAAGGATTATTACCATTGGCAGAGATGTGAGGAAAGCCCACATGAATGAAATCATGGATATACTTATGTGTTGGCTTTAATGTTTATAAGATGGTTCAGTTTGAAGTCTATGTTTTTGGGGACATTCTTGTGTGTGGGGTGGATATGTGGATGTGTGTTGATTCTGGACTCCAGATCAAGAGACCTGAGCTCTAGGATTTAACAAACTTAGCCTTTAATTTGTTACTAATTTGCTATATGACCTTAGACAATTTAAATGCATTCCCTTCTCTGGGCCTAAGTTTTCTTATCTGTGAAAGTTATTGTATTAGGTGACGGCCAAACAGATCAGATATTATAAGTAAGATTTTGCTGATACATACAAGTGGAAGAACCAAAAAAAACCCAAACAAACAAACCACTTTTGCAAGCACACTTTGGCTGTTTCTTACAGGCTAGTTCCTGTTTTCAGGGGGGGAAAATCTTTCTGCTTTGACTGCTCAAACAGGTTTGCTATGGAGGACATTTTAATATGTCTATGTGTTCTGAATGGTGTGCATTCTTGTCACAGGTTTGTTTTGGATTCCCATGAGAGGAAAATTTTTTTTTGATTGGTTCAGAGGCATCATGAGAAAAGCGATATTAAATATAATTTTGGTTAGTAATCTCTTTATTCTTTATTCTGAAGAAAACATTTGGGCCATGTTGCTTTTTTAATTAAAAAAAAAATCCTTTCCTTTGAATGTGACAAGCTTTTTGTCTTATGTTTTAACATTAGTCATATCCATTTCCTCCCATGTGCTGCATTATAATGAAGAAAAATTGTTAAAAGGACAACTGAAAATCACTTATGTAGATGTTAATATGACATACTTTATTTACTAAATAAAGGAGGAAAGTTCATTTTATCTGTTCATTTTTAGTCATTCCCATTACTCAGCATTTTACTTGATTTTGTTTTAATTTTACATTCTTGCTATTGTGTGTGTGTGTATGTATGTTATATATAAATTCATTTATTTTGTGAGGCAGCATGGCATAGTGGACAGAGAACCAGCCTTGAAATCTAGGAAAACCTGGCTTCAGGTTCCACTTCTGATAGCCCTGGTAGTTTTAAACAAGTCACTTTGAATTCATAGAGAAAGTGAAGTTGTATTGGTTGAGGGAGTTACCTCAATTGAGAATTTCCTGTAAGAATGAAATCACCAGACTGATCTCCATCCCTACCCACTAATTCCGCTTACTTCATTATATATCAGTTCATATAAGTCTAAACTCTGTTTTAAGGGCAAAGCCCTTAAACAGCCCTAGGTCTTAGTTTTGTGTCCTGTAAAATGAATGGGTTGGAATGTATGTCCTCTGAGGTTCTTTCTAGCATTAAATCTGTGTTCTGTTTTCTTATGGTTTTCTGAAAATTTGATCTTTGTTATTTCTAATTTTCTATTTAGTTCATCGAACATAGTTTATTCAGCCATTCCTATGTCAAGGGGGAATTGGTTGTGAATGTTTTAGGATACATGTGGTTTTTCCCTCCTCTTTGACTTGAATGTGTACAGGAGAGCCCTGGAGCCAAAGTTAGGATTATTGACTTTTGTAATTCTGAATTATTTTCCAGAAAAATTGGATCCATTTACAATTCCACCATAGTGCTTAACATTTGTCTTCTTGAAGCCCCTCTACTATTGACTGTTTTCATCTTTTTTGGCCAAAACATTGGAGTTGTCTTAATTTACATATCTCCTGATGATCAGTTATTAATTTAAAAAAAGTTTTTTTTAATTTCTTTTGACCACTTATCTATTGTGAAATAAGCTATTTCTTAGTGATTATGTGAGTATAACTGTCCTTGCATACTATAGATTTTTGCTAGTAGTTTCTTTTTTAGAATCAGTCTTTTAAAGGGTTAATTCTGAGGCCAACAGGTATAGACAGATCTAGGTATGTGATATGTTGCGCTGTTTTGCAAGGTGCTACAAATGCTGGTACTGTGTAATCGGACACCAGGTAGGCCAGGCAGGCAGATGAAGGAAAGCTAGAGCAATGCAAAAGAACTGGAATTTCAGGTCTGGACCGTGAGTCATTACAATTGGCCCCAAGAGTTCTGGGGCTGTTCAGCTTGGCGTCAGGGAAAGGAGAAAGTTTTGAAGGGGAGCGGATTTTTTCTCTTGGATCTCACTGATATTTTAACAATTAGGGTGGTCAAAGCAAAGGTAAGATTGTTACAGTTGCTCAGGCCCTCTTCAGGTTGGAAGGATTGTGGTCTTTGTTGTCTGCTGAGCTGGTGAGGGGGAGGTGACAGGAGGATAGCCCCTACCCAGAAGTTAAAAGCATTGTTTTTCTTCTACAAAAAAATTAAATTCTGCATTTTCAGAAAGCTCAAGGTGTTCCAAGTTTTCGAGGAATGAGAAAGGAAAGCTTAAATCCTGATTTAAAAGAACCTACATGCAGGATACCACAAGTGATGTTAGGGGAGAATGCACGGCACCTTCCCTCCCCCCTTGGGTGTGTGTGTAGGGCCCTTTCTCTGAATTGAGAAGGTATCAAAAGGCAGGTTAGAGAAGGAGACACAGTTCGTAGTCCTTGAGAGACATTGGAGCCTGGTGTCAATAACATTGCAGCTGGTTTCTCCTGTTTGATTTATGGAATGGTTTAATTTAAGCTAGCCAGCTAAGGCTCATGCAGTAAAGGGTGCTTTCTCCTCTCTGAGAAATGCAGGATTAGAACTGCCCTTGTTTTAGCATGTTACTTATCACAAGGGCAGTCCAAGCAAAGAGCTTTTCTGTGACCTCATTTTGATTAAGTTCTTTTAGGTTGTCCTTATTAACTTAAGTATTTCTGCAGTATTTAGCAATGTGTACATTAGTCCCTGCTGAAGAAGTAGAAATCTAAGCTTTTATTTTAAAAGTATTAAAAATGATGAAGCTATATACTAGGCTTTTTACATACATGCTTTCTCAAGTGTTTGTATTAAGCTAGTAGATGGAGAGAATATGGCAGAGATTAGGAAAAAAGCATTACTAACAGTGAAAGGTAATAGTCTGGAAGTACCCAACTTTATAATTAATTGTCTTGTGACCTTGGGAGTAATTAGTTTCATCCTTCTGTGTTAGTGTCTCTCTGTGCAAAAATATGGTTGAAAATGACTTGCTATATTTTTTCCTCATGAGGGTGTTGTCAGGATTAACATAGAAAACAATGTAGAAAGCATTTTGAGTTTAGTAGAGTCAAAGGAGTACTATAATTTATGGGATTGTTCTGCTGCTCATATTTTTAGTCAGTATATTCATTTAAAGAAATTCTTGGTTTTTTGCTTTTGACTTCTGTTTCTACCTTTCTGAATATATTGCTTTAAAAGTTGCTAAGAATAATTATTAAAATAGAATCACTAAATCTAGAGTCTGTTTTACTGGTTATGTGATTTGGAAGAATGTTGTTGGTGACCTTTCTGAATTTTCTCATCTATTAAATGAGAGTGTTGGAATAATTAATCCTGAAAGTTCTACTAATTCTTTTGTTTCAATATGGGTAAGCCCTTGGAGTAGTGAGGTACTGACTCAAATGATCATTTGCAATGTTTTACTTGGAAAGTTCTGGTGTTTGCCTTAATTGATTTTGCTGAAAGGATTTTTCATAAAGAGATAAGAAACTGTGGTGATATTTTGAGCAACACTCATACAGTGGACTACTGTATTGGTCAAATAATACCAATTATAGCCCATTATAATGAGAAGCATTATAACTATACCTTTTTTATGTGTAGTTTGGGAAATTGGATAATTTCTGTATATCAGTACAGCTGGAGATTGTTTTAAAACAAACACTTAATAATTGGTATTTTTATGAAAATCTTGACACAGCATGTACATGAGCATTTAATGATTATCAGCTCTTCATAATCCACACCACTGAAGAGGATCATAGCCTGTTAACGTTACATATCATAGATTATCTATTTATTTCTTTGAGAATTAGCGCTTTCCTTAGAAGACTTTTCTGATGGAAGTGATAGTTATCAATTTTAGATTATTGACGTTTTGGATTTTTTTGAAAATCATTGAGTTTAAAATACCTTTCATTTCTGACTACAGAGATATTTAGTGTATAAACAATCTACTGTAAATAAAAGACTGTGACATTTAAAAAAATGTTTAATTGATGCTTTACAGAAATAGCATTTCCTAATGCCTCCCTTCTAATATTACATTTAAATAAAACAAGCTGACACATTGATCATGTCTGATAGCATATTCTACCACCTTTGGGGAAAAAAAGCCAAGTATGCCTTTTCATCAGTCTTACATTAAGATTTATCATTTCATGGTTGAGTTTTGACATGATTAGAATTGTTTTTCTCTATGTTATTGTTTATATTTTCTAACTTGGTTCATGATTCATGAGACAGTCATTTTAGAATTGCAAAAGACTTCAGATATCATTTATCCCAATCCCTTTATTATCTATTTTGTGTATATTCTATACCTTTATTCTATACCTTGTTTGGTTATGGATTCTCCTCTAAAACTACTGTATGTATTAAAAGTACATTCTTCTGTTCTACAATATTTGTTTGTCTTAAACAAACGTGGTTTTTTATGTCAAGGTTGCTTATCCATTCAGAGCTTATTTTGTCATATTGTATAAAACTTTGCTGTAAATGTAATTTCTGCCATTCAAGTCCCATATTTCCTAGGAAATCTTTCCCTTACCTGCCCAAATTCAGTTTTCTTTGTTGGATCATTCAAATCAGATTCAAATCATTCAAATATTTTCAGGGAGCTCTTCAAAGTCCCATGGGCTTAGTTATCTTAGAATCACATATTTAGAAGTGGAAGGGGAAATTAGGTAATTTTAGTCCAAAGCACTCATTTTACAAGTAAACAAATTGAGACCTAGAAAGCTTCAGCAATTTCCCCAAAGTAACACAGGTGGCAAGTGGACAAGCTAGAATTCTAAGCTGATACTTCTGCTGGGCAGCTTGAGGTCTTCCATCCAGTCCTTTGTAATAACCAATTGCTTAGTGTATGTCTATCCATGTGGATGTCCCATAGTCACCTCAACCTTTTTATATCTAAACCAAACTCTGTTATCTTCTTTGTAAATGTATCCTTCTTTCTAACTTATTATTATGGAGAATATCTCCATCCTGACCCTAAGCTTGCTCCTTTGGTATCATCCTTCCCTTATTGCTTTTACTTCCTCCACTATGTCCACTTAGTTGCTAAGTCATCCTTTCCCTCCTCCTCTCTCATGGCCTTTACCTTGGTTCAGATTTCCATGAGGCCTTCTTGCACTACTGAAATAGACCCCTCATGGTATCCTTGCCTTGAGTCTGTCCAGCCGGAGCTCGACAGATTTTTGATCAGTGTTCCTCCCTGTCAAAGAATCTGGGATGATCTTTGGTGCTCTCTGCAGCCCTTGATTCTGTTGATTCCTCTTTCCTCATGATTACTCTGCTGGGGTTTTATGATACAGTTTTCTCTTGGCCTTTGGTCCACTTACTCATTCTTAACTTCTTTTGCTGGATGATTATTCAGATCCTGACCCCATTAAGGCTTTCTTGTAGGTCCTCTTCTATATATATCTGCTCTTTCAAGTGACCTCTCCACCTTATCTTAATTTATAGCTCTCTCAGATCTATATGACCAATCTTAATTAGTCTCTCCTTTGAGCTCCAGTCATAAATAACCAACTGTCTCCTTGACATTTTGAGCTGGATATCCCCTAGATATTTCAAATTCAGCATATCCAAAATTGAAATGGATATCCTTTTCTTTTTAATGTACTTTAATTGCATTTCTCATTTAATTTTAATGACAATCCTGTGACAAATTCAGGCTGATATTATACATTAAAATTTCCAATCTGAAATGAACCAGGGTGGTCTCAAGTGCTAAAGGTTCATATAGTCTACCACTAGGTTCAAGACATGTCCATTTTGCACTGTGCTGGCACAGGTATGGAGGACTAGAGGTTTTCCTAGACCATAAGGTCTTTAAGAGTTTAAAAGAGGTAAAACAATTTATCCGCATTAACAGGTAGGAGCTGAGGCAGAGAAGTTAAATGACTTGTTTAAGCTGATCTTCTAAATTCTAAAACAACCCTCAAAAGATCAAGAGAAAAGCAGTTATGATGAAGAATTAGATTGCATTATTATTAGTAGTAGTCCCAGGTCCTATTCATCCAGTTTTGAAACTGGCTCACTATACTAAAGAATTCACACCTCTATTTTGTTCATAAGAATATCCTGATCCTGCTGAACATTATTAATAGTATTTTATTCTTCCAAATACACACAAAGATAATTTTCAGCATTTACCTTTGCAAAACCCTTGTGTTCCAAATTTTTCTCTCTCTCCCTGCCAAAACAACAAATAATCCAGTATAGGTTAAACATGTACAGTTCTAAATGTATTTCTGTATTTGTCATGCTGAGTTACCCCCTCAACCCCTCTCCCCCCCAAAAAAAATCAAATCAAAAGGAGAAAAAAAAACACAAGAAAGGATGACAAAAATAGCAAACAATAACAATAAAGATGAATATTTTGATCCACATTCAATCTCCTTAATTCTCTCTGGATGTGAATGCCTCTTTCCATCACAACTCTATTTGAATCAGCCTGAATCACCTGACTTGAAAAGAACCAAGTCCATAACAGTTGATCATCATATACTCTTGTTCCTATGTACAATGTTCTCTTGGTTCTGCACACTTCACTTAACAACAGTTCTAAAATCTTTACAGGCTTTTCTAAAACCTAAAATCTTGTTGAAATCCAGCTATATTATATAAGATATCCCTCACACTGTCACTTACATCTAATGGGTCTTGACAAAAAAAAAAAATGGTGATCTCTCCTCTACACCCCTCTTTTCAACTTCCCCCAGTTGCTTTTGAGAGGATTTTCCCAATCACCCAGGTTTTCACCGTTGGTATGATTCTTGGTTTCTAACATATATTTAGTCATTTGCCAGATCTTGTTATTCTGTCTTCATCTCTAGTAACGTGGCTACTAATGCTTTCATCACCTCTTGCCTTTTTTTTCCCCCAATGTCTTCAGTTCACCCACTATTTTCTGACCATCTCCATGCCATGATGCTTTATAGCTCTAGTCTCCTTTTCTACTACCTTCCCTGGGAGACATTGTTGGTGAGCCTTTACCTTACCTAGTAATAGGACTGGATTTACTGTTAGCTCACGGTTGTAATTGTTAGATTGTTTCCCTAGAGTTCAGCTGGCTACATCTTTTCTTTAGAGCTCTAGGGGCTACTCCTAAAAGGTGGTGGAATTTTTCTAATGTACAGCTGCAGATATTTGCTATTATGGTTCTCCTGCTATGCCCATATTCAATAGCCAATGATTATTTCCCCAGCGTTATTTGCCAAAATTAAAATCTTTCCAGTGTCATTGAACAATTTTATCTCCTCATTATCATTGATAAGCCATTAAAATCTGCTAGCTTTTGTAAAGGGATGTTTATTGAAAAGATATACTTAGAAATAAGTATTTTCTTGAAACCAGGGCATACTTTTTTGTACCAATCCTGATCCCTAAGGAAAGTGGACTCAAAATGGTAGCTACAAAGTATTTCCTTTGCTTCATGTTTTTCCTGAAATTATGTGGGAAATGCTGATTTGTCAGTAAAGTATTATGAAACATAATCTGTCTTCTTCCACATGTGCTTTTCAGTCCACAACCAATCCGTGTCTTTCATTCTAGGTAGTTCTTGTCAGTATCTTTCTGACATATCCTCCATTGAGGTTCATTTAATGTTTTGAAAGCGCCTTTCCCCAGTTTTTGAAATATTTTGTGTAACTTGCAGCTATTACCCCTTATGCTTCTTATATTTGTTTGTTTCCTGTATGGTACTGTTTTTATCACTTATTGTGTACAAGTCATTCTTGATAATAGACAACAGCCTACTTTAATTCACCAGTGACCTTTTTTTTTTTTTTTTTTTAAATAACTTTTTATTGATAAAACCCATGCCAGGGTAATTTTTTACAGCATTATCCCTTGCATTCACTTCTGTTCCGATTTTTCTCCTCCTTCCCTTCACCCCCTCCCCCAGATGGCAAGCAATCCTTTACATGTTGAATAGGTTACAATATATCCTAGATATAATATATGTGTGCAGAACCGAACAGTTTTCTTGTTGCACAGGGAAAATTGAATTCAGAAGGTAAAAATAATCCGGGAAGAAAAACAGAAATGCAAGCAGTTTATATTCATCTCCCAGTGTTCTTTCTTTGGGTGTAGCTGCTTCTGTCCATCCTTGATCAGTTGAAACTGAGTTAGATCTCTTTGTCGAAGAGATCCACTTCCATCAGAATACATCCTCATACAGTATCGTTGTTGAAGTGTATAATGATCTCTGATCATTTCACTTAGCATCAGTTCATGTAAGTCTCGCCAGTCCTCTCTGTATCCATCCTGCTGGTCATTCCTTACAGAACAATAATATTCCATAACATTCATATACCACAATTTACTCAACCATTCTCCAATTGATGGGCATCCATTCAATTTCCAGCTTCTAGCCACTACAAACAGGGCTGCCACAAACATTTTGGCACATACAGGTCCCTTTCCCTTCTTTAGTATCTCTTTGGGGTATAAGCCCAGTAGAAACACTGCTGGGTCAAAGGTATGCACAGTTTGGTAACTTTTTGAGCATAGTTCCAAACTGCTCTCCAGAATGGCTGGATATGTTCACAGTTCGACCAACAATGCATTAGTGTCCCAGTTTTCCCACATCCCCTCCAACATTCCACATTATCTTTCCCTGTCACTCTAGCCAATCTGACAGGTGTGTAGTGGTATCTCAGAGTTGTCTTAATTTGCATTTCTCTGATTAATAATGATTTGGAGCATATTTTCATATCCTATGCTCTTCCAATTTATTTATAATCTCATTCTTTATGCCTAGGTCATGAACCCATTTTGACCTTATCTTGGTGCACGGTGTTAAGTGTGGGTCAATGCCTAGTTTACCAGTGACCTTTTAAAAAAAAGTATAAAAACAGTCTTTTTCTGATATATCACTATTGTTTTTCCCATCCATTTGGTGTATGAAAAGTATAATTAAATGTAACTAATCAACAAAATGACCATGTCTGTCACTTTCACATTTATAGTTCATAATATGTCTGAGGACAACCCAGCAATATCCCATTATATTAATTTAGTATTGTTTATAAATTCTCCAATTGATCATCACCTACTTCGTCTAGCTTTTTGCTACTATTAAGAATGATGGGACCTTTAAAAAAAATCATTGACCTCCTTTGGTTATTTGTGTAGCACTGAGCTCTGTGGGTCAAAAAACATGAACAAATTGCTTTCCAGAATGGTTGGACCAATTTTCAGATTTAACAATAATGCACTTTATTTGCTTATCTTGCCATGGTGATTGAACTAATTCATAGCCCTTGCAACATTGACTGTTTCTACTTTTGTCATTTTTACTAACTTATTGAGTATGATAAAACTTTAGTCATTTTGATTTTTATTTCTTGTATCATTAGTGATATGGGGAATCCTTGTGGTTGTTTACAATTTGCAATTCTTTTTAGAATTGTTTATTGGAAAAAGGCTTTTGGTTTTATGTATATTTAGTATTTGACTATTAAACACTTATCAGACACTTTTGATACAATGTATTTTTTCATTGATTTAGCATTTTCCTTTTTATCCCAGTTGCACTGTATCTTGTACAAATTTCAGGTTACCCTTATTTTATCTTTTGTGATTACCTCTATCCCTTGCTAGGTTAAGAATTAACTCCTAGCTACAGATTTGAAAGGTATTTGATGTACTTCTAATTTTCTTCATATTGTGATCTTTAATATTCAAGTCACCTAGATGTTTGGAATTACCGGATTTAATTTTCCAATTTAATTTTTCCAGTAATTCTTCTCAAATAGTGAATTCTTTCCTAGTTAGTTGATACTTTGGGATTTATCTTACACTGAAATTTTAATTTCAGTATTATTCTTATTTTGTCTATTTCATTCATCTACCAATATTTTGTGATAACGTTGGAGACTAGGAAAGTACTATTATAACTATTGGTTGATTTAAAAAAAAAAAGTCCCTTGATTTTTTTTCTTCCAATAGTTCTGTTTTTATTTCATATAGCTTTATGAATTACCACTTTGATAGTTTGATTAGTATAACATTCAATATGTAGTTTTACTAATATGCTTATTAAAATCAAAATCTGATTTTGGATCGGAGGCATGCATTACTGTCAGTTCAAGGGAATGCTGATTGGTATACTTATGGCTTTCACAAACAAAATTTTCACAATGTTGTTGTTAACATATAAAATGTTCTTCTGGATCGTCTTACTTTATTCTGATTCATACAGGTATTTCAATATTTCTGTTGACACTATTCACTTCACACTTTTAATAGCAAGAGAGTATTCCATTACCTTCATATGCCATAATTTCTTTAGCCATTCCCCAAATGATGAACAGCCTCTTAGTTATCAGTTCTTTGCTACCAAAAAGCACCACTAGAGATATTTTTGGACATTTGGGTTCTTTTTCTTCTTTATTTGATCTTAGTTATAAGCCTAAAGTAGTGGTATTGCCAGTCATAGGACATGCACAATTTAGTGACTGCTTAAGCACTATCTGAAATACCTTTATAGACAGTGAAATCAATTCTTGGTTAGATAAACAGTATGCCATTGTGCCCATTTTCCCATAACAGTTATGTATTTGACTTTTTCCTTTTTTGTTTGCCAACATGATAGGTATGAGGGGGAACCAGAGTAGATTCAATTTGTATTTCTCTATAATCATTAAGTAATTTGGAGCAATGGCTCTCACATGACTATTAAAAAATTGGATTTCTTATGAAATTACCAATACTTTTTCTTTAACTATTTGTCAACTGGGAAATGACTTACATTCTTAGAGATTTAGAAGATTTTATGCAAAAACTTTTGACTTTTATATATTCAAATTTGTCTATTTTATCTTCTTTGATCCCTTCTCTCTTGTTTAGTTAATAACTTTTCCCACACTTGTACATCAAAAAAGTAATTTGGTTTTTTTTTTCTGATAAACAAATCAGATATTACCTTTTATATGTCACTTATATAGTTGGATCATATCCTAGTGTATGTATTTATCCTAATGTGATGAAGTCTAGCAGAAATCATACATAGTAGGATTTTTGCTAGACACCTTCCAAAAGTAATAAATTAATTTAATGCTGTAATTTTTATTACATTGGCTCAGTATACACATGACCAATAACATTTCACCAATTGGTCTGTCTTTGTTTTCAATAAAGAATGTTTTGGATTTGTATTCCTAGAATTCCCTTGTATGTCTAGGTAGGGTGGCTCTCCAAGTATTTTATGTAATTTGTAATTATTTTAAATGGAATCTTAAAAATTCTCTTTGACCTGAGTTTTTGGAATTATACAAAATGCTGATAATTTATGTGAATTTATTTGTAAATTTGTTGAGTTTCTTATTCAAGTAAATTTCTCTTGATTCCCTAGGGTTCATTGGTATCATCTACCAAAAGCAGATTTTTTTTTTTTTTTTTGGGCTTCTTTACCTATGTTCCCCTCAATTCCTTTTCCTAGCTTTTTTTTTTTTTTTTTTTTTTTTTTTTAATTCCTTTTTGCTAGCTTTTGCTAGATATTTTAGTCTATATCAATTAGTGGTAAGGAGAATGAAATATAACAAATGAAAGCAGGGAAAATGGGGCATCTTTTCTTTTCTTTTTTATTAATTGGAGAAATTTCTAGTGTTTCCCCATTGCATGTAATGCTAGAATCCTATGATTTGTAGCAGTATTGGATGGAGTTAAAAAGATGTTTTTGTAGTCTATGAATCTGAGATCTTATCATCGAAAAATAAATAGTACTATGTAAAAAGTCATAATTTACAAAGTTTCCAAAAGGAAAGGATTCACATCAATGAAGTTTACAAATTTGTTATTTGATTTTCATTTGCAATTCAATATTATTTAACCTTTCTGTCTTCCTGCAGTTGATTTTACCTTCCCCTCCTCCCTAATATTTCTTTCTTTGACTTTGTGTAACTCTGCTGAAAACTGTGACATAGAATTCTATTTGGGGGCTGCAAGGAAGCAGAGTAGGTGCCAAATCCTGGGAGTCAGGAAGGCTCATCTTCCTGGAGTTAAAATGTGGCCTCGGACGTTTACTAGCTGTGTGACTCTGGGCAGGTTTGCCAGTTTCTTCATCTGCCAAATGAGTTGATGAAGGAAATGGCAGACCACTTATGGGATCACAAAGAATTAGACATGACAAAACAACTGAAACACCACACCACCAAACCTTCTACTTTTAACTTTCTGAGAATTGTATCTGAGAAAGTTAAAAATAAAAAAATTGTCACGATTATATTTTATTGGAAATTGCCTATGTCTATGCTTATTGATACTTGTGGTCCCTGGCAACTCTAAATATTTAATTCTCTGGAAGCATTATCTTGGAGAAGTCCTGAGTCTTGGGTCATTCAAAGGGTTAATTCAACCTCTCCATTATTACATGGCAGTTGCTGCCATCTGCTCCCTGCCAGGATTAAAGGCGTCTTGTGGTAGAGTTAAGCTAGTAAACAAAAAAGGGAAGTGTAACTCAGATTCAGTATGGGGGTCAAGACTCAAGCAGCTTCCAGTGTAGCACTTTTTTGGCCCCCTCCCCGCCTCCCGGGTGGGTTAAGGGCTCTTTGCTGAGCCAGCTGTGCCTGTGACATTTGGGTGCTGAGTTTCAGGTTCCCCGTCTGCCTCACTTTTGCCATAGCAACTGGATTACGACTTCCTTTCTGAATTAGATCCCCTCTCTTTTTTCTTGAGATGGTATCCCAGCAGCTGGAATCCGGCACCCTTCCTGGAGTGATCATTGCTATTCTTTGTGAGGGTTTCCTATCACCTTCCACATTTCGGATTTGTAACTGGACCAAGATATTAGTCACATTCTTCAGGGTGACCCAGTAGTGACTTAGTTATTTTTGTCTTCTTTAGAAGGAGATATCCCTGTTTTAAGCCACCTTCAATTTTAGAGCTACAACTCTGAGCTAGGTGAGCCGTTCTTGTCATGGGAAAGCCCCTAGCTCCCTATATTAACACGACTTTATAAAGATGGACAAAAAAAGTTTGCTCTATATGGATAAGAGAATCATCTAGTTTTTTCTCTCCCTTGACTCTTTATGAAGTGGAATGATTATTTTTAAATTGTGAGTATACATTGCTTTATGCAGTATATGTTTTCCTGATTGTCAAAACTCAAAATACATAATAAAAACAATCATTCAAGAATTATTGAAGGGCCTGCTCTGGGTAAGACATTGTATTAGTTAGCTCTTTGGATATAAAGACAAGTGAAACTTCCCTCGCTTTGAAGAGTTTTGCCATCTATTAGGAGGTATATACAGAACATATACAACACAGACTTTGGTCAATGTTGGTAGGAAGACTGGAGAGGGAGGGAGGGTTTGAGTACATAATAAAGGGATAAGATGATGAAGAAGATTGATTGATTAAGGCACCCAGGTAGAAGGAGAACCAAGATGGATCATTGTCCTGAAAACCTGGAGAACAACATTGTCAAATAACTGCAGAGGACAAGAAGGAGGACTGAGAAAAGGCCACGAATGTGGCAATTAAAACATCACTCATAATAAGCTGCAGGGGTCTTAAAAACTATAGGATTGGAGAGGGAAGACTGTCTAAGGAAAGATAAACTTGTCCAGGGTAAAAATGAGGCAGGCCAGCTCCTGTATCAGTTTGTATGGGAGATGTTGGCTACGGGCTGAGATAGAGACCTTGTTTCAAAAAATTTTTTTTTCAAATTTTTATTTTTTTATTTTTATAAGAGCATTTTGTAGTTTAATTTTTGCAATCCTGAATGTGTCTTGTTGACTCCCAGATAGTTTTTTTTTTTGGGGGGGGGTTGTAGATTTTTTTGGGAATTTCTACTGGTTTTTATTATACATAAAAATATCAACTTTTTCTGTAGATTTTTCTTTTTAAATTTCTTTTACTAGGCTTTGCTTGCCTTCTTTATTCTCACCATCTTGTTCTTCACCTTTCTACATTTATGCAGCCTGTCTGTTGTACCCTCAGGGTACTTATGCTCTGTTCTGAAGATAATATGCTTATGAACTTAGTGCTTGTCTGTGCACACTTATCCACTAATTTCATTGTAAGCCTTTGAGGATAAGGACTATGCAGCTTTCATCTCTTATCTCTTCGACTCAGTCATGGTTTACTCTTAATTGGTGTTTTCTTGAATACAAAGGTATACAAATTTTTTTTTTCTATAAATCTAATTTAAAAATAACTTGTACAATATTTGGTATGTATAGATATCATATAATTACATATATATTTTCATATTTTGAAAGAATATTTTTTTAGAGTTATGCAAACTCTCCCTCTCTCTCCACTTGCCTAAAATTTTATAGCAGCTTTTAAGACTATTTGAAATATTGGGAATTTTCTGTATTACAACTCAGTTTAGGAAACAGTGTTTGAGTGAATTCTTTTCCATCTCTTATTTTGTTTTAATTGCTAATTGGGGAATTCTATATTTTTGCTGATGATCTCTGGTATCCAGAAAATAGACAATGAACTTTACTTAAGTTAGAAACAGGGTAAATGACTTGGCACAACCTAGCTAGTTTTTTAAAGTTTTGAGGGCGACTGATTCATCACATCAACATGTGTTTTTAGATCTCTGCCCTCCTCTTTAAGAAACAATGAAAGAATTAATATCCAATCTTTCTATCCCTTGGCTAATATGAGTACTATCATCTGAAATATCATTTAGAATCAGTAAATGTTAATGGGTTCTGATTTTTCATACTACTTATTTCATGTCCTATTTTATGACCAATGATGCCTCAGGATTTATTTAAAAATCCTTTCCCTTTTATATATATTTCTAGAGGTAGGTTTTATAATTAATATATACCTATTTTTTCAGAATTGTTTTAGTTCTTGAGTTGCCTTTATGCTCTTTTCTTATTATAATGTGCAGCTCTTTGCATGTTCTAATTTGCCATGACGTGGTCAGTGCTGTTTCCTTCCTGTTACTCACAAGCCTGTGCTGGAGATAAGGGTACATTTCAGTACATTAAAAAAAAAAAAAAAAAAAAAAAAAACCATTGAAGACCAGAAAAACACAGTAACTCATTTTTTACACCATTTTGTATCTCAGAAGATTTTTTCTTAAGGGCCTGAAGTTCTTTTTGTCTTCTGTTTATTTACAGTAAGGTAAAGACAACTTAAATATTTAGAATGGAACCAGAAAACATGACATAAAAATGATTATAGCTATAGGACAGGCTGAGCAGGGATGCTTTACTAAGGGGAAAATGATTATACTCATGCTACTTTTAAGTGGGTAATTGACTTGGTTGGTAAAAATGTGGTAAAAGGCATAAATTGATTTTGTATATTATTGCCTTTGTAGTAATTATACATTTGCTAATCAGATGTTTTAAAAATTAAAATATTCTGGATATATACATAGTTTTATAGCTGTAAGGCATTTCAGAGACTAACTAGTCCAAGTCCCTCATTTATTTATGCATGATCCTTTTCATTGATAGGTGCCCCTAGAATTGATTTAACTTTTTCTTTCTTTCTTTTCTTTTCTTTTTCTTTTTCTTTTTCTTTCTTTCTTTCTTTTTTTTTGAGTAAGATTTCCTCTTGCTATGTTACTTATTAAGTGCTATGTTAAGTGGAAGCTAACGAAGTAACTTGTTTTTGTTTTCAGGGGAAGACATCTAAATGAAGAAAAATAAGTCAAAAGAAGGCTTCCTTTGTTTATATTAAAAGACTGAAAAACTCAGAAAATTTGTGTTTTTGACACCTGTGATTTGTACAGCAAGTTGAATATTGAAATCTTCATCTGATACTCGAACCTGAAATTTTTTCTCATGAAGCATTAAGGGGAATGCTTTATTATGGCTGCTGTTGTACAACAGAACGATCTAGTCTTTGAATTTGCCAGTAACGTCATGGAGGATGAGCAACAGGTATGAGACAGAAAGAGAAGACAAAGATAATTAAATATAATTTCCTATTTGCATCTTGTAATTTTTTTAAAAAGAAATTTTAAAATACGGTTTAAAAGCAAAAAGACCAAGTGAAGTTATCAATGAAAGTGAAACTAAAGTGTTTTAGGGAATGCAAACTTTTAATTTTGATGTGGGTCATGGGCAGGCAAATTGATTTATTGCCTCAAGTTAGTCATTTTTTTTGGATAACATTTTATGGCAATTTGAAAATTTCAGCCTACATGCTGAGTATTATAAAGTACATGTCAATAAGGTTTTTTTGGGAAAATAATGTGTTCTATATAATTATTAAAAGTAGGCTGTTAGTATAATGTCCCATAATATAATTAAAAGATGAATCCATGTGCCTCGGGGCAAGCCATTCAGTCTTTTCTGTGCCTCACTTTCCTCATTTGTAGAATATGGGAGATGAATTTTTTCAAAAAAATTTTTTTAGTTCTAACAGGATTATATATTGCTTTGGTGATATACAAGATATGCAAGTGAATATGTGCCTAAAACAATTTGTTGGCTCTTTTAAAGGCACTGAGCATTGAGTTAATATTTTTGTGCCCACCTCCTCTTTCTCTCTCTTCCTTCCATGAATCCATTGAATATGCTTATCTTGTGTGCTTTTTTTGGGAAAGGGGAGGAATCTTGATTTCAGGTGGAATGGGATGTATTTGAGTCTTTTTTTTAAATCCTTGATTTACTTGTTTTTCCCTAAATATGATATTCATTTATTTCACTTCTTTGGTAGGAACTAATTGTTTTCCTCCTCCATTTTTTTCTTTCTAATCCCCATTATCTTACACAATGCCTACAAATGGTCAACACTCAATGAATTTAAATTCCCTATTTTGTGTACATTGGCAGAAAGCTGTGGTATTTGAGAGACGTTCTTAGGAAGAAGAGTCAGTTACTTGGGATAGAATTATAGAACTTTGAGACTTAGAGATCAACTTTTTTTTTTTTACTGATTAGGAAGCAGAATAAGGAATAATTAGGGTTGTCATTGATAAATAAGGAGTAATTGGTTGTGGCAAGATCAGGAAAGGGCGGGTGCTGGTTGTCAAAAAATTTTGGTAGGACAAGGCAACCACCTCAAGATTAGGGTTACGTTATCCTTGTTATAGATTAGTATATTCAAGAGTAAGTAAACTATGTATATTAGATTTTTGTTGGTTTTCACAGGACCTACTATCATCCACATTTATTTTTGTAGTTTTTACTTGTTGCATTTAAAACGTGAAAGAAGTTCAGAGATAGTTTCAATTATTACCTAGCTCTATGAATAAATCTCCTTTTAGGTAATAATGAGGTAACATTTTGCTTATTTTTCTTGTGTTTAGACAACTTGAATGTTTTTTGAGAGTATTGTTTAGGCTTTAATCTAAAAAAATTGGAAGTGTCTATCATTTATTAATATTAATTTAATAAAATGTTATTTATTACAAAATGAAAGAAAATGTAATTCAGCCTGGGCTCAGAGTTTATCAGTTCTCTTTCTGAAGGTGGATAGCACTTTTCATCAATCCTTTGGAATTATCTTGGATCACTGTATCGATCAGAGTAATTCTTTCTCTATTGATTATTGTTACAATATTACTGTTACTCTGTATAATGCTCACTTTTCTTTATATCAGTTCTTCCCAGATTTTTCTGAAACCATCCCTTCCTCATTTCTTATAGCACAATAATATCCCATCAAAATTTTGGAATAAATGCTATTAAAAGTTTCTTCTAGATGGGGGCATAGAATCAGCAGGCAGTGTACTAAGCATTTCACCAATAATCTATAAGCTGTAGTCTAAATCTATGACCTGGACATGCATCTGTCGGCTTAGTAAAAATTTTTGACAAATTTAATTTGAATTAAATGCCCAAAGTTCTATTAAGATAACACTGAAAGACTTGAAAATTTACAGAAATATACAGAAAACTGGTACTAATTGCTCCTTGCAATGAAAAATTACTGCTTCACAGCTTTCGCTTTCTAGGATAATATCCAAAATAGGTCTAGTCTTAAAATTTTGTGCTTTACAAAATACACACATTGCTCTCTATGGGAATGATGTTGATTGGGTTTTGTGGGCCTTCATTATTGTGTTTTTATT
Organism: Antechinus flavipes; assembly: GCF_016432865.1. NCBI lineage: Eukaryota > Metazoa > Chordata > Mammalia > Dasyuromorphia > Dasyuridae > Antechinus > Antechinus flavipes. The sequence continues at coordinate 90,324,459 of NC_067400.1, forward strand.
TATTTGTTTAGTCATTTTGGTCATGTCTGATTCATGTCCTCATTTGAGGTTTTCTTGACAAAAGTATCAGTGGAATATCATTTCCTACTCTAGCTCATTTTACATAGGAGGAAGCTGAGGCAAACGGGGTTAAGGGACTTATTCAGGGTTATGCAGCTTGAGGTGTCTCAGGTCAGATTTGAACTCTGATCTTTGCTCTCCCTCATTTCTTTCTCTCTGTCTCTGTCCCTATCCCTGTCCCCCTCTCCCCCCTCCCATCTCTCTTCCCCCCCCCCCCCCCCGTGTCTGTCTGTCTGTCTGTCTGTCTCTCACCGTTCTTCCCTCTCTCTCCCCTGCTTTCTCTTCTCTTCTCCTCTCTGTCTCTCTCTATCTTCTCCTCCCTTTCTCCCCCCACCATTCTCCATGTCTGTCTCTCTGTGTCTCTTCCCTCCTTCCTCCCCTCTCCACTAACTTCCTGTTCACTCTTGGATAAAGTGGGAGCTTCAATGTTTGACACTGTAACAACTTCATATCAAAACTACTTATCCAGATCTCTTAGATGTTACTTACCACAGTCTGCTCCAGATTGCTTGGTGGCTTGGCTGTTAAATTTGGATGACGCTACATGCCCCACTCAGCTCGTTCATGAATTGTTTCCCAGACCCCCAGCTGAGAGGGTACCTATGCCCCCACCCCCTTTTGTAGTGAGTATGTGTGTGTGCAGGGGGAGGACTGCGTACAGATAGTTGCACGGATGCTTGTATGCTGTCTTGCCCCTTAGAATGTACGCTCCTTGAGGGCAACGACTGTTCCACCTTAATGTTTTTATCTCTAGTGCATGTCATAATGCCTGACAGATCGAAGGTGTTTAATAAATGCTTATTTATAAGCAGTAGCAATGTCTTGTTCTATTTGCAATCCCTGCAGGAAGATTCAACAACTTTTTCATTCCTCGTGTATGTGTAGCAGATAGGAGTAAATAATAGTCCATACTGAAAAAGATCTAATCGTACAGAAAAATGAGATGTGTATCTCAAGCATGATAAAGTGACTCCCAAAGCCCCAAGTTGGGCGTTAATAAGAGTGTATCTGACTTTGTTTTCCTTCTTTACTTCCAAGTGTTTTGGAGCTCTTTTATGGGTGTATGCCTTTGTTCTTTTTTGTTTAGCTATTCTTCAGTGCTTTGCTTTGGGTAAACCAGCTTTTCTGGCCTAGCTGAGAACTCTTGTGGCTCATCCTCTTCTCCCTTTCCTCCCTTACTGGGCAGGGCTCAGTCCAGGATTTGTTTGGTGAGAGGCTCTTTAGGCTGTCCTGGATTGAGCCTGAGTGCAACCTCAGCCCCTGGAGCTCTGCCTAATCAGCATCCCTGGATCCCCTTCTGTCTATTTCACTCCCCCCACTTTGGTTCACTCTTTGGAGTCTTTATTATTGGTAATTAAGTGATAAGCAGGAGAGTATTCTGAGGGAGGAATCCTGTGAATGGGGTCAAACTTCTCTAATGGAGATATCATAGAGCTATAAGATTGTAGATTTAGAGCTGAAAAGGCTCTATGTCTTACTACCCTGGTTGAAGGCTTAGGAGCCTGGGAAGATAACGAACTAGATTTGAGTTAATATTTGGACTAAAATCTGGCAGAAAGAATGTAGAGATAAAGACGCTTTACCCCTCTTATTAAAAACCACTCCTTATGTTAGGATCATTCCTTTATAACTTTCTGAAGTAACAGTAGGTCGAATTTCAAATTTAATTCCACTCAGTAAATTTATTTCTTTTTAATTAATATTCAATATTGCATATAGTAGTTGATGAGACTTTTTTTAATTGAGGGAAGATATAAGGGGTCATATAAAACTGAGAGGGCTTCTTAGTTAACAGTGTAGGAGATTAAGCACAGAAGCAAGATGTTCCAGCAATAGGTAGTAGAAGAGGTGGATAGAAGGATGCCGAAAACAAACTCTCCTGTTTACTCACTCTCTGGCAAAGTCTGCAGCCCACTGGAGATAGATAGTGATTTTTTTTGTATTGTTTTGTTTTGTTTAACTCATTTGAATTGGCATTAGTAGTGTTGCTAATATAAGAAAGGATGAAGTCATTTTCCAATAAGGCAGAACATCTTATAAAATTTTGTTTATTTAGTCTTTGGATATGGTGAACATTAGAACAGGTAATGAGTGCTGCTGATTTCAAACTTTGGGGCCAGCTGCAGCAACTGGAAAAACAGGTCAGGTGCATCAAGCCACATTTAAATATATCTTCATTCTTATTGGGAAGTGAGAATAATGAGTCTTAATTCGACATTTTATCATGAGTTTTTGTAATGTTACTAAGTCCTACCCTCTCCCAGATTACTTTAAGGAAGTACATACTACTGCGAGTTTGTCTGAACTCCCAATTCTGGTGTTTTCCCTCTATTACTTATGTCTTATTTATCCTGTATATAACTTATTTGTTCATATGTGTTGTCTCATCCATTAGATGGTGACTTCTTGAAATCAAGTACTGGGTTTTTGCCTGTGTCCTTGGCACTTACCTGGCACATTACTAATTGCTTAATAAATGTTTATTGACTGACTTGCTATATTGGGCAAGAAAAAGACCAGAGTAAATGCCCATGTGCTTTGAATAAAAGGAACTGAAAAGCTTATGGAAACTCCCTCCCTTAATACATATTCTTTGTTAAATTTTTTTTTTTTTTTGAGGGAGACAGATGACAGATAAGTTGGTATAAAACATTTACTTGGAAGGAAACCATTATTTCAAAGAATTAGTAAAGATTCAATTTATTTTCTTCCACTCTTGGAAGCTTTATTCAAAAGAGATTTTGTTCAAAGAGAATTAATTGATAATGATTGCAAATTCCCCTTTAACCTCAATAATAAAAAGATGTGATTTTATGTTCAAGAGAGTTCCAGTGCATTTTTATTTTTTATGCTTTATTTTTCGGAAATTCTAATTCCTTTCCCTTCCCTTTTCTCCCCAATAGTGCCATTGTGTGGTGGATACACAGTATTGTATGAGTAAATTCAGAAGCTATTGTATTCAGGAATTAGCTACAAAATAGATTGTAAATGTAGTGTGTGTTTTGCTTTTGCAAAGTTATTTCACATGGCTGTATCTTTTTGTATGAAATAGAGATATGGGCCTTGGATGATTAGAATTGAGTAATTCTATAACCTGATTGAACAACCACACATAAAGCATTTATTATAAATACTTAAAGTAATGTTAGTCTGAAGAGTGGTCTCTTAGTGTGCTGCCAGTTTCTTCTTCCTTTGGCCCTACCCTATTTAGTATTTTTATTGATAAAGAGTTGCTGAATGTATGATTTAATTAAGTCCCTCCTGCAAGCACCTACATATCAGGTGCTGGGGAGATACAAAAATACCTGAATTCAGTTCCTGCTCTAAGAAAGCCTACAGCTTATGGGGTTAGCTATATCCCATATACAAATATGCTCCAGAAGGTGTGGTTGACACATAATTGAGAAGACAATAGAGAACAAATATATCCTATGACAAAGTTATAATTGAGAAGGCTTCTGTGAGTTTAAGAACTAAGCTGATACCAATATTATTTCTTTACTCTTGTCATTTTTCAGGTGCTATATTTAGATTTTAAATATATCAGTATAGGATGAGAAAGGTAGCTCCTATGAAAGATCATGATTTTAAATGATGACAAATTTAATATATGCTTATTAAAAAAAATTAACTCAAGCTTACTCTATGTTAGGAAAACAATAGTATCTATATCATAGATTATAAATTTGTTTTACTCTATGCTAATAAGATTATATCTGGAATGTTTTTTCTTTGCTTTTAAAAAATCTGCTAATCAGATTAAATCTCTAACATTTTTCTCCCTAAATGAGATATCTGTAAAGCATTTAGCACAGTTCCTAGAAGCAGGTAATAGCCGTTTACATGTTTATTCCCTTACCCTTTCCAATTGTTGACACTTTTTTTGGCATTAAAAAAAAATCCCTATTTCTTCTTTTGACATCACTTTCACCTTCATTTCCAAATATACAATCCTTCTCCCCCTAGTGAAGATTTCTCTCTTTTTAAAGGAAATTAAAACAAAACAAATCAACAGTATTTGGGAGTATAGGGCATTTGCCACATAGATAATCACTTATACTGCAGTGATAGTTTTGTTTTACTCTGTGCTTATACACAGAATTTAGGGTTATACACAGAATATTTTCTTCCAACTTGGGCCTCACATTTTTCTCAGATAGCTGAGAAACTGGGATATATCTAGAAGTGGCTGGCTTTATTGGTCTAAAAACCATGCAATTAGTGCTGTTTAGCCTGGATTGAGAGTGACAAAGGTGGTTTATGATATGTTTATTCACTATAAGCTTATCACATTCTATGTTATTGCAGAGATGGAACTAAGACTAAATGATGGATTTTTTTTTTTAGCTCATTATAAGAAAGAACTTTGTAATGATTTAATCCAGAATGAAACATCTTTCTATAATTCCCTCAAAGTCCTTTTTTTTTTTTGTGTGATACTTATTAATTATCAGTCTCATGGCAGTATTTAATAATTTAATTTTTATTTAAATAATTCAAATTCAAATTCAAAAATTAATTTAATAAATGATTTAATCATTTTAAGTAGATGTTAAATAGTTGTTTTTGGGGAAATCATAGTGGAATGATTGTGAATAGAGAATAGTGAATAATTGAGAACAGTATAACCCCCCTTTTTTCTGATTTCCTTCAACTTTTCTTAATTTTCTGATTGGCCGGAGAACAGCTGACGTGGTTCTTAGATTGAAAAGTCATGCCAATTTTAGTTTTAATTAATCAGGCAGCTTGGTGTCACTAGGGCAGCACTCCCCTTTAATATTGCATTGCTTATCATCTTGTGCTTAATTAGCTTAACATGATTGAGTTCCTTCTATCACTATTTTGGTAACATCTGTTATGAGGTTGTTTATTTCATGGAGTTCTTGTGAGATAACTAAATTACTTCTTTCAGGTACCTGCCTCATTTTACTTCCTGCTTAATAAAATTACAGATAAAGTTCTTGTCTTAGGCCTCTTTGCTAAAGATGAGTTTTTTTTTTTTTAATTGTAAATTTACATTGTTAACAAAACTGTATATGCATGTATATAAAATAAACGAGTAATTGGATGGGACTGGAGGAGCACAAGACCCTCTGGGGTAGGGAAAAGATGACACATGAGCTGGATTTGGATTTGTAAGGGGATGGAAACCAGGTGAGTTTGCATTCCAGGCCCAGAAGGGAAGCAGTGCAAAGGCATAGAGAGGATGGGGGTCAGCCTGGCTCCTTGGTTGGACTCTGTAGTGTGTAAGGGGGTAATATAGGATAAGATTGGAAGGGCAGATTGGGACCCAGATTGTAAAGGGTTTTTTAAATGACAAAAAGGAGTTGTTTTATATTTGATCCTAGAGGGAGTACAAAAGCCTGGAGTGAATTAGGATAATGACAGAATCAGCTTTGCCTGTTGTTTGGAAGGTAGATTGGTGGGGAATAGAGGAGGTAGGGAGGACAATGAGGAGAGTATCCAAGTAGTCATAAAGTCCATAATAAAGTAGGAGGGAAAAGATGAAGGCTTGAACCAAGAGTGAGTGGAATGGAGAGAGAAGCAGTCAGTAAATGATGGAATATATGGGGTAAAGGAGATTGCCTCTTCAGGTTAAGAACTGGGAAGACCAAAAGGATGTTGTAGTCATGGTAAAAATTGGGATGGCTTAAGAGACAGTTGTTCTGCAGTCAGAGATATGATGACCTTTTTTTTTTTTTTTAAAACATGTTGAGTTTGGGATGCCTATATGGTTTGGAATTCCTAACAAGCAGTTGGTGCTTTCAGGAGAGGGGCTGAGGTCTGGGTAAAGACTGGGAGTCATCTGGGAAGAGGTTTCTATCCAAAAGAGTCATGGAAGTCATCAAGTGAAAGACTGGAGGGAGAATTCTGAGGGCCTTGGAAGCTCAGAGTTTTGGAGTGGAACACTGGGTGGGTGTGATGATCTAGAGAAGGCATCCTGCAGGTAGGAGTCAGGACAGTATATGCAACCCCATGGAGGAGAGATCCTAACATTCAGCATCATAGGAATAGCATTGCAGCATCCAAAACAACTTAGTGCATGCATTTTAATACCCATTTAGAGTGGAAGGAATAAAGTCTTGACCTTTTGACCAGTAGACATTTTGCTCTACTGTGAGGCTGTTTTCCTTCCTTTTCATTCCCCTTCAAAAAAAAGTCAGCCATGTGATAATTGTCCCTTAGGCCTTTTTTCCTATGCGATTATTGTGAGATATTAAAATAGGGACTTGGAGCAGTGTTTTCAGAGTTGATAAGGACACTTCTCTTTTGTTTGACACATTCTCTATTAATTTACAGCCATTAGCAACTGAAGGGTTAATATAGTCTTACAATCAGTGTCAAAAGTCAGAATTTAAATTTCTGTCTTACCTCCAGATAGCACTCTATCCATTGTGACTTAGGGAAAAACAATGACTTGATCTTGCTTTTATTTTGAGGAAAATTTTTGTTTGTTTTTAAAATAGTGGAAATTATAGATTTGTGTGGAGTTTTTTGCCTTCAGTTGCCTCTAACTGGACATTCCTCCTTGCTCCTGGTTAATTTTTTCCCTCTTTTTTTCTCTTTATATCCTATGGCTGGAAGCATCTTACTAATCTACTTTAATGCCTAATAAACTTTTAATAGGATCCTATTGTCTGACAAAGACAATATAGAAGGAGTTGGAGATGTTTAGATTGGACATCAGGGATAGACACAGGACAATTATTTTTTAAAAATTGAAGGGTTATGATATGGAAGAGCATTAAAGGGAAGCAGAGTAGAAGTTGCTGAGGAAAAAAAAATTAGACTTCATGTAAGGGAATTCTTTGTAACAATTGGGACTGTTTAAAAAAATAGGTTTCTTAGGAATTGAGTTGGGGCGAGGGGCCTCCTTGCACAACGGCTGGAATACTCCCATGTCAGCTATATTGTAGAGGGGATTGGGGCCCCAACTGAGGTCTTGGATTGGAGTAAAGGTTTTCTGAAGTGTTTTTTATCTTTGTGATTCTGTGTAATGGAGAGATCTTAGAAGAAGTTCTGAATTCTGTCTTGTCACATCAGGCAAGGTATTACTTCTATCTGCCTTCCCTTGAAAAGGCAGAGGTGAGCAGTGTTTGGACTAGGTGGTCCTTTCAGCTATCTTTCTATATTTCTAATAGACAGGCACTGAAATGTTGTTTTTTGTTCACTATATATGTGGGCTATAAAATCCCCCAAATTTCTTTCCCTGTAAAATAGAAAATCCTCACAGGGAACCTCAGTTAATTGACAGTAATACTCCTGCTGAAAGTAATGAATGTGACCTTTAAAAGGATTTGGGCAGTTTGTGGTTATGAAAGTAATTTTCTGCATGAAGGAAACTGTCTGAAAACTCCATTTTTCTTTTTTCTTCCTTCCTTCTTTCCTTCCTTCCTTCCTTCCTTCCTTCCTTCCTTCCTTCCAAACTTATGGCATTCCCTTCCATTCTTCTTTCTCTCCCTCAAAAACAAAATAAAAGAACCCTCCTACCCCCTACAAAACCAAAACATGGTCATAGAGGAGCTAGAGATTGTACAATATTAATAATGATCATAGCTAATAAACTGTATGTGATAGCTTGATCGTACTTCTTCTGAAAAGACTTTTGTTTCTGTTACATAGGAATGCCAGCCCTTGAATTCTGGCTGTGATGAAGATAAGGAAAACCTTGTAAGTTCAACATTCTAGTAATTAGACACTGAATAAGCTTAGTTTTATATACTGGGTTTCCATCATGATAAAACAATTAAAAGAATCATATGCTGTTTTCATGTAGTATATTGGTTCCAATGAGCTAAAATATGATTAACTAGGAATTTCTGATTTTTAGAGAAAATCTGTTATTTTATAATTGTCTAAGGTATGTGGCACTAAGTAGTCTTTATCAAAACTGGACATTATAATTTGAAGAGAATACAAAGGTCCTCTAAAAGGGGGTCTATATTTTAAAGTAGTTTGTAATTAATTGTTTGCATTTTAAGGGAAAGCCTGGATAAATAGTTGTTTCCTTTTAAGTTGCTTCATAAAGAATACTGACAGGATGTTACACAACTTTCACATACCAGATTGAACCCTGTTGCTAGAGAAATTGGGCAAAACCTAACAAGTTATTTGGTCAGCTCTCAAGCATTTTTATTTCCACATGTTTGGGGAACAAATTTATTTACTCAGTGAAGTTGGAAGGGGTTCATGCATAGTTTCTTGAAGACTCTCTCAGAGCCTGTGCTGGATTGAATCAGGGAACAAAACCACTCCACTATTCCTATTGCTTAACTGATTTTTCGCTTTGTCTTAAAGTTTTTTAAATTTATCATTGATTTTTATATGTGACAAAATAAACTGTTCTAGCCTGCAATTTGAGTTAAACACTAGATTATGGTTTGATTTCATATTAAAATTCCTTTCTAGTGTGTTTGAAAAGTACCTTTTAGTTTAGTATTTTTTTAGTTTCTTTTCAAATAAGGAACATTTTGAATAAAATTTCATATTGTCAAACATTTAAAAAATAATTATGAGTAAAAACAATTTTTTAACATTCATTTTTTTTGTTTGTTTTTGTTTTGAATTCCAAATTCTCTCTCTTCTCTACCCTCTCCTCTCCCAGAAACAGTAAGCAATCTAATATAGCTTATACATGTGCAATCATGTAAAACATTTTTACATTAGTTGTTTTGTGTAAGACTTAAATGAGAAAGAGGGAGAAATATACTTGTCTGCCTCATACAAAGGTTGGTTCTTTGGAGGCAGGTAGCATTTTTTATCATGAGTCATTTGGGATTGTCTTGGATCATTGTATTGCTGAGAATAGTTTAATCATTCACTGTTCTTCATTGTACAATATTGTTTTTATTATGTGTAATCTGATTCGTCTAACTTCACTTTATATCAGTTTCCAGGTTTTTCAGAAATCATCCTGCTTTTTCACTTATTGCACAAGAATGTTCCATTACAACCATGTACTATAATTTGTTCAGTCATTCCTCAATTAATGGGTACTCCTCAATTTCCATTTCTTTAGTTACCACAAAAAGAGCTGCTATAAATATTACAAAATTACAAATAGTGTTCCCTCTTGCTTCCCAACTCCTTAACCCCTCCCCCCCTTTTAAAAAAACTTTTGGGATAAAGACCTAGCAGTAGTATTGATGGCTCAGAGGTATGCACAGTTTTTGAATCCTAATTCTAAATTGCTCTCCAGAATGGCTGGATCACTTCACAACTCCAAACAGTATATTAGTATCTCACTTTTCCCACATTCTTAGCATTTGTTTATCTTTTTACCTTTCCTTTCATATTAGCCAATATGATAGGTATGAGTACTGTCAAATGTTTTATAAGGGCAGGAGTTAGTTGTTTTTGGGGAAAAAAGTTAAGTTTTGGAATTTTAAAAAAATCTGGTTTTGTGATTTAAACTATATATGGAGAATTACATTGTGCTCTCTCTAATGGTATAGAACAATGATATCAATCTATATGGACAGTATATTGACTTAGAAAACCTCAAAGTAATATTATCTGAGTTGTATTCTTACTTTAGTTAAATAATGTCCTATTACAATTTAATCTGCTTCTGCCTACAGTTTGTTACCTCTGATGACTCTTACCTGTGAGTAATAGACAATTCTTATAAACTTTTCCAAATCTAAGACACTGAAATGCCAAGTGACTTGCCTTTAGTCACATAGCTAGAATGTATTAGTGACCAGGTCTTAACTCTAATTCTGTCCTTTTTTTTTTCATTGCATTGGGCTTCTTCTTAAGTTTGGAAATAATAAACATAAACAGAATTTCAATGTTATTTGAAATTTGTCTGTTGCAAAAAGTTAATCCCAGACTTTTTTTTTTTTCCTCCTGCCAGTATGCTTTCTAGACTATTTCCTTTTACTTTCACCTGATTTATGTTTCAGAAATTCTAGTTGTAATAATAGGTTAAGTCAAACATAATCGAACAGATAAATCTGCCATTGTTGCAAAACAAAAACTACTATTCTCCCTTCCCTTCCCCCTCTCCAACTCACCTCCTCCTCTCTCCACTATATTGCAAAATAACTGATATGATTGTGGCTGTGCATGTTACCTTGTATCTGACTTTAAGTCTTAGGAGTTAAAACTGAGAAAGGGATCTTATAGTTTATTTAATTCTGGCCTCCTCATTTCACGCATGAGGAAACTGAGGTCTATAGAGAACACAAAAAATCATATCCCTTCCACTTTACAACTTTACTATCTTAATTTGCATTTATCACTAGTTGGCACAAGAAATTAAAAGAAAGTTTTGGGGGAATTTTTACAGAAGCCAGAAGTGACACAGAGCCTATGACTAAATACTTAATCTAATTTTTAAATAAGGTAATCACCCTAGGAAAGAAAAAGAAAAAAATTAATACTTCTTTGGGTACAGTTGATGGCCAAGATATTTTATTTGGATTTCCCAATTGCGCGGGGTAGGGGTGTGAGTGGATTAGAGTTCCTAATTTTGGACATATTGAAAGGGACAACCATAGATTAGAGTTAGCATAAGACTTTAGAAGCTTCTTACTCTATGTCAGCACTGTGGGAAGTGAAAGTAAAAAAAGAATCAGTCAGTAAACATTAACTCTCTTATTATGTGCCAGGCATTATGGTAAGCACTGGAGATACAAAAAGAAGCAAAAGACAAAGACAATTTTAAGGGATCTAATCTACATCTATAATCTAATAAGTGAAACAACACACAAACACATATTTCAAAACAGAGATAAATGGAAAATAATGAACAGAGAGAAGGCACTGGAATTAAGAAGGGTTAGGAAAGACTTCCTGTAGAAAGTGGGATTTTAGTTGCCACTTAAAGGAGCAGAGGAGAGGATGGAGAGAGTCCCAGGCACGAAGGACACCAGAGAAAATGCCCCGTGCAGAGAGAGGTTTTTGGTAGAACAGCCACTGGACTGAGAAGTCTTTGTGCAGTAGGAAAGTTGTAAGACTGCAAAGTTAGAGGGGTGGGGCTGGGCTAGGAGGCCTCACATTGCCACGGAGGCAATAGGGAACCACTGGTGTCTATTGAGTGATCAGATTTGTACTGGAAGATGGATTGGAATGGGAGAGGCTTGGGGCAAGCCCATCCATCAGGAGCAGCCCAGGCTGGAGCTAGAGGTGGCTGGGCATTGTAGAGAGATGGCACACATTTGGGAATTAATCTGAATTTAGGCAAGAATCATCATCTCTGTGTCTGTTGGTTGTAGTCCTGACTCACAGCAATGTTGAGGTAGCTTCTAGAGGACAAATACTGGAATAGTTATCTCTACTACCCTGAAATCTCAGAAGTGTCTGCATAAGCAGAAAAAAGGCGAATGAGGGACTAAAAGGGAAATTTTAGTTGTCCTGTTCCTAGATGTTTCTTTATTATAATACTTGTGACAAAAGGCAGGACAAAAACTGATAATAGAAGCCTCAGAAAAGGTGACCTGTGAAAGATGGGATAAAGAGAGTCTCATTTTTTCTTTTTTCTCCTCCATCTAGGCCAGAAAAGAGACAACAAAACAGCTTCATAAATATCCTTCGATTATAATGGTAGTTTACCTCAAATCTAAGTGCAAAATAGGGTCTTGTCAGGACTAGGTTAACAAAATTACAGAAACTAACTTTTGTGGAATTGTAAATAATGATGGAGGGTATCTTTGATGCATCTTAGTCATTGAATTATTGAGCAAATGCTATAAGCTTTAAAAGCATTTCTGTTTTCTTATATTTAAAGAAGAAAATTACCTTTCAACTTGGGAGACACTATAGTGTAGTGCAAAGAGCCTTGGATTCATATAATTCCCAAGTTTGATTGCTGGATCTAATTTTTTTGTGGAATAAAAAAAGTTAATGTCATAGACTAGGAATCGGCATCTTTAACCTTAACTGTTCTTGATATTTGTTAATGACAGCAGAGCATAAACTGTAGTCACACTAAATCTAAGTAGAATTCACAGAACTGCAGAATATGAGAGCTAGATGGGGCCTCAGAGGCCTCTAGCTAATGCCTATCTAATTCAGACTTTGCTTCTGCCATCTTTGACTTTCTCATGGTGCTTTTAGGAAGTTTAGTTAAGTTATTATTACAATAAGCCAAGCCCTGTATCACCCAGCTATGGCCAGGGGGGGTCAGGATGCAGCCTCTAAATGCAAAGCCTTCAAGTTGTTGAAGATAGCTAACAAATCCCAATTCATCTTCTTTTAGACATCTAAGAGCTGTATCTCCTTTTTCATATGCCATGAGCTCAAGGCTCCTCATCATCTTGGATGTATTCCATTTTAACAAGGTCACTCCTCAGATGTGGCATTCAAAGCAGAACACGGTATTTCAAATGTGATTTGGTGCCCATCCTACTAGTAACTGGACTATTATTTCTTTTATCCTGGAAATTTGTGCCACTTAATGTGATCTGAGAGTGTATTTTTGCCTATTGGGCTACCATCTCACTTAAGTTGAGTTTGCATGCCACTAAATCTTCCAGAACTTTTTTTAGATTGAATGCACACAGATTCACCTTCCCCATTTTGTACTAATGAAGTTGACTTAGTTAGCACTGAATTTTTAGTAGGAGTATTTTTGTTGTTGTTTGGTCATTTAGGTTCATAATTGCATTGATGTTGGGAGCTTCTGATGTTGGGAGCTTCTGATGTTGTTGTTCGGTTTTTTTTTTTTTTTTTAAGTCATATCTGGTTCTATTTGGGATTTCCTGGCAAAGACACTGGTGTAGTTTATTTCTTCTCCAGCTTTTTTTAAACAGATGAACGAACTGAGGCAAAAAAGGTAAAGTGACTCACCCAGTCACATCCAGAAGAGCCACATCCAGTCTGAGGCTGCATTTGAACTCAGGAAAAAGAGTCTTCTTGACTCTTGGCTCAGCATTCTAGCCACCGTGCCACCTAATTGCCCTGCTTCTGACTTGACAGAATTGTAATGCATTTTATCTTTGCCTTTAAAAAAATTTTTTTAACGCAATTTACATAGTCTCAGGCAGTTGTCTGAGGCATTAATGTCAGAGATAGGACTTAAATCCAGGACTTGTCTCCTGAAGTTTAAGGCTTGAAATTTAATGAGTATATTGTTTAATGTCATGCTCCAGCACAATATTCTTTATTTAAATTAATTTATTTTTTTTATATAGATAGCCTTTTATTTTTAAAATACATGCAAAGGCAGTTTTTACCATTTATCCTTGCAAAACCCTTGTGTTCCAAGTTTTTCTCCCTTCCCCCCATTTCCCTGCCCTAGATGGCAAGTAATCCAATATAGGCTAAACATATGCCATTATTGTAAATATTTCCCCTTTTATTGTGCTGTACAAGAAAAATCAGATGAAAAGGAAAAAAAGTGAGAAAGGAAAAAAAAAAAGGAAACAAAATAGAAGTGAAAATACTATGTTGTGATCCACACTCAGTCTCCACAGTCCTCTCTCTGAATGCAGATGGCAGTTTTTTCATCATGAGTCTATTGGGATTGCCTTAAATCAGTGTATTGTTGAGAAGAGCCATATCCATCACAGTTGATTATCATATAATTTTGTTGTTGCTGTATACAATGTTCTCTTGGTTCTACTCACTTCACTCAACATCAGTTCATCTAAGTCTCTCCAGACTTCTCTGAAATCATCCTTCTGATCATTTCTTATAGAACAATAATATTCCATAACATTCATAAACCATGATTAATTCAGTCATTCTTCAACTGATGGGCAGCTACTCAGTTTCCAGATCCTTACCACTACAAAAAGGGCTGCCACAAACATTTTTGCACATGTGGATCCTTTGCCCTTTTTTATGATCTCTTTGGAATACAGGTCTTGTACAGATATGGCTGGATCAAAGGGTAGTTTGAAAACCCTTTGGTCATAGATCCAAATTGCTCTCCAGAATGGCTGGATCATTTCACAACTCCACCAATAATGCATTAGTGGTACTTTGCTACTTTTAAATAAAGTACCTTTAAATAAGGTATATCCTTCCAGAACCATATTCTTGTAATAATCCCCTTCTGTGAATCTTAGTGATAACCTAGAAAATCAAATTTCTTTGATTGCATTATTGTCTCTAATTTGTGTTGGTGATGTATTTTGTGCATTTGTTTACAAGCATGTAAGACGAGTTTCCTTTCTTGAATGTTGAGCCTTTGAATTTATAGCATAATTTGTTTTCTTCTAATATTCCATGCACTGTCTTGTTTGGTAGATACTATGAACATTTTCCCCCCCTTTCTGTTCTCTCTCCTGATTGACAAAACTGAAGTGACATTCATAGAATTGGAGATCTGGAATTCTCGCTGCTCCCTCCTGCACCTTCCTGACCACCCTGTCCTTCCCTGTTTTCTCTTTCATTCTCCCTGAGATTCACTGGTTGAGGTGAGGGAGTGCTTCCCCCGACCACTTCCAGGGTCACCACTACTCCCTCAGTCGTCTTTCCTCCTCTAAGGCTCACTAAATCTGTAGCTATCGCGCATTCCAAATTCTGCCAGAAAATTCTGCTCCTTCCACTCCATGAGGGAGTGCCTGGCTCAGTCATTGTCCCCAGACTTCATCAAGCATATCAGCATCCCTTCAAACACCCTGCTCTTTCCCATCTTCTTGATAGTCCCATCCCCCTGACAACAGGCCCTCATGACTTCATGTCTTGACTGTTACATTAGTTTGTTCTTGGTCTTCTAGACATAAGCTTTTCCCTGTTCTAGATCCTTTTCCATTCAGCTGATCTCCTGAACAGTTTTTTTTTTCACCAAACTGATCTCCCCAAAGCTTAGGGTCTGACATCCTTCCCTTCAATACTCCCAATACTTTGAGATCCAGTGATTTCTTCCTTGCCACATCTCAACTTGGGGGGCTGTTTTTACTGCCTGTCTCCAGGTCTGAAGTGCTCTTCCCATACCTGGAATGTCCTCCATTCTGCCTCCTGGTTTCCTTAAAGTCTCAGCTTCATTTTAGCTTCTATGGAAAGCCTTTCCCAAAGCCCCTTAATTCTGTGCTTTCTGTTTGTCAGTTATTTCTGACTTAGCCTGTGTGTGTGTTGTAGTTATTTGGTTGTTGTCTCTCCCCTTGGGTGGTGAGCTGTTTGGAGCAGAGACTGCTTTGGTTTGTACAGCCCCACTCCTTGTGCTTTGCACAGTGCTGCCTAGCATGCAGTAGGCATGGGAATGCTTATTGAATGACTTACTAGAAAGGAGTATTCTTAGAAAAAGCAGAATAGTGTAAGCTGTTAGAAAAGTTCTCTATAAAATATCAGAACTAAATTGATAAATTGTTTTTAAAATGTTCTTTTAGTTTTTATTCAGTAAATTTAGAATTAATCATTGTCAATTCTTACTGCTTACAAGGATTATTTATTTATTTATTTTTAAGCTTGGTGATCCTGCTATTTTCCCGGCTGTTATTGTGGAACATGTTCCTGGTGCAGATATCCTTAATGGTTATGCTGGTCTAGCCTGTGTGGATGAACCTAGCGATATGATTACTGAAAGTTCATTGGATGTTGCTGAGGAAGAAATTATTGATGATGATGATATCACTCTTACAGGTGAGTGACTATAATGTCCCAAATTTTGTGATTTTGGAAAGGTGGCTTCCATGATTTTGTGATGATAACTTTGGATACCATTGTTATAGATATATAATTACAACAGAAGGCTTAAGTTAAATGGGAATAAAATATATTTCTTTATAGAAATAAGAAATATGAAAAACAAGCATCCTATAAAATTTCATAAGAATGATCTGACACCAGTTTCACTTAGTTTCTTTCTGCATTGTAGTTGAAGCTTCTTGCCATAATGGAGATGAAACGATTGAAACAATTGAAGCTGCTGAGGCCCTTCTCAATATGGACTCCCCAGGTCCAATGCTGGATGAAAAAAGAATGTGTAAGTTTTTAGATAGCATAAGAGTTTTTATATGTTGGTGACTTACATCCCTAGTAAAAAAAAAAGCAGAATTTTAAATTGAGTTGTGTTAACTCACCTAATATGATACTTTCCCTACACATCCTATATGCTTGGATAGATAGCTGCTTTATTTTTAAATAGAGGGCAGGAATGTTCACTGCTTTCATTTTAATTACTTGTACCTGTTTCTCTTTTCCTTTTTTCTCTAAATATTCTATCTTTGGTGACACCTTCTAGAACTATTGTGGCACTCTTTTTAACACATGTAACATATATGTTAAAAAGGTTTAGCACATATAATTATACGTGTTAGAAAGGTTTAATATATAAAAAAATTATATAGGACAGTGTTTTGTATATACAGTGTCTTTTTTTTTTTGTTGTTGTTGTTGAGAAAGGTATATCATTCTTTTCCCAAATGAAGGCTCTTGTATAAAAATGGTTTAGAATTCCTATTTTTGTTGATTATTTGTTTATTCATCCATTCCTTTATTTATTGCAAGGCAATTGGGGGCAATTTGTCCAAGTTCATATAGCTGGTAAGTGTTAAGTGTCTGAGACTGCAATTGAAGTTGGATCCTCCCAACTCCAGGGCCAGTGTTTTTATCTATTGAGCCATTTTAGGAATTGTAAAAAATAGATCTATGTGGACATGATTCTTTTAGGTTTAGTAGTAATTTGTATAGGTAGTTATCAATATCTAAATAATATACCATATGCTTGTAACATTTTTTTCATTTTATTACATCTTTTTTGCCATTGTAATTCAGGCATTCCTTTGGGTAATAAACCTAATTTGGTAATTATAGTTTTCTTTCATCCTAGTTTGTTTTTCCTATAAAAATAAAAATTATTGGCTTTTATTTTCTCTAGAGGTAATTATAACTCTGTTTCCTTTAGCTAATATATTTGCTTCATCTGAAGATGAGATTGTTGTTGCACCCATTACCCATGTATCAGTCACACTGGATGGGATTCCCGAAGTGATGGAATCACATCAAATTCAAGATACATACATTGAATCCCTGGAAACTACAATACCAGAGCAACCTAAGAGAAAGAAAGGTGAGATTAAATCATTTGCATTTAAAGCATTGTTTTCACTGTGGCATTGTATATTTCATTACTTAACTTTATATTCTTCTTTACATTATAATGCTCAGAAGCTAAATTCTAGAAACTAAAAGAAATCTGAATTCTCTTCTCGTTCTCTCCCTCCTTCTTCCCTCTCCCTCTTTCCCTCCCTCCCTCTCTCAGTGTGTCTGTCTGTCTGTCTCTCTTTTTCTCTCTCTCTTCTCTTCCCTCCCACCCCCATTTTATTCATTAACCTCGTGCTTGTACAAAAAACAGGTTAGGGATAATTCAGTCCACATTTGACTCAATAACCCAGTAATATCACTTCTTGGTTTCTGTGGCTTCTCTCAGATAGGTTATAGACAGTTGGTCGTTGTCTTTGCTTTTTTTCTTAGGAATGTACTTATATAACTCCTTTTGATTCAAGTAATTTTCTTAATTTTTGAGTTTTTTTTTTTCCCAAAGAGAACAATGATCAGGCTTGGCCATACATTTTCTGCTCCCTAGCTTATTTAAAAAATGTATTTTAATATCAGAATACTTTTAAGGTTTCTTGTATCAAGTATCTAATTGTTGAATTGAGTCTTCTAATCGCATCATTTCAAGCCTTGTAACCAAATTACAATAGTGCTTTTGAATCATCGAAAAGAAATTAAATCTAATTTTAATTGAAGTATTACAACTAGACTGTTTACTGTGATACCCGTGAAAAATTGGAATTTTTTTCAGTGGACTTGCTTCAGCCCTTGCCTTTTGCTAGTTCAGACATGCTGTTAAGTAAGATTTTGCATACCAATGACAATTTTATTTTTCAAAGCACATCACAGGCTAAAGACACACCAAGCTACTGAGTAGGCTTTTCCCTTAATTTATTAAATTACAATAAAATCTTACCTAGGTGAAAATGAGTATCTTTGTTAAAATTTTTTTTTTACCTGACTGACCAAGTGAATACTAAACAATCAAATGTTTTAAAAAAGAAAAAGAAAAGTACATTAGTTTTAGCTGGAATTAATTACCAAAAACATAGGGACCATATAACTGATTAAATATAAGCCTGCTTAATCTACATAAAGCGAAACGGTTGGAAAGAAACATGGTACATTTTTTTTCTTTAATAATACCTTGGAAAACAGGGCAGCTGGGAGTGCAGTGTATAGAGCACCAGCCCTGAAGTCAGGAGGACCTGAGTTCAAATCTGGTGTCAGACTCTTAATACTTCCTAGCTGTGTGACCTTGGCCTCAGCAAAAAAAAGAAAGAAAGAAAAAAAGTTCCTTGGAAGGGACTTCTCCTTTTTGTAATAAATAAGGTTAGCAGATAAGAGTTGTTCATTGTTAGCCTTTTTTGTAATAATGCTATGAAGTTAGCTTTTCTCAATGCTAGCAAAGTTTATTTTGAAATGCTTTTGTCGTTTTCCAAATTTCCATTATTGAATCCTTTCCCTAGATGATGCCTTTCCTTTTATTGGCATCTGTATGAGAGAATCCTGGAGCTTGACCAATCTTTCATCAACAGATTACACTCAGGTTAGCTCCATTTTACTGCTTGACTCCTTTTTTAACTGTGTGACAGTATGTATGCTTGGGAACAAAATATTTTCTTGCTCAAAAACTCTCATTTTACTTCCTTTACCCCTCTACTGTTAGTTCTTTTAAAATCTAGAATTGAGACAGCAGACTTATCATTCATTCTGTTAGACTTTTAGAAAAAAGCAATGGTTGGAGGGATAACTTCTCTGTTCCCAAATATTGTAACAATCTCTCTTGGTGTTTCATAAAAATCAAAGAAAAAATAAAACGCCTTTATTAAGTATTAGTTGTGGTGATGACTGGGCTGGTTGATGGTGGTTGGGTTACAATGGGGCGTGGACTGTGAATTACGAGCTTTTTAGGGTCTGGGGAGAAGTGAGTGTACAGTTGATGGTCATGTGCAGTCCATCTATGATGCTGCTTTAGCCAGGCTGGCTTGCCGGCTGCACTCGTGGTTGTTGGCTCTCGGTGGATGATTGTGGGATCCACACGCCTTTCCTCTGCAGTGAGGGTTGCCCTGAATGATGGTTGCTGGGTAGCTACTTTGGGAGAAAGACTGCCAGCGGGGGGCCCTGCCCTTCCTGGTCCCTGCCCGTAGGTGACAGTTGTTGGTGGGCCTGTTGTGCTCTCCCTGGAATGGCTGGAAGCAGGCACTGCTGTGACGCTGTGTGGGGGGCATGTGGGGCTGCGTCCCCAGGACATCTGGTCCTGGGTCTGGGTCCTATGTAGGATATGAGGGGAAGTGAAAGTTGGGGAGGTTATGGTAGTCTGATCCACTTGGCACATCCGTTCTCCTTCCAGCACTCATTCAGTGACATCGTGCCTGTCACATTTAATGGCTGTTCTCTACAGTGATGGGGGCAATGGAGAAGGCTCAACCTGGCAGAATAATGGCGTTTTTGTTGGCTTTCCTAACATAGCTCTTCATAACAACTTAGAAAATGTGCCAGACTGAATTCTGATTTAGGAAAGCCAAGAAAAAGTCAGGGAATCAACTCAGGGTGGCTTAGGAAGGTAGAGAGAGAGGTCTGCTGGGCTTGGCCAGGAGTGCAGTATAGTGGTAGTGACTGTGGTGGCAACAGCAGCGAGAAGGGAGCAAGCCCTGGGATAGAAATTCCTGAACTAGTGCTGGGAATGGGGCTGTCTACATCTCCCACTTTGGGATCGCCTTCTAGCACAGATCCTGCACTAGGTCCCTGCTACCGACTTCCCCGGACATAGGCCAGGAGCAGAGCGGTGGCCCAGCAGTAAGGCTGCCATGGGATAACCAAGGACAAGAGACCAAAGGATAGCAACAAGTACAGCTCCTCTGAACTTACAGAACTGCCCAACAGGGCTAAAAGTGAGCGAATCTACCAACATTCTGCTGAAATTAACTCACACAGGCACCAGACCCTGCAGAGCTCTTCTGAGGATCATGCTGCTTTGGAAGAAACAAAAATTTATAGGCTTCCAGACTAGAGTTGTGAGAGGGAAAAACCTTAGACTAGATAACCGTCTTCTCCTCCCTTCTTTCCCCTTATTCCCCTCAGAAGTAGAGCTTATCTCAAATATAAAGTCCAAAGTCTAGAAAGTGGGCTGGGATTCTGAGGGAAGGGAAAAAAACCTAGCTATATAAAAACCTGGCTATATAAAGAGATAATATGGTAACTGAGGAAGCTCAAAAAACAAACTTAGAAAAAGAGAATGGCTCTAGAGTATGTAGAAAGAAAAATGCAGAATTAATACAAGTCTGTTAAGAATTCAAATTTCAGAGCTAAAGGAAGAGATTTAAAAAGAGAGCTAAAAAATGATTCAAATAAAAAAAATTAACAAATATAAGTAGTAGAGAAAAAAAGTGTAGGAAAAAAAGAAGAAAAAGTATCAGTGTTTGTACAATCTTTGAAATCTAAACCATAACACAAAATACACACACACACACACACACACGTGTGTGTGTGTGTGTGCATATATACACATAAGTACATACACATACATACATATCACATCTAACTTACTAAATGACATTTTGAAGATTATTTAAACTGTTCCTTTTAAATTATGAGTATACACAGCATGATATATCTTTTTGCCTTGTTAGTGATGTTTAAGTGTTTAATCCTTAATTTCATTACTATGAAATTTTATCCATATTTCTGTTCATGGGACCACTTCATTGGATCATCTAAAGAAAAAAGAGACAAGAAAGAACCTTTCAGATGGAGTCAGTTAGATGACTTAGAGAGGAAAGGTAATCTTTGTTTTCTGTTTAATACAATTTCCTTCTCTATTCCCAGGAAGTCAGATTCTTCACCAAGCCAGGAGACTTATGCCCCAGAACTAGGTTTTCCTAGTTCTCACAAGGTTATCCTAGTTTCCTGGAGCAGCAAAATGAACTGTGGGCTTTTTCTTCCACCTGAACTCCTCATAGTTCTCTTGAGATTCCCTGAAAAAGATTTCTCTGATCTCTGACAGGATGGAATATATTCAAATAGAAATCGGAGGATCCTTTGTCAGGTGTGTTATAGAAAGAACTCACTTTTTAGATAGTGCTTGAGCTATGTGATCTCTCAGACCTTTTTCAGTTAGGTATTCTGTGATTCTAGAAACACTTGTGAAGTAGGTAAAGTAAATCTTGGACAATGAGAGTATCCTTTGTAAAGGCTAATCGATTAAAGCCTCTTGAGTGCTGTTTGGAATTCAAGTAGCTGACATACAGAGAAGCCCAGCAATTAGATTTTTCCTCAGCTAGTTGAGGATTAATTTTTACTGAGCAATATAGTTCGATCTCTATAATGGCTTTATTAAAATATTGTTAAAATTAAATTTAAATATTTGATCTGTTCATTTTAATTTTAATAATATAATTATATATAATTATGCAATAAAATATAATTATAAAACTTAAGAGAAAATGAATAGCAAGATTGTGAAATAAATCAAATGTCCAAGGAATATACAGTATGTCTGTAACTAGACTCAGCTAATACCAATCTATATTTGTAACCAAATCTTAGTTTTTTTTTTTTTGCCAATTCTTTGCAAACTTCTACTTTTTTCCACTTATAATGCTCTTCAACCTAGCCCTTATAGTTTTGTCCTGAAGACATTTAAAGCCCTTAATGTGGTCCTTTCTGCCTGAATCAAATCTTTGCTCACACATCCTGACTCCACTTTTTTTTTCCCTACATTATAGCTTTTTATTTACAAGATACATGCATGGGTAATTTTATAGCATTGACAATTGCAAAACCTTTTGTTCCAACTTTTCCCCTCCTTTCCCCCTACCCCCTCCCCCAGACGGCAGGTTGACCAATACACGTTAAATATGTATAAATTAGATACCATATAAGTATACATGTCCAAATAGTTATTTTGTTTTACAAAAAGAATTGGACTTTGAAATAGTGTACAATTAGCCTATGAAGGAAATAAAAAATGCAGATGGACAAAAATATAGGGATTGGAATTTCTATGTAATGGTTCATAGTCATCTCTCAGAGTTCTTTTGCTGGGTGTAGCTGGTTCAATTCATTACCGCTCTATTGGAACTGATTTGGTTCATCTCATTGCTGGAGATGATCAGATCCATCAGAATTGATCCTCATATAGTATTGTTGTTGAAGTATATCATGATCTCCTGGTTCTGCTCATTTCACTCAGCATCAGTTCACGCAAGTCTCTCCAGGCTTTTCTGAAATCATCCTGCTGGTCATTTCTTACAGAACAATAATATTCCATAATGTTCATATACCACAATTTACCCAGCCATTCTCCAATTGATGGGCATCCTTTCATTTTCCAGCTTCTAGCCACTACAAACAGGGCTGCCACAAACATTTTTGCACATACATGTCCCTTTTCCTGGGATCCTGCTGGATCAAAGGGTATGCACAGTTTGATAACTTTTTGAGCATAGTTCCAAATCGCTCTCCAGGATGGCTGGATGTCTAGTGTCCCTGTTTTCCCGCATCCCCTCCAACATTCCGCATTATCTTTCCCTGTCATTCTAGCCAGTCTGACAGGTGTGTAGTGGTATCTCAGAGTTGTCTTAATTGGTTAATACTGATTAATAATGACTTGGAGCATTTTTTCATATGGCTAGAAATAGTTCCTGACTCCAGTTTTAAGGAAGCTTCTGTGTTGTTCTCTGTTGTTCTTGGTAGATTATCAGGGCTTTGAAAAATGGAGAGATGTTGCTTAGGCATAGAGCCCTCCTGATAGTTTTGCCTCTCCTCTGGGGGCATCCTTGGGCTTTTCTTTTGAGCTTAGACCTAGTGGACCAGCAGCTTGCCTTGGACACTGAGTTCTCCAAGCTCTTTGGCTGTCACATCTGATATCTGATTGAAATACCTTTTGCCTTGAAAGGAATAAAATGGTTATTTTTCTCCATGACTTGTTCACATAAGGTGAGTATAGCATCCTTGTGAGCCCCGTGAAGCTGTAGTGGTTTCTTCTCATCTGCTCATGGCCCCTCTATGTCTCCTCACCTATGCCCTGGTTGGTGCTTAGTACTGTGTCTCTAAGATTATTTCTCCCCCTCTTTTCTTTTTTGGGGAAAGTTCTTACCTAGGTAGTAACTGTAATCTGGTTACCTTGGTTAATACCAGTGTTTAAATAATTTTCTTTCCCCCCTTCCACCATTCCAGCAGAAAATAGACTGCTATTCAGAAGAAGGTAAAAGTTGAATTGAAGAGAAGATAGCATTTATCTACCCTTGGATGAGGCTGTCTTCCAAATATTTAGATATTCTTAAACTCTAGCATCTGTTATAGAACAAGGAGGTGGGAGGAGCACCTTATAAAGAACAGATCTGGAATTTTTCACAAAGAATCCCTGAGATAATCCTGCTTATTTCCTTCACTCACCCTTTCCCCCTACCCAGCGGGCTCCAAGAGCTTCTCTTATCCTGGTTTTCAACCCATCTCTTTTTCCCTCCATCCTTTTCTGTTACTTGAATGTCATCAATGCTTGGATGAACTTTATCTAGACTATTGTCCATTTAGAGCCATACTGACTCTTCTTTAAAAAAAAAAAAAACAACTAATGTGGTAGAAATAATTCATATCTCAGTCTTACCTTAAGTGGGTCTTACCATATTCTTTTATGGGCATTAAAATTAAATTTATGAGGATAAAAAGTTTAAATTATGGGTATTCAGATGAAAACATTTGCTCATAGTTTATAGAAATCCAAGGGAATACACATGTATGTGTATGTATATATGCACGTGTATGTGTATGTGTGAATTATATATTGCAAGAAAAGTTTTTTTTTTTTTTTTTGGCTGAGGCAATTGAAGTTAAGTGAATTGCCCAGGGTCACACAGCTGGGAAGTGTTAAGTGTTTGAGGTCACATTTGAGTTCAGGTCCTCCTGACTTCCGGGGTAGTATTCTAATCATTGCACCACCTAGCTACCCTGCAAGAAAAAGTCTTAAACAGGAACCTGAAATATAACTAGTTTATTTGCCACTAAAACAGTGTTTTTAATGTGATATAGATTTTTTTTTTGTCAAGAAACTTTATAAGTTGTTTCCTAGTGAATTGAAATGAGAGTGGGAAAAAAATGTGAATTATTAAAGACATAAGGAATACAAGATTGCAGTCAGCAACAATTTCTGAGTTTCTCCTAAACCAATGTAGATGACAATAATAGGCAGTTATTAGAAAAGAGAAAATGGAAACTGGAATCTCTTCCTGTCTTGGAGAAACTTCCATAACAGTATTTTAGAATAAACTGATGTTGAAATCAGAAGAGGATGGTACGGGTTCATTTTGAGTCCAAACTGATCTAAAAAAATATAAACTTCTCAGGAAACTAGCACATCTGTTTTTAAATATACAGTACAGAATTTTTAGCAGTGTTGGTTCTGAAGTAAAAATTTAAGGTTTAACAATTTTGTAGAAGATAAAGCATAGGTTAAGTTAACTTTTGCCTAAGATTATTTTATTAAATCATTTCATTAGTTAAATAGTTATTTCTACTGTGTAAAATGTTCTATACATTGTTATGTTCAGTTTTTTTGAAAATGATTTTCTTTATAGTAAATATAATTTTTGGTGAGTACACATGCACTATTTAGAAAGATAGCGAAGACCTTAAGATTTAAATGGCATATCAAAAGATGAGAAGAAAATGATTTATCCTTTTTTCTTGTAATTTTGAAAATGAATTTGTTGATTGATTTCAGGGAGAAAAAGTAAAACACTTCGACCAGATTCCCCAGCTACTACACCAAATATATCTTTAAAGAAGAAAAACAAAGATGGGAAGGGTAAGTACTACAAGTTGCTTATAATATGTACTTGTCAAACAGCATTTAAAATTGAAAAAATTTTATGGCAACATAAGGAATAAGTCTAAAAACTTTCCTGACATGCTGAAATGAGGTTCACTATTCATTTGATAAGGCTTGCCACTTCCCCTCAAGGAAAACATCCATAGAAATCCCCTTTTTCTGACTTTCTCTAATCAGAATAATCTGTTTTTCAGCCTAATTTAAAAAAAAAAAAAAAAAAAAAACGTTATGCCATTGTGTTATTCCAAAAGACTTTGTTGCTGATGCTGGGGGGAAGGAAAAAAAAATTAAAAAACACCTTTGTTTCAGGAAATACAATTTATCTTTGGGAGTTCTTATTAGCACTTCTTCAGGACAAGACCACCTGTCCCAAATACATCAAGTGGACCCAGAGGGAGAAAGGAATTTTTAAACTAGTGGATTCTAAAGCTGTGTCTAAGTTATGGGGAAAACACAAAAACAAACCTGATATGAATTATGAAACTATGGGAAGAGCTCTCAGGTATGTAAAATTTCATTAGTTGTATTTGTTTATCGAATGCTGAAAATTGGTATGTTACATAATAGTAGAGTATTAATATATGTTATTTTTAAGGATTAAGAATAAATTGATTGTAGAAAACAGCATATAGTTAAATTGAAATAGCAAGTTTTTTTTCTGGAGAAAGGAAGTGAGGCTTATATAATAATATTCTATGTCCTATGAGACGGTGTACTTAATCAGTTTTATGTCCTACTCCTGTTTTTCTCTGTAAAAACAGGAAATGTGCAAAGAAATAAGTTGTGGTTGACATTTTGTTTGTAGAGAGGTGAGAAAATTCTGAGCTTGTGGTCCTCACAGGAATTATGAATCAACCATAGTCTTCTAAAATCTTGCATCATTAAGCTGTATCAGCATAAAGTACAAATGAAATGGCATTATAGAATAAGAAATGATTACCTAGGGGTAATTTGATTTTCAAGTACAATATTTATAGACTATATTTGGATAATGTTAGATGAAAAATTTTGTATTTTAGTTATTACAAATTTTTTAAAATCAAAATTATCATTATACTATAGGAGGTTTTAGTTTCAGTGTTTTTGAAGTTGGATCATTTTGACTGAGGCTACAATGATTCTGTATTTGAAGGAGATAAAATGAGTCTTTTTAAACTAAATTAAAACTGTTATAGTTTTATCTTTTTTTATTTTAAAGATATTTAGTTCACCTGAAAAATTTTGCATCACTTTTACTGTACCATACTGAATTTTATAACAACAGTATATTAAATTAGTAAAATAAATCAGTTTCTTATAGGAAACTCAGATTCTTTGGCTTTGCAGGGATTTGATTATCTTTTAATAAAATTAATGACAGGGGCAGCTAGGTGGCGCAGTGGATAGAGCACTAGCCCTGAAGTCAGGAGGACTTGAGTTTAAATCTAGCCTCAGACACTTAACAATTCTAGCTGTGCGACACTGGGCAAATCACTTAACTCCAACTGCCTCAGCAAATCAAATAAATAAAATAAAACTAATGACAAACATGATGAATTATACTGCTTGTATATATAGCTATATATTTATGAGTTAATGCCATTTACATAGGAAACTTTTTTTGCATTTAATATTTTTTTCCAATTACATGTAAAGATAATTTTTTCCCTCCCTCTCCAAGGGAGCAGTCTCTCCAAGACAGCAAGCAATCTGATATAGTTTATACATGTACAATCACATTAAACATAGTCATGTTGTGAAAGAAGAAACAAAAAGGAAAAAAATGGAAATAGATCTGTATTCAGATTCTCTGGATATGGATAACCTTTTTCTCTCACGAGTCTTTTGGAATTATCTTGGATCACTGTATTGCTGAGAATTAATCTTAGTTAATCATCAGACAATGTTGCTGTTATTGTGTGCAACGTTCTTCTGGTTCTCCTCATTTCACTCAGAGTTAGTTCATGTAAGTTTGTCCAGATTTTTCTGAAATCTGCCTCTTCATTATTTCTTACAGAACAACAATATTCTATTACAATCATATACTACAACTTGGTTAGCCCAATTGGTGGGCATCCCTTCAATTTCCAGTTCTTTGCCCCCACAAAAAGAACTGCTATAAATGTTTTTGTACATGTAGGTCATTGGAAACATTCTTAAGCCTAAAAATAAACATTTGTTGTCACATTTCTATGTTTGCCTAATAGAATTCAGCCAATTCTGTTAATAGGGAAGCCAAGGGAAAATGAAGGGAATCCAAATCTACCAGTATTTCTCATGTTCCTTTTTCATGGTCACGTTAGTTTCGGTTTTGTTCTTGTATGAATCCTTAGGTTATGCTCTTAATCACAGTCAAATTGACATTCTTGAGATTATCCTGTTGTTACCAAATTTTTTGGAACTTATTACAAGCTGTGAAATAGTGAAAAGGCAGGGCAAGAAGGAAGTAAAGAGGTGTGAAACTAGAGATTGATATAATTTACATCCTGGATTCACTCCCACAATCAGGGATCAGTTTTTAGGTTGGTAATCATTTTTGCATGCATATAGACGGATAAATAATTCTTTGTAATTATGATAATGACCCTAAGTACTTCTGATAGTTCTCAGAATATGTCAGTTTTAACAAATGGCAGGGGCAGCTAGATGATGCGATGAATAAAGCATCAGCTTTGAAGTCAAAAGGACACGAGTTCAAATACAGCCTCAGACACTTAATACTTTATAGCTGTATGATCCTGGGCAAGTCACTTAACCCCAGTTGCCTCAGCAGAAAAGGTAAAAAAAAAACCAAAGTTCTTGTGGTGTGATTAATGTTTTTTAATAACTCTTTACTCATTCGTACTTGTCTATATTTTGAAATAGGTACTACTACCAAAGGGGTATTTTGGCTAAAGTGGAAGGTCAGCGCTTGGTTTATCAATTTAAAGAAATGCCAAAAGACCTTATTTACATAGATGATGAAGATCCTAGTTCCAGCTTAGAATCTTCAGATCCATCATTGTTATCTTCAACAACCACTTCTAGCAGAAACCAACCAAGCAAATCCAGAGTGTCTTCAAATCCAGGGATAAAAGGAGGATCCGCCACTGTTCTGAAACCAGGGAATTCTAAATCTAAACCCAAAGAGCCTGGGGAAGCCCCACAGACACACCTGTCTGCTCTGTCACCTGAAGTTGTGAGGACAGTTCAATCATCACAGGCTCCACATCCTGTTCAGCTCTTTCGGACTGTTCATCTTATGCAGCCAATACAAGCTGTTTCAGAAGGGCAAGGAGCTGTAACCAGTAACATGCAAGATGAAACATTAAATTCTTCTCTTCAAAATATTAGGTAATAAATATGTTACTTAATTATAGATTATTGAAAAGTACCTTAGGCCTTATTTGTACATGCAGATATTCAGAAATGAAAGCTAGGTAGATCGCAAGCCAGATTACAGGAGCCAAAAATCTTTTATCATTGTTAGGGCTAACCTAACTTGCATGGGGGTGGGAGGGAAGGAGATAGGTACAATAGCCTAAATACCTGCTCAGCCTATCACAAATATCAGTATAGTTTGATTACATGATTTTCCCTTTTTAATTTATTAATTTACCTATCCCTTTTAGTACAGATTTTTATACCTTGATTGAACCAGACTAGTGATGCAAATACATAAAAATCCATATATAAAGCTTAGAAGCTTTTCTTTACATTAGACAGAACTGGTAAGAATCACACAAAATAGGCTTTTTAAAAAGCCTTATCTGAGTTGCTCTGGAGAAAGAGCATTCCTGGAATCAGGAATGACTTGAGTGCAAATATAGCCTTGTTTAACAAACAAGCTAAATTAAACATTTAGCTGTTTGACATTGGGTAAGTAGCTTAACTTTGGTCAGGTAAGTGGTGAAGTGGATAAAGTAGTGAGGTCTGGAATCAGAAAGACTGATCTTCAGACACTAGCTGTACAGATCCTGGACAAGTCACTCCTGTTTGCCTCAGTTTCTCCATCTGTCATGATCTGGAGAAGGAAAGGGCAAATCATTCCAGAGGTTTTGCCAAGGAAACTCTTAAATAGGGTCATGAAGAGTTGGGTGTGGCGGGGGAAAAGAAATCAGTATCTTATAAATTTTTCTTATTAGGAGCTTATTGGTTTATATTTCATCCCAAGGTGATCTTTCTTGGTGGAGAGATACTATTATAGTACTGCTAAATGGTCCAGATACACTTAGATATAACTAGAGGCTGGTTATCAACATTGAATCATGTTGCATGCATTTAAGGAGGACTGTTAATTATTCAATAGGAATTGAAAGGAAAAAAAAGAAAAATGTTAAATATGTAAAAGATTTACCATCCTGCCTCAGGTATGAACCAGCACAGTGACAGAAAGTCCATTTCTATTTTTTGTATAAATAAGTGAAACAATGTGATATTCTTAGGTTTGGAGAATGAAGGGAAGTGGAAAAGATAAGACAAGTTGGATCTTTTAGTATTATTTTGCTTGAATTTTGTCAATTTCTATGTCATTAATTAATTGTGAGTCCAAAGATAACTGTTAAATGGTTGGATTTTTTTTTTTTTTTTTGGGTGGATTATTTTACATAAAGATTTTAGATTCCCACACTTGAAGGTTTCAGAGTAAACATTAGATTTATAGAATGATTATTTAATTCAAACTAATTTCAAGTGTAGAATTATGGATGGATGACATTTTCAACCTAGCGTGACTATTTACATAAGAATTCTATTTTTAGACTTTTTTTGGGGGGGCTAAGTCTATTGACTTAAATGATTTGCCCAGCGTCACACAGCTAGGAAATACTAAGTGTCTAAGGCCAAATTTGAACTCTGGTCCTCCTTACTTCAGGACTAGTGCTCTATCCACTGTGCCACCTAGCTGCCCCTAGACTCATTTTAATAAACAATTTTTGAGCAAAGATAAGTTTTTTTTTTTTTTTTAAATAACTTTTTATTGATAGAACGCATGCCAGGGTAATTTTTTACAGCATTATCCCTTGCATTCACTTCTGTTCCGATTTTTCCTCTCCCTCCCTCCACCCCTTCCCCCAGATAGTAAGAAGTCCTTTACATGTTGAATGGGTTACAGTATCTCCTAGATACAATATATGTGTGCAGAACCGAACAGTTGTCTTGTTGCACAGGGAGAATTGAATTCAGAAGGTATGAATAATCCGGGAAGAAAAACAAAAATGCAAGCAGTTTATATTCATTTCCCAGTGTTCTTTCTCTGGGTGTAGCTGCTTCTGTCCATCTTTGATCAATTAAAGCTCTTTTTATCGAAGAGATCCACTTCCATCAGAATACGTCCTCAAACAGTATCATTGTTGAGGTATATAATGATCTCCTGGTTCTGCTCATTTCACTCAGCATCAGTTCATGTAAGTCTCACCAGTCCTCTCTGTATTCATCTTGCTGGTCATTCCTTACAGAACAATAATATTCCATAACATTCATATACCACAATTTACTCAACCATTCTCCAATTGATGGACATCCTTTCATTTTCCAGCTTCTAGCCACTACAAACAGGGCTGCCACAATCATTTTGGCACATACAGGTCCCTTTCCTTTCTTTAGTATCTCTTTGGGGTATAAGCCCAGTAGAAACACTGCTGGATCAAAGAGTATGCACAGTTTGATAACTTTTTGAGCATAGTTCCAAATGAGCAAAAATATGTTTGATAAACATATAACAATAAACAGATAAACTTTTTGATTTTTGTATTTTTATCCCTAAACTTAGTGCCTGCCTCATAATAGATACTTAATACATGCTTATTGATTGAATAAAAAAGTTCTACTATATTATTAAAATAGTGAAAGAAATTTAAACCTCATTATTAATAACAAACTTTTAAACTTTGGATACTGGGGAACTAATTTAATTCTTAGAATAAGGGAAGAAAAAGTCAGATTCCTTAGATTTAGTTGAACACAACGAAAATTTTTAATCCTTACTTTTG
This sequence comes from Antechinus flavipes, assembly GCF_016432865.1. Taxonomy (NCBI): domain Eukaryota; kingdom Metazoa; phylum Chordata; class Mammalia; order Dasyuromorphia; family Dasyuridae; genus Antechinus; species Antechinus flavipes. The sequence goes on from NC_067400.1 coordinate 90,355,248, forward strand.
GAGTACTCATTTGTCACTTCCTTTCTTCCTTTCATTTTTTGAGGTTTTCTTTTTCGTCATTTTTTAAAAAAAAGAGTTGGTTTTATTGGAAATTCATTTGGTAGTGAGTGTCTGCTGTTCCCTCACTTTCACCTCTTGGCATTTTGAACCTGTGGGAATGTTTATGCTTTTTAGGGATACAGTGCCCACAGTCACTTTGTTTTCCATTTCATTCTCCTTTTGGGCATAATAAAAGTGTTTTTCTACACCTTGAGAATAACTTTCACTTTTGAAAGAAATGATTAAGTTGCAGAATAGAATATCACACTTGATTATAAAAGTAAAATTCTATGTCACAAGTCAAAACAACATAATTGTCATATTGGATTATCCTCAGTCTAATATAATCTCACTAGAATATCAACTCCAAATGTGAAGAATGTCCTAAAAATATTTTAAATTCTCTACCTCATTGTGGATCTATCTCTGTTAATTTGTCATCTTATTTTAAAGCATATTTATTATTTTTAGTTTTTTAAAGGTAATGAATGCAGAATTTCCTTTTATATGAAGCAATATTTTCTTTGACTTATCTACTTCCCTTAAGTTTCAAAGATATTCTTCTAGTTTGGATAAATTATAACTTGAAAACTGATTTATTTATCCATTTCTCTTTTTTTTTCTTTTGGATAGTTATATGTGGTTCTAATTTATCTTTCTGGAGATAATTCTATATATTAAAAAAAAGGAGTCTTAACAGATTTATAACTGTATAAAGTTAGAATAGCTCCAGCCAAACTTAAGGTGAATTACAGTAATATATTTAATACATTATTAATTTCCTAAGAGTAGTAAAAGCTGGCAGGGGGAGGGAAGAGGAGGAGTGGATGAGTCTTATTATTTCTTTTAGATGTAAAATTAAGGTTTCAGAGGGCAGCATTTGAATTATATTCCAGATGAAATGTTGTTTGTTCATATTACTTCTTAAAAATTTTGATTACCAATGAGGATTAAGTTATTAGTACTGTAGTTTGTTGCTTTTTCTTATTGAATTCTAGAATCATCCATCCTTATTCTCTTTCCGTATCAAAGTGCTCTAATAACTCATATGAAAAGCCTAAGACAGCAAATAGAAAATGGTGATTGTGAAAACAAAAATAGCTAGGGTCACCCATTAAATAAGAGAAAACCCTCTACTAGCTTCTCTACTTTTTGGTTCATGTTGGTTGCCCCTAATCTGCAGCTTCTCCTCCAAAGGCTTTCCTATCTCTTCTGCCTTCTCCCTGCATACCTTCCCCATTTATCATTACTATTTTGGGCTTCTTCAGTGTGTTTGAATTCCCACCATTTCCTTTTGGTTTACTGTGCACAGTCATTTAAAAAAGTTGGATAATGCTTTCACTGCAAATAATAAAATCTCAGGGTACTACCTGTTATTAAATTTTAACTATCCACATGAACAACCTCAGCTAACTGGAATAATCAATTAAGAAAAAAAAAGGAGGGTAGGTTTAGAGAGATAGAAGAACAATTGAAGAGGGCTCTCGATTTTTAATTAGGAAGCTGGGTTGACTTCCTGCCATTTACTCCTACAATCACAAACTACCTAATATCATTGAGTCAAACTTTCTGTCTATAAAATGAGCATGATAATAATGTACTACATACCTTCCTGGTTGTAAATCCTTAGGTGCTATAGAAAATGAGGCTTTCAGTTAGGTTTTTTTTTTTTTTTTAAATTTGTACCCTTCTTGAAGATAGGTACTGTTAAGATTGTTATTTTTCTTTTTGTTCCAGCATTCATTAGAAACCCCTTGAACACAGCAGGGTTAAAAGTTGATTGAATTTTTTGAGGGAAAAAAGAAAGTCTTTTTATTTTTTAAAATTAAAAAAAAACACATGTAATTAATACAATTAAAGCTCAAATATATTAGTTATAGGATAGTCCTTTGACATCTTATTACTTTTTTGCTTTTATTTTATATATTACACAATTCCAAAAACATTGGTCCTGGTTTCTGAATCCACAGAGAAGGGAGAAAATGACCTTTGCAGAGGAGTCATTTGAGCTTTAGGAGCCTGATAAAATAGTAGCAAAAAGTGATGGCTCACAAATGTGAATATCAGAACATTCTTAGAAGTAGATCCAAAAATCTCATTATTACTATCAGACCATTTAGTTTGGGGGCAAATATTCTTACAAATAATAGTTGCTGTAATTATTATAGCCCAATACAATAATGGATATCTAAAACTAGTTGATGTATACTTTCTACTCTTACTATACTCTCTATAGTAATGTGCTAATTTTTTACACTTCAACAAGAGGCATTGTACAAAGACTAGCACATTTTTTATGATGTGAAGGCAAAGAGAAGAGGATGGAATAATTAAAGAAGGAAAATCAAGAGAGAACCACCTTTTGCAAAACAGAGGAGGCGAATATATCCAAAACAGCAATTAATACTATCAAGCTGCAGATAAGCTAAGAAGAATGAGAAATGAGAACAGGTCTTTAGATTTGGAAACAGTTATGTAATTAATAATTTGAGAAAGTAGTTTGAGAAAAAGCATTGGTAGGAAGCTATATTGTTAAGAGATTTGAGAAGAAAAGGAGTTTGGTGGGTTGGGAAGAGCAACAATTGAGAATAGTTGATGTTTAAAAATGTTTTGTGAATTTTTTAATAATTGCTTTCCAAAAAATAATTCATTGTAGTTTTTTTTTTCCTCTCTTATCTCTCTGCTTTTTACCCTCAGCCTAATTAAGGAAGTGGACAAAATTCTGCATTGTGCACCATCACTGTTGTGTAGAAAAAAAGTGTTTTCCCATTCATTAATCATCTAGAGTGTGCACTGATCATTGTATTTGATCTGAATGGTTTTGTATTTTAGTATTATCCTCATTTACCTGTAGCTGTTGTGAGTATATCCTCTTAGGTTGTCTTTTTTTTTTTTTTAATACAGATTTTCTCATATTGGTTATTTTCCAGGATACAATATTTTATTTTATTTTTCTTTGTGAGAAAAATTGAGATTAAGTGACTTGCTCAGGGTCATACAGGTAGTTGTGTCAAGTATGTAAGACCTGATTTGCAGTCAGATTCTCCTGATTTCAGGGTCCATAGTCTTATTCCCTGTTCCACTTACCTGAACCTGTAATATTTTCTTATGTTTATATCCTATAATTTGTTCATCTATTCCCTATTTTTCAGACCTGTTTGACAGACTCTTTATGATCCTATTTGGGGTTTTCTTGGTATAGGTACTGGAGTGGTTTGCTATGTATTTCTCCCACTCATTTTACAGATGAGAAAACTGAGGGGAAAAGGTTTATGTGATTTGTGTAGTGTCACACAGCTGGTAAATTTGAGCAGATTTGAATTTGGAAAGTCTTCTAGATTCTGGCACACTATCCACTTTACTACTTATTTGACCCATTCCGTAATCAGATAAGCATAAAACCTGGAACTTTTTGCAACTGCAAAAAACATTTTTATGAATATTTATTATAGTCTTATTTTAGCAAGAAGTTTGATAAGAGGGAACCTAAACATAGCATGTTAGCTTGATAGAATCAGAGAAAGGCTTTTACAAGATTGAGAAGATATAAAGATTTTTTTGTGAATTTTAAGGAGCTGGTACAGAAGTAATTTTCAAATAATGTGGAAAAAGTTGCCATCTGAAAAGATAAATTAAGAAGCTTCTGCTTGGTCCAAGAAGTCAGAAGTAGAATCAGTGAATGGAAGAAATACTAGAGGAAAGGTCAAGATAGCCTGGGAAAATAAAATCAAGGATTTCATAGGGAGAAGGAATAAATTGTCATTGGAGATCATAAAGCAGACTATTTGACCACTTAAATGAGGCTTGTGACTTTGAGGATCCCAAATGGCTTGCTTTTCTCCTGGCTTATTTTCCCCCCCTTTTTCCTCCTAATTTGAGGGACACCAGATTAAAATGCAAAGATGGTGACAATGGATACTGCTTCTGGGACATTTTAGGAAGATACAGGTACACCTGTAATTCATATCAATTAGCCATAGTTTTTGAGTTCCTTTTGATATCCAACCAGTGTTTTGGATGAACCATTGCAGACTTTGAGATACACTTTTTGAATCCTTCCACTTCAAACTGTCATTCACTCCCCTACATTTGTTCTTCTGTGTACTTTATCCATTCCAAAATTAATCCATATTATAGAATCACATCCTTCCAGTTGGGAGAACCTTGGAGTCCAGACTCTCTTAAAGGAGGTATATGGAGATATTTCAGAGAGTCTTTGAACTTGGATTGATTAAAAAAAAAGTTACATTTTTATTTTCATTAACTTCTGAGTGAAATGTAGCACTTCTCCATTTATTAAAAAAGCAAACAAACATTAATTGGAAATAGGGTCATATATTCCCTAGACTTCCAAAGGTGGTGTGCATGACACAAAAAAAGGTTAAGAGGATTGCAGATTCACAACTTTCATTTTAACTAAAATAAATAGAACTTGTTTATAATATTTAGAGCAATAAAGAATAAATGAGATATCAAGAACACATAATAATGGACAAAGACTTGCTGTTAAAACAAACCGTTTTTTCAGATACTAAAATTTAGTACAATGTTCCTTGGGGACAAAAAGACACTAGGAAGTGCCTTGGGGAAAGTATCCTTGAAACAGTAGCAGTGAGTCAGCTAATCGTTCAATGGATAGCATGCCAGACCTGGAGTTAGTAAAACAAATTCAGTCTAGGCACTTAGTAGCTGTGCAGTGTTGGACAAATTACTTATCTTCCATTTTGTCAGTTTGCTCATTTGCAAAATGAAGATAATAGCACCTGCCTCCCAAGGTTGTTATGAGGAACAGATGAGATAATTGTAAAGTCCTTAGCAAAGTACCTGGCATATTAAAAAAATGCTAAGAAATATTAATCTTTATTATTATTGCTAAGTAATAAAAAAGGAAGTAAGTCATGGATTAGAAACTTGTTAAAATCATTTGCTACAGTGTAGCAAACTACCATATTCTCTATGTATGCTGCTCTTCTTTTTCACTTTTATCAAATAGACATACCTAATATCTGTAATATTTGAAAATTTGAAATTTAGCCATTCCCACATATAAAAAAGCCTGGTAATCTTAAATACAGTTTAATATATTTATTTGTTAGAGTAGCTTAGTTGTTAACTACTTGAATTAACAATCACATCATCTTCACAATTGGCTAAATAAAAGTCTTCTTTGCAGCTTGAATCCAATTTAATGATGTTTTGAGGGAACTCAGCTGAGGTTCAGATCTTCAGCTTTATCTGCTGCATTCGTATTTTATATTATAAAATTCTATTTTCACCATTTTGATTCTCTGTTGTTATGCTCTTGTGAAGAAATACTATTATTGGTTATTTGGTACCTAGTAAAGGTTTTTTGATCCATTGTATGAGCTTCTTGTGAAGATAACAGAATTAAACACATTTAATGTAATTGAAAAGTAAACCAAGGAATCCTGCTGCAAAATGTTTTATCTTAAACAAAATTATGGTGATTGAGTTGTTCTTCAGAGGGAAAGAAGAGATTGGAGAAAGGGAGGATAGAGCATTCCCAAAAATAAAGGCTAGCTAGTGAAAAGGTACAGAGTGGAAATGATGGCATGTTTTTGGCAAGTAATAGCAAACAAGGCTGGTATAGTGTCATTGAATCAAAGATTAGTGGTTAGTACCTTTTAACAAAACTAGAGAGGTAGGTAGGAAGGGGCCATGCTGTAAAGAACTTTTAAGTTCCAAACAAAGGATTTGACATTTCCTCCTAGAAAGTAATGGGAGTTTGATTTGGTCGGGGTGAGGATGGGAAGGTGATGTGATAACACAGTGAAGGGTGGATCCAGAGGGGAAAGACTTGAGGCATGGAGATCAACCAGAAGGCTTATTGCAATAGTCCAAGCATAGGATGGTGAGGATGAGGACCTGCATCTAGATTGTGGCTATGGGAGTGGAAAGAAGGGTAACTTAAAAGACATTTAGGAATTATAAAGTGAAAAATATATTTTTAATGAGAACAATCACCACTTAAGTTTTCTATATTTTATAGTCTTAATAGGCGTCTCCATATGGGGATGTAGGCCATACTGGTCATACAATTAACTTATTCCTGCCAAAGAATGACATTTAAAAAAAAGTCTGGTCATCATAATTTTTCATCTTAAAACACATTAAAGATGTCTGGATGTGTTGTCATTGTTCTTGTTTCTGTTTTGGAATTTCAACAGGACTCTGCAGACTCCTACCCAAGTTCCTGTAGTGGTTTCTCCTGGGAATCAGCAGTTGCATACAGTCACACTCCAGACAGTGCCACTTACAACAGTCATAGCCAGCACAGATCCAGCATCAGGAACTGGGTCTCAGAAATTTATTTTGCAAGCCATTCCATCATCACAGCCTGTGACTGTCCTGAAAGAAAATGTCGTGCTGCAATCCACAAAGCCAGGCTCTCCTCCTTCGTCTATTGTTTTCAGTCCTGCCCATGTTCTTACTAGCAATGTCCAGACCCTTTGCAATGGGACAGTCAGTGTGACTTCATCTCCGTCCTTCAGTGCTACTACTCCTGTGGTGACCTTTTCCCCTCGAAATTCACAGCTAGTTGCTCACCCACCAGGCACAGTGATCACTTCAGTAATCAAGGCGCAGGACACAAAAGAAACTGTTATACAAGAAATGATAAAACAGGAGGTGGAAGATAACAGGATAGAAGACCTTGAACCAGAACAGAATATTGAGCTGCAGTCACAGCCCATTGTAGTGATGGTGTCAAGTTCTAATGGATTCCCACCCCATGTGACTGTGAGAAGAGACAGTGAACATTTGGAGTCCCATTCTTATTAATATACCAAACAAATTATGGATGATTTTAAAAAAATTACTGCAATATTTTTTCGTTGTGTATAAAGGATTTGATTCTGAAGCAAATGTTATAGAGCACTGTAATTTTATAATTAATTATTAGTCAAAACTTAGTTTTGCTTTTCTGTTAAATGTTTAAAAAAAAATCTGCACCTGCTCCAAGGACATATTTTAGAATTAAAGCATGAAGGAACATGCATTTTATATTATGAAGGCTTTCTTTTCAGATCTTTGTCTCAGTTGCTATAATGTATCTTAAAAAAAAACAAAACCAAACCAAAAACAAAACCTTCTTTCTAATTCTACATTATGGTAGCTTTTCTGTTTCCAATGTAAATATATTAGTTAAATATAAGGCAACAGTTTATGTAGAAACTATGTTCATTCCACTTCAAGCTTAACAATAGCAAATATCAAGTGACTTATCTCATGATATATTTTAAAAATTGATTTCTGTTGCCCATCTACTTCCCATTGTAACACCATATAATAAAAAATTTGGTGTGCAAAATGTAAAATGGAGGAAAAAACTCAAAACTTTAAGCATTCTTCAATCTATGTTGCTTTGCAGGGGCAAACTAGAACAGTGCTGGAATGGTTTATTCTGAACTTTTTTACTTTCTATGTGATCTTGACTACATCAATTAATTTCCATTTCCTCGTGAGAAATTAGGTGATCTTTAAGATTCTGGCCAGTTCTCAAATACTGTAATTTCCACACTCCCATAGGATGAAAAGAATTGCTGTTATCTGTTAACATGTTATCAAGTTGGGCTCTAGGTCCTTTAGTTCTAAAATACTCTGATTTTAATAGTCTCATACTAAACATTTTATTTCACCATTTAAAATAATCAAGTTTTTGTAAATAAATTACACCTGAGGAAACAACATGTAAGAGTAGTTCTTGATCAGCCTTTTTTTTTTTTTTTTTTTTTTTTTTTGCCAAATTATCTATCTATCTATCTATCTATCTATCTATCTATCTATCTATTGTCTACTTGGATACTTTGGAGATTTCATTAACTTCTTGTAGACTACCTAATGACATTTAGTAAATGTTGGCTATGATTTACTAAATGATATATGTGTGTGTGTGCGTGCGCGCGCACACACACACACACACACACACACACACACACACTAGTAGTCTGAATGAGGAGAGGGTACATTTTTTAAGTGCCTACTTAATTTTATTGAAAAATTTTAGCTTTGAGCCAATCTGGTTCACTTGTCAATAGCTTATAAAAATTTAATCTTTCTGTTCTTTATGTAATAGTGATGGGGGTGGGTGGGAGTGGGATTTGTATACATATATATGTGTATATATACACACACATGCTCAACTGCACACACACACATAAATGCATACATATCCAGGCTTTTGAAGATGGAGTAGTTTTAGAATACTTTTTCAACTGTAAATATTGTACATTTAATTTCACAAGGAAAAAAAAATTAAGTTTTCAACAAATTTATTTCCTAGTATAGAGATTTTTATAGATGAAAAATCATTATGTTTAGAGGCCTAATGTTATATGTATTCATATTATTATAGAGTGAATTTGTATTTAAGGACACATTAAAAAATTTTTGAAATTCCTAAATTTTTTGTATTTTAATTGGTTTATTACTGAATAAATCATGTGAAAAGTTCAAGTATTCTTGTCTGTTTTTAGGGCAGGCTATTTATTTCTAAATATTGTATACTGGAGAATGTTTCCTATATAAGATTTATATACAGTAAGCTTTAAGCAGAATATTTTGTTAACTATAAAGGATTACATGTAAGTACTTGAATGAATGAAATCAATCTTTTTGGATAGTGAAATAAAACTTTTTTCTCATGATGAAAATGCCTTTTTACCTAACAGTAAGTAGTCTGCTCTTTAAGGCTATGTAAATGTTTGCCCCTCTCTAAAATCATCCCCTTCATCATTTCATTCAGCAAAATAGTATTCCATCACATTCGTATACCATAACTTTTTAAACCATTTTCTAATTGGACATCTTTCCAGATTCCAAATCGTGAGCATCAATGTGAAATGCATTTTTTTTCCTATGTAATTATTGGTTTTGCCAGAATCTGACTAACATTACACTAAAAATAAGCATGCTACAGGATTAGTAGAAACATGGTTGCTTTTGATGGACGACCTGATCATTGCTGAACATTAACAATTGTGAAGATGTTTACCAATGTCCCGCCTTACCGTGCCAAAATCAGAATGATAAAAGTGCCCTAGTGCAGTAAGCAAAGGGATTAAAGATCATCTTTCTGCCCCTTTACCAGATGAACAAGTCTAAAAGAAATGAAATCTCTTCTGGGATTCAAACCTAAGAATTCTTACTGCAAATCCAATATTAGACCAAAAGGGTAAAAACACAGGCACACGCCCCTTTGCAGGTGGCTCCGAAAGCAACTAGAGAGCCCTAGTTTTAAACAGCTCCTGGAGCTCCGCCCGGGAACTTTGGGTCGTAAAGCCTTCCCTTTCCCCCAGTTTAGGTATAAAGCCTTCTTGGTCGAGTTCAGCCAGGGAAGAAACAAATTGATCTCGACTCAAAATCCTCAGCATTCCACGCTAACGGGCCTTGTTTCCACTCCAGGGTCGGATCCCCTTTTACCCCTGCTATTTTACTTTTATTTTCCTTTTCTCCCCATTAAAAAGCGAGGGAGTAGCTATTTACTGCTCCGACGTCTCCGGAAAGTCGGAGAGAGCAGGAGACTGCTCGGTACTAAGAAACGGAAGCTGGACCTCAGACCACAGTCCCAGCCTGGCAGGTAACAGGAGCTGAGGAAACCGGAAGCATTACATTCAATACACGGAAGTCACAGTTCCCACTGCCTCTGTCTTCCGTCAGGTCTAGGATGTGTAGTCACTCTCGGGCTTGTTGCCCGGGAAAATTCGAGATTGTGGCATGGTGACGTGACACGGCCAGTCGGCGTCGCAGCGCGTTCTGTGCGCCGTTACGTAAGGACGGCGGCTGAGGCCGGAAGCAGCATGTGTCCTCTGATCTTGGGTTCTATAGTTTAGTAGGAAACCGCCCTTCCTGGCTACCTGTGTGTCTGTGGGCCAGCCTGCCTACCTACTCGTCTGGCCGTTGTATCTGTCACTGCCTTTTTTCCTTTTCCTCCATACTAGCTAGCTGTGCGACCCTAGACAAATCTAACACGGTAGAATGGGAATTATAAAAGCTTCTACCTTACAGAGTTGTGAGGATCAAATGAATTATTTGTAAAGCATTTGGCATGGCATACGGCAGCCACTAAATACTTATTTCCTCTTTCATTCCCCTTTGTTTTTTCGCACTCAATCGGCAAAGGTTGCAATCCATCTTTTCGCTTAGAATTATTAGCTCCCATCAAAGCTTAGTTTGAATCCCCTTCCATAAAAGTCCGAAAGCTAATCAACTTGCATTCATCAGTCGCCCAGGAATATTTAACTCCCCCCAAAATATTCATTTGTGCACATTTTATAGTTATTCATGTATATCTTATTTCCTCTAATAAAATATAAGGTCCCTATTGATAATGACTACATAGTTTGCTTATAGTAGGTACTAAATATCTATTGATTATTTTGTCTTGTCCTGAATTATCCAGATGTATCAAAAGTAGGATATTTTTCAATTGATAAATGATGGACAGAAGCAGCTACACTTAAAGAAAGAACACTGGGAAATGAATGCAAACTATTTACATTTTTGTTTTTCTTCCCGGGTTATTTTTACCTTTTGAATCCAATTCTCCCTTGCAATAAGAGAACTGTTCGGTTCTGCAAACATATATTGCAGGTAGGATATACTGCAACATATTTAATATATCTAGGACTGCTTGCCATCTAGGGGAGGGAGTGAAGGGAGGGAGGGGAAAAATCGGAACAGAAGCGAGTGCAAGGGATAATGTAAAAAAATTACCCTGGCATGGGTTCTGTCAATAAAAAAGTTATTATAAAATAAAATGTTTTTTAAAAAATAGGACATTGATTTGAACTTGTTTTCCTGACTTTGAGCCTTTACTCTTTACACATAACCTTTCATTGTTCTTACAGGCGCTAAATAAAAATCCCTTCACTAGCTGTTCAGCGTTTTCTCCACATGTTAGGAATTCATTTCTTTGCAGTTATTATTATTGTTAAACCAGCATAGCACATTGTTACAAAATTTTGGTGTATTTGAGTAGGTAGAATTAACGTTTAAGTGTAATTCTTCCCGCATTTAAACATCAATTCAAATCAATTATCAGATTGGTCCAATCATAGCTGCACCAATCACGTGCCTGTTCTGCCCCCTCTCCCCGGTAATTCTCCAACATGTACTGTTTTCATTCTCAACCTCTTTGTAACAAGATGACAACAAAATTTGTACTTTTAATTTTCTATTCTCCGCCTAACTAGTAATAATTTATATATTTTTTTTATGTGCTTGTTGACTTCTGATAAGTTTATAGCCTTTGACCTCAGATACATAGGAGGAGCCCACTGGCTTCTAGTATATTCGCTACAATTCAAGAAGGGACTTTCCGAAAATCTCGGGGGCGGGGGGAGGGAGGGGCAGAAGGGAGGAGAGGAGTGGTGCTAGGAGCCAGGAGAGGCTGGCGCCGGAGAGCGTGGGTAGCGCAGTGGGTTGCCTTAGTAACATGGCGGGAGGCGGGACCCCGCCAATACCTCTAGTCCTCCGGATTCCCGTCAGCCCCCGCGCTTGCTCCCTTTTTCCCTACTACCCCTGACGGTAGCTCTTCTCACTGGCTGCTCCGGACGGAAGCTCGCTGGGTGTTTCTCCAGAAGTTTCCCCCCCACCCCGGGCAGCTGCAGCGACAGCGCGAAGTATGGCGGCAGCTAGACCTGCAACGGCATCCGGGTGAGTGGCTCCGGACCTCGGGGGTTCTGCCCCTCGCCCCGGCTCTGCCCCTTTTTTTCTTGCCCCCCACTCTGGTAACCGCCGCTGACGTGATTGTCTCCCCGGCAGGTTGTTCCCGCTCCTGTCGGACGGGCAGATCGATGAGGACCCCCAGGCGGCCGTCGAGGTGAGAGAAGCCGGGGTGACAGGCTGACCGTCCTGAGCCGTCCCCTGCCCCTTCCCAACCCATTCCCCCTCCCCCGCTGACAGGTGTCAAGAGAAAGTCATCTCAACGCTGTGGAGCCAAAAAAAACAAACTGCGGCGGAGTTGGGGGGGCCTCCCTTGGCATAGAGCTGGTGCTTAATCAGTAACTTGTTGGCTGTATGCTGTGCAAGGCGCCAAGGGTTAAAGGGGGAAGCCACTCCTCCCGCCCCCACCTTGTGCTTTGGAAACCCGCAGTTGTACTTTGGCTTGTCCTCATGCGTTTTTTAGAAAGTCATCGTATACAACTTCGCTCTCCCTTAATTTCCTCATTGAGAGAGAGAAAAAAAAAACAAAACAAGCAGAAATCCCTATTGATAGTACAGCCTCGTTTTACTTTTGTGGGGAAAATAACTTGGTTAGGTTTTTCTGCTAAATGTCTTGATGTGGCTAAGTCGTGGTTGGGGTGATTGTAAGTGAGGGATGAGTATTAATTCATTCTCTATTTAGTGTGCACTCTGTGCAAATCAGATGGGATGGAGAAAACTTCACGTTTCCACATCTGCCTCCTATGGAGTTCTAGGGCATGAGAAACACAAGATAGTGAAAGAATCTAGATAAGGAATCTGGAGACTTGGATCCTTGAATGTGCATCACTTGATTTTTTTGAGTCGTTTTCTTTGTGAAATGTATACTTTTCCCTTAGAAAATTGAGAGGAAAGAACTTTCTGAAGCTGGAAATAATACTTCCTGAATTATGAGCTATTTTTCAGTGGAAAAACTTTATATTTTTCCAATTTCTTGTAAAAAATGTTTTTAACATTCGTTTCTTAAAATTTTGAGTTTCGGAGCAGCTAGGTGGCGAAGTAGATAGAGCACCAGTCCTGAAATCAGGAAGACTTGGGTTCAGATCATAGACACTTAATGAATTCTTCCTAGTTCTGTGACCCTGGGAAAGTCACTTAATCCCAATTGCCTCAGCAAAAAAAAAAAAAAAAAAAAAAAAAAAGAGTTCCTAATTGCCTCCCTCCTTCCTCTTAATACGAATCCTTGAGAAGCCAACGGGTTTTATATAGATTATACATGTGCAGTCCTGCAAAATATTTTTTTCCATATTAGTCATTTTGCAAAAGAAGAAACAAAATTCTTCTCAAAACCAAGAATAAATAAAGTTTAAAAAAGTATGCTTCCATCTGTATTCATACTCAAAGTGGATATTATTTTTCATTAGTCCTGTGGAATTGTTTTGGATCATTGTGTCACTGAGAATTAAGTCATTTGCAGTTGGTCATCATGCAATATTGCTGTTACTGTGTACAGTGTTTTTTTGGTTTTGCTCACTTCACTGCATCAATTCATTTAAGTCTTCCCAGGTTTTTCAAAATCATGCCACTCCATATTTCTTATAGCACAATTATATCCTATCATAATCATATATCACAGCTTATTCAGCCATTCCCCATTTGATAGACTTCCCCTCAATTTCCAGTTCTTTGCCAATGTAAAAAGAGCTGCTATACTTATTTTTGTAAATATAGATCCTTCTCCCCCTCTTCCTCCACCCCTTTTTTTAAAAATCTCTTTGAAAGTCAGACTTAATAGTGAGTAGTATTGCTGGGTTGATGGTATTGCTGGGGTATTTACACTCTTTCTTAACCAATACCAAAATGTTTTAGTGATTACTACTATGCAATCTAGTTTGAGATCTGCAACTATGCTAGGCCATCTTCACTGCTTTGATATTTTTGATCTTTTATTCTTCCAGATGAATTTTGTCATTTTTTTCTAACTCTTAAATTTTTTTTTTAATTGGTATGACTGAATAAGCAAATTAATTTAGGTAGAATTTTATTATATTCACTTGTCCTATCCATGAGTTATTAACATTTCTCCAGTTTTTTAGATCTGACTGTGTGAATAGTGTTTTGTGTGTTTTTTTTTCTAATATTAAGTTGCACATAAATGAAGGATTCATGTAGTAGTTACTGTGATTACATCTGTTATCATACTTAAAGGTTTATTACAAAGTACTTTTTGCTATAATAGAGTAAGTTTGATTAAATGTTAGATTCAACATTTTTTTTAATTGACCAGATATGAATTGTTGATTCACCAAAATCCCTGATATGTGTATATGCTTGAATTTTTCAGTGGTTGATATTCAGTACAATAAACTGAAAATACTTTATTAAACCAACTCCTTTTCCAGCAAGTTTTTAATTTTTGTTTTAAAAAGCCTGGAAGATTTCATAGGAAGTAAGCTTTTGTACTATTATCAACAGTAGAAATCTCTTTCGGGACAGTTGCTTATTTTATGACTGGTGATTGAGGTAAAATTCCTATGAATGACCCTAAAATACTCTGCAAATCTGAATGGACTTTCACTGATCTCAAAAGGAGAAAAAATCTTAGAAGTTATTTAGTCCCCTTGGTACCTGGAAACATTTGGTCACATCCTATAATAATGCATCATTTTTTTCTTTTTTTTTCCATTTGAAGATCTCTAGTCATTAAGCACTCATTACCTTCTAGAGCAACTTATTCTGCTCTTGTAAAGCTTTAAATGTCATGAAGCTTTTTTCTTAACATCTTAATCAAACCTCTTTTTAAACCTCTTGTTGCTCCTGTAAGCAATATTGAATAAATCTAAAGGCTCTTCCATGAAAAGGACCTGCAAGTATTAATATGGTTCCCTAAATCTTTATTTTTAAGTGATTGTTACATGGCAAAATATTTTGACCTTTCACCAGTTGGTGTATCTTCCCCTGGAATATTTTTAGCTTGTAGTGTCTTTAAAATGTGACACAGAACTGATCACAATATTCCAGTACTACCTCTGATCAGGCCAAGGTATAGCAAGATAAGTTTTGCCTTATTTAGGACATAATATTAATGGAATTTCTTGATTCTTCTAGAATGTAAGACTGAACATGGACTATTTAATTTTTTTTCGTTTGTATCAACAACTAAGAGCTTAATACATTTTTGTTGCGTGAATGGACATTGTCCACAAAAACATAAAGCAATAAACTATTGACTAGCTATACCTTTTACTTTTTGTTAAAGCAGTTAATTACTTGAACCTAAGTGTAAGATTTTACCTTTTTGCCTGTAAAAATTTCTTCTTGCTTCTTTGAAGAACAACTTCATTGTTCTAATATTTGAATATTTTTCTTGGATACCGACATTGTTGTACTGTATATTATTTATCCATACCAAATTTTTGTCGCCTGTAGATTTGATAAGCAACCTTACATGTGTTTTTGCCCATGTCATTGATAAAAAATAATGGACAAGGAAGAATTAAGAAGAGATTCTTGAGATTCCCACTGTAGTAGAAACATCTCCAGATTGATAATAATAGATTTATCTCCAGATTGATATTTATTCCATTAGTATTTTTTGGGTCCATTCCATCAACCAATTCCAGAACCTTTTGTAGTTAATGTTTGTCTTGTATTATGAGTTATATGAATTTTTTAGTAGATTGTTGTATATTCAGAAGTTATGTAAAATGATTGATTTGCAAATATTAAATGAAGTGCTATATAAGTGAAAGTTCATGGTGTGAACTGAGGACTAGCATTTGAAAAATTATTATTAAATTTTGATACTTTACCTCTGGCAGATGAGTACATGAGTTTCTGTAGGGACAAGTCTGCAAAATTCCTTTGTCACAGGAAAAATTACAGGAGTAGGAGGATGAGATACTTTTCAGGCTTAACTGGAATTGTCTTCTTGTAGGAATCTCAGCTTTATTATGTTTCTAAGTGAGATGAATCATAGTGGAAAATAGCAGGCCTTAACATTTTTTGAGCTCTTTTAAAAAAATTAGAGCAGATGGAAGGTAAATGGGATGGGCTAGTTGCTGTAAAACTTTTTAAGTTTTTATTTTAAGATCATTATATAAGACCATTTAACCTTAAATACAAAATAGTTCTTACATGCTAACTAAGGATTATAGCATATGTTATCAAAGCATGTTAGCAGAAGCCCATTTATTTATTCACCATTTAGGTGAAATTCCCTGTGGACTATATTCAAGCATTGTTGATCCAATATTTTGTTCCTCTCAAAATCCTTGCAAGATATCCATTTGTGGCACTATAACTTATAAATTTTGCAAAGCAAAAATTTGGAAACCCCATACATATCTATAATAAATAAGGCTTTAATTCTGTTAATGGAGTTTTTGGTTCCAAAGTATTTCTAGTCTTCAGATGTGTTTCATTTATGTTTATTGTGTAGGCAATAGCAATCGTCACTAAAATGTTGAAATTCAGAACATTTTACTCTAGTTAAAGTTGTTTGGACAGGCTCCTGGAAGTTATCTGAATTACTTGTATTGATTGAAATTTTGTTATATTTCTTACTTTAGATTTATGATTTCTTAGACTCAATTACAATGTTGCTAACAATGAATTTAGCATGTGTTCAAGTATTCTAATAATATTTTCTTTTTACTTAAAAAATTGAGCTATTTCATTTCCTTTCTTGAAGGGCTATGTAAACAGTACACAACCTAACAAAATCCTTGAAACATCAGAGAAAATTAAATTATGTTCCATATATCGTACTTGTAAGGCTAGGAGAGATATAATGTAGTGGGGAAAGTCCATTGAGTCAGGAGGCTTGCATTTTATTCCAAGCTCTGCCATTAAGTAGCTGAAAATCTAAAACTGGATTAGATGGTCCTAATCTATAAAGTGAAGGGTTAAGTGACTAATTGTCCTTTCTGACTTTAATTCTGTGATTTTTGAAAAGATTTACAGCATCCTTGAGTCAAAAACACCATATTCCTTGAACTTTTGGAGTTAGAGATTTTACATCACATGCTATATGTTTATTAATCCAAAAGAAATTTAGGGTTCTTATCTTCTTGTTTTGTTTAGTTTTTACTTTAAAACATGAAATAAAAGATTGTAAATTGTTGATGTGCAATTATTTCTCTTTATTTTATTTAAAAAATAATTCTTCTACAGAAGGTTTTGCAAGGGTCAATGTTGAAAAATTACCCATGCATGTATCTTGTAAATAAAAAGCTATAATAATAATAATAAAAATAATTGTTCTATAGTTGTATTTAAGAAGTACTAATGATGTCTGAGAGTGGACTTGGGTACTGAAAGGGAAAGGCATTTTACTCATATGCTGTGTAGAATTATTGTACCTGTTATATGAGGGAGTGTGGATGATAGGCTTGGAGTTAGAAGATTCATGTTTGAATGACAGCTTTTTTCTTTATTAGCTTTGAGTGAGTCACTTTGCTTCTATGATCCTCATTATTTTCATTTATAAAACTAGGAATCTTACCAATCTCACAGTTATTGAGAGGATCACATGAAATAATGCATCTAAAATGATTTGTAAGCCTTGAAAAGGGGATGGAAATCTTTGTAGTCATCTTGTCCATGTCCTATTCATAAAGGACATTTTATTCATAAAAATATAACAAAGACTTTATGCAAAAGTTTGCATAGCATGTCATGTAAATTTGTGCAAAGATGAGAATATGAATAATTTCCAAAGTAATTGAATGATTATGTTTAGGATTTTTTTCCTTTTGGTTTCATGTTTGAGTTTTAGCACCTCTGGTTCAAAATTATAAAGACCAGGCAGGTATTTCCAAAACTTTTGCTGTGTTGTATTGTCAAGTGTGTAATAGAACCAACTGTGCTTTGAATTGAGAGTTCAGGGAAAAGTGAGAAAAGTATTAAAATATCATACATGCCCATCATACATGGGCACCTTTATTCAGATTTTTCCACATCATAGAAGTATTAAGTTACTTGAAACTGTATATAATGCCAATAAATTAATTTCTTTTTGTCCTGTCACTGTTTAGCAAATAAATTTTATCAAGTGGAAATCAGAATATATTACTATACCTTGGACATGAAAGTAATTGCTATATAGTATTTATCTCTTTGGTTCTAATTTAGTACAATAAATATTTATTGAGTAGTTAC
Source organism: Antechinus flavipes (assembly GCF_016432865.1). Lineage (NCBI taxonomy): Eukaryota > Metazoa > Chordata > Mammalia > Dasyuromorphia > Dasyuridae > Antechinus > Antechinus flavipes. The sequence continues at coordinate 90,373,113 of NC_067400.1, forward strand.
TCACTGCAAAGCCCTGTGTGTTTGCCAAGAGGAATTGAGCAAAATCGATCTTGTCCTGAAAATTTACATTTTACTTCAGTCTGGCTGTGAATTATTCTTTAAAATTTTTTATTTTTTCAATTTAGCAAAAATCTGCTTTCTAACTCCCTCTTTCTCCTCTTAGTTGAAAATGAAAATACATTTAGTTGAACAAAAAAAATGTTTATGCTTACCAGGTCCAGAAAACTTTTTGTTTCATTTTTTTACTTAGGACATTTTCCACTCTTTGAATAGGCGTAGCATCTTTTACCTCTGGAAGCATAGTTACTACATTCATCAGAGTGCCTAATTTATTTCAGAATTTTTTGTCTTTATTGTGTTGTCATTGAATAAATTTTTGTTCTGATTCAATTTACTTCACTCTGCATTAGGTCATAAAAGTCTTCCCAAGTGTTTCTCAAACTATCTCCTAAGTAATTTCTTTTTCTTTTATATATTTACTATTTTTCCCCAGTTATAGTCAAAACAACAACAACAAAAAAACTTTTTACTTTTGTTTTTAAAGTTTTTGAATTCTAGGTTCTCTCCCTTATCCTCCAATTACAATTAAGGAACCACATGGGAAGTTATGGAAATTATTTCCATAAAAGTTAACTTGTGAAACTTGCTATCTCCCATCCTAATGAAAATAAAAATCCTCAAGAAAAATTAAGTTAAAGAGAAAGTGAAAAATAGGGAAAAACACTTCAAATTGTATTCTAACCCAGTCGGTTCCTTCTCTGGGTTTGGATAAGATTTTTCATTCCTAACTACCATAATACTAAGAAAATTCTATTGAGTTGTGCCATCCTCCCTTGTAGGAATGTAAGCAGATAACCTTAAGTCCTTTATGATATCACTTTCCTGATTACCTCCTTATGCTTCTCCAGAGTCCTATATTTGAAAATCAGAATTTCCATTCAACTCTGTTCTTTTCATCACAAATGGTTGAAAATTCTGATTTATTGAATGGTGACCACCTTTTCCTTTGAAGGATTATACTCAATTTTGCTAGGTAGGTGATGTTGTAATCCTAGCTCCATTGTATTCCAAGCCCTTCTGTCCTTTAATGTAGAAGCTGCTAAATCTTGTGCTATCCTGAGTATGGCGCTTCAGTATTCAAGTTGTTTCTTTCTGGATGCTTGCAATATTTTCTCCTTGACTTGGGAGTTTCAGAATTTGGCTATAATATTCCTGGGAGTTTTCATTTTGGGATTTCTTTCAGGTAGTGATGGGTGGATTCTTTTAATTTCTATTTTACTTTTTGGTTCCAGAATATGAGGACAGTTTTGCTTGATAATTTCTTGAAATTTGTCCAGGCTCTTTATTTATTTATTTATTTTTTGATCATAACATTAGGTAGACTAATAATTTTAAAATTATCTCGCCTGTATCTATTTTTCCAGCTCAGTTGTTTTTCCAATGAGATATTTCACTTTGTTTTATTGTATTTTGATATCATAAAATCATTAGCTTTCGTTGTTTTTTTTTTCCCCCCTCTGGCTGCTAGTAATATTTTTTCCTTAATCTGATAGTTCTGAAATTTGGCCACAATATTCCTTGGAGTTTTTATTTTAGGGTCTTTTTCAGAAGGTATTCAATGAATTCTTTCAATGCCTATTTTACCTTCTGATTCTATTACATCTGAACAATTCTCTTTGATGATTTCCTGTAAACTAGTATCTAAGCTCTTTTTTTCATCATAATTTTCGGAAAGTCCAATAATCCTCAGATTATCTCTCCTAGATCTATTTTCCAGGTCTGTTGTTTTTCCAAGTAGATATTTGGTGCTTTTCTCTAATTTTTCATTTTTTTGGTCTTGCTTGACTGATTCTTGATGTCTTGATGAATCATTGCTTTCTGTTTGTTCATTTCTGATTTTTAATGAATTATTTTCTTCATTAGCTTTTTAAACTTATTTTTGTATATGTCCAATTGAGTTTTTAAATGAGTTGTTTTGCTCTATGGAATTTTTTTCTATTTCACTAAATTTTTTTTTTTTTTTTTTAGTGAGTTATTTTCTTTTTCCAATTCACAAATCCTACTTTCTTGCGAATTCTTTATCTTTTCCAATTCACAAATCCTAATTTCCTGGATTTTTTTTTACCCTTTCCAAGTTCACAAATTCTGTTTCCTTGTACTTCCTGAGAATTTTTTACCTTTTCCAATTCATATTTCAGAAAGTTGTTACTTTCTTGCAAAGCTTCTCTTTCCTTTCCCCATTTTTCTTCTAATTCTCTTTTGAGACTTTTAATGGTCTCTTCTAGGGGAGTGTTATGTAAAGGGAACTAGATAACATTTTGGAGTATTGTCTGGAGACTGTTTGCTGTTAGTCTCCTCAGGGTTGCAAACCTGTTCTTTTTCTGTAGAGAAGCTATCAATTGTCCTTTTAATTTTTTTACTCATTTTTTAAAGCCTTTAGGGTCTGTCTTCAGGGCAAGGGGGTTACCAGCTTCCTCTGCAAAGCAGGGAAAGATGTAAACAGGCTTTAGGCAGTGAGGTGTGGGAGTGCCCTGGACAAAAGTCCCCCCCTCCTCCTAATGGGAAGTGATTTAGCACAGCCAAGCTAGGGAAGTGCCCAGTGGAGAACCCCCGCTGTGCTTTAGCGACTGCCCTAAGGCTAGAGATTGAGCAGTGAAAGTGTCACTACCTCAGGCCACCTTGCTGGGGCTGTGGGTATGAGCAGCTGACCAGGGAATAACCAGGAAACCAGGAATAGCCCAGCTCATATCTGAAGTGTCTCTGCCCTGAAGCAAGTCAAGCTGTAGCAGTTCTATTGCTCTGGGCTGGACACCCATCCCCCCCACTGTGCAGATTAGAGGCTGCCCCGGGCTGTGCCCCCTTGCTGTGCAGGTTGGTAACTGCTCCAAGGAAAAGCATTGTACTGTAGGTTGGGGCTGCACAGTTGTGCTGTGATCTGTGCTGAGTCACTTGCGGTTTTGAGTGGATATAGCTAGAGCCTGTTAGGTTCTGGCGATTTTTAGAGTGACTTTGATTTCTCTGCTGATCTACTGTTTTGCAGAGCAATCAGTCTATGCTAGTGTCGTCTCTGTAATTTTCTAATCACAGAGACCACTCCTGCCTGGTCTGTACAATATGCTAGCTTCAAGTTCTCTCCCTGCTTGCGCTGATCTTCTCCCAGTCCCTCAGGACAAACCTTTTCTGACGAAATTCCAGATTATCTTTGGCTGGTGAGTTGTTGTACTTCTAGTCTTTGTGGGTTTTACTAGTCAAGTGCTATTTTTGAGGCTGAATTTAATAATTGGTCATGAGGGTATGAGAGAGCTTAGAAAGTCGCATATGCCTTCTCCACCATCTTGGTTCCACCCCTTCATTTGTTTTTTTAAGGAATTATTTTTCTCAGTGACTTTTTGTACTTCCTTTTCCAATTGGCCAATTCTGCTTTTTAAGGCATTCTTCTCATTAGCTTTTAAAAATTCCCTTTTTTGATGCTCTCAATTTCTTTCTCTAATTTTCCCTCTGTCTCTCTCACTTGATTTTCAGAGCCCTTTTTGAGTTTTTCTATGGCTGAACCCAATTCTTATTTTTCTTGGAGGCTTTGGATGTATGAGTTTTGACTTTGTTACCATCTTCTGAGTGTGTGTTTTGATCTTCATTGTCACCATAATAACTTTCAATAGTCTAGCCTATTATCTTTTAACCATTTAAAGAAAAATTTTTAATAGCTTTTTATTTACAAGTTATATGCATGGGTAATTTTACAGCATTGACAATTGCCAAACCTTTTGTTCCAATTTTTCCCCTCCTTCCCTCTACTCCCTCCCCTAGATGGCAGGATGACCAATACATTTAACTATTTGTTAAAGTAGGACTCTGAGGGTGCTTTGTCACAAGATTTGGGGGTTTTGTGCAGCTGTTTTCAGAACAGGAATTTGACCACAGACCCTCTTTCCTGTCCTGGAGCTGTTAGGTGTGTGCTTGTCTCTCTGTACTGAGAGATCTAGTGTGGGGGCCCTGGCTGGGGTAGTGCTGGGAGTGTACACCACACCTCTCCACTAACCTTCCTTCCTCCTGGTTGAGAGGTCTGGAAGTCTGCAGCACTGCTGATGATGCAGAGGTCCCGGCTCACTGACCATGAGGTCTTGACTGGGACTAGGATTGATTGCTGGGCTCCCATTTTCTGGTGACCTTCCAGGTCCTGTTTGGTGTCTCTGGGCTGAAAAGTCTGGAAGCTACCAGCATTGCTGCTGACTCAGAGGTCGGGCTGAGGCCATATCTGGGGTTGGGACTGCATGCTGGATTCCTACCTGGTCTCACAAACTTTAAGCTGGAAAATGTTCTATTCCATATTTTTGGGTGTTCTGATGCTGTCAAATTTGTTTAGAGTCATTTTAGAGAAATTTGGAGCAGTTTAAAGGAGAGGTTATGCAAGTTTCTGCCTTTACTCTGCTATCTTGGCTCTGTCTTCCTAAATAATTTTTTTACATCACAGTAGTTCAGTTACATTTAAATACCATAACTTGTGTAGCCATGATATTGGCTTTCAAATAAGTTTTAATTGGCTTTACTAAGTTTTTAAATATCACCATGGTTTTCCTCAAGTTTTCATTCCTTTCTCAGAGAGTCATCACATAAAACAAATAGAATTTTTTTTTTAAGGCAACGGAAAAAACCCTCAGCATAAAAGATTGATATATTGAACAAGTCTGAAAATATAGGCAAGAAAGTGAACCTTTTGCAGATCTTCCACTTCTGTAAAGGTTTGGGCTGACAGTATTTTCCCATATTTCTTTCAGCTAAAAAAGTAATTTTGAATTACTCAAAATTCCAATTTGTTTTGTGTATTTTTTTTTTTCCTTTTACATTGTGGTCTTTGTTTATAATGATTTCTTGGTTTTTTGTACCTTATTCTGAATCAGTTCATGCAGATCTTTCCATGCTTCTATATTCATCACATTCATTACTTCTTACAGTCAGTAATAATCTGTTGCATTCATGGATCAGTTTGTTTAGCTATTTCCCAGTCAATAGGTATCTACTTTGTTTCCAATTCTTTTCTGTCACAAAAAGTGCTAAATAGGGATTTTAGTGTGCCTCTTTGGAGGTCTAGTAATATCTAGATCAAAAAGTAGGGTCATTTTACTTAGTCAATTTATTTGCATAATTCCAAATTGATTTCCAGAATGGTTGTAACTATTTCAAAGCCCTCTACAAGCAGTGTATTTAATGTGTCTCCCCAAAACTCCTTCATTAATGACTGTTGTCAGTAATTGATATTCTAAAAGATACTTTTCCTCCTTCTAGTTCCTGTTTTTAATAGTGATTAAGCAGAGAAAATAGGAGTATAGAAGTTGAAGGAAATAGTGAGGAAAATTATTTTTAATGATTTTCTTATTGTTGGGGAGATGAGATTGCATCATTGGACATTTCTTTTCAAGGAAAAATATGTAAGCATGATAAACTGGTTCTTTTTGTGGAGTAGAAATTTAAAAAAAATTAACTTTATTATTTATTGAAATAACCAGAAATTTAAAATTTATGCTTAAAGAAATAAGTGATAACAAGCTAAAATATAAATAAAATGTACATGTTCTAAATGTTGTATCAATTTTTACTTGGCCAGCATAGGAATATTACAAATGAATTTTTAAAAGGCAAAAAGCTTAAACATATATACAGATTACAATGTAATAAAAATAAGAAACTGAAAAGACCTAAATGAAAACTTAACTTAACTAAATGAAAACATTTAACTAACTAGTGAGTCAAGAAAGCAAATTTCAGAAACAATAATCATTTCAAGACAAAAAGCATGTTTGACTAACACCTCAACATCTCTATGATGCAGCTTGAGGAAAAATATACTTCTAAAAAATGTTAACAAAATAGAAAGGAGAATATGAATATGAAATTAAAAGTTAGAAACTCAAACGAGCCCACAATAAGAATGAAAAAGAAATCTTGGAGAAAAAAGATAAATTTCAAACCAAAAAATGATTAAGAATTATTTCGTTCAAAAATTAACAAAACTAATAAACATTATTCATTATAATTGAAATTATGAAATTATATGAAATTATGAAATGTCAAACCAGAATTAAAAAGATCAAATTACACTCTGTTATATAGCTGTGTATCAACAAAACCCTGAACAACAACAATAAAATGATTATCTTTGAAAACATCAATAACCCAGCTAACAAATTGGGGTGGAAATTCTCAAAATTTGTGGGATTGTGTGTGTGTGTGTGTGTGTTTGTGTGTGTGTATTTTTTTTTGGCTGAGCCAATTGAGGTTAAGTGACTTGCCCAGGGTCACACAGCTAGGAAGTATTAAATGTCTGAGGGCAGATTTGAACTCAGGTCTTCCTCACTTCAGGGCTGTTGCTCTAGCCATTGCGCCACCTAGCTGCCTCATATGTGTGTATTTTTTTAAAAAATGTCTTTTGTTTTTAAGATGTTTGTTTACCTAGTATTCTTTATATTTTTACTTGAATTTATAGGCACTGACAAGAGCACTGGAAGAAAAACCAGATGATGCAGAATGTTACTGCCAAAGAGCTTATGCCCACATTCTTCTGAAGAATTACTATGGTAACTCCCATATGTAATATAATGAGATTATATAAAAGATAAAATCTTTTTTTTAACATGTCATGAATAAAATAAAGATTAGTGATTATCCTTAAAGATTAAAATTTTTTTCCTTCCTTCATAAAGTAACAGATGAATCACTTTCAGACTTTTTTTTTTCCCTTGAGGCAAATGGCATTAAGTGACTTGCCTGGGGGGAAGTGTTAAGTGTCTGAGACCAGATTTGAACTCAGGTCCTCCTGACTTAAGGGCTGGTGCTCTATCCACTGCACCCCCTATTGTTGTTCTTTAAGTAAAAAGTTCTAATAGTAAGAAAGCACATGATTAGAGCCAAAGATTCATAGCTCATAGGACAGTTGAAATGGTACACGTTTTAAAAGTTAGAAACCAAAGCCTTGAGTTAGAAGAGAACCAAAAAGTTAGTTAGCCCAGCTACCTCCCTATCTGAGAAATGAATCCTTCTTTTACTTTCCCTGGAAAATGATCATCTAACCACTACTTGGATACCTCCTAATAAGGAACTCATGCTTCATGAAATACTCTTTAATTTTTAGATAATGCTAATTATGGGAAGTTTTCCTTGTATTGAATTGAAGGCCTTCAAATAAATATAGAATAAGATTTTCTAAGTTTATTTTTTTAAAGCCCAACCTTCCAACAGAGGCTTTTGCATTATTATTGCAGCCATGTCTTTTGTACCAAAAACCCAACATCTGAAAACTGCTGTTTTTGATCATTACTATCAAGATCATGAATTGAAAATAAGCCCTAGGAACCAAAGATTGACCTCACTAGGAGAACTGAGGACTCACTAATGAGTAGGTCAAATCTCTGATTGCTCATATATGAGGAGATTATAAAAAGTGGTAAGACTGTGTTTTGGATAACAAAGTACATGAGACTTTTGAATAGCTAATGATTCAGTTAATTTTGTGGACTTTTATCTCATCTTTGATTTGCTCCTAGAAGGGACCTTAGTAATCCCTGTACTCCAATCTCCTCATTTTGCAATTTGGAACTAAGAAATTAAATGTTTTAACCTAAGATAACATAGGTAGTATATGTGAGAACTGGGATTCAAACCTAATCTATTGCTTATTGAGGAATGTTGAGGATCACCCTGAACTTGTCTTTTTGAATTGCTATATTTTCTAGCAACACTAGATCTAGAGTATGCAGGAGGCCCTGAATGTATCAAGAATGAATATCCCCTCTCCTCCCTTAACATAATTTGTGTGACCTTGGTAGTAGTCACTCTGGGCTAAGTTGAGACATTGCTTATGCAGCTGGGATCCTTGGAGATAAACAGACCACCCTATCATTATGTTCTAGCACTTTCCAAGTGGAAAGAATGCTGTTCTTGCCATCTTCTTGCTCCTCTTCTGGAGTGGTTTTGTCTTTTCTCTACTTTTACTGTACCTTTCTCCTTCTAAACTATATCCCTTTAAGTGGAGATTTTTATTTCCTTCTTTATTATACTATTATAAATATTCAAGTTTCTGTGTGGATTGTGAACTCTTTGGGCTTCACTTCCAACATTCCTCTTGTAATAAAGTTGTCACATAAGTTTCATGAAGATGTGATTGCCTCTTGATACATTCTTGACACTGCATCTTACTATGTCCATTTAGATTTAAGACTTTTTTTTTTTTGCTGAGGCAATTGGAGTTAAGTGACTTGCCTAGGATCACACAGCCAGGAAGTGTTAAGTGTGTGAGGCCAGATTTGAACCCAATTCCTCCTGATTTCAGGGATGGTGTTTTATCCCCAGATGCTCCCAGATCTAAGGTTCTTTGGAACCTTAGGGCACTAGGGTCCCACTGTGAGCTTAACCAGGAACTATCAATTTTTTAAAAATTTGTTTTAGTGAATACATCCATTAAATCCCTAATAAAACATGGAGCATGAAAAACAAGTTAAGAAATCAAGATGTAATGCCACATAATATCTCCATTAACTCTGAGGTAAGAGAGGTAATCCTGTCCTATAGGAATGAAATGGAATAAATTTATTACCTGTCCTATATGAAAAATCTATAGTTGTTTGAAGATATCTCTGGTTGTTCTCTTTATGTTCTTTTTTTCCAAATTAAATATCAGAATTTAGATCTCATTTGAATATTTCATCCTAGTCATGTTCTATTGGGATCCCATCATAATAAACCTAATAGATGGTTGTTCAGTTTGAAGACCTCCATTGGGAGTATGGGTATTTTTTTAGACAAGTCTGATTATTATGAGAAAAAATTAGGTAGAGATGATAGCTTTTCTATATGCTGCCCTAATCAGACCATAAGTAGGATATTGGGTGTAGTTTTGGACATTAGAGCTTAAGTACACTGAGAAGCTTGACAATGTCCAGCAGAGGGTACTTAGACTGGGGAAGGGTTCCAAGCCATATGAGGACCTATTAGGGAAAAAAAAAACAAACAGGATAAATGAAGACTTAAAGGGGGTCCTAATAGTTGTTTCCTAGTATTTGAAAGGCTTTCACATTTTAAAGGGATTATACTTTCCTTGTTAGACGGGCATTGGGTTAAAGTTGTAGAGACACAGTTAATCTTGATTAATGGCAAGGAAAAATTTGAAGTTGTTTATAAAAATATTAAATGAATAGCTCAGAATCTGATACAGCTTCACTGGAGACCTGCACTGATACTGATTCATTAATTACAATTTTATTTATTGTTTGTTTTATTAAATACTGTGCTAAAATCTAGGTAAACTATTTCTGTGATAGTCAGCTGATGTCAGTATTTTAGAAATGTCTTTTCTGATTTATTTGATCCTTGTATGCCTGCCTTCCCCCCTTCCCCCCCAATTGTCTTTTTACATTGTTTTGCTTTTTGGGAAATGTTTATTTTGATAGACAAAAAGCTATTTTGATATTCTAATTAACAGAAAAAACATAGTTTTTACTCTGTTTCTGAAATATGGCTTTTTGTTTTGCGTAATTTTTTCAAATAGTTATTTCAAAAAAGTTTTCCAAAACAAAAAAGCCTTAGTTTAAAATCAGAATTTAAGAACCATGGGTGTTTTCTCACCTTCTTTACCTAATATCTTTCTGAGCCTCTACTCCTTTGATGGTACTTTCTTAGTAAAATATTTCTTGAACTTTGTATGTGTGTGTTTTATTAAGTCCAATGAAACATGTAGAGGAAAAAACTGATTTAAAAAGATTTGATTTGATTAAGTGTCAGTAGTAGTGGTTCTGCTTGAAGTGTAATGGACTATCTGATTCAGTGCCATATCAGTTAGATCAGTGGTTCTCAAAGTAGGATCCAGAGAATCCTCATGGTCTCTGAAACCCTTTCAGAGGGTGTACAAATTCAAAGTTAGCTTTTATTTCTAATGCGTAAATATCTATTAATATAACCCACATAAACAAAAACTCTTTGGACAGATCCTCAAGAATTTTTAATAGTATAAAGATACTAGGAACAAAAGTTTGAGAACCATTGAATTAGATGATTTAATTTCAACCTACTTTTTTTTTGTAGAAGCTATTATAGATGCAAAGAAGTCTCTTGGACTCAACCCACATAATTCCACTGCTCTGCTGAGAAAAGGGTATGTATGAAATATAGAATATAGTAATAACTTTTCTTTTTGTGTTGAAACAATTTTTACATATTTATAGTAGAGTTGTAATATTCATGATATAATAATGAATTTTAATGAAAAATTCAAATAGAGTTTATAATTGTTTTATAAGTTAAAGTCAAGAGTGTGGTAATAAATTTATTAGCTTTTTTTTTTTTTTTTTTTTTTTTTTTTTTGAGTAGTAAGCTTAGGTATTGGTGAATGAATTTATCCTTTTTTTGGTCACTATCCCCTTTGGTTTACTGCCCTTAAATGTTTCTCCTACTCTTCTACCACTGACAGTTTATTAAAAAAAAAAAAAACACATTAAAAAAAATTTGTTAAACATAGTAGAAATATATGTTAAATCCAATTTATGCATACATATATATACAATTACTGTGCTGCACTGGAAAAATCAAATCAAACCAGTAAAAAAAAAAAAGCAGTAGGATAAAATGCAAGCAAACAACAATGTAAGGAGTGAAAATGTTAACCACATTCAGTTCCCATGGTCCTCTGTCTGGGTATAAATGGCTCTCTTCATCACTGAACAATTGGAACTGGTTTGAATCATCTGATTGTTGAAGAGAACCATGTCTATCATAAGTGATCATCCACACATATATTTTAAATATTTAAAAATATTTCTACATTTTAAAAATTGTTGGGTAGAAGAGTAGAAGGAACATTTTTTTCCCTAGCAAATTTATTTATTCTTAATACATATTACTTTATGAATTATGTTGGGAGAGAAAAATCAGAGCAAAAAGGAAAAACCATGGCAGAGATAAAAAACAAAAAGAAGTGAACATAGTATTTGTTGGCTTATGTTCAGTCTCCTTAATTCTTTTTTTGGAAGCAGATGACATTTCTTTCCAAAATCTACTTGGTATGCTTTAGATCATTGAACCACTGAGGAAGAACCAAATATTTTATAGTTGATCATCACACATTCTTGTTGTTAATTGTGTACAATGTCTTCCTGGTTCTTCTTGTTTTACTCAGCAACAGTTCTTGTAAATCTTTCCAGGTCTTTCTAAAATCAGCTTGTTCATTATTTTTTATAAGAACAATAATATTCAATTATCTTCATGTACTATAACTTGTTCAACCATTCCCTAGTCGATGGACATCTACTCGTTTTTGAATTCTTTGCTACCACAAAAAGAGATGCTACAAACATTTTTGCACATGTGGGTCCTTTTCCCTCCTTTATGATTTTCTTGGGATACAGGTACAGTAATGGCACTGCTGGGTCAAAGGGTATGCAGAGTTTTATAGCCTTTTGGGCATAGTTCCATATTGCTCTCCAAAATGGTTGGATCAATTCATAACTCCACCAACAATGGATTAGTGTCCCATTTTTCCCTTATCACCTCCAATGTTTATTATTATCTTTTCCTGTTATCATCTTAGCCAATCTGAGAAGTGTGAAGTGGTACTTCAGAGTTGTTTTAATTTGCTTTTTTTTTTTTTTTTTAAGAAACATTGGCTGTGAAGATTTCCCCCCAGATTTGCACTTCCTTTTTAATCTTGTTTCTGTTGGTTTTTGTTGTTGGTGTTGTTGTTGTTGAGGCAATTGGGGTTAAGTGGCTTGCCCAGGGTCACACAGCTAGGACATGGTATGTGGCTGAGACCAGATTTGAATTCAGATCTTCTGACTAGAGGGCTGGTGCTCTATCCACTGTTCCAATTAGTTGCCCTTCCTCTATTGGTTTTATTTGTGCAAAAGCTTTTAATTTAATGCAATCATTTGTCCATTTTGCTTTTCATAATGTTCTCTAGTTCTTCTTTTGCCATAAATGGAGAAGGAACATTCTTTATGTTAAAAATGTTTGGTAGTATTGAGAAGAAAGAGGATTCCGGTCATAATTGGGTTTTTGGATTGAAGAGCTTAGCCATAATATTCTTACTTTGTGATCTGCTATGTTACAAAGTTGCAGCGTCACAAGATGCATAAAATATATACTTTGACATTAAACTTCTGTGAAGATACCCATGCCGCCTTATTTTGTTTTGATGCCTCACATTATTGTTAGGTCAGAAACATCAACCATTGCTTTTGAACAATGTGATGTAGTTAAAGAGAGTTGGACTTGAGTCAGGAAGGAGGGCTTATTTGGTGTGTGTCATCCCCCCTCATAGTTAACACAGCCTCAAAGTTTGTAGATAAAGTACTTTGTAAATGTTAAAATGCTATATAGTTTGAGCTTTAATTACCTAGCATATCAGGAGAAACTTTAACAGACTTCTTTTTGAAACTTTTTTTTTCCAAAGTGGTGTTTAATGAGATGACAAAAGTAAATTTTTGCCAATTAAAAAAACACTTTAAATTATAATCACGATAATGGTCTCATTTATTTTGGTTTTACTAAGATGCTTTGGAAAAGAATTTTTCACTTGAACATGGTGAGAAAAAGTTTCATCATTTGACAGTAAGAAAAAATATCTAACTTTGGCTGTCTTTCATTTGTTTTGTTCTTATATACTCATGCCAGGATAGGTGAATACCATGAAAAAAACTATGCTGCAGCTCTAGAGAGTTTCACAGAAGGATATAAATTAGATGGTAAGTAATAATTACAGTGTATTTATCCAGTATTTTAGATATTTGAATTAGTTGTGGCTGTTAAGTGTTTACATTTAGATTTATTTATTACAATCTTAAATAAATTGCAGGATAGGGCTTTTTTTTTTTTTTCTCTTCATAGCAATTTCGTGTTTTATGAATTGAGTTGATTTTTAAAATAATTAGAGTCTTTTTCTAGCATTTGCAGGGGTCCTCAAACTACAGCCCGCGGGCCAGATTGAAGCAGCTGAGAATGTTTATCCCCCTCACCCAGGGCTATGAAGTTTCTTTATTTAAAGGCCCACAAAACAAAGTTTTTGTTTTTACTATAGTCTGGCCCTCCAACAGTCTAAGGGACAGTGAACTAGCCCCCTATTTAAAAAATTTGAGGACCCCTGATTGAAGCATAGAATAAAATTTCCAACTGTAGAAAAACAAAGCTATAAAAATTCAAGGAATGTTTTTTCCTGTTTCAGACTGGTCATGTTATTTTTAAAACATAATGGTTTAGTTTGTGCTTGTTTTGTTTAGCATAAATTCATTATCAGTTTCTGTTCTGGTTTAGTGAGTTGGAAAATATTTTAGCAGTGGCTTTTCTAGAGAAGCAAATTGTAGGTTTGGTTATTTACTATGGTAGAGGATAAGTAGGTAAGAGGAACCAATAAATTAGGCTAGAATAGCATTAATTTCACAATTCTTCTAAATGGAAATACATGTGTGGAATTTATTACAGAGGTTTGACTATTCAGGCATACATATAGAAATGATTTTGTAAAAGTAAAGATCGTAACACTTAAAGGTTGTGTTAATTAACTATTAGAAAACCAATTCAAAGCATTTAATAATAACTTTTGGTTATAGTCATACCAAGAACAGTATGTCATATCAAGAACAATATTATTATTATTATTTATCTTGAATTACTAACACTAATAATATTTTTAATTGGATTGTAGATAATTCATAACTTTGAAGCACTGTAATTTGTTTTTTTGGTCTAGTGATAAAACAATAAATGATTGAAAATTCCACACTATGTATTATACTGCTATTCTAGAAGTTTCAACAGTCCTCTTTTATCCATTGTTATCTTCTGTGCATGCCCCAAAAAAGGTCTTGGTTCAATTCAATAAGCCTTTTTTTGTTGTTGTTGAATATAAGGAAAGTATATGTCAGTCTTTAGGTCTGAACCAGGCTGATATGAATTAACTTTGGAATTCATACTTTTTTTTTTTTTTTTTTTGCAGTAAAAACATATTTTTAACTTTATTTTTCTTGGTGTTTTGAGATGTCTGTATTTTCACAACATAACTAATATGGAAATATGTTTTGCATGATTTCACAAATATAAAATATTGAATTGCTTACCTTCTCAATTAGAGGAGAAGGAAAGGAAGAAAGGAAAGACTTTTGGAGAACTAATTCAGTTTCAATTGATCAAAGATAGGCAGAAGCAGCTACACCCAAAGAAAGAACACTGGGAAATGAATATAAATTGCTTGCATTTTTGTTTTTCTTCCCGGATTATTTATACCTTCTGAATTCAATTCTCCCTGTGCAACAAGAAAACTGTTCGGTTCTGCACACATATATTGTATCTAGGATATACTGTAACCTATTCAATGTAAAGGACTGCTTGCCATCGGAGGGAGGGGAAAAATCGGAACAGAAGTGAATGCAAGGGATAATACTGTAAAAAATTACCCTGGCATGAGTTCTATCAATAAAAAGTTATTAAAAAAAGAAAAAAGACGGACTCAAGTAAAATGTATTTGAAAAAAGAAAATATATAAAAAGAAAAGTACATTGTACATACAAAGTTTGTTTTGTTTTAACAACAAGATATATGCATGGGTAATTTTTCAGCATTGACAATTGCAAAACCTTTTGTTCCAATTTTTCTCCTTCTTCCCCCTACTCTCTCCCCTAGATGGCAGGTTGACCAATACATGTTAAATATGTTGAAGGATAAGTTTAATACAATATATGTACACATGTCCATACAGTTATTTTGCTGTACAAAAAGAATCAGACATTGAAATAGTGTACAATTAACCTGTGAAGGAAATAAAAAATGCAGGCAGACAAAAAAGAGGGATTGTGAATTCTATGTAGTGGTTCATACTCATTTCCCAGAGTTCTTAAGCTGGGTGTAGCTGGTTCAATTCATTACTGCTCTATTGGAGCTGATTTGGTTCATCTCATTGCTGGAGATGGCCTTGTCCATCAGAATTGATCATCTTATAGCATTGTTGTTGAAGTATATAATGATCTCCTGGTCCTGCTCATTTCACTCAGTATCAATTCATGTAAATCTCTCCAAGCCTTTCTGAAATCATCCTGCTGGTCATTTCTTATAGAACAATCATATTCCATAATGGAATTTATACTTTAATTAATAAAATATATTGTTTATTATAAGTATGTGAATATTTTTAATACTGGAGAGATAATTCAGTTTTGGAGTCTGTTCTTTCCTATGGGTATGTTATCTACTTATATGTATTATATTGTTCTGGATTTTCTGAAGTGGCCTTTTTTTTACTGATTTTTTTTTTTTTTGGTATGTATACATATATACAGGTATATTAGCATATATATTAGCTGCTTCCCTGTCCCGTAAAACTCTGGGTAATTCTGCTTTCACCTTTTCTTTTATATGGTTATGGGCAAAGTTGCTTCTCACTTTTTGCAATGATGGTAAAGTCCAATCAATTTATAAAGGCAAGTAAAGCCAGTAAAGAGTTATAGGTGGAGTGGCAAAAGGAAATAACTGCACATAAAATACTTAGGGTCACTGAAATTCCCTTAAATCCAGTGGGAAAATGAAGAATGTGTTCTATTAGATTTCAAGTCCCCATGCTAATCCAAATGAATGACAAAGAACCCGATGGAGAACAGAATTACATTTGTGCCCTAGTTGTATGGTAGGATGTTTTATGGAAACAGGTAGTCAGAAAAAAAAACTGTAGGTTATATTTATTTAGTGAGATAATGGGAATTTACAGTTTAAAAAAAATTAATGCTGTTAAAATAACTTCTTTCCATATAACTAGACATTAAATTGAGTTTTCTATTTAGCTGTAACTAGACTCTTAACAATTGCTTAAAGGAGAAGTGCTTATATTTTTCAACTGCTGAGATAATAGCATTAAAATATTATTATTTTTTATTAAAATAAACTTATTACTTTTCAGATACAGATAATACGTTCAGCATCTGGATTAAAAGATGTCAAGAAACTACAAATAGTAAGTGTAGCTTTAGACATTTAATATTTATTAAACTAGTTAATTTTCTCAAAGTACTTGATTGAGTTTGTCTCCCTGGAATGATTTTTTAAAATAATTTCTCTATCCTTTTGGGGAAGAAGGGGAGTGTGTGAGGCAATCCAGGGATAAAGGACTTAATCAGGGTCATACACAGCTAGTTAGTCTCAAGTGTTTGTGGCCATATTTGAACTCAGGTCCTCCAGATTCCAGGCCTAGTGCTCTTTTCCCTGTGCTACTTCACTGCCCCAATTTCTCTATCCTTTGAACTTAATATTTAATTTAATAAAAATAATTGCTGCCCTTAGATTTTTTTAAAATAGTATAAGGCAGTGTACAAAGTTGCCCCAATCAAAATAATTTTGTAGTAGAATTATCAATGTTTTACTTAAAAATGTTCAATATAAATAATGTTTTATTAAGCAAACTCCATAAAGTTGTGAAAATTTTGTAATATTTTGTGGCTGATATTCCATTTATTATGTTGTTTCTGTGGGGCTAAGTATTCCTATAAAATTGTTCCATATAGTATAGTTTTTGGAATATATAGCTATTAAAGACAGTAAGTGAAGTATTCATGAAAGTAGATTTTGTAATTTCAGATTTATATATAGTATTATAATGGCAGTAGAATGGAGATTGGAAATTATTTGAATTGGAATGGTATGGTATGAGTATATCAATAAAGTAAAGATAACCCTAATATTAAATTACTTTCTCTCCCAGTTGAGAATGCATAGAAGATAGGCATAGATGTTTTGGATGATATGTAATTGTTATTTTGATTCAAAAAAGAAATGTGTATACAGTTATTTTTAAGCATGTCAATTGTGCCTGAAAATGTGTCATTTTGTATTTTAGAAGAAGTATCAGAAACTGGAATGGTAAGCCCTACACTTAAAAGTTTTTATTATCTTTGTTTTAGTTTTATTTTAAGTGCTAAATATGTATTTGATATTCAGGATGAACAAATTCTAGTTGAGTGGTCAGTACTTATAGCATAATGATTGTTCATTATTTAAAAATTGAAATTAAATTCTATATAGAAATTTTCAGTTGTGCATATTAATTTGGGATGTTTTTAATGCTTAGTTTGCACAAAACAGATTCATTTAATGTTTTTATATTTTTTCTTTTTTCCCCTGTACTATATTAGTAAGATATTTAAACAAACTGTTTCCTGAGAAGCAGTTAGTACGTTAATTCATGTTTTAGAATACTTCTGTGTCTGATGTATAACATCTTAACTTGATTATCATAGGTATTTGATAAAATTGAATCTAAATTTTTGTCTTAGATTCCTGCTGTCTTTATTGAATTTAGCTAATTTTAGAGTTGAATAAAATCTTCCTTGTGTCTCTAACCATTTTTATCAAGTGGGATTATTATTTTATAGCTAATGTGAAAGAAGTCAGCACATATTTCAGTTATTTTAATATTTCTATTGAGATATTGATTTGATTTTTACTAGTGTTAATTTACCTTGGAAAAAATATATATCATTATCAATAATTCATATCAACCCAAGTTTGGACTTTAGTCTCAGTTTTTACTTATATTGACAAAAGTTAATAATACAAATATGACTGAAAAATCAAGGTCATAATTGCTTTTGAGAGTAAGTTCAAGTTTTCTAAAGGTTAGGCAATAATTTTGTTATTGTATACATTAAAATTGAGATTTGTTAATTTTTATTTTACTTTATATTGAAATTATTTTGTTATGCCATCCTCTCTTTGCTCTGCCTTAAATGAAGTATATTACAATGTATGTTAAATATTACACTTGTAGTTTAATACTTCTGTTGAGAGGAAAGAAATATATATATCATTAGTAATCTTTGGAACCAAATCAGGTTACTGACTTAACTCTGAATTCAGATATCTTTTAGTGTTGCTTTCATTTACATTATTGTGGTTATTGTGTATATTTCTTTTTTGATTCTCTTTACCTTATTTCATGTAAATTTTGCTGTTTTTTTGAATTCCTCATTTTCTGCATTACTTATCACATATTCCATGTCATTGATAAACTACAGTTTGTTAGCCATTTTTCATTCACTCAACCATCAAGCATTTATTATTACTTTCCTACTCTGTGCTGAGCCCTATGAATACAGTTATAAAGACAAGCAAATTTTAAAGAAAATTACTAGAGGGATTCCACATGTTTATAAAGAAGAATAAAAAACAGTGTTTACAATTTTTTCCTTTAAAGCCAGAGACCTTTTATTTTTGAGTCAAGTTTTCATTTAGCTTTTCCATTATCAATATACTTTATCAAGCTGTTAAATATTAAGTTTGAAAGTAAATGCATTTTGATATACAATAATTGCCAGTCTAACTTGTAAAATTTTTTTAATTCAACATGTCTCAGATTGTACAGCAGCAAACTCAACAATCAAAAATCAAGTAAGTATTTTTCTAAAACAGTGTTAAATTGTTCATTAAAGTGACTGTTGTTGGGGAGTTGGGTAGGTTAGGAAGGATCATTATTTCCTTCAAGGAAGATCTTCTACAATTTTAAAATAACTTCTTATATTTCACCATTGCATTACAAAATTAATTCCCCGAGTATTTAGTGAATAGTACTGGTATTTCAGTTTATTTCAAATAACCCTCTCTTGAATTTACTTTTATCTTGAAGTTATTTTATCTGATATCTGATGTCATATTCCTTCATCACCTTTCCATAAATTAGGATCAGTCAGCTTCCTTCTCTTAAAATCTAACAGTTATAGTAGCTTAGTAAATTAGTAATGCCAAAGTAAGAAAACAGTAAGCCGTGAAAATTTAATATATTATGCCTCTCATTTTACTTTCATTACTATGAAATTTTCATAGAAACACTTTAAGCTTAATAAGGATGGCAGCCTTGACAGAAGGCCATCCATGACAGAAGACTAATTGTTATATATGGATTAACAGTACAGGAATGATAAATTGCTTGCAAGCTAGTCCTATCCCTGACAGAGGTGATTGTTTTAGACTGCTTCCCATCTTTTGTTGAAAAACCAGTTACATATATTCTTTTCTTACCTTTGGAAGAGCAAGGGAGATGAGACTAGAAAAACACATAGCACCTTAGTTATTACAGATGCTGAACTTTTCCAATAATTTTAGATTTTCATGAAAATTTTTTTGTTTGGGAAAACATATCTTTTTTCCAGGTTAGTGGGATAAAGAATATAGGAAATATGGGAATTTGGTAATTGATCATTGAAGGAGGCATATGTATGATTTTATTTACATACTCTCCTTCTAGGATTTCTGGAAATCTTTTACAACACCATGTTGATTTATATTGTTTGTTATATCACTACTTGCATGTACAATTCATGTTTGTTACACCACATTGAGCCTGCACTGACTGTGGGGAGAGTCATCACTGCTAGCCTGTGCTTTATTGCTATGTGCTTGTGTAATACCTCCCATGCTAATGAGTTTGTGCATACCTGTTTCAGGTAAGATCCTTCAGCCCAGAAACCTGCTAGCAGTATCTGGCTTGACTCCCTACTTCCCTTTGGTGTTTTTCATCTGTCTTCCTGAGAAGTCAGGGAGGGCATGATCAGCTCCTTTTTGGTGTTTTCACCCCCTGTCCTGAGAAGTGGGCTGGGTTGGGGGTGGGTGGGAGTGAGATGAGGGGTTGGGGGGAGGGGCATGATCACCTCTTTTTTGGGGTTCTCACCTCCCTGAGAAATCAGGGAGAGTGACTACCTGAGTTGTAAAACAAAAGAAAGTGGGAGATGTAGAGGGCTGAAACTCCAAAAAGGTATGCTTGAATTAGACATGAGAATATTTAAGGCTAATTACCTATTTGTTGTGAGATAATAACTCTATTAGCATATATTTGGATAAATGGCTCTTCTCACCATTGGTGCTTGCTGAATGTTTGGTGTTGAGATAATCATAGGCAAGGATTGGTTCGCTAAGGGATAGAAGTCAGAGTCACTTGGAAGGCAGGAAAGGAGGAGAGAAGCTGGAGACTCCGGACTCCAGAATCCAGGATGCAATTTTTGGCAAGCTGCATGGTAGCTTGCTTGCCTCCTTCATTTCTCCCCCTAAAGACCAAGAACTTTGATTTCTATTGACTCTGACTGATCCTGAGGCTTTCCAGGGAGTTAGCATGTATTTTATAGATCATAACGGATAATTATGTATTGATAATAAAAATTTAAACTGGTAAAAAACTGGTAGGTAATGATGGAAAACTACCAGTATTTTAATTTTTCATTATATTAGCCCTCCTCTACATATTTTGAACTGGGGTTTTTTGGGGGATTTTATGTAAGATTTGGATTACTTTCCCCATATAATCCATTTAAGGAAGGCACATTTCAACATTAGTAAAGGAGGTTGAAAATCTTAACAGAGTATTCTGCCCTTGTTATGTTCTTAATGGAAAAGAAAAGATCTGGAACAAGGTGGCCAATGTAGAATAGAAACTTGGGCCCTTGGACTTAAGAGAGACCAGCACTCTTAAGCACTGCAAAACATATGTGTACATTCATGACATTGTTTTTCTAATGCATTACTTTATGCTTGAGCAGTCTCAGTATTGACAACTTTGATGCTGAAACTGAACAGAATTAGGTCTTTGCTTTAACAACACTGGTGAGAGCAGTGAGAACTCCCTATAGTTGTGTTTTTTAAATGCTCAGCTCTACATAAAAATTTTAATTGTTGCTAAGATATATCCTTGTATCATTTTAACATTCTTGTACTTTGTATCTATCATCACTTGGTATGTATTGAGGGAATTAAAAAAAGTAATTTAATATTAACTTAAATAAAACAAGATTAGGAATGCCACTTAAAGAATCACATTAATACCCTCAACAACTGAACAGGGTGTTTGTGACTCTATTTAGATATTACCTACAATAACCAGAAACTTGCTTTGCTGTTTTGTCCCTCAAGGTGGAGCCCTTGTTATTTTTAAGACTTTTTTTTTTTCTTGATAAAATGTCAGTGATTTTTGTTGGTAACTGGTCTGTCTTATTTTGGTAGTAAATACTTTCAAGTAATCTTATAATGATGGGATTAGACAGAGAACTAAAATGTAACATCTATTTCCATATTATAAATTTTTGTATTGTAGATTTTATTAATTAGGACTATTACTGAATTAAATTTTTGTGTTTTTTTATCCTTTTAAAATTTTAAGTGTTTTCTAAAAAACATTGAGTGTCAGCATACCTAACTAAAATTACTTAGTATCTATTTACGTTTATCTTAATTTCAGTGTACAAATTTTTTTCCAGTTACTCTTTTGAGTCCTTTGGATGCTGTTTATTCTCATTCACTTGTCCTCTTGTATTTCTAGTTAGTATGTACTCTATTCCTTTAGGTTTCATCTTTTTGTTTTAAAATTTCTGTTATTTCCCAAGTCTTTCTAGATTCTTTTTCTTTCTCATACTTTTTAGTCATTTTACATAATGATTCTTCTAATATTGGATATTTAGGTTGTTTCCATTTTTTTTGCAATGATGTTAAAATTGCTATGAACATCTTTCAATATCTTACTCTTTATTTTGTTTGCGATTAAGACTTTCACAGTATATCTCCAACCATGGAATTATTGAGTAAAGGAATATGATTGTTCTTGTAACTTTTACTGGGTATTACCAGATTATGCTCTAAAAAGATCATGCAAGTTTGCATTTTTGCAGGCAGTGAAATGAGTATACATGTTTTTTTAGAACCCTGCTAGGATTAAATCTCTTTGAATTTAGTTATTTTTGTCAGTTTGATGGATATGAGGTTGATAGAGCCTCAAAGTTATTTTAATTTACATCTCAAGGTCAAGAATTGTTAAATTGAAAATTGTTCATATCTTTTTACTATTTACCTTTTGTGGATTAGAAATTGTCAATGTGACCATTTTTTCTTTTTTAGCATTATAATATATTTTATAGGAATTTTTGTTATATATTTTAAATCTGTTTTGAGTTTTATTGCATATAAATTTTGACTTTGCTATAGTTAAGTGTAGCTGTCTTGTTCTTAATAATTCCTTATATTTGTTACAAGGAAAACAATTTATTTCTCCTACACAATTGTTATAATTCCTTGATTTAATTTTCCCTATCTTTTCTGCAGTTCCACTTTGTTTTATGTTTCTCATCTGGTTGGAATTCTTTGTGCTTACTTTTAAAGGTATGATTGGTACCAAACAGAATCACAAGTAATCATTACACTTATGATCAAGAATGTTCAGAAGAATAACATAAATGTGGAGTTTTCAGAAAATGAGGTGACTACTTTCTTTGAATCTAATTTGCAGTTGCTTGTTGATCTAAAATAGAATTAACTGCAAATACAGTGTATGTGCATTAGTCCTATTCTTTATTGAATTAATATAAAAAAATCTAGATTAATCATTTAAGTATTATTAGCTTAAAATGAGTTTAAAATATCAATAACATGACAAATCATACCATAGATGTAGGTATACTTTTTGAAAACAATATAAAATTTTTTTTTCTAGCTTATAGATTTAGTATAGAACCAATTTGTTAATGCTAAGAAATGTTGTTAATCTCTTTAGTAATATATTTATATATAATGGTTCTAGTTTTTATGTTTGAAATCTGTAGCAATTTTAAATTTCATTGTATCCTTAGTAAATATGATGTAGTAACTTGGTGGTTATTTGTAGACTAAAAGTTTATGACAGTTAAATTTGGTGGTGGATAATTTTAGGTGAAGAATTAAATGAAATTATGAGATTATTAGTCTGTTTTGCATAAGTTCTCTTGGGACTCAAAAGTGAAACATAGCTAAGTACTTATTATTTCTTTCTATTCATAGAAACCCGAGGAAGGTCAACATGAAAGAATGTTAATATGGTGCAAATTTTTTTTTCTTTGAAATATTTTCTATTTGTTTTCTAGTTCACATTTAAATGCCTATGTCTGATACCAATTAAACAGAATATTTTAAGGTTTCTACCTCAAATATGATATTTTGTTTGAATAATATATAACCTAGAAGTGTTCAAGTTCTTAGAGCTAATTTTAATATTACTATTTTATCCTAAAGTTTAATAATGTCTTTATTCAATAGTTGTCTGCAGTGGTGAAACTTCCATCTGGAGAGGACTATAGTTTAAAGCTTTCACTTATTCATCCTATAATACCTGAACAGAGCATCTTTAAAATACTTTCAACAAAGGTAAAGCATATTGAAATGGTTAATCGCTAATAATAATTCTTTAAAAAGATAAAAACCATCATTGCAACTTTTCATGTGATTTTAATTCTAAAATATGGAATTAATATTCTTTTTTTTAAAGACATGAAATCAGAAATAGCCTGCTTTGAACATCAAGAAGTTTAGTCAAATTCTGGTACTATGTGTGCTTTTAAACTGTTGTTATTGCTTGTTGACTTTTGTTTAAGTGTGGTGAATTTATTAAAGTGATATTTAGTCCTTTAAACTATTAGAGATTAGGGTGACAATGTGTTTTTTACAAACAATTCAACAAATATCAAATATCCACTGTTATAAAGCAATGCAGTATGTATGGTCCTGAGGAGAATAAATTCTGTCTCCCAGGAGATGTGTGAAAGATAGTAGGTAGTCATGCATCCAAATAAACTATACATTTAAATTCAGCTTTATCTTGGGGGGAGGTACAACTAAATCCATGAGAATTCAGAAAGGGAAAGGATTTTATTCTGCCTGAGAGTATCACAGAAGGCCTTGTGAATTATGTGGTCTTTGAACTATACTTTGAAACATAACCAGTCTTTCAGCAGATAGAAGTAGTGGAAGGAGGAGGCAGTATAGTTGGTGGGAAATGGTATGAGCAGAGACTTGAAAGTGAAAAATTTCAGAACATGTTTCTGGATTGGTAAGTAGTTCATTTTAGATGGAACATAATGTGGTTTCAGTGGTGGAGGTCCTTGTATGTGAAATTAAGGAATTTAGTTTTTATTTGTTACCTCTATTACTGAAAAATTATTTTCCCATGATTACATAAATCTGCTTATTTTTATGCGTAACCTTTTCTCTTGGTCATCCTGTCATAAAATCTAATGTTAGATTAGCACTGTTCTTGTTTGTTTTTTAATAATAATAATAATAATGTTAATGATGTTAATATTTATATAGCACTCTAAGGTTTGCAAAGTTTCATTTGCAAATTTCATTTATTTTAAAAAATTACTATAGTTGAAACTTTAAAATTTCTTTGTCTTAATTAAGTGAGGGAATAGCAAATTCAGATTGTAATTTAAATGCATGTTGTTTTTGTGGGGAGGGGCAGTTTGCCCGGAGTCATGCAGCTAGTTCATAAGTGTCTGAAATTGGATTTGAACTTGGGTCTTGCTGGCCCCAGTTCTGGTACTGTATCTGCTGAGCCACCTAGCTCTCCCTGCATGTTACTTTACTTGACTCTTTGTTACTTTATATAATTTTTGCATAAATGTGTTCAAAAATTATCCAAAATTAGAATGTAAATCATGAATGCAAATTGAAAACATGAGGACTGTGCTCTTCTAGGAAAAGCATGAACTGAAAGTCAGTTGGTTTGGATTCTAGTTTTCAACTAACAATTCAGTATGTGAACTGGGGAAAGTCATAAAATCTTTGGCCTCAATTTTCTTTCCTCAAAGTACAGTTGACCTAAAATCTATTAATGAGCCTTTATGAAGTCCCTGTGATGTATCCAGTAGGCCCTGGGAACACAAAGATAAAACATTCTCTTTTCCCAATCTGCTGTCTTGCAGTTTATGTTGTAGTACGGAACACTGTATATGCATAAAAGTATATAATTATATATGTGTGTATATCTTTGTATTTATGCATGTATATATAGAGAGGCATGCAGGTACAATTGTTTGCATGTGTGTATGCATATAGACAAACAAATAAAAATGCATATGTGTACATAAATACAGACAATCAATACAAGGTAATTTTAGAGTAGAGAAGAACTAGCTGTTGGGGGTCAGGCTGATTAAGTAAAGCTTCATATAAGGGATGGCACTTGAGCTAAACATTGAAGACATTTAGGGATGTTAAGATCCAGAAGAGAGGAAGAAGTGCATTATAAGGGTAAATGGACTGTCTGTTCAAAAAGGTAAAAGCAGGAGATGGAATGTTTTAAAGAACAGAGCAGGGGGTCATTTTGGCCAGAAAGCAGAGTGATTGAAGGCGAATATAGAAAAGTAGGCTGGTGTCATATTGTGAAAGGTTTTAAACAATAAACACTGAGACGTTATTATTCAATACTAGTGGTAATAGAGAGCCTCTGCAGTTTGTTTATGAACAGGAGAATAACATAGTTAAATCTTTGTTATATGAGCATTACCAATACTTCTGTGGAGGATGGTTTGGAGAGGATAGAAACATCTGGCAGGGAGACCAGTTAGGAGGATTACAATAGCCTTGTCAAAATGTGATAAAGATGTGAACTAGGGTTTTGGTTTTCCCATCTGTCAGTATATTGAGAGGTAGATGGGAGAGTTGCTGAGGAGGTAAAATAGACAGTACTTCGCAGATGACTCTCTGCAGAGATAGTGAGGGAGAACGGCAGTTGAGAAATTCTACCAGGCTGTGAGCCTCTGTGATTAAAAGGACAGGTATAGTATCTTCTAAGTTTTAAAATTTGGTTTTCAAAAGTCCGAAAAATTAATGGCAGTGAATAGTTAATTTTAAAATCTTTTCTGATAACTTCCAATGAGAAGGACAGTTGCAGTTACTTGTAAGGATGAGTTGTTTGAACTTGGTACAGAATAAGTATGTTTATTACTGTGTTACCAATTCACGATAAACCTAGCTTGGTTCATCTCCATTGTCTGCTCTTTGAGATGTATCTTATTTTATGGAGAGTTTTCATTTGAACTAAGAATGGAAAGATTTTACTTCTGTTTCTTTAAGAGAAACCTTTTGATTCTGCAAGTCTTCTGGGAGGATATGATGTCAGTACCTTGTTTCTATGGTTACAATGAGCAAAAAAAAAAAAAAAAAGAGATACATCCTGTTATCCCTTTTTTATGAATGGGGAATCTGAGACAGCTTAGACACAGTATCTGCACTTCTTTGACTCCCTATGTATTGCTCTGTCCACTGCACTCTCCTTAGTCCTGGTACAGCCTTAGTGCATTAATTTTCCTGACTAGTATTTCATAATGTGGATTCTTATTGAGCTTTCAGTCCTTTAAAACCTTTATATTTTTTCCTCATGGATTTCTGTCTAATCATAGCTCTTTTGTCTTATATTTAGGAAGATGATTTTTTTTTCAAGCTAAGAATAATAAGGCTTTTTACAGGTATCATTGTAAAATTTAATCTTATCTGATTTGGCCCTGTTTGTCTAAATCTTTTTCAGTCCCAACTTTGAACCCATTGTGTTAGCTTTCCATTTTCATTTCGACTCCTCTTTTTTACAAATATACCATTTGACCTTTTTACAAAATCACTGATAAGAAAGTGAAATAGCAACATGCCAAGCAAGGATTCCTGGGAAACTGAACAAATAATGAATAAAAAAGACATTTATTAATTGTTTATTTTATGGCTGACATGATGCTAAACATTGGGGATACAAATATATAAAAAAAAAAAAATCCCTGTCCTTAAGGAACTTACATTCTAATAGGGAAGATAACATATTTATAGAAAAATGGTGGCCTGGGATAGGTATTTCCTTTTGGAAAGTCATAGGAATGGGCGAATGGAATGATAAGGTATTTTATTGTCAAGTCCTTTCCAGAAATGGTAATATTGATTTGAATATTATTCCTATAGCTAGAAATGTGGGAAGTGAGTAGTAGGTTGAGGAGAAGTTAAAAGAGGGTAAATGTACTATGTATTGTTATGGAAGTTGGAGGAAGGGCAGTTTGTTGGGTTAGACTAGAGATATGGTAAATTCTCATAAGATAAGAACACAGATGACTAGGGTAGAACCTGGCGTGCTCTTTTGGAGACTAAAGGGGGAATAAAGGGATGTAGCATGAAACTGTCCAGAAAGCTTCCTGGTAGCATCTATGTGGGTAGGACTAAATATGATGAACACATTTACCTTTCAAGAGCATAATGCCCAGGAACAAAACCTACAGTGTGAGTTTGATAAACTGTGGCAGCCAGGAAAATGGAACTGTTTTTGTTTTTTTGTTTTTGGAGGAAGGGCAGGGTTAAATGACAACACCTGGGTGATATCAGGCTATGCTCCTGCTGAGTTCTTGGGAGGGAATGAGACAATGTTGGGGACGTTGTCCCAAATTGATATCCAATTAATGATATAATAACTAAGAAATAATAACTTTTTGGGTTTAGATTTCCAGCCAGTTTTGAATCCAACTGATTAACATTTAACATGTATGTCTCTGGGATGCACTTCTTTCCCCCTCCCCCTTATTTAAACCTCTTGGCTTCAGTTTTTCTACTCTTAAAAAGAGGGCTTCAGATTGATCACCTTTAAAAGCCTTTTCTAATTATAAGATTCTGTGATCCTGTAATTTCCGTCTAGCTAAACTTGCTCATTATAGGGATATATCCAAACATGTGACTGTAGGGTTTTAAATGTCTAACCAGTTTCAACCATGTGACATAGGGTCAACTTCAGTGCCACCTAAGATTTCTTTGGAGGAATATGTTAGATACTTAACAAAAAAGGTTTTTGAATGAATGGATAAAAGGAATAGAGAGTGAAGATATATTTGTACTGCAAGTTATTCAACTTGATTCTCTTAAAATTTATAACTACATGCTTGTGTTAATTTACCTGATAGTCCTATTAAAATTTAATTTTAGGAAAATATATCTTTGGGGATGAATTTTTTTATTTCCTTGTATTAGAAAAAAAAAATCTTTGAAGAGCCTTTTCCTTTATATTTTAGCTGCCAGGAATCTTGGAGAGCAGTTGAAACAATCAGCTTTTTTCATGTGGTTGTCAGTGTGCTTCCTTTAATTAGTTTTGTTCCTGGTTTTTAAATTTTTTTTTGATTGTTCTACTTGCATTGTGTTTAACTTGTAGCCTGAGTAATCTCTTTCTTTTTTATTTTATTTTATTTAATAATAACTTTATATTGACAGAATCCATGCCAGGGTAATTTTTTTACAACATTATCCCTTGCACTCATTTCTGTTCCGATTCCCCCCCCACCCCTCTTCTACCCCCTCCCCTAGATGGCAAGCAGTCCTATATATGTTAGATATGTTCCAGTATATCCTAGATACAATATATGTTTGCAGAACCAAACAGTTCTCTTGTTGCACAGGGAGAATTGGATTCAGAAGGTAAAAATAACCCGGGAAGAAAAACAAAGATGCAGATAGTTCACATTCGTTTCCCAGTGTTCTTTCTTTGGGTGTAGCTGCTTCTGTCCATCATTTATCAATTGAAACTCAGATCTCTTTGTCAAAGAAGTCCACTTCCATCAGAATATATCCTCATACAATATCGTTGTCGAAATGTATAATGATCTCCTGGTTCTGCTCATTTCACTTAGCATCAGTTCATGTAAGTCTCGCCAAGCCTCTCTGTA
Source organism: Antechinus flavipes (assembly GCF_016432865.1). Classification (NCBI taxonomy): domain Eukaryota; kingdom Metazoa; phylum Chordata; class Mammalia; order Dasyuromorphia; family Dasyuridae; genus Antechinus; species Antechinus flavipes. Next base: position 90,401,603 of record NC_067400.1, read on the forward strand.
TTCATCCTGCTGGTCATTTCTTACAGAACAATAATATTCCATAACATTCATATACCACAATTTACCCAGCCATTCTCCAACTGATGGGCATCCATTCAATTTCCAGTTTCTAGCCACTACAAACAGGGCTGCCACAAACATTTTTAGACTGAGTAATCTCATAAGAAAATAAGAGGATGTATTTTCAGAGATGTACTGGGATGTTGGTGTTAGAATACTAGAGTAGAGAATGGGAGATTGGATCCCAGCTTTGCCTCTTACTATCTGGGTGACTTAGGGCAGGTCATATAATCCTTGTGGGCTTTAGTGTCCCCACTTTTAAAATGAGGAATTTGGATTTGGTGATTCCTTTGGACCTTTTAAGCTCTGAATCTTATAACTTTAACTCATTATAGACAATGTAATGTAGTGGAGCTAGCACTGGACTTTATATTAGACATGTGATCATGCCTATATATATGATTTACCTAACTTCTTTGAATTTTAGTCTCCTTGTCTGTAAAATAGGGGAAATCATATTTGAGGAAATGCTTCGTACTCATTTCTGAAGGCACGGTAATCAATCACAGTTTGTTCATTTATTTCCCAGTTTGATGGACACCCATTTTGCTCCCAATTATTTACTGCTGCTATAAATGTTTTCATACACATGAGACCTTTCATTTTATCTTTAATGTCCTTGAGGTATATACTTAGTAGTGACATTTCTGAGAAAAAGGATAATTACAGTGTGATGACTTTTCTAGTATAATTCAAAATTGTTTTCAAAATGGTTGAATCAAATATATTGCTCTATCAGTAGTGCATTTTGCCTTTCCAACATTGGTATTTGTTGTATGTGAGGTGTTTACATAATGATTTGGATAATTTTTTATATGGTTGTTGATAGATTGAATTTTTTTCTTGGAAAACTGTGTTGTCCAAGCCTTTGTTAAGTAATCTAGTTAAGACTAGTTAGGGGAAGTAGTTGGAAATTATTTCCTAGAGTTAGTCACTGATAGGTCTTGGTTTCCTGTAAAATGAGGGGACTTGACTAGCCTAATAAGTTCTTTGAATTTCAAGAAAGGACTAGTTATGACAGGTATATAAATAGTCTTAGATGCCTCAGGAGCCTATAGAGTTTGGACCTTTTTAGGGAGTGCCCAAAGATTGCAAGGGTGAAATCAACAAGCCTTGGCAACATCTCTCCTGTGTGGCCCCTTGTCTCTTCTCATACTGCCACCTCTTAGTACAGGGTCTCATCACTTTGTGCTTGATTGTTGCAGTAGTCTTTTTGGGTGAGATAGTATCTGCTAGTGTCAGGTTTCCCCATTCTGTTTCATCCTCTATTTAACCACTTAAGTGATTTTCCTATAACAAAGGTCCAATCATGATATCTCCTATTCAGTAAACTCCAGCAGCTCCCTATTACTTTTGAGGATCAACTACAAAATTCTCTGGAATTCAAAAACCCATCGTAAGTAGCCCCCTTTTAACAGTCTTCTTCCAGCTTATTCCTTGACAGTCTTTGCTCTAGTGATGCTGGCTTCCTGGCTCTTATACAGACAAGGCACTCCAATTCTTGGCTTTGGACATTTTCTCTGGAGGGTGTCCCCCATGTCTAGAATGCTCTCCCTCCTAAACTCTCCTGACTTCTCTGGCTTCCTTTAAGTCCCAAGTAAAATTATCTCATTTATAGGAAGTCTTTTTCAAATCCTCTTAATTCTTTATGCTTTCCTTCCCTCTGTTAATTATTTACTCTTTATTTTATTTATAGCTTGTTTACATTTATTTCCTTACATGTCTCTTATATTAGATTGTAAACTTCTTGAGGATAGGTCAGGGATTATCTTAATAGCACTTAATAAATATAACTTGAATTCATTTTTTATGACAAATGCCATGTACTTTAGATTTAGAAGAAGAAAGTACATTTGGAAACATTTTAGTATATTTACTTTTTTCTTTGTATAAGAAAAACCTACTATATAAAAATAGATCATTTCCTAATTATTATTAAAATGGACATAGGCTATTTTTCTTTGCCTCAGAAGTCATAATTAATCTTTGGTTTACATTTACTTATATAGGCGTTAACTTGTATAGTAACATTTTATTCAAAGTAAGTTATAATGCAGAATGTAATTTGAAAATGTCAAACTGAATGTGTTAATTTGAATTTAATCTTGTAGTTATATAATTAAATTGCATTGGATAAGTGATTATGCTGTAGAATCAAGGATGAGCCTCATTCTTAGGGAGGGGCTTTGATTTCAAAAGGGTAAGTATACATATTAAATGACAGTGCTGAAAAGTGATGTTCACTAATAGAGGACATAATTTAAGCTGATATTTAGTAGATTATTTGAATTTTAGGATTAGAAGTGGCTTGTTCCTGGGTGCTTACTTCTCATTTAATACACAATTCTGTGAAAATCTAGTCTTGGGATGTAAGCCTTGCTATTCTCGCTCTTTCTAATCAGAGATTAGATATTTTGTCTTTGAATTCAAGACTTTAAATAATTTTTAAACTTTTCATATATTGGACTCATGACAGTGAATTGCCTGGATTTTCCCAGTCCCTGGTTACTTTTTCTTTTTCTTCTGTTCATGCTACAACCATATTTTCTGTTTTTTTTTCCTTCTTAATCCTGTTGCCTTGAAACACAGAAAGGCTGTATATATCTAGTGTTTATTTAAAAGGGAAAAGACGGAGAAAAGAGTATGACACTGCTGGGCAAGATAATTAAAATCAAAGAATTTATAATTATAAGAGATTTTAGAGATATTATTTACCTCTTCATGTAAGTGATGAGGTACCATGCATGGAAGTAAAGGAACTTAGTTAAGAACACAACAGGTCATTGAGGAGCTATCATATAGCCTCTAATCATTATGACTCAGTCTTTTCTATTCCTTTGCTCCATTATGTTAACTAAAGACCCTCAAATCCAGAAAGAGACCTGAAATGAAACAGAGTCTGATATGTAACAGTTAAAAGCATTTATTGTCTGAGAAAAGATTTGAAGGGGAGAGGAGCTTCTACAAGGGAACAGAGAGGGAGGGAATACTCAGATGCTCAAAGAGGAGTGGGAAAAGGGTGAGATATTATAGTGTCTAGGGGCTTTGGAGTGGGGAGTGAGGGTTAAAGGAGAGGACATGTGTAGATACAGATTAAAGGACAAGACATCAATTGCCACAATAAGCAGGCAGCTGGAAGTTTAGAAAGTCTTGAACAAGGTTTTGGACATCTGTAGCTTTTGTGTATCTTGTCCTTGAGCTAGTCAAGACTGATTCTGTGGTTTCTGGCAGTGACAGGAATCTCTAAAGTCATTTAGAGTTTACCAACAAAAGATCACCAAATGTCAAGCAGTTTTGGATGTCAGAAGCCTTTCTGATTTTTTTTTCACTTAATAGTATTTTGTTTTTTTCAATTACATGTAAAGATAATTTTCAACATTCATTTTTGTAAAAGTTCCAAAAATTTCTCCCTCTCTTCATCCCTTCCTTCTTTCAAAGACAATAAGCAATCTGATATAGGTTATACATGTTCAATCATTTTAAACTTATTTCTGTATACTCATGTTGTTAAAGAAAAATTAGAACAAAGGGGAAAAGTCATGAGAAAGAAAAACACAAAAAAGTGAAAATAATATGCTTCAATCTGCATTCCATCTTCATAGTTCTTTTTCTGAATGTGAAAAATTAGTCTAGTGGAATTGTTTTGTATCACTATTTTTGCTGAGAAGAGTTCAGTTTATTATAGTTAATCATCACATGTTGCTATCAATGAATACAATGTTCTGGTTCTGTTCACTTAACCTCAGTATCATGTAAGTCTTTCTGATTTTTTTTTAAAATTTGCCTGTCCATCATTTCTTATAGAACAATAATAATCCATTATATTCATATACCATGACTTATTTAGCCATTCCCTTTTTGATGGGTATTCCCTCAATTTCCAATTCTTTGCTACCACACAAAAAAGAGCTGCTGCAAAAATTTTTGTACATGTGGATCTTTGGGGATATAGACCCAGTAGTGAGACTGTTGAATCAAAGAGTATGTACAGTTTTCTAGCCTTTGGGCATGGTTCCAAATTGCTCTCCAGAATGATTGAATCAGTTCGTAATTCCACCAACAATGCATTAATGTTACAGGTTTCTCATATCCCCTCCAGTATTTATCATTATCTTTTCCTATCATCTTAGCTAACCTGATAGATGTTTGTCTGTATCTCAGTTGTTTTAATTTTCATTTTTCTAATCAATTGTAATTTAGAGCACTTTTTTTCATGAAGTAGATGATTTTCATTCTTCATGTGAAAATTGCCTGTTCATATCCTTTGACCACTTATCAAATGATAATTTAAAAAAAATGGGGAATCAATTGCATTCTTATAAATTTGACTCATTTTTCTATATAATTTAGAAATGAAGCCTTTATCAGAAACAGTGATTGTAAATGATAGAAATACTGGTTTCCTTCTATAGAAACCTTTCTAAATGACTAGTTATGTAACTCCATTGTCCTGTATCTCTGTGAAGAAGGAAAGTTCTAACCCATTAATAGTCATTACAGAATCCATGTTAACAACTATCTTGGACTCAGCTTCCTTTCCCCCACTGTGCCAGCTTCTTTCCCTTGTCTTATGGAGGTCCTAACACAAGTGTATCCTCTTCTTATATATATGTTAAACATGTGAAATTCTTGCATATATATATTTCCACAATTATGCTGCACAAGAAAAATCAGGTCAAAAAGGAAAAAATGAGAAAGAAAATAAAATGCAAGCAAACAACAATAAAAAGAGTGAAAATACTATATTGTGATCTACACTCAGTTCCCACAATCCTCTCCCTGGGTGTAGATGGCTCTCTTCTTCACAAGACCTGGAACTGGCCTGAATCATCTCATTGTTGAACAGAACCACGTCTACATCATATAATCTTGCTGTTGCCTTGTACAATGATCTGGTTCTGCTCACTTCCCTTAGCATCAATTCATGTAAGTCTCTCAAAGCATCTCTGAAATCATCCTGCTGATCATTTCTTATAGAACATTAATATTCCATAACATCCATATACCATAACTTATTCAGCTATTCTCCAATTGATGGGCATCCAGTCAGTTTCTAGTTCCTTGCTTCTACAAAAATGGTTGCTATGAACATTAGTGCATATTTGTTGTACCCAGCTCAGTTAGCTTTAGCATCACCTTAGCAAATGATTTTATAGGCCTTATAGGACCTGAGGGCTGGATGGACCCCATACCATTCTCTAAAGTTTCCAGGGATCCTCAAACTATAGCCCACGGGCCAGATGCAGCTGTTGAGTACTTTTATCCCCCTCACCCACGGCTATGAAGTTTCTTTATTTAAAGGCCCACAAAACAAAGTTTTTGTTTTTACTATAGTCCGGCTCTCCAACAGTCTGAGGGACAGTGAACTGGCTCCCTATTTAAAAAGTTTGAGGACCCCTGCATCTAAATCATGCACTTTTCCCTCTTTTCCTTCTTCCATTCTTTATTTTTGTGGAAGAAATCACCATTCTTCTTCATAGCCTAAAGAGTTATTCTTGACTCTGAAATTGCCCTTACCTCATTAATGCCATTCAATTGCCAAGTCTTGCTGATTGTTTTTCCTTGAAGTTTTTTTGAATCTATCTTTTTTTTTTTTTTTTTTTTTTGCTTATACCATAACAACTCTAGTGCAGGCTTGTCATAGCCTGGACTACTTTCTGGTCTCATAATTGGTCTTGCCTTTGGTCTCTCCCCTTTTAAATTCTTCACTCACATAGTTGCCAAATTGATATTCCTAAAGTATAAGTCACTTCTAGCTTGCTATCAGTGGTGATGAAAAGTTTTATTTAGTTCCTCACGCTTTCTTCTAATCAATTCTTTTCCTTATAGTTGTACAAAATAGATATTCCATTGTCATTTTAGAGTCTTTTAGAATCTGTCTCACACTTATGTTTGAGGCTTCTCATGTGATTCCCCCCTTTTATACAGGCTGTCTTTGGAAGAGTCGGTTTCCTTGTATCTGCCATTTGCAACATTAGTGCCCTTTGAGGCTCAGCATTAGTGCCACTTGCTTCAAAGTGACTCATTACCTCAATTATCAGTCTCACCACTTTGTCTTTATTTGGTATATATCCTCTAGGTACTTATCTGTGAATGTGTTGAATGTAAATTTTTGAAAGCAGGTACTGTCCCATGTTTTAATTTGTGTACCTAGCATTTAGCACAGTGACTGTCATAGATGCTTAATACAATTTTTTTATTATGGAACACATACCCTGAACATAGCAAAAAACAAACAAAAACAAAACTTTTGTTTTCTGCTAAGTCCCAACTTAACTACAGCTCATTCTTAATTTTAACCTGTATAATTTTTGGGCTCATGTCACTTTTTAATGTATTCTCTTGATTATATATCTCTGTTTTAATCTGTTTTAACCTTTTAAACTTGTCCTTTTTTGAATCTGAGTTAACCATAGAACCATCTCATAAATGGTACAAAGTAACCATTATTAATTATGTCATTAGTTTCATTTTTCAGCCACCCCACCATATTTTTCTAGCCATTTTCACTTTTGGTATTGTAGGTCATGGGACCACATCTGAATTTATTGAAATATGTTTCTCTAAAGGCTATGATAAATGTCTAACAGTATCTAGCACTGACTCTTGCAAGTGATAGCATAATGTAATTTCTTGAAAAAAATCTTGCTGCACTTTTATTCTACCAAGTAGTTTAATATTTTGTCTAGAATATTAGTTTTTCATTTCTCTTATATTCTGAGAAATGAAATTTTCATGTGCTTAAGAATTATTATCTCTAATCCAGAGGTTCCATCGTATGGTGTCATGCTCACTTAACACATTGTGATACCAAATCATTAGTTTTAACAGTTAATTTAAATAATCTTCTCTGTGCAGCAGGGGGAGCCAAAATGTAACATAAATTATATGCAAAAGTTTTCTCCAAACCTTGCGTTTGAGTCTTCCCATTCCTTAAATAAAACTGCATTAAACCTTACAAGAAGAATAAAGATAATTTGCTTACAGTATTCTTGTTTGCATTTTTGAACAATTAGTATGGTAGGTGAATATAGTTTTTACTTAATAGAGTAAGTGAAATTTGTAATTTCATGAATTTGTTCTTTCAGGCTACATTCCTTTTTTTTTTTTTCCCCTGTAGAGTATTTTTACTCCAGTTTGCTTCCATCTTTAAGGCTGAATGAAGTTTGCTTTTTTCTTTCATTTATACCTATCCAGTGGTTAATTAGAATGAAAAATTTTCTGTAGGAAAAGCTAAAATAGATTAATAAATTATTTGGTTAGTGAAATAATGTAATTGAAGTACTAAACTGTTGAATGGCAGGCTAAAATTAAGTTACTTTTACTAAGTGCAAGATTACGGAAATACCTTCCCTACTAATCCATTTTATTTTTTAAAAGAAATTTTATTATCTTTTTTTCAATTTTATTTTTTATTCATTTCAAAATGGAAAAAAGAAAAAAAAACATTGCCATGGGCACAGCAGAATATGAGAGAATTCAAAATGAGGCTATAAATGTCCATTTTAAGAGTCTCTGTAATAAATATTATGTAGTATGTTTAGTTAGAGCTACTTTTTTTTTTTTCTTCCTTGTAGGTTTTCTTTTGTTCTTTCCTGTGCAATTTTAATTCTTTTTTCCTTTCCTTTCTTCCATCTTCTCCTCCTTTCCCCCCAAGAAGACAGCAATTAAGTGTGGATGTATTTATTATACTTACATACATATGCTTGTACATATATTCACATGCATGTTCATGAACATTTGTGATTATTTGTCTTCTGTTTTTTGAAGGTGAATAACTTAATTCTTCTTAAGTCTAAATATTTCTATATTTTCTAAATCCACAATCTATATTTTTCTAAATCTACTAAGTCATTATTTCCTATACCATTGCAATATTCCAAACTTATGCTCTCTAGTTATTTTAAATTGTATAAAACTAACACAACCTTTTTTTTTTTTTTTTAGGTCTGAGAAATTCTTTTTTTTTTTTTTTAAATAATAACTTTTTATTGACAGAACCATGCCAGGGTAATTTTTTACAACATTATCAATCCTTGTACTCACTTCTGTTCCGATTTTTCTCCTCCCTTCCTTTACCCCCTCCCATAGATGGCAAGCAGTCCTATATATGTTAAATATGTTGCAGTATATCCTAGATACAATATATGTTTGCAGAACTGAACAGTTCTCTTGTTGCATAGGAAGAATTGGATTCAGAAGGTAAAAATAACCCGGGAAGAAAAACAAAAATGCAAATAGTTTACATTCATTTCCCAGTGTTCTTTCTTTGGGTGTAGCTGCTTCTGTCCATCGTTGATCAATTGAAACCGAGTTAGGTCTCTTTGTCAAAGAAATCTACTTCCATCAGAATACATCTTCATACAGTATCGTTGTTGAAGTGGTTCTGCTCATTTCACTTAGCATCAGGTCATGTAAGTCTCTCCAAGCCTCTCTGTATTCATCCTGCTGGTCATTTCTTACAGAATAATAATATTCCATAACATTCATATACCACACTTTACCCAACCATTCTCCAATTGATGGGCATCCTTTCAATTTCCAGCTTCTAGACACTACAAACAGGGCTGCCACAAACATTTTGCCACATACAGGTCCCTTTCCCTTCTTTAGTATCTCTTTGGGGTATAAGCCCAGTAGAAACACTGCTGGATCAAAGGGTATGCACCGTTTGATAACTTTTTGGGCATAATTCCAGACTGCTCTCCAGAATGGTTGGGTTCGTTCACAACTCCACCAACAATCCCGCATCCCCTCCAACATTCATCATTATTTTTTTCTGTCATCTTAGCCAATCTGACAGGTTTGTAGAAACTAAAACAATCTTGATTTATATGGCTGGTATATAGTGTAGTTTTCTCTATTTTTCCTTTTATGATTAAATCTATTTTAGTTTTAACTTTGAGATCAATGATTATTAGCTCTGTTTTTTTTCCCTAATAAGATCTACTCCTAATCATTGTTGTTATGTTATGTTGTGTTGTTATGTTAATAACACTTATTTCCTATTCCTTCTGACTCCTCTGCTTTACTACCCATTACCTTGCTACTACAATTTACACTCCCCACTCTTCACAAGAATCTCTCCCTTATCCTCTGTTTCTTCGCCTTTTCCCTTACCCCCTCTTGTTTCTGTCTGAATTTAGAATACTTTTAAAGTACACACACACACACACACACACACACACACAAGATAGATGTGAGCACCAAACTAGTTTAGGTAGCTTTTGACTTAAATTTGAAACAATCTAGTTTACTAATGGCTTTAATAGGATTATCTGAAGTAATTATCCTAAATGTTTGTATTTCTCCTTTGAAAGAGGGAGACAAATTGATTTGGTGATAATTCTAGGAATGTTCTGCCAAAATCATTAAGATTTAAAATCTTAGGATTTTTAAGTGAAAAGCGAAAGTGTAGGGGCATACAAAGGGATTCATGGAAATTTAGTCTTATTTTTCCTCATACTTTCAAAAAGCTTCATAAATTGATAGTTACCTGCAGCTGTTTTAATGAACAGATTAACTGTAATTTAAAGTTTAGGTCAGTACATTGCAATACATTGCAGTTTAAACAGCTTGTTGCTAGGAGCTTTGACTTTGGATTTACAAAGGCTCTTTTGTTCTCAGGTCTGTGTGGTTCCCTAGGTTTTAGTGGCTTTAGGTAATACTGTGACTTTTTTCCTTCTCAACTATTCAGGTAAAACAAGAAAGTTTTTAATGTATAATTCAGAAGTAAGAATATAATATAGAGTAGGTGGTTGAGAAAAGAATGGATCATGTAGAATAAATAAAACTGAGCTCTCTGTCCTTTGGTATTCATTTCCTGTATGTTGTTACCTTTATATCCAATTTCATATTTTTCTTAGAAACATATGTACTTCTAGATTTCAGAATGGAAATGAAAGTATGTGTAAACTCTCCAGCATCTGTAGTTGTTGGGACATTCATATATTCTCCCACATTACCTAGTATCTAGTAAATAGTAATTGTGTTTATTAATGAAATTAGCTATATTCCTTGATTTTAAAGAGATCTGCTAGATATTAGATCCTGTGATTTTTTATTTTTATTTTTTATTTTTTTTACTAATCTTGTATACATCACTTTTTGTACAAGTTACATGTGGTAGCATAACAGATACATCTCATTTAATATTGTAATGATAGAAGATGATTTTAATTCTTTACAAAATAATTCCCTTCAAGATTGCTTAAGTGCAAATAAGGATAGATTATTTAAAAATGTATCTATATTTAATTTCAAAAACAAGAATTACATAAAGCAAGCTATATCAGTGTGTTGTTTATTATTACCATAGCTGGCTTGGTATATGGAGACTCAAAGCTTTGTCTAAGCTCATGGTTCAGGCAGGCAGCTGCATCTTTTTGATTGCTGCTTATGTCTGAGTAAGTTCCAGAGATGTTGAAAAAGTAGAAACAGAAAGATTAAGCAACTGATTGGATATGTAAGTTGAAGGAGTCCAGGATAATGATTATGAACTTGGGCATTGGACAGAGAGATGTTGGGGAGAAAGAAATATAATTAGTTCAGTCTCACATGTTGAGTTTAAGATATTTCTGTGACATGTATTTTGAAATATTCAGTAGGCAATTAGATATGGAACTGAACTTTGGGGAAGAGACTAGATCTGGATAAATTGACCTGGAAATCATTTGCTTTTAGAGATGACAATTGAAGTTGATAGGAACTGTTGAGGTTACCAAAAAAAAAAAAAAAAAAAAAAAAAAGAGGAGAACAGGACCCAGGACAACCAGGACAACTTGGGAGAAAACTCATAGTTAGGGGGAATGATGTGGATGATGAGCAGTCAAAGGAGAATGAGAAGGAGCAAGCCAGATAGTATGAGGCAAACCTGAATATTTTCATAAAAACCCAGAAGAGAGAGAGTATTCAGGAAAAGAGGGTCAGTAGCTAGATTTGGATTAATCCAAATATTGAATCCCATGGAGTTGTTACATAAATTCAGTTTTGCATGATTTGAAGTTATAATTATCTAAAACATAGCACTTGGTTCCAGGCCAAAAGGAAATTTATAATGTGAATTTGAAAAAAAGTGATATATAGGGATTTAGCTATTTGTATAAAATAGATCACTTGTAGACCTTTGCAAAAGGGTGAGTTAGAGGAGTTATACCTCTATTTCTGGAGATAATATTTGTTCTTTAAAATTTTCTAAAGGGTAACTAGATGGCCCTGAAGTCAGGAAGATCTGAGTTCAAATGTGGCATCAGATACTTAATACTTCCTAGCTGTGTGATCCTGGGGCAAGTCACTTAATCCCAATTGCCTCAGCAAAACAAAAATAAAAAATTACCAACATTTAATTTTTTTGATAATTTTTGGTAGCTTTTTGTTATATTGTCAGTCATTGTCTATTGTTTTCTTAGTATTCTTTGCTTCTTCAGCGGTACATATATTTCCATGTTTTTCTGTGTTCATCCATTTATCATTTTTTACAGCACAGTTATATACTACAGTTTAGCTGTTCCCCGTTGATGAATTATATACTTTGTTTCCAGTTTTGTACCATCACAAAAGGACTGCTATAAATATTTTGTAATATATATGGAAACTTTGTTCTTATTGATGTCTTCTTTGGCACATAAATCTAATAATGAAATCTCTGGGATCCAGTGAAGGAAGGGTATGGATATTTCAGTTATTTTATTTGTATGATTCCAAATTATTTTCCAAAATTGTTGTGCTTGATTCACAGTTCTATCAACAATGCATTCCTGTTCCTATCTTTCCACAACTCCTCCAACAATTACTATTTCCATCTTTTATTAGCTTTGCCTATTACTTGTGATTTGGAGCATTCTTTCTTATTATTGCTAATTGTTTATAATTCTTCTTCTGAGAACTGTTAATTTTTTTTGTCTCTTATCTTTTTTGGGAAATGGCTTCTGGTCTTAAATATGTTAATTTTTCATTCACTTAGGTACCAACCTCTCTTTTTTTTTAAATAAACATTTTCATTTTTTCAGTATTTGTTTTATTTGAGATCATTAAAAAATTTTTTTTCATACTTAACAGTATTTTTCCCCAGTTACATGTAAAGATAGTTACCAGTATTCACTTCTATAAGTTTTTGAGTTCCATTTTTTCCCCCTTTATTTATGGAACACTTTGTAATTGAATCTATCAGAATATATTATATGTATACCAGATTTTTTTTACGTTTTGTAGTTATTTGGAATGGGATTTTCCTTTCCATTATTTTTATTGGTACTTTATTCTTATGTAGAATGCTAATTTTTTTTGAAAATTTATTATATGGCCTATAACTTTGTTGAAGCTATTGTTTCGTTAGTAACTTAGTAAAAGTTGTAAAAAGTTCGTGTTTTTCCAAGTAAATTGGAAGCAGGGATAGTTTTATCTCTTCTTTACTAATCTTGGTGCCTTTAATTTCTCTCTCTTAGTAGATAACCTTTTTTTGAGGAGTTTGGCTGAGAAAATAAGGAGAGATATAGGACAGTAGCTTAAGGAGATTATATGGTCTAATAAATATTTTTAAAGAACAGTATAAAATAATCCTCATTCTTTTATAGCTCCTCTTTGATTCTGCAGAATGGTGGAAAGAAGAATCAAAGTGTACTAAGAACCAGTTTTTAGACTTCTTTTGGTAAATTGCTACAAATTAAATTAGAAGACAAAAAAGGATATTGCTAAGTGGAACTAAGCTAAGTGGAAGGATGATTCTCACCATGGAGAGTTTTCTCAATGGTATTTTATTTTTACCAAATACATGTAAAGATAGTTTTCAACATACATTTTTGTGAGACTTTGCCTTCTAAATTTTTCTCCCGCCATCTTTTTACCTACCCCCTCCCCAAGACAGCAAGCAATCTGATGTAGGTTAATAAACATGTACAATCTTTTTAAACATATTTCCATATTTGTCATGTTGTGCAAGAAAAATGAGACAAAAAAGGAAAAAAGTCACGAGAAAGAAAAAGCAAACACACAAAACAAGGTGAATATATTATGTTTTGATCCATATCTCTCTAGATGTGGATGGCATTTTCTATTCCCAGTTGGTAATGTCTTGTATCACTGCATTTGCTGAGAAGAGCCAGGTCCATCACAGTTGATCATCACATAATCTTGCTGGTATTATATACAGTGTTCTCTTGGTTCTGCTCACTTCACTCAGCATCAGTTCATGTAAATCTCTCCAAGCTTTTCTGAAATCAGCCTGCTCATCATTTCTTACAGAACAGTAATATTCCATAACATTCAAATATCAGCCATTTGATGGAAATCTCTTCAATTTCTAATTCTTTGCCACCACACGAAGAGCTGTTATAAAAACTTTTTGCACATGTGGGTCCTTTCCCCTCTTTTATGATCTCTTTAGGATATAGGCCCAATAGAGACACTATTGGGTCAAAGGGTATATAGACTGTTTTCTTGTCTTTGGGCCCTAGTTCCAACTTGTTCTCCAGAATATTTAGGTCAGTTCGTAATTCCACCAGCAATGCATTAGTGTCCCAGTTTTCCCACATCTCCTTCAATATATGCACGATTATCTTTTCCTGTCATTTTAGCTAACTTGATAGGTGTTTGGTGGCATCTCAAAGTTGTTTTAATTTGCATTTCTCTGATTATATTGATTTAGAGCATTTTTTCATGTGAGTATAGATGGCTTTAATTTTTTTCATTTGAAAATTGCCTGCCCAGCTGTGTCCCTTCTAATCTAGACTGAATTGATTTTGTTTGTGTAAAACCTTTTTAATGTAATGAAAATTATCTATTTTGCATTTCATAATGTTTTTTATTCTTGTTTGATCATAAATTCCTCCCCTCTCCAAAGAGTCAACAGGTAAACTATTCCTTGCTCTCCTAATTTGCTTGTAGTATTACTCTTTATTGCATTTTGTTTAAAATGCAAGCTTCATTAGCTGTTATTTCTCCACATAATTTGACTTCTGTTTGTTTTTTCAATTTTATTTCATGCTATTCTTACATTTTGCAATCCAACCAAACTGCTGGCCTACTTTCAATTTGTAGACTTTTTAATAGTCTTTCTTTAGTGTCTTTGCCTTAGCTATCTTTCCATGGCTGGGATGAACTTCTTGAAAATGTGTCTCTCTCATTTTCCTTCTACTTTTGAAACCTCAAAGCATTGTGCAAACAATAAGTTTAGCAGTGGTTATTGTTAGCAACTGGTAACAGATGACAATAACTCAAGTTTATGAACTTTTTTGACTGAGACAGTGAAAGAGCTCTCAACTAAAAAAGAACTTAGAAAAATTTATTATTAATCAAAATAAAATAATTATTATTAACTACAATAGAGTAGTTGCTTAAGGAAGGACCTATTTCTACCCAGTAAGGCAATTGGGCTTAAGTGACTTGCCCCGGTTTACACAGCTAGGAAGTGTTGAGTATCTGAGATTGGATTTCAATGCAGGTTCTCCTGTTGCCAGGGCTAGTGTTATATCCACTGAATTATTTATTTGCCCCGCTATCCAATATTTTAACAGGAATTATAAAACACTTATTTAATCAGTTATAAATTGCATGATATTAGGCTTTCTAATGTATCTATAAATTGCTTAAACAGTAATTAGCTTGGTAACCAATTACATGTACATTTTTAATGACATTACATAAAATGCACATTTATGTTATTGTCTAATGTGTTTAAAAAACCATCGTTTCTGCCCTATTTTTACTGCAACAAAATTGAATATAAACAACTTGGTTTGCATTATATAATTCTGGAGGAGGAATGCTTCTCTGCATAGAGATTTTGACATTTATTTTTGTGACTTTTGGGGAGATTGAGGATATCTTGATAACACTTTCAGAAATTATCTAGAGATACATGTTTTGCTGCTTTGTTTTTCTCATTACATTATCTTATTTCTGTAGGAAGTATAGACATTAGAAATCTGGTTATTGGTGGTTTTGTTACCTTTGAAATAAAATCTTCACTTATGCTGTACTCTCATCAATTACTTAATCATTTATTAAGCTCCTGCTATGTCTTAGGCACTGTACTTGGCACTAGAATTCAAAAACAAAAATGAATTAGTTCTAGCTTGCAAGGAGCCTACTTCTAATGGCTCTATAAGATACACTTAACAGAGATATAAGGTGACCATCAAGGGAAAGGCAGCAGTAAGTGGAAGGATTAGGAAATACTTCATGCACAAGGAAATGTTTGAGTTGATTCTTGAAAGAAACAGTTTTCCATGGGATGGTGAAGAGGGAAAGCATTTCAAGCATGGGATACAGCCAGTGCAAATGCACGAAAATAAAAAGTAATATTGTATATGTATATGTATAACCATAAGTAGTCAAGAATGACAGGACCATAAAATGTGCAGAAGGGGAATAAGGAGTAAGATGGCTGGAAAGGTAGAATGAGGCTAGATTTTTAAAGAATTTTAAATGCTCTGTAATAGGATGTACTAGACTTTATAGAGTTTAGAGGAGAATGACATCATAAAATCAGTGTTCACTTGGACAGGCATTTTGAGGATAGAATTGAATGGACAGACTTGAAACAGGGAAACAAATAGGAGCCTATTGTAGTAGTTGGGAAGAGAGAGTTGATGAGATCCCTCAACCAGAGTTGTGACTGTGACAAGAAAGAAGGGGAAGAATATGTAAAAGATGTTGTATAGAGAGAAAAAAAATAATTTCACAACTTTTTCATATATGCAAGTGCAGAAGACATTGAGGTGGAGAGCCTACTTTACTAGAAGAATGGGGACATTCTTGACAGAAATATGATAGCTTGGGAGAAGATAGTGGATTTGGGGGGAAGAAAGATAAGGGGTTTTGTTTTGGATCTTTTAAGTTTGAGGTGCCTCTTAGAGACATTGGATTTAAAGTATCAAATAACTAGTAGGTGTTAAGAGTGTAGAGTACAAGAGAGAGACTTGGGTTAGCTAGATCTTGGAGTCATTCTCATAAAAATGATATTTTTCTCTTTTTTAAAAAAAAATATTTTAACCTAAATATAAAATAAGAAAAAACCAAATAGAAAAAGAAAGGCAGAAAAAGGAAAACTAGAACAAAACATTGTCATGTGTCCAGCAGAACATCAGAAAGGATTGAAAATATGTAACAGAAAATTTTCATTTCGAGAAAGCATGTATAATAGTGGAAGAGATTATATTCATGATTGTATCATTTCTTCCTTTGCATCTCATTTGTATGGCATAATTACTGTTTTTACCTTTGCCTAGACAGTTTTGCTTTTTTAGAGTTAGGTCATACTCAGCTGTGCCCCAATCTTTCTTTTGGATTATCCAATTATTAATGTCACTCTTAGAATATGGTTTATATTTCCATGTATAAAACATAAATATTTTGTCTTTATTGAGCCTCTTGCAATTTGTCTTTGATG
Source organism: Antechinus flavipes (assembly GCF_016432865.1). Classification (NCBI taxonomy): domain Eukaryota; kingdom Metazoa; phylum Chordata; class Mammalia; order Dasyuromorphia; family Dasyuridae; genus Antechinus; species Antechinus flavipes. The sequence continues at coordinate 90,418,050 of NC_067400.1, forward strand.
TTGGCTTTTATATATTAAATTTTTTATTCAGTTTAGGCATGGTTGAGATAAAATCCTGAAAACTTGGGACTTAACTGAATGCCCATTTTTTTTGTTCAATATTATGTTTAATTTTGCTAGATATAATATTTTTGGCTGCGGGCCTAATCTTTTAATTGTCAATGTATAATATTCTAGGGTCTGCAGTCTTTTATTGTAGCTGCTGATAGATCCTGTACAATTTTTATCATGGCTTCAGCATATTTGGTTTAGTTTTTTATTTCTTATAAAAATTTCTCTTTGTCTGGAGGTTTTGAAATTTAGCAGTAATGCTCCTATGTGTTCATAGGATCTCTTTGAGGTGATGATTGGGGGCTTTTTCCCATATCTGCTTTCCCCTCTTGTTCTGTTACTTCAGGACAATTTTCTTTTATTATTTCTTGTTTTATTGTGTCAAGGTTCTATTTTTTGGTCAAAGTTTTTAAGCAGTCCAATTATTCTTTTGTTTACTCTTCTCGATCTGCTTTCCAAATCTGTTATTTTTAAAATAAGATGCTTAACATTCTCTTCTGTTTTTTCCCATTCTTTATATTTTGTTATTTCTTGATCTCTTATAGCTTCACTGGCTTCTTGCATGGGTTTCTTGCTCAATTCTAATATTCAAAGAATTGGGTTTTTTTAAAGACTCTGGATCTCTTTTTCTAGTTGTTTAACTTTCTTTTCATAATTTTTTGTTTTTGTTTTTCTTGGATGGTTCTTATTTTTATTTTTAAATTTTTTCTTCTATTTCTCCCATTTGATTTTCAAAATCTTTTTTGAGTTCTTCTATAAATTCTTTCTGGTCAAATAGTGTAATGATCGCGTATTTAAAATCAGCCGGAGTCAGGAACTCAGGTTAAGGGAAAAATCTTCAGTCTTTATTCAAGTGAAGAGGTGAAAAAAGATTGCGAGAGCAATACGGGCAAGAAGGATTGAGATAGCAATATGGGCAGCTGCGACAGGAAGCCAGCTAGCAGAGCAAGTGAGGGCTGAGCTCTCCTCCCCTTCCTTTTTCACTCCCCTGCCTCCACCCACCAGAATTGTCATTTCCTATACAACACATCAGGACTTGCACAAAGAGTAAGGGGGGGCCATTCTTTCTCCAAGCTTATATATTAATAGAGTATGGTCCAATTACTATTTAGCCTCATGTGCATCAACTCAAGCCTCAGCCCATTACAAAATAGCCATTTAATGTTACTCTTTTGAGTAATTACTTCACTCTCATCCCTGAAGATAAACCCTGATCTTCCCTGTTCCCATAATAAGTTTCTATGGATGTGTTCTTTCTCCTTTGCCTGCTCTCTCTCTTTTTTTTAAAAATGAGAATTTATTAGTGTAACCACCTTTAGTTCTGGGATGGTGGTGGGGTTGGGGGGGAGGGGGTAAAGGAGGGAGAAGAAATGCCGGGGGAGGAGAGGGAGGGAGGAGATGGTGACCCTAGGTTCACTTCATTTCTCCCTTCTGGTCTGGAGCCCCAATCCAAGAGTTCCAACCTCCTGTAACTGCTCACAGCCAATATGCCCTAATACTTCTGCACTCACTGGGTTTTTTGGTTCCTTCTTGTCCAGAGTCTGGTCTCAGCATCTGGGCTTGGTGTTCCTAATCAGCAGGCTTCATTTTTCCCAGACTCAGATCCCCAACTCCCCATTCTGTCTGGGGGATAAAATTGGGCTGTCCTAGGAGGACTCCTGTTCTTCCCTGAGTCTTAACTTGTTTTTTTACCCTTCTATGTTTGCCCTGAGGCACAGTCTTGTTCTGTTTGTGTGAGAAATCTAGAAAGCTTGGAATTTTCTGACCATCTTCCCAGAATCTTCCCTATAATGATAATTGAACTCATTGGAGCTGATGAGATCATCAAATGAGATGCTTATAAAGAGAAATGAACCCAGAAAAGAGCCTGGAAAATGCACCCTTAGTCTTTGTTATAGGGATGATACAACAATAGAGACTGAGAAAGAATGGTTGTGAGAATGAGGACCAAGAGAGGTCTTTGGCACATGTCACATATAACATTATTTTCCAAAGAAGAGAGCTTGTTCAGAGTAAAGAATGATCAGTGCTTCCAAAACTGCAGAGAAATCAAGAAGGATCAGCATGTATAGCTTCATATTAAGCTTGTCTTTCTTTAAAATGTATAAACCAGCTCTTAATTGGATAGAATTTTTCATTGTTTTATCCTTTACCATATTTTTGCTTTTGCTTCACAGTGTCAGGAAGCCTCAGAATTTAGCTTGAATTGTGGTTGAGCTCAAAGGCACACATTGTTGAATTGGATCATCCATTGTAAAGGTTCGAATACAATGTACTATAAAATAATGAATTCGCCTTATAAAATGATGAATTCACCTTTTTCATATAAATGTGGCAGAATTTATACATCAAAGTGAGTATGGTTCTTAGAGTAATCTTTAGAGATTAAAATGAATTCAAATGACTTGGAAAGAGTTCTGGATGTGGAGACAGAATCTGGGATGTACATCTGACACTTTGCCTTACTTCCTATATGATGTTGGTCAAGTGACAATCTTGGTGAGGTTCAAATTTCTTCATCTATATAAAATGAAAGTATAGAACTAGATGACTTCTGAGGGCCTTTCTAGCTCTTATGTGCTTTTGTAAATAGTTGACTTATTTCTCTTTTAAAAATTTTTCAATAATATTTTATTTTTCCAAACATACTTTTTTTTCTTTCCTTATTTCCCCCCCTCCCTAAGACAGCAATAATCTGATATTGGTTAAATATGTGCAGTTCTTTTAAACATATTTCCATGTTTGTCATGCTATGCAAGAAAAAAAATGAGAAAGAAAACAAAAAGGTAAAAATATTATGCTTTGATTCACATTCAGGCTCCATGGTTCTCTAAGTGTAAATGACATTTTCTATCCCAGGTCTATTGAGATTGCCTTGAATTACCACATTGCTGAGAAGTAACTCTTAAATTTTTTAAGTACTTTATTTTTGTTTAGTTTTTAATAATAGCCTTTTATTTTCAAAATACATGCAAAGATAGTTTTCAACATTCACCCTCGCAAAACATTGTGTTCCAAATTTTTCTCCCTCCCTTTCCTCCATGCCCTTCTCCTAGACAGTAAGTAATCCAATATAGGTTAAACATGTGCAGTTCTTCTATACATATTTCCACAATTATCATGTTGCATAAGAAAAATCATATCACAAAAAGAAAGAAAAAAAAAAGCAAGCAAGCAACAACAAAGATGAAAATACTATGTTGTAATCCACACTTAATTCCCACAGTCCTCTGTCTGGGTGTAGATGGCTCTATCATAAGGATATTGGGACTGACCTGAATTATGTCATTGTTGGAAAAAGTCACGTCCCTCAGGATTGATTGTCCTATAATGTGGCTGTTGCCTTGTACAATGATCTCCTGGTTCTGCTCATCTCACTCAGCATCAGTTCGTGTCTCTCCAAGGCTCTCAAAAATCATCCTTCTGATCGTTTCTTACAGAACAATAATATTCCATTACATTATTCAGCCATTCTCCAATTGATGTGCATCCACTCAGTTTCCAGTTACTACAAAAACAGCAGCCACAAACAGTTTTGTACATGTGGGTCCTTTTCCCTCCTTTAAGATCTCTTTGGAATATAAGCCCAGTAGTTACACTACTGGGACAAAGGATATGCATTTTGATAACTTTTTAAGTACAGTTCCAAAGTACTCTCCAGAATGGTTGGATCCATTCATAGTTCCACCAACAATATATCAGTGTCCCAGTTTTCCCACATCTTCTCCAACATTCATCATTATCTTTTCCTGTCTTCTTAGCCAATCTGACAGGTGTGTAGTGATATCTCAGAGTTGTCTTAATTTGTATTTTTCTAAAAACCTAACTGGGCAGGGCTGGTTTGTTTCTCCACAGCTAGAAGCCCCACTTGCCTCTTTGGATGAAGAGGGATGGTTAGTGTGGACTGGAGATAAACTTCTTATGGGAAAAAATTCGCTTGGAACTTGGCAATTTTGCCCCTAGTTATGAGTTAGTTGTTTACCAGTTATTTAACAAAATTTAGTTTCCTCTACCAAATAGATTGTAAATTCCTTAGGACAGGAACTGTATCTTATACTTCTTTTGCATTTATTGTAGTGCTGGATACATAGCCGGAACCCAAATTTTGGGTTGGGTAGTTTGATTGATTTGAGTAACTGTTGGTAGTCAGCTAAGAACTAAGCTTGGTGTTATTAAAGTACAAAATTGTTATTGTTGGTAATTCATTTTATTTTTCCATTGTCTTTGCAAGCCTAACTACAACATTTAAATATTCTTTTATGAAGTTTTTATAAAGTAAAGACTTGGCCTTGAACTTTTTAAAAAATTTGTTTTAATTCAGAAAACATTAGTTCAAACAAATGGGTTAGCACAGTGCACTTTCAGAGGATACTATTCACCCCCATATGCCTTGTTATGTACTTGACCAATACTCTTATGCTTCTCTATTTCAAATTTGTGTCATTGACTACCTTAGCTAATATGCTATTTACCTATGGAAAAACTAAGTGTCTGGAAAAATAATAATAAACATGGGATATTTCAGACATGTAGTTTTAAACTTGCTTTAGGAATGAGGTTGTTATAGTGCAAATTCTCATCTGTGGGTTGTGAAGATCCAAATTTTCCTCTGTCACAAAGGAATCATAATACAGAAAACTTCCACAGTATGTCATGGTGTCAGACTAAATAGTGTGAAACTATTTTTAAATAAATTCGGTACAAATTCAAAATGCTGTACTGTTTATTTTGATACATTGTTCACTGGAACTGTAGCAGTAGACTTAGTTTATAAAGAACGTAAAGCTATATATCTTGGTGTAAGTTTCCCAGGAAAGTTCTTTATTCCAAAATTCCTTTTTTTCTATTCTCTTTGTGCATTTAGAACACATATTAGAATAATCTTTTGGAACTTTATTTTGTTTTCTTAGTTACTCAATATCCTTTTACTTATTTCCTTCAAAGCTTTTTTTTTTTTTTTTTTATTTCTTGCTTTATTTCTTCCAGGTATTCATGTGTCTTTTTTGAAGATTTTTCCCCTTTGCATTCTATATGCACTTGTACCCTTTTTTGGGGGGTATCTCTGGATAATTTTAGATATTGATTTTCTTTAATTTGCTTATCTCTCCAGTTTCAGTTCCTTGGCTTTTTTCAAGTTTCAGGTGCTTTCCTGCTCTGCTCTGTGGATAAAATGATTGGTATATTTTTGACCTTGCCTTAAGTCCTTTGAGTACCTGCATTGATCTCCAGTTTCAGGAATTAATTCTTCCTGGAGTTTTGAGGTTCAGAGTGATGGATCTTTATAAAATAAAGATAATAGAAACCTCTGTGATGGTTAGGAGAATCTTAAGGACCTTGGAGATCCTGAGCTTGGATTATCATTTTTGAATATTGTAGTTGCAGTGTGGGTTGCTGCCTGATGCTGGTTTTCAGGGTTTCAAAGGTTTTCTCTCACATGGTGCCTTTCCTGACCCCTCATTCTCTAGCTTTGAGTACCCCACCCTAAACTAGTTTATATTTCATTACATGTTGTTTACAACTATAGAATGTAAATTTGAATTCTGGGTTTTGTATCCTAATGCCTAGCACAGTGCCTGGCACATGGCAATTACTTGATAAAAGTCTTGTTGATTTATAAATTGATTTTTAACATGGTAGGATTTGCTGCTGATTAATTAGGAAACAAATAAGCACACCATCCACATCTCTGGGTCCCTATTTGCAAGATGTGGATTTGTAAAATTTGTAAAATGTGGAGACTGGACTAGATGACCTCTAAACTCTTTTTTAGCTCAAAAATTGTCATGCTTCTATCTAGAAATCTAATTTATTAAAGTTGGTGCTCTTAAGAATTTTAACTGTGGGATGTTCTGGTATTTAATATGTGTCAATTTAAAAAGAATCGGATTTGTGTTTAAATACAGTTTTGTTATGGTGTAATATGGTGTAGATTTAAGTGCTTTTTTAAAAGTTGGTATTTCATTAGCAATAATTTGATGTTTCAATTAAATATCGTTTCACATTAATTTGTGATTTTACAGTAAGCTCGGAGAGGCAAATAAATTTGCTTTAATTTTCCTAAAATATGTGAGTTTTGGCCCTCCTTCTCTATAATATGGTGGTGTTAAATATGTTTCTCTAAAAATGTTGCATTAGATAAGACCATCTGTCATTGTAAAATAGGCTGCTGGTTTTAAAAATTTATTGATATATTTTGTTTTATATATCATGACTTTTTTAAACATCTAAGTTGTGTGTATATTTTGTGCACCAGCCTCCATTAATTTTAAAATCTTCCATTGGAATTGGCATAAAACAAGGTACTGAAAACATTTTCTCTTCATTCAAAACTGAAATCTATTACTGGATACTGGCCATTTCACCAGGATCATAAGGATTTCTTTTTCTGTAATATAGTCTAATAAAATGTTTAATGTTTTTAAAAGTGGAACTGCATTGTAGAAGTAGTTTACTATTCTAATTAACATAAAACCAATGATTGAACAGATGTTACTCCCTTCATAGCATCATAATCTTATTCTTAGATTTTGTTTTTTAAAATGTTGAAAGGAATTACTTCAATATTAATCATTCTAATGTGTTCAGTTTTTAAAATGGAAGACTATTAAATAAATAGGACTTTCTTCTTTTGAAAGTCACTTTTAAAGTTAAAAGTATTTATTTATTCACTGTCTCTTATCAGCATTGTCTGTCCAGTAACTTAATATTCAAAGATACTTTATTTAAATTATGTAAGTGTTATTTTGTTAGGCCCCTTCTCCTTCCTTCCCACTCCTTAATAAATAGGTTAATGACTTGCTATGACAAAAACAAAAACAAAAAAACAATAACCCAAAACAAAAAAATCCCAACAACACAAAAAAATCTCCACACAAACAAACATCATTTGGTGGCTAGTATTTTGATTATAAATTTTTCAAGGCTTAGGCTTATCTTCAGGTAATATAAAAAGTTGCCTAATATGTTATGGTAGCTGTTCAAGTTTTGTAGGATCTTCTAGAGCATATACTTTATCAACATTGCCTTTAAAGACTGTGTAGGGTCTGGAATTCCACCAAAGGAAAAGAAAAGAGGGCTCAGAACAGAACCCTGAGGGACATCTATGATGATACAACTCTTCTTTAGGTGATGACCTTATTTAGATGCTGTAGTTACTATGTTGACAGAGTATCTATTCTAAAGTAAAATTATTTTCTAAAAGAGGCAATAATAGTTGTTTTATTACAGTAATATGTGTTCAGCTTAAACTCATAGATTATTGAATGTCCTTTGGAGACAGTACATGAACCACTGTTCTATTCTTTGTTGTGTATTATATTGCAATTAACTGTTTCCATATATATTATCATATATTACTACCTTTACTTTTGTAATAAATTATGCAACTATATTGTTTAGTTTATTACTACACACTAACAGCACTTAGCACAGTATATGGTATAATAGCCAATGTTGTTTCCTTTTGACTACTATTCTAATTTACATAGCTTTTATGAATTAAATAGCTGATTGTAGACAGTAGGGATATGAACTAGGAGAGAGATAGGGTTAGTTACACAAAGGGGAAAATATAGGATTGGATAAACCCCCAGATAGAGAGCAAAAGGAAACAATTTGTAATTGCCTCCTTTTAAGATCAAGTTTAAGTTTCTTATTCTACTGTGTAAGATGCTCAGCTATCTGAGCTATATCATCCTTTCTAGTTTTATCTCTATTTCAATTCAAGAAGCATTAAGCACTTACTGTGTTTTGTTATTAAGCATAGAGACAAAAAAAATAAAAAAAGTTCCTACCTTCAAAGGTGTTGTATTCAAATTGGGAGGAAAATATTTTTACAGTTAATTCAATACCTTGTAATTTAGAGTGGGAGAAAAGGATCTAAAAATGTCTTCCATTTTAGTGGAATTTTACTTTACTCCTTAACTTACTTCAAATTTATCTTATCCTTTTCCTCCTTTATGTGTTTATGTAAGCCATTCTCTCTTTTTTGGAGTGTCCTTTACAGCTTTGCCTATTAAAATCCTGGCCATCTTTAATTAAGACCCAGGTTGATATACTACTTCCTCATTAAAACAGTATCACCCCCAACCACCCAGCTGATAGCTACTCACTGTCTTACTGTCTTTATCATTCATTTGACATTTATCATTATACTTAGCTTGTACTTATTTCTGTGTCTTTCCCCTTTTACTTTCTAGATTACAGACTCATAGAGGGCAAGGATTATGTCTTATTTATTTTTTGTAATTCTCTAATTCTTAGCATAGTGCTTTGCCTATGAGGAGCATTTGATAAATGCTTACTGAATGCATTCATGAATCAGGTGAAATTCTAATTATAGGCATCAAAAAGTGATTGTGACATTTATATAATAGAAAAACAAGTTTCTAAAATAGTGCTGTGGCCCTTATTCAGGCAGTAAGCATAAGAGTATATTTTTGTGAAAAAGATGAATATTTATTCCAAGATCCATTTTGTTGGTAATTATTAGCAATTGATATGTTTTGTTCTGAATTCTGCATTTTTGAAAGATGAGTTTTTAATTTGGAAATAAAAAGATGAATAGGACATCAGTATTTTTAAATATTTTAAGGAAAAGTTGCCAAAATCATGTAATTTAATCTCACAAGAATTTGATAACATATAAGAAAACTCTTAAGTCTTTGTGGACTGCTGGCTGTGATTTGTACATGGAATTTTTTGTTTTGTATTTGTGTTTTTTCTAGGTTGAAATAAAAATGAAAAAGTCAGAGGCTGTAAGATGGGAGAAGCTGGAGGGACAAAGAGATGTAGCCAAACCCAAACAATTCACACCAGGTTTGTTTTCTGACCTTGATAAGCTTGAAATGCAAACACTGTACCATTGACATTAAACAGTAATGAGCATTTTTTCCACTTTCATTATTTATATCCTTAAGATGAAATACTTTGAGGATAATAAATAAGATTGTTCTGGAATGAATATAAAATTGTAATTCTTGTAAAGGTCCTCATTTTATAATAAAAATTCAGAAAGAATTTAGAAAGAATGCCAACTGAAAATGACATCAGATCTCCAGAAGTTCAAGTTTGTATATTGACTTAAATTGTGATCTTGTTAATTCTTTTTGTGTTAGTTTCTCTTTGGTTTGTTCGTGTGAATCAGTTGCTTATCTTAAATTCCCTCTCTTCCCCACTTCTCTTCTTTATCCCTTTTTCTTTGCTGAGGTAGTCAAATTCAGATTTTCTAAAATTTCAGGATATTTTGTATATTTCACTACAGTACAATTCCCACTTGGATTCAGTTTCAGGGAAGTAAATAATATTTTAAGGAGTCTTTAATTCAACAAATCGATTTTAAGCTATCTGATTTGTAGTGTACTGTGTTTAGTGTCAGGGAGTTGAAAAGATGCAAAGAATGTGGAACACAATTCCGTGTCAGAGAGTTGAAAAGATGTAAAGAATGTGGAACACAATTCTAGTAAGGGAGATGAATACTGTAGTTGTTCAGTGTGCAGTGTTATTCAGTCATTTCAGTCATGGCTGACTCTACATGAATCCTATTAAGCAATTAAAGGCAAAGATACTGGAGTGGTTTGCCATTCCCTTCTCCAGCCCGTTTTCAGGTTCCAAGGACCCTGAGGCAAATAAGGTTAAGCAATATGCTCCAGGTCACCCAACTAGTAGATATCTGAAGCCAGATTTGAATTGAAGAAGAGAAATCTTCTTGACTCCAGGCCTAGTACTTTATGCCACTTAGCTGCCCTTTAAGGTGTAAATAACAAGTATGAAATGCCTTGTCATTTCAGAGGAGGGAGAGAGACTATTGTTATTCTGGAATAACCAGAGCTCATGCAATAGTCATATTTATATACTTGAGGAAATAAAATTCTGTAGTTTATACATTATTTTATAGTTATCCATTTTTAATATAAATAGTATATAATCTGAAATTCAGTGATTTCTGGAAGATTTTTTTGTGGTCAGATTTTTAACATTTTAGCTGGTTTCATTGTAAAGTATGGTTTCTGCACAATGATGCGCATAGTCTAGTTCATTATTTCAAATGAGTACTTTGAAATAATCTTTACTGTTCACATTCCCAAGAATAAAATTAGAGGTAAAATTAGGCTTACCATTTTTCCTGCAAATAAAGCTTTACTAATTGATCTGTTGTAATAATAGATGTTTAAGACCATCTTTAAAAAATAAAAATCTTTTCAAAGACATAGTTATGATTAAAATTTATTTTTAAAAATTACCTAATCAGAATAATGCACATATAGGATACTTTGTCTCCTGCTTTGTTTTCTTTTGTAACAAATTAGTATGCTTGTCAGCATCTTGTGTACTTCGAGCTGGAAGCTATAGATAAGTACAAATCACTTAACCTGCCTGTCAGCTGGGCCAATTTCTTTATCATAAAATGGAGAATGTAACCCTTGCTCTCCACTACCTCATGAACTGATGTTAGTATTAATTAGGTTAGCATTTCCTAGTCTTTTTTCTATCATATTTATAATTTGCTAAACCCACTGATAGAATTGGACAAAAAATGGGGATTAGATGCTGGTGAAAAAGTGAGCCAGGAGTTTGAAAAGCATATACTTAATGTGAATAAAAGTATATGTAGGGGTGAGAAGCAGGGCACAAAGAATCCAACAATAAATGGATATTTATTTAAGTGGAGGGTAGGAAATGAGAAAACAAATTCTCATGGAGGGTAGGATAAGTATGTATGATACTACATACCTCTCACTCATTTTGGAGCATCCAAAATTAGTTATTTTTTTATTGGTTTAAACTTCAAGTAATTATGCCTCAGTGGGCATTTATAACATATATAACATCATAGCCTGAGGCTACATTATACTATTTGTTAGAACTTATAAAAGGTGTATCTCACATTTAAAGCAAACTTTGTTATTTAGTGGAGGAAAGAATAGATTGTTACATTCTACTTTGAAGTGGCATGGATAATTATCTATCATGGCCTTTAGGTAGTTTTTAATAATTTTTAAATTATCTTTCCTGGATCTATTTTCCTAGTCAGTTGTTTTTCCATTGAGATATTTTACATTTTCTTTTTGATTTTGTTTGATTGATTCTTGATGTCTTGATGTTTTTTCCCCAATTCTAATTTTATTTTCTTCAGTTAGCTTTTATGTTTCTTTTTTCATGTGGCTAATTCTACTTTTAAAGGAGTTTTTTTTTTTTTCCCCAATCAATTTTTGTGCTTCCTTTTTCAAGCTGTTAACTTTTTCTCATAATTCTTCTGTATAACTCATTTCTTTTCCTGATTTTTCTTATACCTTACTTGGTTTTTAAAATCCTTTTTGAGGAGGACTTTTAGAGATTGAGACCAATTTATTCTTTATTGAGGCTTCAGATGTAGGCATTTTGACAGTGTTGTCCTCTGTCCTCTTCCAAGTTTTTTGATCTTCCCTGTCTCCATAGTAACTTTCTGTGATCAGGGCTCTTTTCTATTTCTTACTCATTTTTTAGCCCTTTACCTTCTTGTGGCTTGTTCACTCTGCTGGGCTTGTCCGCCCACTCTGGTTGCACCTCTGGGTTCTGGGGCTCACAGTTTGCCTTCTGTACTGGGGCTGAAGGCCTTACATGTAATGTAGCCTGCTGTTGCTGCTAGCTGCTGGGCCTCTGTTGTCTTGATCTGTGCTGTGGCTAAGAGCCTCTCACTGTCTTGCCCCCAAGCATTATCTGTATTAGGCTGTGAAACAGATCTTTTCTGAAATCCTTTTAAGTTATTTTAAGCTGGAAATTGATTTCACTCTGTCTTTTTTGTGGGCTACTATAGAATCCATTTAGAGGCTTGATTTAACTTTTCCAAGGGAAACTTGGGGAAAGCTCAGACAACTCCCTGACTTGTATTTACCATCTTTGGTAAATAGAAGTCACTCCCACTGAATAATTATTTGTTTCATTTATTCCTGGTCTCCATAGTTATTTGAGAACCTCAGATAAAAGCATTTATACTTAATGTTCATAAAAGTCCTGTTAACAATAAATTCTTTAATGGAACATAAATTTTAAATTGAATTTTGAATAAAATGCTAAAAGTTTACAATTATAAAGTAGTATTTATTGTGGGATAAAATTCCCAGGATTTTGATTTTGTCAATTGGTTGAGAATTTTTAGTTATTCAGATAAATTTACTTATTTAGGTTACAGAGAAAAATGAAATATTATTAAAAATGTGAAACTTGGCTGCTTAGGTGATTTGTTAAAATTTTTATTCCACAACATTAAAGTATTTTTGATGTGATCAAAATCTGTTGTTTCTCTCTTTAATTTTGTAGAGTCAAAACACATGTATCCATCATCCTCTCATTATACAAGGAATTGGGACAAATTAGTTGGTGAGATCAAGGAAGAAGAAAAGAATGAAAAGTTAGAAGGAGATGCAGCTTTAAACAAATTATTTCAGCAGATCTATTCAGATGGTTCTGATGAAGTGAAACGTGCCATGAACAAATCATTTGTAAGATCATGTCTTCTACTTTAAAATTTTTTTCTTTTATTTTTTCCCAAGTTACATGTAAGACAATTTTTAACATTTGTTTTAAAAACTTTGAGTTTCAGATTCTCTCCCTTTCTTCTTTTTCTTCCCCCATTAAGAAGATACAAAGGTCACATACTTTTTTAAAAAAGAGAATTGAGCAAATATCAGAAAATTTTAAGAGAACTAAATATATCCTTTTTAAAGGATAGATTATTCTGTCCTATCATCTGAGACCTTTTGCATAGTTTTTTTCCTCTGCAAAATCTGAGACCATTCCTTTAAAAGTATAAATTAGCTTACCTGTTAAAGGTTCCATAAGAAAATGGATTAGATACCTTAAATGAAAGCCTTCAAGAAATAATTATGTTATAATATAAAAACATTAGTTTTTAATATCTTCAGTAATGTCTTGTTTGGGAACCAGTTTTATCATCTAAACTGGTAACATTTCCTTTGAATGGAAGTTTGCATTGGAATCTATTTGAATTCTGTTATTCCTCATGACCAGTTATTCCTTAAGTGGCCACAATTAAATGACAAATTATCTCACTCTGATTACTTCTAACTACTCTATATCCCTAGTTATAAAAATAGAACTTACTATTGTTTATCTTCAGGAATGTTGTGTATGTTTAATGCTTTTGGTAAATTTTTAGAAAGACAAAAAAGACAATTCTAATCCTTGGCTCTAATACAATGTTGTAACCTTATACCTTGTTACAGATGGAGTCTGGAGGCACAGTTCTGAGTACCAACTGGTCTGATGTAGGTAAAAGGAAAGTTGATGTTAATCCTCCTGATGACATGGAATGGAAAAAGTTCTAAATAAATCAGTTTGCTATCAGTGTATTGAATATATTCACCTATTGTCCACTGTGTTTATATACATTGCATTCTGAATTTGAAAACAAATATTTCCTTAAAAAATGATATCTCCTTCCTTCTTTACTTTAGTGATTGCTTTTTCTTCAGTTAGTCTAGGTCTCTGAAACAAGTATAAAATTCACATTTTATCATTTGACATTTGTCATTGAGAGTTTCAGATGTACTGAAATTCATCTGTCTTGGTTTTTTTTGTTTTTGTTTTGTTTTGTTTTTTACTAGATAGATTAGTTTTGTACTTCTACAGGAAGGGGGAAATCATTCATTGGATATCTAGGATTCTTCCTTATTTTTGATGCACAGTATTTACTTAATTTATTAGATTTGGTAATCTTGGGTGAACTTAGATTTTTTTCCCACTCAGATGTTACATTGTGTTTGCTTTTTAACTCTGCTTCTGAATGAAGATGTAAATATACTTTTTCTATGAAGAAGTTTGGTCTATTTTATTTTTGAAGAGTTTTTAATGAGAAATTGTTATTTGAGACAAATCAAAAAGGAAGTTATAACTTTGTTTCTTTATGAAATAATATGAGTAATTGAGCCAGGATTTTGGTCCTTGCTTTCCAAATTATGCTGCATGGTATAAAAAGATGGGGCATTAGATTTAACATACTGCTGTTTGACCAAGCTGCAAGATAAGCTATTTGTACCTCGCTGGGAGATGAAGTAAGGATCCCCAAATTAGCTTAAATTTCACTTCTTGTGGCTTTTGACACATCATGACTCCCAAGAACACAGCAGCAGTGGCTTCTATATCCCTAATTCATAGTCCTTAGAGCTTGGGGTAGTTGAATTTTCAGTTAAATTGACAAGTATTCCTAAGCCCACTCCTGTGCGAAGTGCTATGGACATGCAATAGAAATACAAGGTTAGTTAAATTTAGCAATCTAAGGAGACATACTTTATATATAAGAGAATGATCAATGAATGTTGCACCATGGAACTCAATATGATTGAAGTTCAGAAAAAGGAAAATTGCTTCCTAAATTGAAATTTTGATAATGGGCATTTCTCAACTCCAGAAGATGATGGGAAATCTGTGGTTCTATGAGAAGCCACTTAGTTTCTCACCTGAAATCCAAGTATTAACTCTAGTGAGGCTATTAGGGAGGGAAGAACAGTGGTCTGAAGATTTAGATTCCAGTTATTTTTTACCAATTAATAGCTCTATAAACTTGGGCAAGTTATATGGAACTCTGTGCCTTGATTTCCTTGTCTGCAAAATGACAGTTGAGCTACCTTGTTGATAATTTAACCATTTAACATAATTTTTTTTTCTGACTTGTTTGTCGGTAATCCCTCCATTTTTTGACACAGTACTCATTTTTTTTCAATTTCTAATCTTTTAAAAAATCAGTTTGCTATTTCAAAAGAAATATTATATAATATTAAATTTCATATCTGCTTTTAGAAAACTTCTGATAGATACTGATAAAAAATGAATTTTTTTATGTGATCAAAGCAATATAAAAATATTTGCTTATCAATTAAATCCATCAGTATTATTCAGTTTCTGTTCTCAACCAGGCCCTATGGTTGGAGTGGGAGATGCCCAGTCAGCAGTTGATGCAGTTCTCATTTGCAAGAAGATTAAATTCTAAACTAGACGGTTTAATAACAGGTCATTAGTACCACTTTAAAAATCATTCCTTTGCACCACCATTAATGTGTTGAAAGTTTATTTGTCCTCATAAAGAATTACCAATTTCATTTTAGTCAAGGATTGTTATGTCTTCCCTGTCCTTCTCTGTTTATACTGGGCTTTTGTGTTGATAATCACTCTATAGACACACTTTAGTGCCTTATTTCTTGTGGCACTTGAGAATTTTGATTTTCTTATCACTTTTGATGATTTTTTACCCTTGTTTCCTTCAGATATAACTCTATTCTCTTTTTATTTTTGATCTTGGAGAATTCATATGTCATGGATTGCATAACATGCACATGAAACATCTATTTTCATTTACTTCTGACACTGTTCACTGTCTTCATGTTATCTTTATTGGCCTGTCTTGTTTCTTGAACTCACTTAAAACATTGGCAGTGCTATTGTACTCATTGTCCATAAGTTTGTCCTTGTGAAATTATCTGATTCCTAACTTCACACTTCTCTGTTCTCACTGTCAAGTGGGCCTCTGGTTATTTTTAGCATAGACTATCTTTTAATATATTTTTGTTTTTTAATGTCAAAAGTCCAATTCTTGTGTTAATGGATGATTTTCATATAGAATTTTCAATCATATGTGATTACATATTTGAATAAATTACATAATACTTCTCACAACTGTGTTAAAGAATAACAGTCTGAGTAGTTTTAAAAGTATGCTCTATACAAAAAGTTCAAAATGGTTTCCATTATTTGTAATGCACTTTTAGGGCTGAGCATATTAAATTCTAATGTGTTTGAGGTTTTTTGGGGTCAGGAGAAGTTGTGTAAAATTTCATTCTGCCTCTTTTTTTTTTTTTAATTAGGAAAGGAGTAAAACATTCTTCTTATTGAACTTTGATTTAATTAAAAATTCATATTTTTAAAAAATAGTTGGCAATATTAGTGAAAAACTTGAAATTGATATCTGAGCTGCTTATACTAAGACAGCGATTTAGAAGTGTGTTATTCATTATAAATTAGTTTTTCACAAATTTTTGATATTTTAAATCACTACTGCATGGTATTGGAAATGCTAAATTCACATCAAGTATATTTGTATGGGTAAATAGGGAATGGACTGGTCTTGGAGGTACTTAAAAGAATAAATCATTTATTACGTTAAGAAGTCAGGAAGAATCAAGTATAATAACTCAAGATGTAATGGTGTTGATGAAATTTAATATTTACAATATTCTACCTTGATCATAGAAGGTGATGATTTTCCTGTTCCCTTTCCCCTGATACTGCGTATTTGATATATTTTCTTTTTTTAATTATAGTTTTTATTATGCATAATAACAATTTTAGATATATAGAAATGAACAAATCCTATATAAAATAAAATCTTCCCCTAAGCAATATTATGCAAAAATTGCTTTTTTAAAAAAATTGCAATTTTTGTTTTTTTCTTTTAAATTTCTTTGTACTTATAAAATTTTGATTTTTTTCTTTTGTAATCATTGTTATTATATATACTCTTACAAGTTTTTGCTATTTTATATCACTTTGTATTAATATAGCTATTTGTGTCTTTCATATTCATCACATTTTAATTGGCTCTGTGATATTCTATTACACTTAGGTTACACAGTTTGTTAAGCTATTTTTCCAATCATTTAGTAAATGGCTTTATGTTTTTCCTTTTTACAAATTTAAGGAACTGGTAATAGTTCTGTAGGAAAAAAGGTTTCTTTTAAAAAGAAATGACAAAAGGCAGCTAGGTGATGCAGTGGAGAAAGTACCAGCCCTGAAGTCAGGAAGACCTGAGCTCAAATTTGACCTCAGACATTTAACACTTCACACTTCCTAGCCATGTGTGACCCTGGGCAAGTCACTTAACCTCAATTGCCTCAGCAAAAAAAAAAAAAAAAAAAAAAAAAGAAAAAGAAGTAGTAGGATATAATTTTGCTAATGTAATCACTGAATCAAAGGTTATAATTTATAACTTTTATGATATATTGCCAGATTACTCTTCAAATTTATAGTTCTACCAATTTTTTTTTAATAGAATGCTGTTTTAGTGCTGATACTGTAAGGTCATTTAAATACTTTTGTTTTAAACAAAGCCAACTTAACCATAGGTCTTATTATAAGAGATTTCTAAGTCACTTTCTGCTGTGGCAAAAGTAACACTGTAGGGAAATAAAACTGATTGCGGGATACATTTTATAGAATATCATTGTGCTTTCTCTTTTGCAACCCTATGCATATGCAAACACAGCCATATTACTCAAGTCTATCAAAAATTTAATAGCATGCTCTTTGCCCCACCATTGAATTTTATAGTTTTAAAATATTTGTACCAATTTGATAGCTGTGAAAGGAATGTCAAAATTGTGTTAATCTTTATTTCTTTGAATATTAAGATTTGATTAGTTTTTCAAGTAATTATTATTTTGTGCTTTCTGTTTTGAAAACTTTATATTTCTTTTTTTTTAATCCACTGGGGACTATTATATAATTAAATAATAAAATGTTAATGGAAATTGGTACTTGGTAGAAGAATAATAACAGCTTTAAAGTATGTTAAATTTTGAAAAAAAAAGATTTATATATATCTCATTTGAATCTCAACAGTCTTTTGAATTAGGAACTGCAAGTATTGTTGCCCCCATTTTCAAATGGGAAAATTGAGAATAAAAAGGAGTTAAGTGACTTTCCCGTGGTCTCATGGCATGTAACTATTACAGGTAAAATTTAAATGAACTTATTTTCCTGACTTGAAGAAAGCTGGACATGCACAATCAACTAATGCTAATAACCTTAAATTTTTTGTGGTGGAAAAAGAACTATATGATGATTTGACCCTACTTAGATTTGTACCAGTGAATAGTTAGGATTGTAATTTTTTGTATTTTTTAAATAAGACTTAATGAATTTATCAGTTAACCTTTGCTTATTTATGCTAGTGGTAAAGATGTAACATTTTAAAAAAATTACTTACTCATAGTCATTGTGTTTTTCAAGATTTTTTTCTACTTGATAGTAGTGATAAGATTTATCCATCCATTTTTTTTTTTTTTGGGGGGGGGGAAGACCTAGGCCCTTTTGTAAGATGGCTATTTAAGACTGTTCCACTGGTTCATATAGGCTCATTTGACTATTTGCTTTGTCATACTAGCCTCTTTGAAATTCTTAATCTGAATTCATTTTAGTCAGGAGTTTTAATTTCCTTCCAATCAAAGCTTTTTCTAGAGGTGCTGATTAACAGAAAAAAATTGGACCTAGAATCTTTGCCTTTTCTTCCTAAAAATGCTGTTGAACAGAAATTTCTTAATAGTAAACAAATTAATCAGATGCATAATCAGGACTTGCATGACAGAAATTCATTGCCTTTTGTATACTACTCTAGGCTTTAAGTCCACTTGAATAGAATCTAATTATGACCAACTCTTAATTAGCTGTGCAAATGGAGAAGAGCTATAGTGTGGATAATTGAAAAGAAGAGGTAACCAGGAAAAAAACAAATTTAACTCATTATAGAAGTTTTTTTCCCCTAAAAGATTTACATTCCTAATTATTATAAATTAGGATAATAAAATATTACTATTAATATACATTTATTATATTATATATATATTATAATATAATATAATATAAAAAAGTGTAGAGGACTAGAGAATTAGCAATGACTGTGACCATTGAACATACATAAGCACCAGTTTTTAGGAGAGAGAACTACCAAGTAGAATTATATCTATTTAAGGATGTAACCTGTCTACCTTTTTGTTTTAAAACAAAACCCTAAAAAATTGTCGTGCAAAGTTTTCAGGTACAGAGAATTATATTTGTCTCTTTGGTGATATTGTGTTACAATAGAGCAACCACTATTTAGTCTTCACTACAAAAAAGTGTTTTCTTTGCTTGGTAATAGAAGAATATGAGAGAGAAAAAAAATAAAGTCCTACTTCATAATTCAGGCAAGCTTTATATCTGCTTATACTTTAAACTCAGCTTAACATAACATTACATTGACTTATTCTTTATGACATTTATTATTGTCCTAATGCTTCCTTGCAAAACACATTGTTGACAGAACTGGTTAGCATTAGAACTAGAATTAGAACATTCTCAACACTTTTGGAAAATATTTTCCCGATCTGATAGTGATATTTTTTATCGCTCAAATTTTTTTTTTTAGTAATAGCCTTTTATTGTTCAAAATACATGCAAAGATAGACTTTTGCAAAACCTGGTGTTCCAAAATTTTCTCCCCTTCTCCCCACTCCCCTAAGCAGCAGGTAATCTATGTTAAATTTGTGCAATTTTTCTAAACATATTTCCACCTTTATCATGCTGTGCAAGAAAAATCAGATCAAAAGGGGAAAAAATGAGAAAGAAAACAATCAACAGCAATAAACAAAAAATGGTGAAAATATGCTTTGATTCACATTCAGTCCCCACAGTCCTCTCTGTAGGTGCAAAAAGCTTTCTCCATCACAAGTCTATTGAAATTGGCGTGAATCACCTCATTGTTGAAAAGAGCCATGTTCATCACAGTGATCCACACATAATCTTGAGTGGCTCAAAATTTTGACATCATTAAATTTATATTGATCTTAAAACATCAGTGATCATAAATTGAGTGTAGTAGCATCATGATTATTGACACCATGTGAAGGGGTAAAAACTCATTCCATCTTGCATGCAAGGGTGCTGTCTTGCATAGTTTATATCTTCCCACCTTCATGTTGCATAGCTTTAGCTTAGTATTGATTCATTTTGCTGCCTCTTTATTCACCTAATTTTTTTTCTTTCTACACCTAAATATTTGTTAACATTGTCTGTTTATCCTCACAACAATCATGAGAGATAGATGTGACTATTATCTCGATTTTAAAGATGAGGAAACTGATACAGAGATTAAGTGACCTGCTCAGGATCTCATAGTTTGTAAGTATTTGAATCTGTATTTGAACTCAGTTCTTTTTCATCTATGTAATGCTCTATACACTGCTCCTATATTGTGGATCAATACATCATGAAGTTGGGAACAAAGAGCTAATCTAGAAAACGTTAAAAGGAAAATTAATTTGATACATGATTGATCAGAAAATAGAAAATGATCCAAAAGTCTTTGTGTTATTTTAAAGTTCTGGAACACTCAGTGTGCATACTTTCATATGCCTAAATCTTTTGCTTTGTGCAATACAATTTCCTATTGGTTCATACATAAATCATACCTAATTTTATTAAGAGAGCAGGCTTTTTAAAGAAAAATTTTGGTGAATGTTTTCTGAAAATCAATAATGAGCTACTGATTATTTTATACCATGTTTTCTTAATGTGAGTCCCATGTTGTATATGTGACCTTGGGTTACCTCCACCATCTGGGCTTATTTGCTGATTTAAAAAAAAAAAAGAACATTGGATTAATTTTTTTAAGAAGCCTTCCAACATTCTCTAAGTCATCTGTGTATGGAAGTCCTTGAATAGGATTTCATGAGTTTTCAGACTTTGCATGTAAATATTTTTGCTTATGTGTGATTTCCTGGGATTTTTAAGGCACTGAATGTCAGTACAATTGAGCCAGGAGTTTAAAACTTGTGCCTTCATGTTAGAGAGTTTAGGTTGCTTCATGTTTGGAGGATGGAACCATCATTGTGTAGTTTGGCTGCACGAAGATATGGGAATTAATGATTTTTTTTTTTAGGAAGTAGACATTTGTAAATGTGTCCATAGACCAGACAGGTATGTATATAAAATTAAGTGTTAGGCCATGCACATGAAAAACACTGTTTTTGATTAGAAATATAGCTTGTATTTCGGGATGTATTAAAATCTAATTGTGAAAATAAAGTTTTGAATAGTATAAATGATTATTCAGAGTATATTTAATTTTTAAAAAATCAGTCATTAGACATTTAAGCACCTCTTATGCATTAACACCTTTTAGACACTGAGAACACAAAAACAAAAATAAAAGACCTAAAATTCAGAGCTGCCTTTGTAGGGAGGCAAAATGTACATGTTCAAAATAAGTACAAAGTAGCTTCATGGGAGAGACATTAGCAACTGGGGGAATTAGAAAGGGCCTGATGTAGGAAATGGGGTGCATAACTGTGAAGGACACTAAGGATTTTGAGGTAGAGGTGAATAGGGAATCTGTTCTAGGGACAGCTCTTGCAAAAGCACAGACAGAAAGGGGGATAGATGCTAAGTGTGAAGGAGAGCAAGAAGGCCAGTATGATTATCATGAAAATGATTGGGAGGTAAGAGCGATATAAATGTAGAAAGGCACTCAGGTGGTGAAGGACTTTGGATCATAGAAGTAATAGGTCGTTGAACAGGTGTGACTACTTTTGGGAGAATATCAGCTTGGTGTCTTGAGTGCAGGACAGATTGAAGAGAGGGAGGATACTGGAGACAGAGACAAATTGGGAGACTTTCAGTAGCCCAGGTAAAAGGCGAGGACATGATGCATATCTGATGACATCTTGTCAGGAATGCTATGAATGGGAAAGTGAGACAGATGATCTCTAAACTTAAGATTCTGTCATTGTAATGCAGATGTCAATGTAAAATATATATCATGTAATGGTAACTTTTATATACTTTGATTAGTAGATTCCTTAGAATGTGCTAAGTTAAAAAGGAAATTCAAAGGAATGCCTAGATTTGTAATAAATTTACATCACAAGATGTCTTGTGCCAGGCCTCCCTTTTTCTAGCCTCTAAATGAAGAAATACATGACCTTAGGCAATGTTGTAAGTATTTTGAAGTTAGTCTTATGTTAGCAGCTTTCCCTTTTTATACCTTTTTCTATTCACATTGGCAATAGTGTGGTGATCTTCATTTCTGTGTCTGTTCTCTATCTTCCTGTTCTCACCCTACTATAAAAACTGAAGCAATTAAGATAGTTGATTAGCATACATTTTACCCCAGTGAGTTTCACATGTAGTGTATACATCATGCACTGCTGTCCTGGTAATTCCTGAGCTGTAGCCATTCACTTCCCTTTATCACATATTCTAAGCCTTCTCAGGATTTTATCCTACCTTGGCAAAAGCTTGCCTTCCCCTCAAACCTCTATCTGTCTTTCCTGATTTGAACTCAACTCCAGCTGTCTTCTCCCTCTTTCACCCCTAGTACTCCCAGATACATAGTTTGTTTTGTGACACAGATGATGTTCATTTACTTTGGACTTAATGATTTTTTAACAGCCCCACCCCGCCAAGAATATCCAATCCTATGTTATTTCTATCCATTTGTGAAGTTTCTGACTTCACATGAGAATGTCTTCTGCAGTAGAATGGCAATCATTTAGAAGAGCATATTTCTTATTTTTAATTATCCATTAATATCCTTAAATATTCTTTCTTGCCTGAGACTATGCTAATTGTGAGATTTTGTGTCTGTTTCAAACTGTTGCTCTCTCTTGGTTCTTTTGTAGAACCAGCTTGCAGTGGTGCTTCATGTCCCATTTCACTGAATGCAAATATAGGAATAAAGACCCAGTAACCAAGTTAAAAAGAAGAGTGGAAATATTTTGACATTTTTTAATATACTTTTGTTGGCAGCAATGTGTAATTTATTAAAAATATTAATTTTCACATCACATAAATATGGTGCATTCAAAATTAATATGTTGTGAGATTAGTGGTGTCTTAAGGGCATCATGACCTTCCTTTTCTCAGCTAATATTTATGAATCTTTTTAAAAGCAACTTTTAATTTTTTTTCTTATAGCTCTAAAATTGTGGCACTCAGAACTTAAATGTCAAAAAATGTAAAATTTCTTCATGCTCTTGTTAGAGAAATATTTTAATTTGAAAAGATAATTTGTTATTCCTCTTAGGCCATATCTTCCAAGCAACAGCATTAGCCCCATTACCAAGAGAGGGATTTATTAATAATTGGTCTACTCCAGCAGCCTGATTTGTACTACAAAGGTAGAAATCACTATTCTCCTTTATTCCTGGTAGCCTTATATTGAAAGTTGTGATTATCTGCTTTTCTAAACTAAGATAATAAAGTTCTCTCTGCCCTCCTCTACTTTTCCCACACCCCGGTGAAGATTTATCTTTACTTAAAGGTATTTTCCAGGAATTGATGATGTATGCATATTATGGCATTGTGTGCCATACTCTAATGATAAAGAACTTCCCATGTTGCCACCACTTTGAGATGCATAGATAACATTTATATGAGCACATTCCATTTCATAGCTTATTCTTTCCACTTAGTCTCTGGAGCATATAATGCTATAATGAGCTATGATTGTCTTATACAAAATGACCTGGCAACTTAGCATGAATAATAGGACAACTTGACTTGTGACTTATTCGATCAGTGACTTGGTTTGAAAGGTACTTCCAAATGTAGAAATTGAGTTTTAGACTAACTGGACGTAACTTTTCACATATATCTCAGAACAGAGGGATATGATGGTATTTATAAACAAATTGTAAAGCGAAAAAGAAAGAAATTAATGTATGTTTCTAGTGTCATTTTGCCCCCCTCCCCCCCTTTTTTTTTTGGTGGATTTTTCCCATATTGAGAGAAAATACATTTTGAATCATTGAAAATTTAAAGCAATAGAAAATAAAAAGGCATCTAGAATGACCTAATTATGACACATGATTATATACTTCAGTGTCTTCAACTCCAAGAATCTTCATACTTTAGCTGTTGTCTCATTTCATTAATTTTCTTTCTTGCCTTAGTTATTGTGCCTAGGATAGGAAACCCTCTCATACCATACCCAAAATACGGGCTACCCACCAGCTACAGGGCATGACTACTCTGCAAGCTGAGCGACAACCTTGGTAGTTATAAGGCCAGGGAAAGTATCCACCAAGAGGCTCACAGATTCTCTGGCAGTGAGTATAACTCCTCCGACACTCAATGCAGCAGATGCCTTCGTGATCTAGTCTGGGGTCAAATGTCATGCCTTCACCCTCTTCTAGTTGCTGTAAGAGAAAAGAATTATTTGTATTTTCTTTAGGATGTAAAGTTCACTTGTACTTAATAAGTACATGGTTAGAGAATTAGATCCTGAATTTTGCTTTGCCACAAGAATCAGTATAGGCTAATGTGAAGGGTCTTCAATATTTTTAAGAGTTTGAATGTTACATTAAATTCCTTCTGATTTCATGAAACCTCTGTCTAACAAAACTGCCAGTGAACAGAGAAAGTGCTACATTGCAGTTTCTTATATTTAATGTGATGGGTTATCAGGTATCATTAAGCACACAGACACATAGAACAACAACAACAAAAAATTATCTGCTGCCATTTTAGTTTCTGTGGGGCACCTAAAGATTTCTTGTTGGGATGGTTCTTAGTTTCTAGATGGCACAATTTGGAATCAAGTGATCTAATGGTAGAAGAGAGGGGAACTAAATATAATAATTCAAATTATAATTCTCTATCGGGATCCTAGAGAAGTGATATAATTTCCTCTTGTCTTCATTTCAGCACTGGGGATAAAAAAATACTCCTTGAATCTTGTTACTGAGAAAAAGATATTGTACAATAATGAGACCAAATTCTAGATCTTAACTGTAACTGTAGGCTTCAAAATGCTAGAATTTGTGCAATCCAAGTAATCAGAACAAAAATTGGGGAGGAAGTGCTTTGGTGGAAAAGATGGACCAGAATGTATTCTGACCCTCAGTTTGTTTTGTTGCTTATAAAAAAAAAATATAAAATATTTGGATTCTTAAATTTGCCTTTTTAAGTGCGATGCAAAAAAAAAAAAAAAAAAAATGTAAGTTAAATAAAAGTTCCAGTTGGGCCTGTCAAGATTTACCTATACATGGGCAAGGATTGCATGGGGGATAGAATGGTGGGAGAGGGAGGGCTTTATTTTCATAGGTCTATATTTAAGTTATTTACTGAATCAGAAAAAAGTTTCCATTGAATGTTAAATGCTTATTTCAAAGTACATATGCTGAAACATCATTTTAGAGCTGAATTAATGTGACTCACATGGTAAGGATTATCTGGATTGAAGGGTTCTGTATCCTCCTGAATAC
Source organism: Antechinus flavipes (assembly GCF_016432865.1). Classification (NCBI taxonomy): domain Eukaryota; kingdom Metazoa; phylum Chordata; class Mammalia; order Dasyuromorphia; family Dasyuridae; genus Antechinus; species Antechinus flavipes. The sequence continues at coordinate 90,443,114 of NC_067400.1, forward strand.
TGGGCCTTGTTTCATTAACTGGCCTTCCAGATCTTGAATTACCCTGTGGCCCACTGTTTGCTCTTCTTGTAGTAGCTTGACGAATTTTTCTCAAGATTTCTCTTCGTTCTCTTTGGTTTTCTGCAAAAAAAGACATTTCCTTAGATTTTTAAAAAAAAATTCAAATTTTATTGCTTCTATATGAAAATGAAGCAGAAAGTCCCAATTCAGGTAAGTATTTGAAAAACTCATGTCTTCTTTGATGAGTATGAAAATGGCATTTAATTGATTGTGTTTCAAAAACTTTTATTTTTCATAGATCATGTCTGTTCCCTAGTAAGTATGATGATGAATACGAGCAGTATGGTTTTTTAAAGAATATTAATGTATAATAGTTCTGTTCTCATGAGAAGTTAATTTTTAAAATTCAAGGCACTTATTTTAATTACTCAACATGATAAAAAGCACAGCTAAAAATATTAAAATTGTAGTTGACATTGGTGTGCTCTTGCTACTTGCCAAATCCTAGAGAAAAGGAAGATGGCAAGGTGGCTTAGTAGTTCATGGAATGACCTCTAAAGGATCATTAAAACATAGCCAAAATTCCTTTAGACTAATATGGATATGAAGAGAATTTTCAAAATTAACACTGGACAGAATCTGGAATATTAATGGTAATCAGAGTACATAACTTAATAATTGTATAAAACTTTATCGTTTGAAAGGCTCTTTCACATCTTTTATCTCACCAAACTTAATTCAGTTTAAAAATACCTCTTGTCCCAATGAAAGAGACAGTTAACTATTATTCTCATTTTATGGGTGAGAAAACACATTCTAAGCCCCTTTCAGTTACTTGTTCAAAGTTACATGGCTACTACTTGACCTGAAATGAGAACTTGGATCTCTTAGCTTCTAGAATTGTTCTCTGAATGACATGTCAAAACTGAGCATAAAAATGTCACAAAATTTGAAACCTTAACAAAGCTCGAATAGGCTGAAGCAATTTTTAAGCTATAGATAGCTCCTACTCATGATTTGCGATTTGTTGAGCCCCCTCTTGGAGTCTCTGTTATTCAAACACATTAAGGTAAAAAATATTGGAACAAAGAATTGAGTATTTCAGAGATTTGTTGGGATAGTATTAATAAAATGATAATAGCTGACACATATGGGAGTATATGTTACTTGAAAGTTCACAAAGTTTTTGTATTATATTATCTTCAGCTCAACTTCCATTCCCTTCAAATCTCCCTGTCCTAATTTATTGCTCTAATCTCAGTTTCCTCTCTTCACAGTCTTGATCCCGTATTTAACCAATTCAACCCTACCTTTGACTTTCTTGGCCCTTTGTCTTACTACTTATTACCTTACCCATTCTCAATTTTGGGTTATTCTCACCTTCTGATTGCTACAGGAAATTGCATCATTCTAAATTCTCCCTCCCTCCCTCCTCCCTCCCTCCCTCCCTGTCTCTCTTCCTTTTTCCCTCCCTGTCTCTCTTCCTTTTTCCCTCCCTCCCTCCTTCTCTCTCTCTCTCTCTCTCCCTCCCTTCCTCTCTCCCTCTTTCCCTCTCTCCCTCTCTCCCTCTCTCCCTCTCCTCTCTTGTTTACTCTTTGAACCCTCCACTTTACTTGATATCTTCACTACCCAAGTATTTCTCAACCCTTAGCAATCTGACTTCAAATCCTGCTGCCCTTCTCAAAATTCTCAAAGGTCTGTTGTTTCTATTGAAAAAGTAGCAGCTTTATGGTTGGATTAGATGGCCTTTAAAAATGACCTTCTAACTTACTCTGTGGTTTTGGTTCTACCTGTCTTTTCCTTCTCAGTATCTTTTGCTCAATCACCATCCATCTCCCTTTTTGCAGATACTACCCACCAATGACTGTATCCTGAGCCATTTTCTCACTCTGTTGCTTCCTGTTGATATCATTTGCTTCCATGAGGTCAGATGACTCCCAAATAGTTTAACTCCAGCTACATATTCTTTCTTAAACTTCAATTCTGAAGTGGGTGAATTGTCAACTGCCTGCTATATACTTAGATCATTCTCTAAGACATTTTGTGACAATAATCTGAATTGACCAATACTAAATGGCAACATACCATCTTTTTTGGTTTCCTTTTAATATTTTAAATGTATGGCATGCATAAATAATACATATACACATATGTATATGTAATGTGTATGTATTTAAGCATAAATTTGAAGGGGTTTGCTTTTAAAGAAAAAAATTGATTCTGAAAGAATATCATCATGTTTAGTTGTATATTGATGAAATTCAGCACGTTATATATAGGTCTGAAATACAGCATAGCAGAGTAGATACTTGGCCTTATAGTCAGGAATACCTGGTTTTAAGTCTTATTTCTGTTACTGTAATTATTGGGCAAATAAGTCACTTTATCTCTCACTTCTCTCTGGCAACTCCTATAAGACTTAAGAGAATTCCAGAGAATGTCTAAGGAATTTCCCACACTGATAAAATGACAGGTCCTTATCCTCAAAGTAGATTTGTTGGATGCTGTAATACTTAACAAATAAATGCAAAATTCATCTCTGCCAGGAGCAGAGATGAATCAAGTATATTGCTACACATATGGACCTTATGATGGGTATATACTTGTAGCTTTGGACCTAACTGGAATCTTTTAAAATTTTTTTCTTTTAAACTAAGATTTGAGAACCAGTGCTTAAGGCTTGAATTGTGTGATGAATTTTTGCATATACTTTCAGCATCTCAAGACTTTACTATAATTCTGTGTGTGAACATGATTTTATGTTCAGGGCAGAAGAGCAAAATTAAAATGAACAAACAGCAAAGATTCAGAGGCAAAACTGAAGAACAAAATTAACTAATTAAATGAAAAGTATAGGTAATGAATATAATTATTTTTATTCTCATTCCCCTACCTTTAATGCTCAATTACAGTTGTCCTTATTTCCTCTTTTATCTTGCCTACTAATTTTTAAGGTCTGTCTATATATCTTGATTTATCTAATTGACCCAGTTTTGTTATGCATAGTGTAGAGTAACTTTCAAGATCCTGATACGAAATAGTGTTCATCTGAAAATTAAAATGTTACCTTTTGGATGTGTTGGTTTAAGCCAGAAAATAGGCAGATCTCCACAAAGTTCTAGGATTTTAGGACTCAGAAAGCTGTTATCTTTAATAGGCTGGTCTGCAGCTACCCAGATCAGAGAATTTTCTTCAAATTTAACTGGCATGATCTTGCCTTCCTGTGAGCAGTTAAAACAAAATGTACTGGTAGTTTAGTAGAGGACAATGAGTCATTTTCCACATGCATGGACATATTTGAGATTTAGTTGTTCCTTTAAGATTATTACATTTTATACAAGTTTCATGGGAAATGAATACCAGGTGCCTTTTACAGAGATTGGCTTCTTTTTGTTGTTATTTGCATAATCTTCAGAGGTGTGTCATTCAGGGATGCTTCTTTGAATTTTATAATGTTGTAATTGTTGCCACAAAGAAAAGCCTGGGTCCTGAGTTGAAAGTGAAATTTATCTGCTTTTTAGTTTTCAGCTTACCAGCTGCTGATAATTCAAGCTTTAGGAGGAAAAGTAATTGAATGGTCCCTCAAATTCTAATAAAAATACAGGTACCAATCTCCCCTCAGCCCCCTTTTGAAGATAGGACCAACTCTGCAGGTTTTGTTGTTTCAAAGAGTTTGAAGAGGGAGATGCAAATGATTTCTTCTTTAATGTTTTTTAGTTCAAAGTATTATTTAACATAAACCATTCTGACATTTTCTAGATGTAGCAAAACATATTTCAGATGTCTGTGGCATCAAGCATACTAGTGAGATTTCAAAGTTAAACTCTAGGTTTTCTTATATAGCAGCTTCCTGAGAGTAGTTTGATAACACAGGAGACAAATTTATTTTGCCAAGTTGTTCCTTTCATGTATTTATTCATTTGCAGTAGGTTGGGGATATCAAAATACTTTATCCATTTTTTTTTTTAATGCAAAGCAGCACTTCATTTACACTTTTCCCCTTAAGTTTATGGCATGGTAAAATAGCTTCATGTTACTGTGGAAAACTATTGCTCAATTAATCCATTTGTTCAGCTTAGACTAGGTTATTCCACGCAATGTTTTATTATTGATGTTATTATTACTTTGTATGTCATATTCATTTCTTAATGCCTAACTCTCCCTTCTCCTCTAAGCCCAGTTATCTTTTAAAAGTTGTGTAAAAGTTTGTAAAAATTTTATTAAAAACAAATTGCATAAAAGTCTGCTTTATTTTTATCCAAATTGTGTGCCATATAAAATACTGGTGGGATAGTGAGGTAGGGTGTGTTAAAATAGCTACAACTAATTGTTTTGAAGTTTATACTTATCAGGGCAGTCTATGGATATCACTGTAGAACAGTTAATAGAGGAATTGTCAAACCCAGAGAGAGCCAACATAATAGTAAAGAATCCTTAAACGAGTTTTTTTATTGGCTCATGCTTGGGCTTAACTAGCTAGATGACAGCTGGGTAGCAGGAATTTACAAATATAAGGTAAGAGAACTGATTGTATGAAAAAGAACTTGAAATTTATTTTATGCAGACTCAATATTAGTCATCCAGTAGGATGTAGTTGTGAGTTCCCACCCCCCCGGACTTCTCATGCCCAATACATTCTTTTCTTCCCCTGCAAAAAGTGGTTTTGGTTTCTTTAATAGAATTATAATGTCTATTTTTATTCCATCTTTAATATTTTGTTCATTTCTGGTTATTACATCTTAATAGGGATATTGACAAACTATGTCCAGTCTAGAGACAGTGACTGTGCTCGTAAAGACTCCCCAAGCATTCCTAGAGGAAAAAACTGAGAAGATTTTCATAGAAAAGAAAAAGGCTTAGAGAAAAATAACTTTTTTAAAATCTGAAAAGCTGTCATGTGGAAGACGAATTAGTTTACACAGACCTAGAAGACAAACTAGGTCCCATATGTGAAATTTATGGGGAAAGGCTAGTGGATACACCATTTGCTCCTAGTTTTTAAGAGGCAGAAATCATCATGCATTTTAAGCTACCCTACCTCTAACAAGATCATTTGAAAAGACTGCATTATGAAAGCGGAGTCTTTAGAAAATAGTTTTTCAGTCACAGAAACAAAAACAGTAATCTCTTTCAAGAGAAGAAATGGAAATTTGACCTCTGTTCAGTTTTCTAAGAATAAGAGATTGAAGATGAAGGGTTTTTACCACAGGTTATTTGGAATTAGTCTTTCTATTTTGTCAGCAAGTTGCTACTTACCAGTTCTGAGCTGATGCTCTGTTTAGTCTTGGCATCCACCTGAGGTATGTGAGCTTTCACTTGAACTTTAATATAACATTTTTCTCCTCCAGCAAAACGGATTCCAGTGATGCCCTAACAACAACAAAAAGATCTTTGGTTGGTTATGAACAATTGTACTTCTTGGCATGCCATTTGATCCTCCATTTCTTGGGAAAACTACTTAATTCTTCAACTATGAGCTCAGATACATCTCCATGAAACCTTCCCAGAACCCCATTAGCCAGTAGTTATTTTTTCCTATTTTTGAATCTTATAGCACATATCGTATCACTAATTTTGCCTTTATGACATATAGCCTTTCTATTTACTGTTTTTTATTTTTTAATAGCTTTTTATTTTTCAAAGCACATGCAAAGGTAGTTTTCCAGCATTCACCCTTACAAAACCTAGTGTTCAAACATGTACAATTCTCCTAAATATATCTTCACATTTCTCATGCTATATAAGAAAATATTATTTACTATTTATTTTGTACATCTCTCTTCCATCTCTTCTACCTCTGAAGAGCAGGCCTGGCTCTTGCCTTAGACTTGCATCCTACTTGAGGACTAAAGAGCAAATAAATCAACACAACTGAAGATTGATTCTTTAACTGACTTAATAGATATTTCCAGAGGGCTTTGAGATAAAAGGGTAAATAAATTAACATAATCTTAGACCAGATAGCTACTTTCTTAAATCTTTCTTAGGAGCTTTGATGTCTTGTGCCCACACCCTGTTCTCAAAGTGACTTGACTTTGTCCACTTAACTAATCTTCAGCAGTCACATCATAGCAAAGCTCACAACTCTGGTGTTCATACAAGTGGTTATCACTGTGACTGATCTTTCAAAATTCGTTGGGTAAGTCTCTTTACTTAGTTTAGTGTTGTGTATTTTAGCATTTTAGGTTTACTATGATATTTTGTTTTTGTGGCAAAAAACAAATTTCACTCTTTAGAATGGAATTCATAAAATTCTAAGAGTTTGAGGAAAGCTAAAGTGAAATTTTGCCCCATATCTAAGTTATAGGCAAAATGTTTTGCAGACTTTACATTTAAGAAATGTGACTTTTTCTTTCTCCATTTTTTGAATAAATGTAATAAATGAATGAAAAAGCATTTGTTAAGCATTTACCTTGTGCCAAGTGCTAAGAGATACAAATATGAAAGCCATATGGTTCCTGCCCTTAAAGGAGTTTAAAATGTCTAAAGCAATTTAATATCTATGGGAGAGGAAGACTGGGAGGAATGCATTGGTTTGAGAATTCACAGGGACAGTGAGTGATGACATAACAGAGCTAATAGGTTTTTCACTTGTAGTAGTAGTATTGGTTTGATTATGGTTATATGCTTCAGGAAATGGTTACATGCTGAGGTAGGATGCTAGTCTTGTTCTATCATCTCTAAGCCTCCATTTATTCATTGTCCGCCGGAGGGGTTAAACTAGCTGGTCTCTGAAGGCCCTTGATCCCTATGATTTTAAAGATGGCCTGGGTAGAATGTGAAACATGACTTGGGAAGAGTGATTTTGTATTGGTACACTTTTTACTCTTCCTTCTCTCTTTCCTTTTCTTTTTTCTCTTTGACCAAAGAGAAAGGTTTCAGAAAAACTTAAAAGGTATACTTTCTGAGGGCTTGAGATCTAAGGTGATGGGATCCATTCTACAAGCATCTTTGAGTTCTTCAAGGAAGGTATGCATTATTCTTCCACTGATGACTCTTGAAAACCCCTGTCACTTGGTCTTCAAGAATGTAGCCAAAAAATTGATCAATCTGATACCGTGATGGATGAGTCTTCCTGACTTAACCAGGCTCAACTTTTAGACAACTAAAAGCCATTGGAGCCTTTGGTCTTCCAGAGGCTTCCAGAGCTTTGTTCTGCACAGTCTTTGAGAACTGGTTACAGCTATAATGAAGTGATTTGAGTTAAGGGAATTCGCACTCCTAGTATAGGGCCCCTAAGTCTAAATTATGGACCATATTTAATGAAATTTGTGGAAATTTTTGAACTATGTATATGGGATCTGTAAAGATATCAGTAGGTACCATAAGCAGTATTAGAAAGAATGATTTTTTTTCTTTCTGCTGAGTTAGAGAATGTACTTATGCTATAGTTAATATAGGACAGATTTTTTGTTGCTCCGTTTCAAGTCTCAATCTTCATACAGAGAAAAGAGAGAAATAAGTGTTTAATCAAGAGCAAGAGAAACCAGAGATGAGTGCTGAGTTAGGTGCTCTATGCAGAGAGTACTGAAATAAAACAGGCGAAAGGGGATAATACCAGTTGGAAAGAAAGATACTGTCCATTAATCTCCCCTCTGCCCTCCAATCCTTTCTTTCCTCTTCTCCATTCTTCTTGTATGTCTCCTCTTCTCTCTCTATGCCCTCTTTTTAATTGTTCTCCCCTTCTTGAATCCATGCAGGGATTTTAAGCAAACAATTTAAGTAAGCAGTAGTATTAAAATAGTAAAATAAAGGGAGCTAAAAGAAGCAAAATTATATCAATCACTCCTCCAGTTTATCAAATCAGACAAGTGCCTGGAAACAGGATGAAGGGAAAATAAGCTGCTTTTAGGTTCACTACATGTTGATTCCACTGAACTAATTCTTTGATAATTGGAGGAGTTGGCCAGGCTAGCAGTGGAAGGCTTAAAAAAAGAGAAAGTACTAATAGAACTACACCATCTGAGTCATGCCTTTTTTTTTTTTTTTAAAGATCCCTGCTTATGACCTAAGCTTGATAACAGATTCTCTCCATAAAAATATATTTACTGCTTGGGTTATGTATATGAAATGCTGCTTCTGCCTGTGCTGGATGAAACCAAAAGGAGTGAATCATTAAATCTTTAAAATGAGTCAAATCTACTCACATTCTGGAAATCATTAACTTCAATTGCTTCTTCAGCTCCGCTTCCTATTTTAAAGGTCTCCAAGTTGTTCCCAGCATCTATTTCCATTGATCCCTCCTGTATTTTTCCATTAATACTCATGGTATAATGGACATTGTAAATCTGGAATTGAACAGAAGGAGTTAGTGCCTTTTTTTTTTTTTTTTTTTTAAAGCAATCAGGCGGTTCTTTAGCCCTTCTGTACACAATATGACTTTCATTTGGATGGACTTAAGGCCCCTAACATCTGTTGTTAATAGTTATACATGTATTTATGGTAGAACCTCATCCACATTAATCCCTCATTGCAGTTCTAAACAAAAAAATCTAGAATGTCTTTTGTTCTGCACCCTTTCATCTGAATGGGAAGTGGTGTTGGCAGGATGCCCAGGGGGATGTGCTGTATTGGGAGAAACCAGCTTGTAATAGTGGTAGTGGCTTAATCAAGAATGGGTTCTAATTAAGTAATACAGAGACAGTTAACAAATGTTGTTTGTTGGGGGTGTTTTATGGAATCGATCCTAGAGCTTGTTATATAGAATATATAGTATTTTACAGAGTCACTGAATCTTAGAGCTTGTTAAATAGCTCACATTTGCTTAAGCAAGGTCAATCTTCATGTCTGTATTAGACCAGTACAGGGAATATCTTGTTAAAATGAATTCCCAAGGCATTCAGATTGTGTTGTTATGTGTCATTTTGTTGGAATAGAACTAGCAATCACATTCATTTCCTATTTTTATAGACAGAATTGGTGCCCAGAGTCGTCCAGAGTCGTCTTTGATGAATTAGCAAGTATTATAAAGAAAAATGTTCCTGGATCTTCTTGTGTGTTTCTTTATTATTTTTATTTTACTTAGTAATTTGAAGCAGCTTGGTATATCAAAGCTAGTATTAAATTAGAAGTCAGATGCAGCTGGGATTGAATTGCAGCTCTGCCATTTTTTACCTATATGACCTTGGGCAAATTATTTCCCTTCAGATCCAAATTTGCTAATAGTTTATGTCAACAACTTGGATTTTAACAGGTTTTAAAGGAAATGGGAGTAAGAAGAGAGGACTACTTCCATGAATCTGTTAAGGGCCTATTATGTGAAAAGTATTGGAGAATATAGACAAAAATGAAACAGTCCTTGCCCTTAAGGATCCACATTTTTCATTATCAGGAGCACAGAAAGTGTGGTAAGGGAATTCATCTAGACTTTATTCCAAGGGTTCTTGACCTGGGATTCCTGAACTTGTTGGAGTACTTATATTTCAATATAATGGCTTCCTTTGTAAACCTGAGAAGGGGTCCGTGGGCTTCACCAGATAAGAAAGGATGGTAAAGATCTCTTTTAAATCTGTGATCTACTTTGGTGATAAAGAAAACTAAAACTTCAATAGGTACAACAATTTGAGTGGAGGGGACATTTTTTGTGTCTGATTCTCAGTTGACATTTCTCATTCACCCTCCATTATTGATCCCCACATTTGCACACATAGATAGAGAGCTAACTCTGAGTCTGGAAGGCCCTGGATTAAAGTACTGCTTTTGACACATACCAGTTGGTGATGCTAGGGAAGTAAGTTCTCAGAGCCTCCAAGAAATTCAAGATAAGTTGTAGAACAGTTATAGATTTGCTTTAATAGCAAAAGTTTCCCCATTGGGGTTCCTTACCTTGGAGTACAATAATAACAGAGAACTAGGTCAGTAATAATGAAGATATCTATATATCTTTAGAGTTTCTATATATTTCTTATTGAAGCTATGGTAAGTTTTAAAGACAGACTGAGCACAGTAAAAATTGTAGTTGATAGCAGCAAGAAGGGTTGGGCTATTAAAAAAATGACATTGGGCTCCAGTGAGGGTCCCGGACTCATGAATACCTCTGTTTTTCATATTGTTAGAAACTGTTGCTACATAAGGACAATAAACTATCTTGTTTTCCTCAATATTGTTGAATATGGTGCCTTTCAAAGGGCAAATATGTGTTTTTAACAAAGCTCATATAATGCAAGAATGACTTGGTTTCTGTAACTGAAAAGATCACTCAAAAAAATTAGTCTATGAAGAAAAGACTAAATATTTTTTTGCTACCATTGTTGCATGGGGTAGGGTGTCCTAATAGGAAGCAGACCTGGAAGTGAGCATCTGTTGGGAATATACACAATATATACTTGTCTCTGTATACATATAAATTATTCAACAAGTTATTATAAAGTGTCCATAATATGCCAAACACTGAAGATACAAAGACAAAGAAAGATGAGAGAATCATGATAAGCTAAGAATTTACATCTTCTGGAGAAATGGGAAGCAGTCTCCCATCCCAACAGATACACAAATACAATATATAAAGCAATAGGTAGGGCTGAGAGGGTAAAACAGTAGCAATTCAGGGAACCTGGAAAAACCTTGTATAAATGACCTGAGCTGAATCTTACAGGGACCTGGGAATTACAAGAGGCAGAGCAATGGAAGAGAAGAGTACGCCAGATGAGGGATAGCCTTTGCAGTTGCTAAAAAGTGAGAAAAGGGATACAAGGTATGGGGAAGCAATCAGGGAGGCTAGTTTGACTCAAATGTTGACTAGGTGGTGAAATCCTGGAAAGGCGAGTTGGAGTCAGACTGTTCAGGGCTTCCAAGGCTAAATGAGACTTGGTATTATATCCTAGAGGGCTTGGGGAGCTTGAATATGAGTATGATAATGGTCAAACCTGTGTTTCAGGAATATCACTTTGGCAGCTGTGTGAAGGATAGGTTGGAAAGGAAAAGATACCAGATACAGGGAAGCAAATAAGTTATTGTTATAGTCCAAGAATAAAGTAATGAGGGTTTGATTTAGTATGATTACTTATGAGTAGAAAGGAATGAATTGAAGAAATGTGGAGATTGAAAAATAGGCATTTGACTCTATAAGGTATTTTGTTCAAAATGTTTCATATTTGTGTGATACACATTTGCAAGTATATAAGGCTCAAGTCAGGGTTTTACTATAGTGAAATAACACAAGAATACCCCATAATTTTCTTTATGATCCTATTGGCCTGGAAAATGCTATCAGTGACTTTTATTGTTGACAATTATATGCTTCACTCTTTCTGGGTATTCTTAGCATTTTTTTCCCACAAAACCAATCAACTTGTGATGAAACAAGACATGCATAATCCTCGCTTAATGCATGATTCTTTATTCATTTTAAAATCTTGTGAATTAGAAATGTTTTTCTTAAATGCCAAATGTCAGATATATACATACATACATAGCACAACTAACTATATGAAAACCAGTTGTTTATCATGATAATAACAATGAGAATTGAGATATTGACTTCTTTACTGTTTTCATCTAAAAGTATGAATGAATTTACAGTCAAATATCATAAAGCTTTCCAAAGAGGAAACAATCAACACTCAGTTTTCAGTGGAGATTTACATGTTGAAATCTATTCCTTTGTCCAGAACTGTTGCTTTAAAATGGGATCATATGGCCCAGTTTTTACATTTAAAATACACATACTCACTAAACACTATCATTGTCATCTTAAATGATGATGATTTTAAACATTATGCAGCCTCCATAACAGATTCACTGATATCTGGCATGCTTGCTTATCTACATTAGGCCCTGGAGTTTAAGAATACAAATTTCAATGTCTCTGGAAGATGATGTAAGGTGCAAAATGGCTGGTCGTTTTCTGCACCATTTTCTCTAAGTACTGGAATTAGCTCATGCTTTGAATTCCCTGGAGAGGGGGAGGAGGAAAAAGGAAGTAGGAATAGACAGAAGAGGAGGGAGTGAAGGAGGGGCAGTAGAGAGCTAAAAAATCCTCTGTGGAGAGTATTAAGAAACAGTCCTTTGTATATACGGAGGATCGAGATAGATTTTTCCCCATTACTAGATAAAAGCTCATGGTAGACTTTGTCCAGTAGTTATCGAGATACCCTTTTTACGTAGGAGAATGAAATTCTTGCCTTTTAAAATGCACATTGGAACTCTTCCAAGCGAAGTTTGAAAGTTCCTTGAACTCTTTCGAAAATAAATATTTGCATACAAATAAAGTAGGGAGACAATTCGGTGGGGAATTTATTAACCAATGGAAGATTTGATTTTTAAATACATTAACATCTTTAAGGACCTTCCATTTTCTTCCTGCACTTCTTTTAAGACATGAGAAGTTGCTACAGAAGTCAGATGAAATTGCCTTAAAAGACAGTTCTAATACCTGGTTCTGGCTGCTCCCTTCAAAGACACTTGGGGCAATCAGATAATTTTTGGAATGTTCATTTCCTTATATTAGTTTTAGCTCTCTTAGGATCAGAGCTAGAAAAGTCAGAGCCCTTTAGAACTCATAGATCTGGTCCAACCTCATTTTACAGATGACGAAAGAACTCCAGAACGATTAAATCACCTACGGAAGGTCGTACAGCAAATGAATCCCAGAGCCTAGTTATCCTAGCTCTTAATACAGACCACTGTTCTTCTGCACTTTTAATATTTGTGAATTTCCTAAAGACAAAAACCATTCTCTGTTGGAATTAGACTATCTCTGGAGCAGTGTCCATTGTGCTCCCAAGGAAACCCCTTGGGGCTCCTTTCAGGAGCTATCCGGGGGCATAACTGAGCCAGGTCCAGACCTTTACCCCTATACACAACGCTCCCCTCCTTCGCCCTACTCCTGCGGGACTACTGAGCACCTCCCACCCCGCGGTCCCTGGGGCTCCCAGCGCACTTGCGCACCGGGAGGACCCGGCGCCAGAGTTCGAGCCCCGCTAGCCGTGGGTAGCCCAGGACTCACATGTTTGTCATTCACCTTCCAGAAGTAAAAGGCGCCGATAGCCCCGAAGAGCAGCAGCAGCGCCCCCGAAATGAGGACCACGGCTCCGATCTTGAGCAGCCGCCCGGGACTGGAGGGTCTCACTGCCACCGCTGTGTACGCCTGCGGAGTGGGGTGGGGATAGGGGGAGACATGGGGAGAGCAGAAGGGACAGCTTGAATACTGTGCCTCGCCTTCAGGGGCACCACTCGGGAAGCCAGATAAGGGTCGAGGGCTACGGGATCCGGGTCTGCTGTAATTGTCCTCCTTTCCCCACCTTTCATCCCGCAAGGACTCCCCTTGATTTCAGTCACTCCAACTCCGCAGTATGCACTGGCTGAGTGGGATGTGGAGAAAGTTCGAGGTTATTCACGAACTCGCGTACCTCAGCGACATGCACACTTTCCACTTGGACCTTTTGGAGTCGGCACCCTCACGCTTACTGGCGTGCACACGAGTCCCCCTCCCTCCTCGTGCACTTGTGCCCTGGGGTCAGTCCGACGGCTTCCCTATGCGCCTACAGGGCGCTTTGGAGTACATGCAAATACGGGACCCGGAGCAGACGGTCCCAAGCCTACATCAAGCGCCCTGCCATCTCTACGTGTCGGCTTGGCCGTGTGCTCCGGGCACGGTACTCACGGGTGGGCGACACTGCTCCACGTCCTCTGGGCCTGCTAGGGCGATGGGCACTTTGTCTGAGCTCTCGGCCATGACTGGTCGGGGAGGTGCGAAGCTCCACCAGGAGGGGAGTGCAAGTGCTACTTTCCAACGGGTCCCCAAGTGATGGGCATTTCAACTCCCGCCCCCGGCCTCCACTGGCAGCCCCTCCTGGCCCAGCCCAGTTCCCCATCCCCTCCCACTGCCTTCTCTTCCTCGGACTTCTCCCCAGAGCGAGATTCAGGGGACAGTGACCCTACTGTTTCCCTTTGCTTCTTCAGGGCAAGGAAAGAAGATTCTCCTCTCCACTTTGTTCAGGACCCAGATGTCTCCCCACATCTATTTAGTGCCTACAACCTATTAGTATTTCAGAAGCCTGCTTACACGGGACAGGGAGGAAAGGGGGGACTCCTCAGGAAAAGCACTTCCTAACTCTGGATTCTTTAGGCAATTCCATTATTTAAGGGGATGGGACTCAGGGAAGAAGATGGAAAATGCTTTGCTATAATTAGAAAGCCCATAGTGGTACTTTTGTTCAGGATTTTCTCCCAGCCCTACTGCCACGTGAAATCTTCAGACTGCTTCTCTGACTAGGGGTGTGAAGCAGTATCCAAAATCATCTCTGTGGTCCTGATTCTCTGAGAGAATTAAATGAAGGACATAACCAAAAAGCAATTGAGGGGAGAATAGAAAGCTTGTAATTACAGATGAGGGAGAAGTGGACATACATGCGCTTCAGAGACACAGATTTGATGATGAAATGTAAGTCGACAAATACATGAAATGTACAAAAGATGTCTAGAAACTAACACTTCCCCCGCCAAACCGCCCCTAAAACAAAGTTGAAGCAAGGTTTTTTTTTTTTTTTTTTTTGGAAATTTATCTACACTGACTTGGAATGCCTCCTAATCGCCTGCTTATTGAAGACTTATGTTCACCCTTTTCAATTTCTCCATTTATTTTTCCCAGCTTCTTTCAAGTCCCCCTTAAAATCCCATCTCCAGTTATGTGCAGAGCACTGTGCTAGGTAGGGAGAGGAATGTAAAGACAAATATAATACCATTCTCAAGAAATATAAATACTAAATAAATACTTAGCAAAATACTAATAACATCACTCATATGGCAAAGGTTGAGGGGGAGGGTCATCATTTTCAATAGGGAGTATCAGGGAAATCTTCAATCTGGGAAGTAACATTTGAATTGAACTTTGAAAGACAGATTGGACTTTAATATGGAGAATGAGGAGGTGAAGGGAATCCAGACAGAGACAACGTGAGCAAAGGAGCAGGCAGGCAATGTGTGTTTAGAAACCAAGTCGTGTAGATGGCTTTAAACTCAACCTATGCAAAGCTGAACTCTCTCCTTCTCCCATCTCTAAGAGTCTTATTGCCATTTTCCAGGGTAACAGCATCCTTCCAATCATCCTGGTTTGCAACCTAGGTCATACTCCACCTCTCACTATCTCTGCTCTATAGCCAATGTGTTTCCAAGTTCAAACTGCTGTACTTCACAGCATATTCTCTTCTCTCCTATACTACTTCTTACCACCTTCTTCCAGACCCTCATCACATGGATTATTAGTTTCAGGTCTCTTTCCACTCCAATTTCTTTTCCTTTCAGCTGTCAAAATGATCTTAAAGCACAGGTGTAATAGGTCATATACCTTCTTCCATGAATAAACTTCAGTGGCTCCTCCTTAACTCTGTATTCAAATATAAAGCTCTCTGTTTAGTTTTTCAAACCCTTCATAACCAGCATTATTCCTTCCTGATCAGTTTTCTTAGATTTTACTACCTCTAAGTGCAACCCAGTGAGACTGGCCTCCTGCCAAAGTCTTTCAACAAGACACTATTTCATGCTTTTTCATTGGCTAACTAATCCCCGCCCGAAATGCTTACTCTTCTAAATTCTTTTTTTTCTTTTCTGACTTCCTTCTAGTCCCATCTAAAATCGCACCTGCAAAAAATCCTTCCCAGTCTTCCTTAATACTATTGCCTTTTCTCTGAGATTACCTCCAAGTGGGTACATATGTCTTTTATGTACATAGTAGTTTGTTTGCCTGTTGTCTCCCCCATTACATTAAGGGCAAGAGACTAATTTTACCTATCTTTGTGTCTCTAATGCTTGAAATAGAAAGCATGTGTCCCTGACGCATAGTATGTGTTTATTAAATTCTTGTTGACCACCCCCAGATAGAGGTGTGAAATTCAGACTGCATTTTAAAGGCGTGTGTGTGTGTGTGTGTGTGTTTGTGTGTGTGTGTAGAACGTGGCTAATTTGGGTATTTGTTTTGTTATACATGTTTGTAAAGATTTTTCTTTTCTTGCTTTCTCAAGTGGGAGGGGGGAGAAAGAGAGAAGTGAGAAAATGTGAACCTAAAAATAAAATAAAATAGAATTTTAAAAAACAAGATAAATGCTTCTTGACTTGACTTTAGTCATCTAGTCTAGATGCAGAAAAAGAATCACATAATGGAGTAGTGGGAAATAAGCTGGAAAGATCTAGATTGTTCTTTAATCCTTGGCTAAGGAGTTTTGATGAGTAATGGGGAGCCATTCAAGGTTTCTGAGTAGAGTAGTGATATCAAATAAGATAATATGTAAAGTATTTTACAAGCTTTAAAATACTGCACAAATGCTAGTATTATTATTGTTATTGTTGTTGAAGTGCTTTTGGAAGATTAATCTTGAAAAGTACTATGATATAATGGAAAGTATTCTGGACCAGAAGTACAAGAAGACTGGATGCTACTCCCTATCTTTGCTATTTGCTAACCAGCTGACCTTGGGCAAACCATTTCTTAATATCTGTTTATGTATTTGTTATTGCCTTCAATAATTGTAATAAATAATAAAACAAGTGGTTAATAAATGTTCAGTCTACATCTATATATAGTGTGAGTATATATGGTGGATTGGAATGGATGGGTAGGTAAGTGTGAAATCAGGTGGTTATTACAATAGACACAATAAAAGCACAAAATAAAATTGGTAGTCAACAAGCATTTATTAATAATCTACTACATACCAGACTTTGTCAAGTAGTTACAAAGAACTAATGATGCAAAGAAAAGGAAAAATACTGTCTTCAAGTAACTGACTTCCTGATAATAAAGACAACATGTATTTTAATAATAATTTTTGTTATTGTTCAATCATTCAGTTATATTCAGTTCTTCATGACCATAGCATGCTAGGTCTTTTGATCTTCCACTCTTTCTCAGATCTGTCCAAGTTCATGTTCATCTCTTCCATATACTATCTTCTCTGCTGTCCCATTTTCCTTTCGCCTTCAGTCTTTCTCAACATCAGGGATTCTTCCAATGAATCCTGTCATCTTATTATGTGACCAAAATATTTAATAATAATAGCTAATATTTATATAGTGCTATGTGTGTTTCTGTGCTAAGCTTTTTCATTGATCCTCACAATAACCATTATTATCCTCATTTCATAGATGAGAAAACTAAGGCAAATAGAAATAAAGTGACCTGCCTAGAATCACACACTAGTAAATGTCTGAGACTAGATTTGAACTAAGATTTTCCTGATCCCAGACTTACTGCTCTATCCATTGGTCTACATAGCTTTCCCTACAAACTATATGCAGTATAAATACAAACCAATTTTATAAGGAAGGGATTAAACAGGATGAACAGGAAAAGGCCTCCTGAAGAAATGGGGATTTGAGCTATCTTAAAGTAATTAGGGAAACTATAAAACCCAAGTGAGGAAGTAGATGGGTGACAGCTAGCACAAATCAACTGGGTCTGGAGATGAAATGTCACAGGAGAATAACAACAAATATACCTAAAGAAAGGAATAAAGCACCAGAAGACTGCAGTTAGGAAGAGAGGGACCAGGTGGTAAAGGGCTTTAAATGCCAGGCAGATGCATCCATACTTGAACTTGGAGATAATAGGGAACCAGTCACTGGAATTCATTGAGTGGGGCCCCTATGACATAGTCAAGACCTTCATTTTAAAAAGATCATTTTGGAAACTGAGTGGTAGTGGTTGGAATGGAAGGGAAGAGATAGAAGAAAGAGAAAATGAGAAATAGTGATGAATGGAACTTGAGGATGGATTGCATTTAGGTGGATGCTAGAATGTATCGGGGGAGGGAAAGGATCACAGGAGGAACCTAAGACCGCTTTGAAGTTGGGAACCTGGATGACAAGAAAAATCATGATGGTGTCAGCTGAAATAAGGAAGTTGGAAGGTTTTAAAGGTAAGATGATTTAATCTTTATTATTTAATCTTAAATTGTAAGTCAACAGAACTCAACGGCCATCTATCTGGTCCAACTCATACAATAAAAATCCTTTCTTTACTGGACAAGTAGCAGTTTAGCCTTTTCTTTTTTTTCTTTTTCTTCTTTAAATAACTTTTTATTGATAGAACCCATGCCAGGGTAATTTTTTACAGCATTATTCCTTGCACTCACTTCTGTTCTGATTTTTCCCCTCCCTCTCTCCACCCCCTCCCCCAGATGGCAAGCAGTCCTTTACATGTTAAATAGGTTACAGTATATTCTAGATACAATATATGTGTGCAGAACCGAATAGTTTTCTTGTTGCACAGGGAGAATTGGATTCAGAAGGTATAAATAACCCGGGAAGAAAAATAAAAATGCAAGCAGTTTATATTCATTTCCCAGTGTTCTTTCTTTGGGCATAGCTGCTTCTGTCCATCCTTGATCAATTGAAACTGAATTAGCTCTCTTTATCGAAGAGATCCACTTCCATCAGAATACATCCTCATACAGTATCATTGTTGAGGTATATAATGATCTCCTGGTTCTGCTCATTTCACTTAGCATCAGTTCATGTAAGTCTCGCCAGTCCTCTCTGTATTCGTCCCACTGGTCATTCCTTACAGAACAATAATATTCCATAACGTTCATATACCACAATTTGCTCAATCATTCTCCAATTGATGGGCATCCATTCATTTTCCAGCTTCTAGCCACTACAAACAGGGCTGCCACAAACATTTTGGCACATACAGGTCCCTTTCCCTTCTTTAGTATCCCTTTGGGGTATAAGCCCAGTAGAAACACTGCTGGATAAAAGGGTTGCACAGTTTGATAACTTTTTGAGCATAGTTCCAAATTGCTCTCCAGAATGGCTGGATGTGTTCACAATTCCACCAACAATGTATCAGTGTCCCTGTTTTCTCACATCCCCTCCAACATTCCACATTGTCTTTCCCTGTCATTCTAGCCAGTCTGACAGGTGTGTAGTGGTATCTCAGGGTTGTCTTAATTTGCATTTCTCTGATTAATAATGATTTGGAGCATATTTTCATATGTCTATAAATAGTTTAAATTTCTTCGTCTGAGAATTGTCTGTTCATATCCTTTGACCATTTATCAATTGGAGAATGGTTTGATTTCTTATAGATTAGAGTCAATTCTCTATATATTTTGGAAATGAGGCCTTTATCAGAACCTTTGATTGTAAAAATGTTTCCCCAGTTTATTGTTTCCCTTCTAATCTTGTCTGCATTTGTTTTGTTTGTACAAAAATTTTTCAATTTGATATAATCAAAATTTTCTATTTTGTGGTCAATAGTGATCTCTAGTTCTTCTTTGGCCATAAATTCCTTCCTCTTCCACGGGTCTGACAGTTAAACTATCCTATGCTCTTCCAATTTATTTATAATCTTATTCTTTATGCCTAGGTCATGAACCCATTTTGACCTTATCTTGGTGTACGGTGTTAAGTGTGGGTTAATGCCTAGTTTCTGCCATACTAATTTCCAATTTTCCCAGCAATTTTTGTCAAATAATGCATTCTTATCCCAAAAACTGGGGTCTTTGGGTTTGTCAAACACTATATTATTAAAGTTATTGGCTGTTTTGTCCTTTGAATCTAACCTATTCCAGTTCAGCCTTTTCTTGAAGGCTTCCCATGAGGGGGAACTCTTCACTTCTCAAGGCAACCCATTCTACTTTTTAGCAGATTCAATCGCTAGGAAGTTTTTCTTCTTCTCAAGACAAATTTTTTGAGGTAGTTAGTTGGGATAGAGTGCTAGGTCTGGGAGATCCGAGTTCAAATTTGACCTCAGATACTTTCTACCTGTGGGACCCCAGGCAAGCCACTTAATCTCTCTTTGCCTCAATTTTCTCATCTGTAAAATGGGGATAATAAAAGGACATACCTCAAAGGTTTTTTCAAAGGATCAATGATATAATCATTGAAAAGGGCTTACTTAGCATAGTGCCTTGCACATATTAAGCATTCTATACAAGTTTATTGCTTTGTAATTTCCACCCAGAAACAAAACTGAACAAGCTTCCCTGTTTTATTGATAGCCATTCAAATACCTGAAGAAAATGAGGAAGAGATTGCCCCTAAATCTCTCATTCTCTTAGATAAACATCAGGTCCTTCAGTGGATCTTCATATGACTTCCTTAAATCCCTCTGGCTTCCTACTTGTCTCCCTACAAGTACTCTTTAATAGCTTTTCTAATATCTGGCACTTATTTCTCCACTTATTTCTATCAAGTCAACATTTATTTTGCAGAGCACTGATATATGTATGTTTGGGTGTTTAGTCAGAATTATGCTTTCATCTCTTTAGAAACTCTTTCTGGTGTGGGGATCCCCCCCACCATTACAGAATAATCCAATTTATAATCTGAGAATTGCTTGGAATATTGAGATTAACTGACTTGCCCAGGTTCTCTCACCAGTATGTGCTGGATCTTCTTGACCCAGGATTGGCTTTCCAGACACTATGATATGACTGCCTCTTTTGATACAAAGATAAAAAAGACATTGTCTCTGCCTTCTTAGGGCAAACAATCAATCTATGGACATTTTGTTGAGGTACAAGAACCAGGATGGCAACAGCAGAATACAATTCAGCCCAGTGTTAAAGGAGATGAAAACAATGGGATTCTGGAAGGGATTGGAAATACTGCCAGTCCCTGAGGCAGTGCCTACCCAAATCATTTTTAGACTAATACCCTCACTAAATTGGTCCTGAGACAGTTTAAGGAGTGAAATGGAACAGGAGCTTAGCTTATTTGCCTAACAGACCATTATCCAAGCAAATTTGGGGTTGGATTAGTTAA
This sequence comes from Antechinus flavipes, assembly GCF_016432865.1. NCBI lineage: Eukaryota > Metazoa > Chordata > Mammalia > Dasyuromorphia > Dasyuridae > Antechinus > Antechinus flavipes. The sequence goes on from NC_067400.1 coordinate 90,463,820, forward strand.
ACTGATTACTTTAAACTAGTTTATATATATATATGTATATATCTATATCTATATCTATATAATATACACATATATTTATTTATAACTATTAAACTAGTTAAACAGACCTCTGTAAAACCAATTTGTTTTTATTTTTGTCTTTCCATGTGTTTTGTTTTCTCCTTAGTTCCTTTTGGGGGAAAAATCCTGAAAAAGTTCCTTCTGAAAAATTTCTTTGTCATTGTTTTTGTCCTAATGGAGTAAAGAAATTTGTCCAAGTATACCATAGTCTAAAGCTGAGATAATTAGGCAGAGTTTCCAGGGGCCAGACATGGACCATGGTGACAGTGGCTGTCCCAGGACCCCTTGGATATTGTGAGTGAATTCTCTAACAATACATTGAACCTTTCCCCCCTTTTTGGTGGTAGTGGCGGAGAGTTTTAGATTTGTGATTTCTACGGTGTAGGATATTTTTAAGGACATTTTAGCCAGGGTTGCATGGCTAGTAGGTTTTAAGTCTCTGCAGTTAGATTTGAATTCCAGATTTCAGGTATGGTACTCTACCCATTGCACTATATAGCTGCCCCTGTAATTTAGAATCTTAGAGAGCTGGAATAGGATAAAGAAAAATCCATGGTCACATGGCATAAATCAGAAGTAGAATTTGAATCTGAGTCTTTTTGATTCCTGGGTTAGTACTCTATTATTATGCTTTCCTGCCTATATTGAACATAGTGGGTGCTTAATTAAAAAATTTTTTTTTAATTACTGAATGAATGATTGCAAAACCTACTATTTATCCACAGTCCTAATTCAGGGCATTGGGAAAGATTATCCAAGAATATCTAGGAGTGCTGTCAGAACAATTGTGATCCGAACCCACATAGTGCAATTCAGACTGGGCTTTCTTTAGAGTATCTCATCTGGTTAATTGTGTAACCAGCCAAAATGTAGCCTTCATCATTTCTAATCACTACGATCTCCAGGGAAAGAGGGGGCCAGACTGATCATTTTCATGCCCTTGGAAGAATGCTGCCAGATTCTCTTTGTCCAAGTTCACCCTGACAGTACTGCCTATCAATTGCAGCACGCTTCCTCCCGTGAGAAATCCCACCTTAGTCCCCATCAGTTCCAGCGTAGGAGTGGGAACTGCTCCTGGGGCTGACCATCCTGCCGCAGTTTCTTCTTCTTTTTTTTTTACTGGAAAAAGTAAAAATAGGAATAGAGAAATATGAGGATAGAGACTCATTATGAGGGGCTATTAGACCTTTCTCCTCTTTATTATTACTGAATATTTATTGAGTGCCAACCCACAGGGTACCAAGCAAGTAGATAGGATCCCTGCACAGTAAGTTAATCCATATGCATGTACAATGGCCCCAATTGCCTTGCAATAGAGAGCTGCATGGACTGTGCCCTTAAAATACATCATTTGGGCAGCTGCCAAAAGGCTGATTTATCCCAGCTGGCTAGAAACAATCCCGAGATCATCAACGCTCTTGTTAATTGGAAGAGGAGGGCAGAGGAATCAAGACATTCCTGGGCACCAAGTATTCATTAGCCACCTGGTCTTCCTAAATTACGGTCCTGGTATCATTTTCCTAGTGCTTAGACAAAAATTTTAATATTTGGAATGTATTAATAACGCTGAACATGTCATTTTCAAAATAAGCAATGCCCTTCTGGACTCATTTGAGAACAGAGCCCAGAGAGTGGGTGAAAGCTGCAGAGATTTTGGAGGGCAAGGAAAATTGGCAGTTTGCGGTAACCCCTGTAAATTTATTCCCAACAGGAAACACAAACACATGCAATTTACCCGAATTTTTTTTGGTGTTTAGTGATTCTAGTCAACAAGCTTTGGGCTCCATTAAAATGTAAGCTTCTTGTGGGCGGGGACTGTTCCATTCATTGTACTGGTCTCCCCTACATTTAATATATAGTAGTTAATTAGTGCCCGTTGATTAATGAGCTGACCTAGGATTTTGTTTTTTCTCACTCTACCCTCAATAAAATGTGAGTACCTTGTGTTCCATTGAGTCAGAAGTCTTCTCTTTCCCTTCCAAGGAGAATTAATAAGTTATTTCTGTTTCGAAAGATTAAGGTCTGATGTGTCCTGATGTGCTTTTCTCTCTGAGTATTTGAATTTTAATAGGGGTTCCTTCCTTGAGACATAATATTTTGACTGGAAGAGATGAAACTATTATGCCAAAATTATAAGTATCATATAAGATTAATTCTAGAGGTACCTTGCATAACCCTTGAACATACAAGAACTGAGTTTGAATCTTGCCTCATACACTTACTAGCTATATAATATTGAGCAGTTCACATAATCTCTTTTATCTCAATTTCATCTGCAAAATGGGGATAATAATAGCACCTACTTCCCAAGGTTACTGGGATAAAATGAGATAATATTTGTAATTGTTCAATAATTCACAATTTTCAATGATGTCTGACTCTTTGTGGCTCCTTTCTTGGGGTTTTCTTTGTAGAGATACTGGAGGGGTTTGCTATTTGCTTCTCCAGCTCATTGATGAGAAAACTGAGGCAAACAGAGTTAAGTGATTTACCCAGGTTCTCACAACTAGGATGTGTCTGAGCTATGAACAAATTCTGGATTTGAATTTTGTTCTTTCTGTCTTTATACTTGGATCTCTATTCATCTAGCATCCCATTTTGGATTACTATTTGTAAAAATGCTTTGTGAACCTTAAAATGCTAGTTATGATGATGATTATGGAGTGAATTGCTCATGATCACATGGCTAAGGCTGAAATTGAATCTAGGCCTTCTATCCAAAGTCCAGGGATCCATCTGCTACATGATCTGGATGCTGGGCTTTCATTAGAGTATCTCATTTGGTTAATTTAAGTCTTTCTGACTCCAGGCCTGACACTCTATCCATGGTACCATCTACCTGCCCCATGATGCAGGTCCTGTAATAGCTAATAATAATAATAACACCAATAGCCAACATGTATACAGCACTTAATTTGTGCCAGTTATTGTGGTAAACACTTTAGAAATACTATCACTTTTGATTTAGATATCCTAGAATTTTTTAAAGACTTTCATGAACCTTCACCAGAGCTGGAACTAGGGCGAGGTAAAGGGAGCTTTTCCCAGGGCATAAAATTTAACAAAAAATTGACAAAAAAAAAAAAGCTGACAAAAGTCAGCTCTGTTGACCTGTTAATGAAAAATAGGGACTGGAGCTGGAGAGAGAATAATGAGAGCAGAACTATGATGCTGTCTCTGTTTGGGTAGGATTCCTTATTGTGGGAAGAGAGGATAGATGTCAGATGGAAGGGATGATCAGTCTTGTCCCAAGAGCCTGTCCGTTGTTACAAACTTCAGTGATCTTTTAAAAGACTGAAGGTACAGAGGAAAGAGTGCAGGATTTGGAAGAGCACCCAGGAAGGGAAACAGTGTCTCTGGAAAAGCTCAGAGATGTTTTCTTTGCATGGAAAATTTTTCCCTATCAACTCCAATATGATTCTTGTTTAGAACAATCTCCGTCCTCAACTAAGCTTACAGTCTTCCCTGGCTTTTAAGTCCAAGCTAAAAATCTTCTCTTTTACAGCAAGCCTTTCCCTACCCCTTCTAATTCTAGTCTTTTCCCTCTGTTAATTATTCCCTATTTATCCTGTATATTTCAGTTGTTCAGTCATTTTTAATTATGTCCAACTCTTTGTGATGAAATTTGGGATTTTCTTGGCAAGATACTCCAATGGTTTGCCATTTCTCCAGCTCATTTTACAGATGAGAAAACTGAGGCAAACCGCTAGTAAGTGTCTAAATGTAAGAAGATGAGTCTTCTTGATTCCAAGCCTGGCACACCCTCCATGTGCCATCTAGCTGCTCCATATCTTATTGTATTTATTTATTTGCATATTGTCTCTCCCATTAGGCTGTAAGCTCTTTGAGGGCAGGGATTTTTTTCTTGCCTTTTAAAAAAATCTCCAGTGTGTAGCAAATAAGTAAATACTTAATAATTGTTTACTGATTGATTAGTCAGAGCATTCTGATGTAACTCAATGTTTACAAGAAGAAAAAAATCACCTAATTAGTAACTGCCTCTCCTAGCCCAGAATTTTAGGAAAGTCTCAACATGGACATCACCACAGCCTCAGAAACCAATTTGTCGTCATGCTTTTCCTCTCCTGTCCCCTCCTTCTTGAAATCCTTTTCCATCTGAAACTATGAACAAATTAACTGTGTCATGGTTCCTGGATGGAGCCGGTCAATCTATTTTCCTATGGGTCCATTTGCTAGTTCAACTGCTGGGATCAAAGTACCCCTTTCTGACTTTCACACTTCTCTGTGTGCTAATTCTTCCTATTAGAAAATAAACTCTTGTTCAAATATCACACTTTTCTATGTGTTAACTCTTCCTATTAGAAAATAAACTCTTGTTGTTAATTGTTTTTCAGTTTTTCTTTCTTTTTAGCAATTTTTATTAAAACTTTTTATTTACAAAACATGCATAGGTAATTATTTTTCAAATTTTCAACTCTTCATGACCCCACTTGGATTTTTGTGGCAAAGATACTGGAGAGGTTTCCCATTTCCTTTCTTCAACTTATTTTACACATCAGAAAACTGAGGTAAATGGGGTAAAGTGACTTGCCCAGAATCATTCATCTAATAAGTGTCTGAGACTAAATTTGAATTCATGAAGATGAATCTTCCTGACTCCATGCCTAATACTCTGTCCACTCTACCATCTAACTGCCCCATTTTTAGGGACAGAAATTGTCTTTGCTTTTGTATTTTATTCTCAGTGCTTGATACAGCAGTTGAAATACAGAAAGTGCATAGTAAATGATTTATTTATTTCCAAATAAAATATTTCTTTAACTACAAGATAGACAACATTTCTATATTATTGTCATATTAATATTCAACCCTCCCATTTCTTCTTTAAAACTGTTTACAAACAAGTAATCACCCATGGCAGCAGCATTATCCATTATGTGCCATAATAAGTCTACATTGCACTTTCCCTGTCCTAAACAGGTGTGTGAAGTAATGATAAAATGACACACCCTACAAGATTAAAGAGAGTTGATGTGATTAGTGTAAGCACATGAAAGTCTGTGCAGAAGAAGTGAGTTTTAAATAGGAATTTAAAGGAGGGTATCAAGTGCATGAGAAATGGAAAACTGCTGACAACATATGCCCAGACAGAGCACAAAGCTGCAAGATGCTGCCAATGTACAGATGGCAAAAAAATACCATTTCTCCTGGGAGCAGCTGTAACAAAAACAAATAGAGCAACAAAGAGGTTCCTAACTTCTTTTATTTAATTTGCAAAAATAACTCCCCCCACAAACATCCAAAATTAAAAAAACAATGTCAGAATCTAAAAATTACCACAAATAATCCCATGTTACTCTCTCTGGCTGAATCAAAATCTTCTCTGCACCTGCCTAGTAGCAAGCTGGCTTCCCATATCAGTGAGATATGGGTTTTTTTTTAAAATCAAAACATAGGCAATTGCTTGAGACAACTATTTCCTTTGATATTGGGCTCCAGTATTTATTCAGAAATGTTCTCAAAATTATGCAAATAATAACATGGACTCCTCAGCTTTTTGTTACTAGGTCCTTAAAACCAGATTACAGAATCTGGTTTAAACCTGGAAAGGTTATCTAGTCTAATGCCTTCATTTTATAGAGGAGAAAACTGAGTTTCATTTTCTTCTCTTTCACTCCTGTCTTTAATTTTTTATAGGAGAAACTATATTAAAGTCAACATTGGTGCTTATTATTTTTTTAAGCCAACCCTCTAAAAGTAATAAATCATTTCATTTTCTCAAAAGAGTGCTATGAACATACCAAAATTGTAGCATTCAGTAATGTGAAAATTGAACTGTCTTGTGAAATGCTTAAATACTGCATATGATATTTTCAGGGTCCACACTAAACCCACCAGGCATTTATGGTGTCTGAAAGTTGGTTTTATGAACTCCACTGGGCCAAGTTTTGCGGTGAAATTAGATCCCTGAAGTAAATGGGACAGAGGCTCCATTCACTGCTTTGGGGAATTTGTGTGGTAGCTGCTTACAGATTTTCTGACAACATGGTCTCTCATTTTAGATGAATGAAGCACTATTGTTTGGTCATAAGGAACTTTATTAGGAAAGCTGCCCTTGAAGCTGTTTCTCACTGGGCATGTGTGGGGGTGAGGGAAGCCAGGAGGTAGGTAGGCAGTCTCAGATTGTCTTGAAAAAGTGAAATGATATTAGGTCTCCACCCCAAATCAATGAACACTGAAGTAGAATTAATTCTGAAATATAAAATAAGTAAATGTTAAGTAAGAGCCTATGAGGAATAAGGCAATGGTAGTTAATCTGAAAGCATCATCAGTGGGTGCTTTTATGTACCCATCTAGAATCCCCAGGGTCTCTAATGAAAAATCTCAGTGCACAGAAATCCTGGAATATACAAAAAAAGAACATTCTGATGATGGTCGATGTTTTATTCTATTATATTTACTGAGACAGCTAGGTGTACAGTGGATAGAGCACTCGACCTAAAGTAATAAAGCCCTGAATTCAAAATCTCAGATAGTAGAGATCTTGGACAAATTATTTACCTCTGTTTCCCTGTGTCCTCAACTGTAAAATGAGGATTATAATAGCATGAACCTTTCAGTGTTGCTATGAGGATAAAATGAGGTAATATTTGTATAGTACCTCACACATAGTATAATGATATTTATTATTATTATCATGCTAACCCAATGCTTGCTTAGCAGGGTTGTGGTATGATGAGATATGTCTAAGCTGATGTGATTTGTGTAAGTTAGGCTAAGACCTGTTTAATAAAACTAAAATGCTATGAGTAGATAGACATACTAATACACTATCGATAATAACCTGAACTCATCTGACCCTTCTGAAAAATTCTTTGGAATCATTCATTCATTTGACGTGCATTTCCTCCCTCACTTAATAGTATTTCTTTTTCAATTACAAGTAAAAGTGGTTTTCAACATTTATTTTTGTAAGATTTAAGTTCCAAATTTTTCTCCCTCTCTCCCTTTCCTTCTTCTCCTCTATGAGAGGAGCAAGTAATTTGATGGAGAATACACATGTACAATCATGTTAAGCATATTTTCATATTAGTTATTTTGTGAAAGAAAAATTAGGACAAAAGAGAAAAACCATGAGAAAGACAAAACAAAAAATTGAAAATAGTATGTTTTTCTCTGCATTCAGTTTCTATAGTTCTTTCTCTGGATATGGATGACATTTTATTTATAATTATAACTTTTTATTGACAGAACCCATGCCAGGGTAATTTTTTTTACAACGTTATCCCTTGCACTCACTTCTGTTCCGATTTTTCCCCTCCCTCCCTCCACCCCTTCCCCTAGATGGCAAGCACTCCTATACATGTTAAATATATCACAGTATATCCTAAATACAATATATGTTTGCAGAACTGAACAGTTCTCTTGTTGTACAGGGAGAATTGGATTCAGAAGGTTAAAATAACCCGGGAAGAAAAACAAAAATACAAACAATTTACATTCATTTTCCAGTGTTCATTTTTTTTGGGTGTAGCTGTTTCTGTCCATGATTGATCAATTGAAACTGAGTTAGAGCTTCTCTTTATCAAAGAATGGATGATATTTTCCATCACAAGTTTATTGTAATTGTTTTGGATCACTGTACTGTTGAGAAGAGTTAAGTCTGTCATAGTTGATCATCACATAATGTTGTTATTACCATGTACAATGTTCTCCTGGTTCTTTTCACTTCACTCAACATCAGTTCATGTAAGTCTTCCCAGATTTTTCTGAAATCTATCTGCTCATCAATTCTTATAGAACAATAGTATCCCATTACACTCACCACAACTTGTTCAGCCATTCCCCAATTGCTGGACATCCCCTCAATTTTCAATTCTTTGCTACCACAAAAAAGTACAAATATTTTGTACATGTGGGTCCTTTTCCATTTTTTATGATCTCTTTGGGATAAAGTAATGACATTGCTGGATATAGCCCTTTGGGTATAGTTCCAAATTGCTCTCCAAAATAGTTGGATCAGTTCAGAATTCTACCAACAGTACACTAGTTTGACATGTATTTTTAAAATACTTATTGCCAGAGACTGTAGTTAGCACTAATGATAGATACAAAAACAAAAACAAAAGCTTTCTAACACTCAAATGCCTTATTTTATGTTGGAGGAAATGTATATATAGATAAGTAAATAAAAACATAATGTAATTTTTTTCAGGGTGAGATTGATGGGATATTCAACTTAATAAGCAGCGAACCTTTGTCCAGGACTTTGAAAGCATCTCTCTATAGAGTTAAATTTTTTATAGGAGAAACTATATTAAGAGTCAACACTGGTGCTTATTATTTTTTTAAACCAACCCTCTAGAGGTAATAAATCATTTCATTTTCTCAAAAGAGTTCTCTGAATATACCAGAAAATGTACCACTGATACCTTGTTAAAAAAACAAAGACAATTCCTGATTAGATCTCAGAACTAAGCCTACTCCAAGATGAATTGGCTGTTTTGAAGCTGTCCCTTGGTATGTCTTGCATCTTGGTGGATGGGTTTCAGCAACTGGAACTACTCCCTAAATAATTTGGTTATTTATTTCTCTAAGGAAGATAGACTTTTCTTGGAGAGTCACTTTTATTTGCTAACCTATAAAAGAGAGAAATAACTATGTGTATCCCCTCTTCCCGTTTTTTGCCTTTCCCTCCATCTTTCTTCCAAAGTGAGGGAAGGGATTTTGCACCCATAGCTTCATGGGAGCCATTAATGACTACCTTATGGCACAAGCACTTATGCTGACTCAGAGCTGTGTTCATACAACTCAGAGACTGGAGAGACAGAGAGAGAGAAAGAGAGAAAGAGAGGGAGAAAGACAGAGACAGAGACAGACAGAGAGAAAGAGAGAGAGAGAGACAGAGATAGAGAGAGACACACAGAGAGAAAGAGAGAGACACAGAGAGAGAGAGAGACAGAGACAGAGACAGACAGAGAGAAAGAGAGAGACAGAGAGAGAGAGAGAGAGAGAGAGACAGAGAGAGACAGAGAGAGACAGAGCGAGGGAGGGAGGGAGGGAGGAGGGGAAGGAGGAAGAGAAGGAGGGGGAGAAGAAGGGAGAAAAAAAGGGAAAGAGAGAGAAAGGGGGGAGAGAGAAGGACAGAGGGAGGGAAAGAAAGAGGAAGGGAGGGAGACAGAGAGAGAGAGACAGAAACAGAGACACAGAAGGAGAGAGAATGAGAGACAGACACAGAGCATAAGGAGAAAATGTGAATATGGTAGAAGCAGGCAAGTGCTTACCTAGATGGCTCGAGAGATTATGAAAAAATTGCTAAACATGGTCCAGAATCTAGCCTTCTTTCAAAGAAGGGAGCAAAATGCTTATCTTGCAAAATGCTAGTCTTGGGGATTTTCTGGTAATAAGTACAAACTTGAAGAGTTCCTGGACCAAGTCCTTTAGAGAAAATAGAGGAGCTCCTGAGCAAAGTGCCTCTGAAAGAAAGTAGAATGTCACTTATGGATCCTGCGGCTAGAAGAGGTGAGTTTCTGAACAGAATACTTCTCTGAAGAAAGCATGTAGCCCTGCAGCTGGAGGAACCGATCTCATTATTGAAAAAGGCTAAAAAGCCTGATTAGGAGAGCAAAAGATCAGGATGTCTCCATTTTCCATTATATCAGAGACTTGTTTGGAAAGTTTTTTTTTTTAATAATAGCTTTTTATTTTCAAAATATATGCAAAGATAATTTTCAACATTTGCCCTTGCAAAACCTTGTGTTCCAAATTTTTCTTCCTCCCTTTTCCCAACCTTCTCCTAGACAGCAAGAAATCCAATACATGTTAAACATGTGCAATTCCTCTATACATATTTCCACATTTATCATGCTGAACAAGAAAAATCAGGTCAAAAAGGAAAAAAAGATGAGAAAGAAAAAAAAGCAAGTATTGTTTGGAAAGTTTTAAGTCCAATGGGAAGGAAATTACATGCCCAAATGTAAGAGTATGTTTGTCTTCTGAGGAGTGTATTGGAAAAAGTTCAAACCACAGTGTGGCACTATGATACCAAAAGGCCTTGGATAGAGCACTTCAGGAGAAAGGAATTTCACTAGAACATCAGATTGTTATGTTGATGAACAGGTCCCTTCTAAGGGAAATTTATGAACTATTTATTGTGAGCGCTTTGTATATTTCCTTTTTTTTTGTTTATGAATTCCTATGAATATTTTTTGCCTTCTGCATCTTACATGGGAAAAAATCAAAACTGTTCTTTACCTGATATAAAAGTGTTTTCTTAAATGCTTATATGGGAGTTGGGGACCTTGTATTCCACCTATGTGAATTAAACACAAGCTACATTTGGAGGTTACTCATAATAACAGAGAATATGATTTTGGGGGGTGTTTCCTAGAATCAGACATAATTGGTATGATCCCAAAGCTTGGGGAGACCTTGAACTATAGATTTCAATAAATAGAAAGTAATTTCTGAGATGAAAAAAACTATTAATTAGCGAGAATAAGAAGAAGCTTCTATTCATTAAAAATGAATCTTGAAGAAATTCTAAAAGGCAGAGGAAAGGACAGAGTGTGTTCCAGACATGAGGGAAAGCTTGGACAAAGATACCAAAATAGGAGAAGGAACCTTATCTATTGTAACTGAGTCAGTAACTGAGCTAGTTTGGTGGGAATATAGAGTATGTAAAGGAGAATATTATACATAACCCTGGGAAGGAAACTTGGAGCTGGACGGTGAAGGGCTATGAATGCCCGAGAAGAATGTGATTTTTGTCCTAGAGGTACTATGGCTTCTAGAGAATAGGAGTTACAAGCTCAGACTTGTGCTTTAGGAGTTTTGGTGGTTGTGTAGAGCACAGATTGGAGTGGAGAGACAGACTTAGTAAAATGGGAATAATTAAAAAATTATTGAAATAGTCCCAGTGTGATGAGAGTTTGAACTAGGGTAGTAGCCAGCTGAGTGGAGAGAAGGGGATAAAGATGAGAGATGCTGCAGAGAGAGAATCAACAAGATTTGATTACTGATTGGATATAGGATATAAGGGAGAAGACTGAATCAATCATCAATCAATCAATCAGCATAGATTTTATTCAACACCTACTATGAGCCAGACACTGTTCTAGGCACTAGGGACACAAGTATAAAGAATAATACATATTTCAAAAGAGTTTACATTCAAATGGAGAGACTCAGGCACTCATATAAATATATAGAGCACAAATAAATTGAATAAATACAAGTATATGTAAAGAATCTGGATGACTGAAAGGATGGTGGTACCCTTACAGAAACAGGGAGGTTAGGGAAAGTTCAGGATTTAGGGAGAAATATGAGATCTATTTTTAGGAAAAACAAGTTTGAGATTTCTATGGAACATCTGGTTGGAAATGTCCAATGGGCAGATAATATAGAGTAAATGGATAATGGAATCATTTGTAGAAAGAAGTGGATGATAATCGCTAAGATAGAAAACATGGAGGAGAAAAGAGGATCCAGGAGAGAATACCGAGGTAAAGCCATAAATAGGAGACAAGACATAGAACATGGTCCAGCAGAGCAGATTGAAAAGGAGTCATCAGGTAGATGGAAGAAAAGCCAAGAATGACAATTCCCATAAAAACAAGAAAGAAGATTAGTTATATCCAGGAGAAGGGGGGAAGGGGTAGGGGAAGGGTAATCAGCAGAGTTAAATATTATGGAGTGGTCAAGAAGGATGAGTCATGAGAAAAGACTATTAGATTTTACAATTAAGGGAATATTGATTATTTGATATATGTTATATATAATATAATATATATGTATAATATTATAATATTGATTATAATTAAGGGAATATTGATAATTTTAGTGAGAGAAATTTTGTTTGTGAGGAGTGTTGAAGGTATATTGTAAAAGAATGATAAGAGAATAAGAGGATAGGAAGTTATAGCACTGCAACTTTTTCTACAGTTTGAGAAAAGAAGCAGAGAAATAGAACACTAACTTGAAGAAATGGTAGTCATTGAGCAGTTAGTGAGCCAACAAGTATTTAAGTGCTTGCTATGTGCCAGACATTAAACTAAACAATGGGAATGCAAAGAAAAGTAAAGTAATAGGGTCAATCAAATATTTATGCGAATGTGGAAGACTTAGAAATGATTGTTAGTAGCAGGTGGATATCTTTTAGGGAGGGAAGGTTTGAAAATTAGAGAGAGAGAGAGAGAGAGAGAGAGAGAGAGAGAGAGAGAGAGAGAGAGAGAGAGAGAGAGAGAGAGAGAGAGAGAGAATGGGGACAAGCTGCCAAAAAACAGGAAATAGAATCAAGGTCACAGATTTGTGAGAGACTGGAGAATCGGAGGAGAAAATGTAGGATGATGTTTTGGGGCTTGAGGATGGAAAATATTTGAAAAGAGAGAGCTCACTGTGAATGACCTCTTTTCACATAAAACATCAGTCCTTTACTGAGAGGGAAAGAGGAGAAGAAAAGGTTGATAGAAAAAGGAAAGTCACTAATTTTTTCAATTGATTCAAGAATCTAAGTAAATCAAGTCCTAGGGTATATCCCTCTTTTTTGGTATACGAAACAGGAAACAAAGCAGATCAGGACTGAACAAATTGTGTTATATGATGGAATACCATTATGCTGAAAGAAATGACAAATATGAGGAATTCAAAAAGTCATGGGAAAATCTTTATGATCTGATTGAAAGGGAAGTAAGCAGAGCCAGAAGGACAACATCCAAAGTTACTAGAAGGCAATGGATTACATTGCAAAAATTGCAAAACAACTGAAGCCTGATTAATTGTAATAACCAATCTTGGCCCAGGAGACAAAGGGTGACTTTTTATTCTATCAAGGGGAGGATGATTACAGATGCTCCATGTTGCTTACACAGATGCTGTAGATGTGTTAGTTGTTTAGATAGATAGATGATAGATATAGATAATAAGCAGATGATAAAGACCGTTGTTGTAATTTGCCCTTCATTCCCAAAAAGGATCATGACATCAGGGAAATGATGCTGTGATGTGCGAGTGAGGGAGGCTGGGCAAAGTCACCTATCTGAGTTTCTCCTCCAGAGCCATTTGAAGACTGACTGTATATGGTCCTGGATACAATGGAAGACCTTGGGTCTAAAGATCTGTTAAAGATGACAGAGCCAGAGGAAAGGTAGATAATAGAGACAGAAAGGTAATAGATGATGATAGAGATATGTACAGATGTGTGGGACAGGTCCAGTGCAAGACCCCTTCCCAATTAACTAATCAGAGACATCTTCAGGTACAAAGAGAAAGCATTTATATAATCCCTGCAGGGAAAGGCCCAGACACACCTGGGAGCCATCCCAACTCCACCATGTGCACCTGGAACCTGGCCAGTTTCCTGCTTGTCCAGGGTTTAAAAGCAAAAGACTTGAGCCTTCTCATTGGATAGACTAAAAGGATATAACCATCCTTGACCAACGGTCACCAATGTTGGCTGCCTTCCACAGTTCACATCCCTCCAGAGATCAAATGACCTCTCCAGGGTCCCTGTTCTGGGAAAGGGATCATGTGACTCAATACTGAGAAATACTTCATCCAATTAGTCCCATTCAAAGAGAACATTTATTAAGCATGTACTGTGTGTCAGGCACTGTGCAAAACACTGGAATTCAAAAAGGACATTACTTCCTAATGCGGGTAGACAGCAATATTTGTTGGGGTTGGTAAGAAGGGGTGGTGATAAGTATATTGGGAAAGCAATGTGAATATAAAACATGAAGGATCTATGAAGTTTTAAAAATAAAATAAAATAGCCATCATGGTTCTCTCTGCGTATTTGTCTGGCCAGATGCCCTCAGTGATTACCCTACTTTCTGTTTGTAAATGATATCACATTAACTTTTTCATTAAAGTTTTTTTGCTAGAGTAGCTGATGACTAGGGTTGTAACCACTGTGGATCATTTTGGGTCCCAGCTGGAACTTCTCTTGCTATTTATCTTTTTAATGTCCCCTACTTAGTTTTGAGATGCTTCAAAATTCTTAGATGTGACCTTGCTAGTTATCTACAAATTCAAAGTCAACAATCAAATGGGCCTAGTGTATCCCTCTCCAAACAGGGGAAAGATATCAAATTAGGAATCAGGGAAGGTTGACTCAAATTCCGGATGTGTAGCTGTATGATGATTCGCAAACTACTTCCCTTTCCTAGGACTGAGATTCATTATCTGTGCAATGAAAAGGTTAGATAAGATGACCTCTAACTTCTTTTAGTTCTAAGTCTGTTATTCTGTGATTAAACACTATCTCTGCCTTCTTGGGGTTTACAATCTGGTGTATACATTATATACATTATATATATAATGTATATAAAATATACATTATAATAGACACTATTATGAGTAATGTATTATAGAGAGACAAAACAAGGTACAATGAGAGAGCAGAAGGAAAAGGGGGTGGGAAGGGGGAGGCAGATAAGAGAAGATAAGAAGGAGAATATCTGTGAAAATTTCATAGAAAAGTTAGTATGTGAGTTAGGCTTCAAAGGATGAATAGGAGTTCAGCAGGTGAAGAGAGGGAGGGAGCACATTCAAAAGGTAAAAGGAAAAGTGAAGAATGTGTTTAGGAGGCAAAGTAGTCCAATTTTAGCTGGAGTGCAGAGTGTGTACTGGGGCATGTAATCTGAAGGAAAGCTGAAAAGGTAGGGTGAAGTCAGTATAAAGTATATGATTTAGCCATCTAGCTTATGTATATATTTACAGGGGCTGTCAAAATGTGGCTCAAGGGAAGGTATGAATGGATATCTCTGAAATCTTGCCTACCCTTCTTCAAGTGAAACTTTGTTTCTTGTCTGAGAGGGAATAAGGGAGTAGACTGGCTACTCTATTTTCTTCTTAGAGGAGATATTAGTTAGATTTATATCTCTTTGCCCCACTAAATATTTTAGAGAAATGATTTTAGATTTTTTTTGATTCAAGTTGATTGTCTAGTCTCTATACCTTAGAAAAGAATAGCCCAAACTTATGTCTTAAAATTTGACTCCCTTCCTATCAAATGGTAATTACACGAAAGATATCACAAATAGTGAATAAGGGATAGAACCATTTTTCCAAGCAGACAGGAAATGGAAATCAGAGTTTTCATAAATTAGAATATATTGGAAAATACACAAAATGAATTTGCTCATCTACTGAAAGCAAAATAACTCAGGTGGAAAGAGAAAGGAGAGAGGAAAGAAGTGGAAAAGAAAAGTGGGGAGGGGAAGATCTTAGAGAGACATGATATTTAGGGTGATGAGTTAGAATCATAGACACGGTGCAAAATCTTACAAAAATGAATGTTGAAAACTATCTTTATGTATTTAGAAAAATAAAATAAAATACTATTGAGAAAAATTAAAAAAAATTAAAATATATTTCATGTGATTTCAGATTCTCTTCATTTTTGTAAGATTTTGTGCTGCAAATTTTTTCCCTTTCTCCCTTACCTCTCTCCCAAACAGCAAGCAATCTGATATAGGATTATACATGTACAAAGAGAATATATTTTGGAAGTTAGATAAATAGGGGAAAGACAGCCTCCCAATGTGTCCCTGAAAAAAAGCCTTCTGTTCCAAATTATCCCTCCTCCTCCCCCGCACTCCCTCCCCTAGATGGCAGGTAGTGCAATACATGTTAAATGTGTTAAAATATATGTTAAATACATATGCGTATACATATTTATACAGTTATCTTGCTGCATAAGAAAATTCGGATCAAGAATAGGAAAAAAAACTGGGAAAGAAAACAAAATGCAAACAAACAACAACAGAAAGAGTGAGAATGCTATGTTGTAGTCCACACTCAATTCCCACAGTCGCCTCACTGGGTACAGATGGCTCTCTTTATTACTGAACAATTGGAACTGGTCTGAATCATCTCAGAACTGAATAACTTCTTGTTTCTGTGTACAATGATTTCCTGGTTCTGCTCATTTCACTTGGCATCAGTTCACGTAAGTCTCTCCAGGCCTTTCTGAAATCATCTTGCTGGTCGTTTCTTATAGAACAATAATATTCCATAATAATCATATACCATAATTTATTTAGCCATTTCCAACTGATGGGCATCCATTCATTTTCCAGCTTCTTGCCATTACAAAAAGTTGCCACAAACATCATCTGGGTCCCTTTCCTCCCTTTAAGCTCTCTTTGGGATATAAGCCCAATCAAAGGATATGCACAGCTTGATACATCAAATTTTTTTACATGAATTTTAAAGAATTTTTAGTGAATTATATTGGAAAATACCTTATGGACATGGCACAGGAGAGATGCAAAAGATCAAGAGGTTCCTTGGTTTAACCTGTAGTCCCTGTATAATATCATCACAAATGGTCACAATCCCATCTCCAAATAAAGGGAGCTTGCTGTCTCCCAATTCTATTCTTTGTTAAGAAGTTTCTTCTTACATCAAGTTTAAATTTCCTTCCATGCAATTTTCACTTATAGCTCTATTCTCTGGGGTCAGAATAAGCGTAATCTTTTTTTTTTTCCACATGACAGCCCTTTTAGTATTAGATAGTTTTATCATATCACATCTGCCCTAAGTCTTTCCTGCTTCAGCATAAACATTTACAATTCCTCTAATAAATTCTCTTCTCGTGGTATTGTCACCAGTCTGTCACCATAGACACATAACACCAGGAAGCTGCATTGAGAAACACAGCTTGATCCTTAATTAACCCACCCTAGGTCCAATACTAACTTTGTTATCTTTTAAGGAAAATCTAACCTAACTCATGGTACAGGGGAGAGGAAAAGCTTAACAGATAGATATTGGTCCTATCACATATTTAAATATATATTTATCTACGTCAAGAAATATGTCATGGGGTAAAACACTCTACTAAGCCCTCTTCTGGCAGATGCAGTTGGTTTCTAGTGACTCTGTATAGAATTACTTTCATATCCTTCAAGAGATATATGTATATACATAGATAAATAGATAGATAAATAGATTTACCCATCTACTTATTTGGGGGGATATGTATTATTGAAGTTAGAGTTCTTGGCTTTGAAATGGACTGTCATTGGGAAGTTCAAAAACTTGTATGGACTAAAGTTAAATATTATATTATAGTTATGTTCTTGCATTTTTCCTTTTGTAACTGATCTCTCTGATCAGAGCAATGGTCAATAGAACTGTTAATGTAATTCAATTATGTCATGCCTTTCTATTTTCAGTCTGGTCATATGTAATCATTGTATCCTAAATGCTTGGGCAACTGAGCATTTCGCCTGGTCATCTGTCTGTTACTGGATATTGGTGTTTTATTTCTTTAAGGTTTCTACATGATAAGAGGACAATTAACAGGGGTCTGTGAGACCTCACTGATGTTGCAACTTGGGACTGCACCCATTTGCTTGGCCTGTAAAGCAAACTCATTTCTTCACATAGGAAACAATCTATTTTGGCCTCCTCATATTCTGCAGCAACCTGATGAACTGAGTCTTTCTATCTGAGACTGATCTAATCTTTATTTGCTAGATTTGTGTTTTTGCTCTAGATTTTGGTCAAATTACAGATATTGACTTGCTTCTGGAACCTGGATCAGCTTTGATCAGCTTTGATTGTCAGCATGATGCACCCACTCTGCAAGGAATGAGAACCTCCTGTCACTTCACAGCCTGGAGCATCAGTTTTAAATGAGAGCCATGGACTGGACCCTGCATCTACTGTAGTTTGGACTAATATAAGGGACTTTGGGAATGGTTGATGAATGACTGTTAAACCTTGCTTAGATCATCTATTACTATGTGCTTAAGATTTGGGATGGGATTTGTTAATACTGTGTAACTGTTACTGTTATGTTTGAGGGCTTTTTAGGAAATGCTACTGTATTAGTCTATTATGTATAGGGATTTTGATTCACTCTCAGAATTTATATGGGGAATGGTCATTTGATAATTCCTTTCCATGAGAAAAAAAAAAAAAAGGGAGGAAAAGATAGAACATTGGGGAAACTGGTATATATTTTTTCAAAATACCTGAAAGAATGGGAACGCCTAGCTCCTATTCACTTTGCTTTAAGCA
Source organism: Antechinus flavipes (assembly GCF_016432865.1). Classification (NCBI taxonomy): domain Eukaryota; kingdom Metazoa; phylum Chordata; class Mammalia; order Dasyuromorphia; family Dasyuridae; genus Antechinus; species Antechinus flavipes. The sequence goes on from NC_067400.1 coordinate 90,481,877, forward strand.
CTTTTGCCCCACCCCCTATCTCACTAGTTCAGATTGAATTTGGATGCTTTAGTTTTAGAATCCCTTATTTTGTTAAAACCTCAACATCAACGAGCCTGGTGCAGCTTTATGAATGACCCCTGGTACCAAAACTGGTTTTCCACTTCCCCTTGGTTGACCACATTACTCCCCACCATATTGGGTCCCTTTATAGGTTTTCTTTTCCTTATATCATTCGGCCCTTGGATGTTTAGGAAATTGACTATCTTTATAAAGAGTCAAGTTGACTCGGTGGTACAGAAGAATGTCCAGGTCCTTTACCAAAGGCTTCATCCCTCTGACTCAGTGGATGATCTTTTCGCCTTATCTAGTACTCCAAACTCACCGGAACCTCTTTGTTTCACGGATGAGGATTTTCACGTGCCATGGTACAAAAGAATATGCTAAGCCATGTCTGTAAGACCATTGCAATGCCATGACGGGCAACGTTGGAGTAACCCTACCAATGGCGGGACCTGGCATGGCAGGTGCACCTTGGATACAAGGGTTGACTCCGCGACCCAAGCCAGCACTCAATGGCTAGAAAATTCCTTAGCAACATGTGGCCATTTTCCCGTGATTAAAGAAAAAGGGGAATTGTTGGAGTACAGGGTCAACTTGAACCTACATTTCCTGCTGACCGGGTCAACTTGAACCTACATCTCCTGCTGAGTGAGGGGAGTATGAGGCCCTTGGAACAGGCATGTGACATGTACACACTTCCTTAGGTTAAGACACTTAGTCATTAAATTCTATATATACAGTTATAAGACACATAGTCATCAAATTCTGTATATAGCCATACCACCATAAAAGGAAAATTCCACATTTAGTCTTGTGATTAGAACTCGCCGTTACTTAAAGAGTATATAAGTTGTAATATGCCCGGACTGGGGGGGAAGCAAGTAAGCAAGCAAGCAAGCCTGCCGCACCCTTTCTGCACCATGTAACCGATCCCTGAATAAAGCATCATCTTGACTCCACGGCGCTCGACTCAGTGCAGTTCTTCCTAGTTGGAAGCCGGCGGTACCCCGAAGACCCCAGATAGGTGGGTAAGTAGAGGGCAGATACTCCTCCCACAATAAAGGCACGCCAGGAACCCCACAACTTCCACAGGTCACATCTCTCCAGAGATCAAATGACCTCTCCAGGGTCCCTGTTCTGGGAAAGGGATCATGTGACTCAATATTGAGAAATACTTCATCCAATCATCCCATTCCGAGAGAACATTTATTAAGCATGTACTGTGTGTCAGGCACTGTGCAAAACACTGGAATTCAAAAAGGACATTACTTCCTAATGCGGGTAGACAGCAATATTTGTTGGGGTTGGTAAGAAGGGGTGGTAATAAGTATATTGGGAAAGCAATGTGAATATAAAGCATGAAGGATCTATGAAGTTTTAAAAATAAAATAAAATAGCCATCATGGTTCTCTCTGCGTATTTGTCTGGCCAGATGCCCTCAGTGATTACCCTACTTTCTGTTTGTAAATGATATCACATTAACTTTTTCATTAAAGTTTTTTTGCTAGAGTAGCTGATGACTAGGGTTGTAACCACTGTGGATCATTTTGGGTCCCAGCTGGAACTTCTCTTGCTATTTATCTTTTTAATGTCCCCTACTTAGTTTTGAGATGCTTCAAAATTCTTAGATGTGACCTTGCTAGTTATCTACAAATTCAAAGTCAACAATCAAATGGGCCTAGTGTATCCCTCTCCAAACAGGGGAAAGATATCAAATTAGGAATCAGGCAAGGTTGACTCAAATTCCGGATGTGTAGCTGTATGATGATTCGTAAACTACTTTCCTTTCCTAGGACTGAGATTCATTATCTGTGCAATGAAAAGGTTAGATAAGATGACCTCTAACTTCTTTTAGTTCTAAGTCTGTTATTCTGTGATTAAACACTATCTCTGCCTTCTTGGGGTTTACAATCTGGTGTATACATTATATACATTATATATATAATGTATATAAAATATACATTATAATAGACACTATTATGAGTAATGTATTATAGAGAGACAAAACAAGGTACAATGAGAGAGCAGAAGGAAAAGGGGGTGGGAAGGGGGAGGCAGATAAGAGAAGATAAGAAGGAGAATATCTGTGAAAATTTCATAGAAAAGTTAGTATGTGAGTTAGGCTTCAAAGGATGAATAGGAGTTCAGCAGGTGAAGAGAGGGAGGGAGCCCATTCAAAAGGCAAAAGGAAAAGTGAAGAATGTGTTTAGGAGGCAGAGTAGTCCAATTTTAGCTGGAGTGCAGAGTGTGTACTGGGGCATGTAATCTGAAGGAAAGCTGAAAAGGTAGGGTGAAGTCAGTATAAAGTATATGATTTAGCCATCTAGCTTATGTATATATTTACAGGGGCTGTCAAAATGTGGCTCAAGGGAAGGTATGAATGGATATCTCTGAAATCTTGCCTACCCTTCTTCAAGTGAAACTTTGATTCTTGTCTGAGAGGGAATAAGGGAGTAGACTGGCTACTCTATTTTCTTCTTAGAGGAGATATTAGTTAGATTTATATCTCTTTGCCCCACTAAATATTTTAGAGAAATGATTTTAGATTTTTTTTTGATTCAAGTTGATTGTCTAGTCTCTATACCTTAGAAAAGAATAGCCCAAACTTATGTCTTAAAATTTGACTCCCTTCCTATCAAATGGTAATTACACGAAAGATATCACAAATAGTGAATAAGGGATAGAACCATTTTTCCAAGCAGACAGGAAATGGAAATCAGAGTTTTCATAAATTAGAATATATTGGAAAATACACAAAATGAATTTGCTCATCTACTAAAAGCAAAATAACTCAGGTGGAAAGAGAAAGGAGAGAGGAAAGAAGTGGAAAAGAAAAGTGGGGAGGGGAAGATCTTAGGGAGACATGATATTTAGGGTGATGAGTTGGAATCATAGACACGGTGCAAAATCTTACAAAAATGAATGTTGAAAACTATCTTTATATATTTAGAAAAATAAAATAAAATACTATTGAGAAAAATTAAAAAAAATTAAAATATATTTCATGTGATTTCAGATTCTCTTCATTTTTGTAAGATTTTGTGCTGCAAATTTTTTCCCTTTCTCCCTTACCTCTCTCCCAAACAGCAAGCAATCTGATATAGGATTGTACATGTACAAAGAGAATATATTTTGGAAGTTAGATAAATAGGGGAAAGACAGCCTCCCAATGTGTCCCTGAAAAAAAGCCTTCTGTTCCAAATTATCCCTCCTCCTCCCCCGCACTCCCTCCCCTAGATGGCAGGTAGTGCAATACATGTTAAATGTGTTAAAATATATGTTAAATACATATGCGTATACATATTTATACAGTTATCTTGCTGCATAAGAAAATTCGGATCAAGAATAGAAAAAAAAAAACTGGGAAAGAAAACAAAATGCAAACAAACAACAACAGAAAGAGTGAGAATGCTGTGTTGTAGTCCACACTCAATTCCCACAGTCGCCTCACTGAGTGCAGATGGCTCTCTTCATTACTGAACAATTGGAACTGGTCCAAATCATCTCAGAACTGAATAACTTCTTGTTTCTGTGTACAATGATTTCCTGGTTCTGCTCATTTCACTCGGCATCAGTTCATGTAAGTCTCTCCAGGCCTTTCTGAAATCATCTTGCTGGTCGTTTCTTATAGAACAATAATATTCCATAATAATCATGTACCATAATTTATTTAGCCATTTTCCAACTGATGGGCATCCATTCATTTTCCAGCTTCTTGCCATTACAAAAAGTTGCCACAAACATTTTTCCACATCTGGGTCCCTTTCCTTCCTTTAAGCTCTCTTTGGGATATAAGCCCAATCAAAGGATATGCACAGCTTGATACATCAAATTTTTTCACATGAATTTTAAAGAATTTTTAGTGAATTATATTGGAAAATACCTTATGGACATGGCACAGGAGAGATGCAAAAGATCAAGAGGTTCCTTGGTTTAACCTGTAGTCCCTGTATAATATCATCACAAATGGTCACAATCCCATCTCCAAATAAAGGGAGCTTGCTGTCTCCCAATTCTATTCTTTGTTAAGAAGTTTCTTCTTACATCAAGTTTAAATTTCCTTCCATGCAATTTTCACTTATAGCTCTATTCTCTGGGGTCAGAATAAGCGTAATCTTTTTTTTTTTCCACATGACAGCCCTTTTAGTATTAGATAGTTTTATCATATCACATCTGCCCTAAGTCTTTCCTGCTTCAGCATAAACATTTACAATTCCTCTAATAAATTCTCTTCTCGTGGTATTGTCACCAGTCTGTCACCATAGACACATAACACCAGGAAGCTGCATCGAGAAACACAGCTTGATCCTTAATTAACCCACCCTAGGTCCAATACTAACTTTGTTATCTTTTAAGGAAAATCTAACCTAACTCATGGTACAGGGGAGAGGAAAAGCTTAACAGATAGATATTGGTCCTATCACATATTTAAATATATATTTATCTACGTCAAGAAATATGTCATGGGGTAAAACACTCTAGTAAGCCCTCTTCTGGCAGATGCAGTTGGTTTCTAGTGACTCTGTATAGAATTACTTTCATATCCTTCAAGAGATATATGTATATACATAGATAAATAGATAGATAAATAGATTTACCCATCTACTTATTTGGGGGGATATGTATTATTGAAGTTAGAGTTTTTGGCTTTGAAATGGACTGTCATTGGGAAGTTCAAAAACTTGTATGGACTAATGTTAAATATTATATTATATTGTTATATTATACTATTATTATATTAAGTTTTTTATATATGCAATTTCATATATATACACTATATATATACATAGCAATCATACATTATCAAATATATATTTCATATATATGTCTATATACATACATATATAGATATAAGTATCTATATCTATCTAATAGTGTCTCTTATCTATTTATCCATCTACCTGGCAAAAGGTGTTTGGATCCAAATAGAACAATCCTCGTGTATATTGATACTGAGCCTTTGAAAACATTCCACGTCTATCCCTCCACTTCTCTCCAAAGGGCTTTGTCTCCTTTAAGACAAATTGATTTTTCTTGCCCTTTTGCTTTTGGTTTTCTTCAGTCACACAAGAACAAGTAAGATCATTCAGTGGTTTAGCAATAGAAATGTACTTCTTAACAAATTTCCAGTTTTCCCCAAATCCACCAAATCTTGGATGAGTTCTTAGAAATTGAAGAGTCTGGGGCCATGACAAAGTCAGAAGCACTTTTTTCTTCCTTAGGCACTCTATACCTCACTGAGAGCATACTGACAGAAAGTTCTGCAAAAATGACATTTGTCATTTGAAAATTTCAGACCATTTTCTGCAAGCTGATTGAAGTGTCATAAACCTAGACATGAAAGTATCAGTACAACTAAAGTATTCATTCTCAGCCTTTGACCATTTCAATTCCCAGTATCAACCCTATTCCTCCCTTCTCCAATAGCATAAATGTAAATCCCAGAAACTTAGTTTCCTATTACTTTTTTTTAAATTCCTTTACTTTTGTTGTGATTTCACCTTGTTTACTTGCTGTTGTATAATTTTTTTGCCATCTTTTTAATCAGGTTAGCTTAAGGTTCATCAATTTTGTCAGTCTTTTTAAAGAATTAGCTTCTAGTTTTATCATTTCTATTTTTTTTTCAAATTTACCAATTTGTCTTCTAGTTTTTGATATCTCCTCATTTTTAAAAAATGATTAATTCATTTATCCTTTCCTTTTTATTTTGTTAATGTATACTGTTAGGGATACAGTTATGTTTTAGCATACCTTGGAAATTTAGGTATATCACTAATTCCATAATGATTATCTTTTCCATAATTATTATCTATCACTTCTAAATGGGAGTAGGCAAGGGCATTTAAAGATGAGGAAACAGGCTGAGAGATAATACTTGATCTGTCCTGGGTCACATACCTTTTTAAGCACTTGAAGTGCTATCCAAATGTAGATTTTTCTGACTCCTACTTCAGCCTTCTATCCAACTCTTTAATCATATACCTGTGATTTAGAGTAGAAAAAATTTGAAATTTGTACCATTGCTACTTTTTTTTTTTTAATGCAGTTGAATAGACTTTCCTGCTAAGACACTCCCTTCAACTAAAGCTCCATTGTTTTTCTAAGTTCCTTAGTGACAAATACATTATAATATCTTGATAAAAGGATGTGGCTATTCCACTGTTAGATTCCTACCTATTTTCAACCATCCTGAATCTATTCCTTCATGTCCCTATGGTTCCCTGCTCATCTCTTCCATTGTGCTTGGGGAAAAAAAAGCACTTTCTTGAAAAGCCATGTTTTCTTTTCCCAACAATACTGAAGATTTCCTTCATTTTGAGAGCTTCAGAATGGTTTTTGAAACTAGTGTAAAATAGTGCTAGTTTCTGGGGACATGGGCTCATCAGATAAGTAAGATTTGTTATTCTTTTTTTTTTTCCAAGAGAGTTAACTCAATCCAGCTGAACACACATACTCTATTTAGAGATAATCCCTTGGAGAGATGCTAGGTCCATGCACAGACATAGTAGTCATTATCTCCTGCACTTAACATGAAACATTTCTTAGGGAATGCAAATCATATTCCTACCCTGTGTCTTAGCAAAAGATTCCCAAGAATGGTTTTGCATTGCACAGGAAGTGTTAAGACTCTATACTATTGGGGCAGCTAGATGGCTCAGTGGATAGAGCACCAGCCCTGAAGTCAGGAGGACCCGAGTTCAAATCTGGTCTCAGACACTGTCTAGCTGTGTGACCCCGGGCAAATTACTTAACCCCAATTGCCTCAGCAAAAAAAAAAGCAAAAAAAAAAAAAAAAAAAAGACTCTATACTATTTGTCATCTGTGCAAAGCCCTTCTTTAAAGGTTTTCACCTAACCAAATTGGGTTAGAATAGGACTTTTTACTTCCAGGGCGTTTTGATTTCTGAAGAACGAATGGGAGGCAAAGGGTGTTAGATAGTATCTGGAATGGTTGGCTAAGGGATTGTCCTGAGTTTTAAAAAGTGAGGGCCAATTCCAAAGGCATACCAACAAAGTGCCCAATTTTCCAGATAAGGAAATGGAGGCTCAATAAGTTAAGTGACTTGACCATGGCAAAACCAGGTTTTCTGACTCCAAGCTTAATGCTCTTTCCATCCTGCCAAACAAGGAAGGCTGAATGATAACAGGTTTCATATCCTATGTAATTTTTTGGAAGAATATGTACCTCTAAGTGAAAATGTGCTACCATATAGAATCCTAACCTTGCCCAATTTAGGATTGTCCTTTATGAAATTATATATATGTATATGTCTGTAATGCCTGCATCTGTGGGGGCTGCAATTGATTGATCTTGAGCTCAGGAGTTCTAAAATGCAATAGGACTAAAGCTGATTGCATATTCAGACTGCCATAAATAGGATAGCAAATATAGCTAAGGAGAGGTGAACTGGCCCAGATTGAAAAGGGAGAAAATCAAAGCTTTTATGCCAATCAGAAGTAGGAATCAAGCCCTTTGTTGTTTAATATACTTCCAGCTTAAATGAGTTAGGAAGATATAGTTTTAAAAAATATGTATCATTAGATATTTATTCTTTTTCTTTTTTTTATTATAGTTTTTTATTTATAAGATGTATGCATGGGTTATTTTACAGCATTAACAATTGCCAAACCTTTGTTCCAATTTTTCCCCTTCTTTCCCCCATCCCCTACCCCAGATGGCAAATTGACCAATACATGTTAAATATATTAAAGTGTAAATTAAATACAATATAAACATACATATCATTAGACATTTAACATGTTATCAGAAATCCTAAAACAATGTTCTCTTCCCCCCTCATAAAAAAGTAGATTTTTTGTAAACATATTTAACATTTAAAAAAAAATTTTCCCATTTAACAGAAACCTATTTTCTCACCTTACTAACTCCCTATTCCCATTATAAAGAAAAAAGAAAAAGAAAATCCATGCAAGAAATAGTCACAGTCAAGCAAAACTACTTCTTACATTGGCCATGTGCAAAAAAATAAGGAATGTTGATTCCTTCTAAATCAGTTAGTCAATTAGCATTTGGTATGTATTTGTTAATGTGTTATGGATTGTGATACATGCTGGAGATATAAAGAAAAGCAAAAAAACAAAACAAACCCAGTCCTTATTTTCAAGGAGCTTACAATCTAATGGGGAAAGCAACATATAAACAATATTGTGCAAAGAAGAGAAGACACTGGTATTAATCTGGACTAGAAAAAGTCCCATGCAGAAAGTGGGATTTCAGCTGAGACTTGAGAGGTGGAGAGAACATCTGGGGCGCAGATGTTGAAAATACAAGGAGTCAGAAGATGGGATTTGAAGAACTGCCCAGATGCTCTGATACTGGATCTGAAGGAGGTGAGAAGATATAAAAGGTTTTAAAAGCCTTTAAAGAAGATTTACATTTTGTCCTAGACATAATAGGGGAAGGAACAAGCATTTATTAGATCCCTAATATGTGCTTAGGCAATGAAGTCTTTTTGAATTAAAATCTCACCTCAGATACTTACTAACTGTGTGATCCTGGTCAAATCATTTAACCCTGTTTCCCCATCTGTAAAATGAGCTGGAGAAAGAAATGGAACTCCATTGCAGTATCTTTGGCAAGAAAATCACACAAAGAGTCAAAAAGAGTGAATGAAAAAGACTAACAATCCGGGGGGACACATGAACTGAGCAGGATCTTTTTTTGGTCCACATATCTTCTTTTTTTGGTTGTTGTTGATCATATATATTCTCTACTGGGGGCTACTAGGGAGCTAGGACAAGGCAGCTCATTGAAAGGGGCTAAGCTCATCCTGAGTTTCATGGGAAGAATTCCCTAGTCCAGAAGATCAGGGAGGCTCCCTTGATTTTCCCTTTTGCTGACAATTCCCGAAGAGATATGAGCTACCAAGAACCAGTAGAGTATGAATGTATTGAGTTCAAAACAAGGATGATCAAACTTCTCCATGGTAATATTCTATTAATACCTTAAAATCTGGTGTTACAGGAAGGGGGTTTGCCTCAAGATTGGCAAACTGGGCCAGTATGAGTAAGGTGATGGGAAGCTTTGTTCTATGGGTATTTCCTTTTCCTATTATATTTCCTATTTTTTCTTCATTTCTTCTTCAGTCTCTGTGCTTCTTTATACAATTTTCTGAATAATCTTCTTGGGGAGGTTTTCTCCAGATGTATATTTACCCAGAATTCTGGGCAATGTAGTTTCCAATAATAGAACATGACATTTCCTCAATCACAAACCCACCCACTCCCTTAGACTAGATTAAGATGTGAGATAATATGGGACATTAAAGATAGATCCTTCTAGTTAATAAGAGATAAGAAGGTTCTGGTACCAGAAATAATTAGACTACTTGAAAAGGCAGTAAGGAATAATCAAAGAGGGAAGTAATAAGAAATACATGGATTCTTGATGATATAAAATATCCACTTACTGGAGTAACCTGAATATTTAACTTTGTGAATCTATAAATATTTAACTACATTCAAATATTTAGCTACTTAAATTGCCTCTCTGAAAAATGAGGTTTTCTGAACACAGAGCCATTTTTCTTGAGGGAAAATGTAGTCTAAGCAATTCATTAATTTAAAAAAAACACCCATATTTCGACAAGTTACCATAGATTACTGTATATATCATGTCATTTAGTAACCTTCTCTGAAATACTGATGGAGTAAAGATGTGATATGGATTTTTTCCTCTCACACTCAGCTTGTCAGTGACAGCCTGTTCCTTTTCTCACCTACCCCTCCCCTCCCCCCGTTTTAACAGCTATAAAATCTATCTTTTTCTCTTTATGCTCAGAAATAAAACACGAACAAATCATCCAGTTACTTTCTTTCCTGTACTTAAGTTATTCTTTAATAGTAAGAAAGACAATGAAAGGAAGCACATTAACTTTTTTCAGACTATTAACACAATTCTCCAACTACTTTGTTTATTATCTCTAACCTCTGATTTTGTTATTAGGTTATAGGACTTCATGACCCTATGAACCATAGTATGTTAGATCCTTCTACCCTTCACCATCTCTCAAAGTTTGTCAACTTCATGTTCATTGTTTTAATGACATTATCCATCTCATCCTTTACCCTCCTTTTTTCTTTTTACTTTCAGTCTTTCCCAACATCAGGTTATTTTTCAATAAGTACCATCATCTCATTATATGACCAAGGTATTTAAGTTTTAGCTTCAGAACTTCGATATTTGACCTTCCAATGAATAGCTTGAATTAATTTCTTTTACTATTGACTGATTTAATCTCCTTGATGTCCAAGGGACTCTTGAAAATCTTCTCCAGCACTGAATTTGAAAGCACTGATTCTTTTGTATTCAGCTTTTCTTTTAGTCCAACCCTCACAACTCTACATTGCTACCGAAAAAACCCTAAATTTAACTACATGGACTTTTGTTGACAAGGTCATGTTTCTTCTCCTCAGTATGCAGTTCAGATTTGCCATAGCTTTTCTTCTAAGGAGCAAGCATCCTTTATTTGCATTTACAGCTATCTTTGATCTTTGATACTGCTTTCAGTTATCTATTTGCCAGGAAGTGATAGGATCAGTTACCAAGATCTTAATTTTTTTGATGTTAAACTTCATGCTAGTTTTCTCATTCACTCCCATCAGGAGACTTCTTAATTCTTCTTCAAATTCTGCCATCAGAGGAGTATCATCTATATATCTGAAATTGTTGATATTTCTCCCTGCAGCCTTAATTCCAGTTTTTGATTCATTTAGCCTGATGCTTCACATGATTTACTCTATATCTAAGTTAAATAAACAAGGTGACAATATACAGCTTTATTGTACTCCTTTTCTAATTTTAAACCAATCAATTGTCCCATATTTGGTTCTAACTACTGTTTCTTGGCCTGAATACAGGTTGCTCAGGAGATAAATAAGATGATCTAATACTCCCATCTTGCCACATTTTATTGTGGTCCACACAGTTAAAGGCTTTAGTGTAGTCAATGAAGCAGAGATAGATCTTTTTCCAGAACTCACTTGCTTTCCCCATAATCCAGTGAATATTGGCAATTTGGTCTCTAGTTCCTCTCCCTCTTTGAAAACCAACCTGCTCTTCTTTCAGTTCATATATTGCTGAAGCCCAGCTTGCAGAATCTTAAGCATAAGCTTACTGGTGTGTGTGAAAGGAGTGCAATTGTTGGGTAATTTGAACATTCCTTATCATTGCCCCCCTTTTAAGAATTAGTACATTAACTGATATTTTCTAATCCAGTGGCTACTGTTGCATTTTCCAAATTTACTGGCATATTGAATACAGCATTTTAATAGCAGCATCTTTTAAATCGTTCAGCTGAAATTCTATCACCTCTACTAGACTTACTGTTAGCAAATATTTCCTAAAGATCATTTGACTTCTTTCTCCAGGATGTTGGGCTTTAAATCAGTAAACACACCATCATGGTTATCATGATAACATTTTTTTTGGATAGTTCTTTTGTGTATTCTTGCCACCTCTTCTTAATCCCTTCTGCTTGTTAAATCTCTACCATTTTTGTCTTTTATCAGATTTATTTCCCCATGAAATTTTCCCTTAATATTTCTAATTTTCTGAAAGAAATCTTTTGTCTTTCTCATTCTGTTATTTTCTTCTGTTTTCTTTCTATTGTTTTCTTCTATTTCTTTGCATTGCTAATTTAAGGGAAATTCTCTTTTTGCTCTTCTCTGAAATTCTGCATTCAGTTGATTATATTTTTCTTGTTTCCTTTCCTTCTTTGTAAAGCCTCATCAGACACTGTTTTGCTTTCTTGCTTTCCTTTTTCTTTGGAATGTGTGTTTTTAATAATAACTTTTTATTTTTCCAAATACATGCAAAGATAGTCTTCAACATTCATCTTTGTAAAATCTTGTGTTCCAAATTTTCCTCTCTCCTTCATTCCTTCTCCTCTTCCATAGACAGCAAGCAATCCAATGATAAGCTAAACATGTGCAATTCTTCTAAATATATTTCCATGTTCGTCATTCTACACAAGAAAAATCAGATCAAAAAGGAAAAAAATCAAGAGAAAGAAAAAAACTAAGCAAACAAACAACAACAAAAGGTGAACCACATTCAGTCTCCATAGTTCTCTCTCTGCATGCAGATGGTTCTTCCATCACAAGTCTATTGGAATTGCCTTAAATCACCTTGTTGAAAAGAGTCACATCCATCACAGTTGATTATCACATGATCTTATTGTAGTTTTTCCCCCAATTTTTTTGTAATGTTCTCTTGGTTCTACTTGTTTCATTTAGCACTAGTTCATGTAAGTCTTTCCAGACTTTTCTGAAATCACTCTGCTCTACATTTCTTATAGAACAATATATTCCATTACTTTCATAAGTTATAACTCATTTAGTCATTCCCCAATTGTTGGTCATCCATTCAATTTCCTTGCCACTACAAAAAGGGCTGCCATAAACCTTTTTGCACCTGTGGGTCCTTTCCCCTCTTTTATGATCTTTTTGGGATACAGACCCAATAGAGAAACTGCTGGTATGCCCCGTTTTATAGTCTTTTGGGATAGTTTTTGGAATTTTTTTTTGTTGCTGCCTCCTATCCAGTATTGCAAACCTCTGTACCTAGTTCTTCAAACACTCTATCTTCTGGCTGTAATCCATTAAATGTATTTATTACTTTTACATCATATTCATAAAGGATATTTTTAGGTCATATCCATATGATCTGATGATTTCCCCTACTTTCTTCAATTTAAGTCTGAATTTTGCAATTAAAAAGCTCATAATCTGGGTAGCTAATTGGTACAATCAATAGAGTACCAGCCCTGAAGTCAGGAGGATCTGAGTTCAAATATGATCAGACACTTAACGTATCCTAACTGTGTGACTCTGGGCAAATCACTTAACTCCAATTGCCTTAGGAAAAAAAAAGCTCATGATCTGAGCCACAGCCAGCTTCATATCTTGTTGAATTTGATTGTACAGAGCTTCTCTATCTTTGACTACAAAGTATGTAATCAATCTGATTTCTATATTGACTATCTGACTGTAATCGACTATAGTGAATATCTATATTGACTATTCTATATTGACTACATGTGTACATGTGTAGAATTGCCTTTTGGATTGTTGAAAAATAATGTTTGTTATTTGTGACCTTTATGACTCAGAGTAACTCACTTAAACCCTTAATTCTCTGGGCAACTTTCTAAGATTATGAATTTCAAGGAAAATGTCAATAACTTATGTTTGTAGAGGAAGTTCCCTAACCCCAGAGTTTTCTATCTTGATAAAATCACATTCCAACCTTTTCCTTTCAGATCAATCCTCAGAGTAATACAGGTCAGCAAACCTTACTCCAGTGAGGTAAGTACAATGGTTCTGTAGACCTTCAGTATGATAGTCAGTCTGATCCCTCTTTTCTTCAAAGTCTCTGAGCTAGTTGTGGAGGTATGTACATGTGTACATGTGCATCAGTGGGTATCAATGTGGACATCCCCAGAAAGCATACTGCTAAGGTAAGTAAATTTACTTTATCTAGGAAAGTTTTATTAAATTTTTATTCAATTATTTTTTATATTTATTTATTTATTCAATATTTATATTTATTCAATCAATTTTATTCAATTATTTATTCAAATCTACACCATTCTGTACAGAATCTGCAGCATTCCAAACTTCTCCATTTACTGTAGCCAATGGTTTCACATATGGATGGTGGGGTGCTGGCTGATGGAGCCCCTATGTTTTCTTAGTGTTAATTGTTAGGCTGAAATTAGCACAAGCAGCAGAAAATCAATCCATAATCTGATGCATTTTGGCTTTGGAGGCTTCATTGATTTCATAATTATCTGCAAACAAAAAATCTTGCCTCAACATCCCCAAAACATTTGGTTTTGGCTTGCAGCCTTTTCAAGTTGAAGACTTTGAACAAAACAGAATTGAAGTAGAAGAAAGGGGAGATGCCCAAGGTTAGAGAGTCTACCCTAAATGTTCAGAGGGACTACGTGTGTCCGACCTGTGGCAGAGCATTCGAGCTCATGATGCTCTGATCAACCAGTCAGACACACTATAATTGGACTCTAGCATAGTGATGTCATTTTGGTCTTCTTCGAAAGGACCAAACCAATCCACTACCTACTCCAACCATATTTCTAATATTGACTCCTTATCTACTATTTCCACTGTCCCTGCTATTGCCTCACTAATCATTAGCCCATCACTACTCACTCCCAGAGAACATCAGGAGTCTGCAAAATTAATGGCCAATAGACAGGTATTTGTTTGTCCCCTTTTGTGTCAGAAAAGCACTTTCCTCTCCTATGAAAAAGTGGCTTTGGTCTTAGTCCTTAGGTTCCATGGCCTTGGAAGGGAAGGGGACCAGAGATGGCCTATTGGATAGGGATAATCTTTTAGTTTATTGAAATAAATGGTCTGGAAGTCATTGGAGATCATGGGAATAATGGCACTGAGGGAGTGATGCAGCAAAAGCAGGGTAGCTGCTAACCACAACCACTGACATTCTTATTGACGTTTTTCAGTTATAAAAGTCTGGGTGAAAAAAACCAACTGAATAGGTAGAAGGCAGTAAACTATAGTTGAAAAACAATTGGCTCGGGGTCAGAAAAATAGGTTTAAATTTCTCTTCTGAGTTTGCTACTTGCAAGACTTTGAGGAAGCCCCTCTATTTGCCCCAGTTTTCTCAGCTGCAAAATGAGAGGGGAGGGTCAGAGATGAACTCTGAAGGCCCTTATATGCTTTAGATCTATGTCCCATGGGAATAAAATTGCAAAGGGGATTCAGTGGGGTCAAGTTTATTTATATATGGGTGTAACAAAGAGAAATTGGAAGTTAATATTTTGAAATAAGTAGATCTGATGCCCTACATAGCTGCCCTTGAATTTATTCTCATTCAAGTTAATGGAATTCACAACCTGAATTGCATATGCTTACATTTTACTGATAGATACAGTTTGAATATGGCTAAAAGTGGACAATTGTAACTATCTTCAAAGAGAGAGAGGTCAGCTTTGAAAATATGACTTGAGAGCAAGTGATTGGAGGCAGTGGAGAAGGATTTAGAATGCTAAGGAAAAAGCTAAAATTCTCATGCTTTCTGGTTATTGAACTATTTTTTTTTCTCTTAGATTCAATAGCTAAGGGGTGGAAAGGCTTGAACTCAAGCCAAGGCAATTTTTGTCCTCTGGAAGCAAAATTTCAAGCTGTTTGTATGTGAGAAAGTACATGAAGAGCAGGTCTGGACAGAAATGGAATATACTTCAGGACACTATTTCTTTAATGACAGTCCATTCATCTTTGAGTCACTCATCAGTTGCTTGGTTAAGGATTTTTCTTTTAGCACTTTCTTCTCTTTCTCTTTTTCTCTCTCCATATCTATGTGTACACATATACATATATGTGTATATGTGCATGCATCTATATCAAAAATGTATCTATTTGAACACAAGACTTTAAAAAATGAATGTTTTGGATTAAATTTTTCCATAGATTCTCACAAGACTTCTATTTTTGAAAACAAGTCACAGGCTAAGTGACTATAGCATATTCCTAAGTGATTCCTTGTGTACACCATAAGATCTCTCAATATAGTCACCAAAATGATGATAGTAATGATTATAGGAACTTATATTAATATACCACTTTGTTTACAAAGTACTTTTTGTACATTTTCTCTTTGAATTCTCAAAATGACCCAGTGAAGTGGATGCTATTAATATCCCTGTTTTTCAAATGAGAAAACCAAGATTTAGAAAATTTAAATAATTTGCCCAAGGTTACTCAGTTAAGTGAAAGTCTAAGGTTGGAGTCAAATCTAGGTCTTCCTGGCTCCATGTTCAGAGATGGAAAAAAATACGATGTTCCTTTTCTCTTCCCTTCCCTGTCCTCCAACTTTTTAAAGGAAGGATCATCAGCTTCCTCTAAGATTGTAGAGATAGTTTCTGGCAGATAGTAAGTAGACTGATTGATCAATAATTGATGATTTAGATAGATGATAGATATAGATAGGTAAATAGACTGATAGAGCATTTATTAAACACTTATTATTTGTCAGACACTACAAAATGTTGGATATACAAATATAAGCAATCACCTGTCAGGAAATGGAAAAAATTCAGACTAAGAATTGATTATTAAATTTTAGTGTGAGCATTTACATTCATTTTGCGGGGATTTAGATTTGATTTTAATTAAATTAATTTTAGGAATTAAAAGGAAATGAGAAAATTTTCTCTTTTTTTGCTGAAGGGATTATGAGTTCCAAACATTGTATACTACATTCATGTATTGTTAGCTTTTCTTAATTGTTTATCCTCCCTCCTCCAGCCCTGTTTTGGAAGTTGTTACAGAAGTTGTCCCCTTGGGAAGAGAATGTGGGAAAGCTTTATTTGGAAATAAAGGCGATGTAAAAACAAAAGATATCCAACAATTGCTTTCTTTTAATATAAAAATCACCCACAATGGACTCCACACTACATAATTGATCATAAGTTGCCTAGAACATAGTTCAGCCCTAGGGTTGTCTGCCAGTATTACAAAATGTGTGCTGAACTGGACACTTTATTTTTCCAATTAATTATTGTAGGATGAGTGCAAATTAGCTTATTTGTTCTTTTCTTATTTAAAGCAATCACTACCAATCCTCCAAAACAAACAACACTGATAAATCTGAGTAACCCTTGTGGGATAGGACAAGAGCAAATGGCCCTTCTTAACCCTGACATACTGAGATTGATGTGTTTTTCTCCAAGGTTGACTCAGATTAATCCATATGTCTCCATCTTATTTTTTCCCCATCCTCCTGCCTTTTCCCTCCCCCACCTCCACAAGTCCACTAAAATATAGCTAGTAGCTCTACCTTCTCTCTCTCTCTCTCTCCAGGGAAAAAAAAAGGAACTGATGCACACTGCTGGCTCTCAGTGCCCCATCTGACATTGTGTTTTATGTCTTAGCTGCTTGGTGTAAATTGCTTGTAGGCAATTCCCTCCTTAACCTCCAACTGGGGTTTTGTGTTTCTGAGGTACTTATTATCTCAGCAAGTTAGTGACATCAATCTGCTGCTGCCCCTTTGGGATCTCATGCTTTTAATGAGAACCCTTTCTAAGTGTCCACTTCCTGGGTCCAGAAGCAGCAACCAAGACCAAGATAGAATTTCCTTCCCTCCTGCCTCCCTTCCAGAAACTTTTGACGTGCTGGTTCCACCCACCTAATCTTATCATTAGCTTGAAAAAAAAATCTCTTTGACCCAGATGGACTTTTAAAAATGATAATAATGAACTAGATGCTAATACTAATAAGTCTGTACATTCAACTTGTATGGGCAGGATGCTTAGTATAGTGCTTATTCCTGATAAATACTGTTTTCTAGGGCTCATTGAAATTAAAGTCATTCTATATTCTGCTTAATTATGCCAGTTTTGTTTAGTGTTATTTCCCATGTGTAGCAGGTACTAAAAACTAGAATACTTAATTAAGTCCCTTCCTCCTCCCAAGGGAAGATGTAAGTCAGAGAGAATAAGTTCAGTGAGAGGGAAGTTTTGCCTAAGTTGCTATCCTTGACCACAAAGAGAGGTAGTAACTTTGTTTCTGTCTGTCATGGAATACTATTAGTCCCTAGCATGGAATAGTCATAAATGACATTTTATTAGGGTTAAGCATGAAGTAATCAAGAATAGGAGTCATTAAATTGGATAATCAATTATACTATCCACGTATAATAGAAAATGATACTATTGTACGCCGTGAAACTCTTACCAGGTGAGAACACACTTCAATCAGTCAACTGATAACTAATGGAAGAATGAGTTAATTACAAAAATCCTTAAAAGTCATTGGATAAAATGGAGTAATAGTGCATAGGAAACAGAGAGAGCTTTACGGATCATGAGTTCAGCAAATTTCAATGTTGCCCAATGTAGGGAGTAAAAAGAATATGGAAAACATTCTTAATGGATGAATATATCTGTGACCTGAGGGAATACGGGTGTGGTGGCTGAAATAGGCAGTAGGAGATGGGTAATTGGGAAGAGACAGAGAGAGCTCAAGCTTTGGGAAGCTAGTCAGAGGGAACAGTTATAAGGAACAGTCATAAACCAAGTCCAGAAAATATGAAGTGCTGAAACTAGATATGTCTCATAGGTGTGGGAAATAACCACGAAGATCAGCTGTGGATTCAATTGATAGCACTCATTACCTTCAGTAAGGTTCCCTCGCATCTGCTAGCAGTGTTTAATATATTTTCCTGCTGCTAAATTAGACTTGGGGCTAATTGGAGTTGAAACTCATGCATTGCAGGAAACATGTCAGGAGTAGAGAATACCTATTTGGTAATTAGTTCTGGGAGAGTTTAATACCAGATTCATTTAATTAAAAAATCTTTTTTTTTTTTTTTTTGCTTTCAATTTGTGGTCATCCAGTTTGGTTTAGTAAAAAGCTATACTAATGGGGGCTCATAGGATTTAAATACATGACTAACACAATTATGTTAAACACCTGTGGGTAGTTGAGTTTGGATCCTATTCAGAGCTTAAATGATTTATCTGTGAATAAGATTTAGACATAGAAAGAATCTGGTAAGTCATTCAGTCTAATCCCTTGATTATAAAATGAGTAAACTGAGGCCCAGAGAGGTTAGCTACAAAAAGTCACAGAATTAAACAAGTGGCAGAATTCAAATCCATATTATCTGACTCTGAAACTCTTTGATCATGAAGATAGTAAGTGCCTTTGATCTTCACCCTCTCAATGTCTCTACTTTTATCCCTAGAATGTTGAATAATGAAGGCAGGATTCACTACAAATTGATTAATTTCAGCAAAGGTTCTTATTGTAGCATACTAATCTTTTTATTCTGCCCTACTGTTTTTTGGGGGTGGGGAAGCAACTAAAAGATTCTATGTTAGAGTTCTAGACTTGGAATCAGGAAAACATCTTCCTGAGTTCAAATCTGGCCTTTGACACTTATTAGCTGTGTGATCCTAGGCAAGTCACTTGACCTTGTTTGCCTCAGTTTCCTGATCTGTAAGATGAGAGTGAGAAGGAAATAGCAGACCACTCCAGTATCTTTTCCAAGAAAACCCAACTGGGGTCAAGAAGAATTGAACATGACTGAAAAACAACAACAAAAACTATATTTTTATTACTGTCAATCTCTTCATTGAGCTGTGTAACTTTTTTTTTTGGTCTTCTTTTATTTCTCCTGTATCTCTCTTACTCTTCTCTCAGTAGATACCCTTACCTCCTGTTTTATTGAGAAAAATCAAAGCCATCTGTAATGAATTCATTTTCCCTACTCTACTTCTCAGAATCTTCTCTCTATCTTCAACCACTGCTTTTTCATTGCTCTAGTTTCTGAGGAAAAGATATTCATTTGAAAAAGAATTTTGTCCATTGTATTAGCTATCTCTCTTGGATTGATGCCATCTGAAAATTTCATAAGCAATCATCTATGCTTTTATCCTTGTTACTTTCTTGAGAGGCAGTTGGGGTTAAATGCCTTGCCAAGGGTCACATAGCTAGAAAATGTTAAGTGTCTGAGGCTGTATTTGAACTCAAGTCCTCTTAACTCTAGGGATGGGCTCTATTCACTGCACTATCTGGCTATCTCTCATTGATTTTTTAAAAAAGTTGAATAACAAGACAAGAACAGAGTCCTAGTCAACTCTGCTTATTAGAGAATTTTCCTCTGTCTCAAGTTAACTTGTACTTTGATTAATCGATCTATAATTTCATTACTAAGGGTTCTCCCTCCATGAGTGCAAAATAAACTTTCTCCATTTATTTTCATTTTGCATGCTTCTTTATGTGTTTTCATATGCTATTGATAGAAGATATACTTAATGCGTTGGAAGCCTTTTTCTAGGTTTTATAATATTTTATGGATACTAGGGTGACCTTGGGATTGTCTATTTTACTTTACTATCAATATCTGACAGTTTTACCTTCTAATCTAATCATCTATAAATATGGCAATATCCTTTCCAAGGATTCTTATCCTAAGGTCTATGAACTTTGAAAAACATTTTTATAATTATATTTTAATATAATTGGTTTCCTCTTTCTTCCTTAGGTAATTTATGCATTCAAAAAATGTTATTCAGAGAAAGGATCCTTAGGCTTTACCAGCCTGCCAAAGGAATGTATGATATAAAAAACTTAAGAAGCTGGTTTCACTATTTCTTGTGAATGAGTCGTCATTGATGATATATATGCTGCATCTTGTTTACACCTACTATCTGGCTTTCTATTGTCCCTTAGGTCCCCTGCAGTTTTAATTCTTCTGAATTTGTAGTGTTCTATGACACATAATCATATAGAATGCTGGAAAAATTTATGTTAAAAAGATGTACTCCGATGCAGGTAAAAGCTTGAAAATACTGTGCAATTTCCCAGATGTAATCAGCTGTCTCTTCTCCTACTCAGCTCTGGGCCCATTTATTGTCTGTCCAAGATATACGTCCTGAAAGTGCCCCTTTTACTCCAAAGCTGAGGGAAGAAGTGAGGCTTTTTGCCTTAGTGGTACTGAATGAAAAATGGGGTTGTGGCAAGAATTGGGGCAACTGCAGAAAGACCAAGAAGCAAGTCAGAGAAACATCAGGGTGGTATGATGGTGGGACTGTTCCTGTCTGGGGCTGGCTACTGAACTCACATTATTTTTCAGTTTTTCAGCCTATTTTTTAATAGGCTAGCTGAGGCTAGAAGTGGTTAGAGAGCTCTGTCAGAGATGGAATGTCTGAGATTGGGGAAAGCCCTGAATCACTTACTTCACATTGATTCCCTAATTCCATACCCTGGGCTGAACCAAGATCTCAAGTCTAGGGATTCTATAACTCCAGCTAAAGACAGCTCCTACTGGAATCATGAGTTGAACATCAGGAGGGCATTTTTTAGGGCACTGGTGGTATAAAATCACCCCCTATACAATTACAAGCCATACCTTTGCATCCTATGTTATGTATATGTATATACATATACATTTACACACACACACACACACACACACACACACACTTTAACTGTTTATATCCATTTTCCACATCTGTACTTTATATAGGCTACATCGCCATTCCAGTTCTAGCATATGCTCTCCCTACTCTTCCACTTTTTGGAATCCTATTTTTCCTGATCCGTGCTACCTGCCAGTGACTATGGATGGCTTCAAACACCTTAGATCTATTTTGTGTAGACTTATGTAACTTGAATTCAAAATCCCATTGGTGTGAAATTCTCTCTTCATTGGTGGAATATGAAAGGTGGGGAAGAGTTGATGGCAGTGGAAGAGAGAAATTTACTCCATTTGAGCTCTTTGATCTCTGGGTTTTTTTGAGCTTTTTCAGTTTCTTTGGATTCTGTGGTCCTTCTGTTTTCCAGTTTTAAGAGAGGAAATGGAAAATGTCAACCTCACTTTAGGTTGTTGAAGGAAAAGACTGAGGAGAAACTGATGTGAAAGGAATTGACCATTTCTATCATATTCTTATCCCTGATTTCAAGGAACTTCTGTCAAGGATCTGACATTTTGTCTCTTAATTGAATTACTTCTCTCCCAATGGAAGAGCTCCTTTACTCTGTTTTGTTAGGTATATAGTCTCCCATGTAAACTTTCTCTGAATTCTGTTTTGCTATCCCTTTGGATAAATGAATTTCTCTGCTACTTACTATGTATGGAAAGGAGTCAAACCTTGGATATAAAGCTTGAGTTCTTTTCTCCACTAATGAATAGCAAGCAATGAGAAGTTTAGTTTAAGCCTGAAAACCACATCCCCTCGACTAATAATATAGATATAATTCGAGCCTTGTACCTCTTCTCTCTGAAAAAAGCTGTTTCCCCTCCTGGCAGGAGTAAAGCTTCTCTTAGAGAAGGATGCAGGAAGATTAGAGATGTCTGTACTATTTCTCTTCCAGCTCTTAAAACACCCTAGTTCTGCAGGTAGAGAAGAACCCTTGTTCTTTATTGATGGAAGGTAAGCTCCTTGAGATCAAAATCTTTTTGCACTAGTATCTGGCATAATAGGTAAATATTAATATGACACAGAATTTTGCCAAGAATCAAAGTCAAATTCTTTTTCAAACCCTAAAATTTGAAGACTCCACTATTTTTCTGTTTGGGAAAGTTTCAAAATTACCTATTCTCCTTACCCATTTCCAAATTTCCATTTGAAAAGATTACCAAGAGAGGTTTATCAATTTTCTTTGCAGATTACTTCAGTGTCCTGAAAGGAAATTGTGGTGCAGTTGAAAAAATCTTGAACTTAGGTTCAAGAGATAAGATTGAATCTGGGCTCTGCTAGGCTAGCTGTCAAATACCTAAAACCTTCTTAAGTCTCAGTTTTCTCATCTTTAAACTGCACAGTTCACTTCATTGTTGTCATGATTAAGATGCTTTGTAAATCTCAGGGTGTAGCATTTTGTTGTGAACTAGTATCATTATTACCTTGGGAAACAATTGATCTGGGCTTGGTAATTTGAACTAATGGAAAGCATCTGGTTGCTCTCTTATTGTCTTCTCATTTCTTTTGTGTTTCTACTCCATGCTAACTTTTTTATTCTTTTATTCCAAATCTTAGGATAATTTTCTTTGGTTTAAAAAAAAAGCAAAAAAAAATCGAGTTGTTTCATTATTTCTCTGTTTTCTATTCTATCCATTGACTTGTCTTTCCTAAGCAGTAAGCCTATCTATCCTACCTTTGAGCTCCCTTTTTATTTATTTTAAAATATTCATTTTGCCCCCCTTTACAATTGGCATCAACAGAAAATACCTCTGAATTGCAGTGCATCCAACATTATTCCTAAAATATTGTATTTTCTTTTTTTGGTATTCATTCTTAGTCACCAGTTCTGGCTTCTATTTTGGAATTGTAATTTTAAAAAAATCACATGAAAGAATAGTGGATATTTACTTTGGAAAGGAGAAGACCTAAGGGACACATGTTAGTTCTTAGTCTTCAACTAGCTAAAGAACTGTCAGGTGGAAGAAGGATTAGATTTATTCTATTTGTCCCCAAAGGAGAATTAGGAGCAATGGGTGGAAATGTAGGTTCAGATGATTTAGTAGGAAAAAAAGATGAAAATCAGCAGATTAGGAGAAAGAATAAAGAGAAAATATGACATACAGTTAACATAATTTCATGCTGATGTATTTAATTGAGTTATTGATTCCCCAAATGAGAAATGCATAAGCAAATGGAATGTGACACTATCACTGTTTCCTATAAAGTTTAGTTGATATAAAACCAATGCCCCATTGAAGTCACAAAAAGAGTAGAAACTGAATCATCTTTTCTTGCTAAAAGAAAAGCTATGGCAAACAAGTTTTGGGATGTAAAGTCTTAGAAGATGATTGTGGAAGATTATGAATGTATGGGCTCTTAATAGAGCAGAATTTTGTGGAAGGAACAAGAAGTTCACAGGGCCTAGAGCCTTGAAGAATGAAATGGAGAACAAACAAAAAATAGAAAAGATCGGTCAAAATTTATCTACAAAGTTTTTCTTCATCAATAGCAAGTAATTGATATTTGGGCTATAATATTATAGTACCCTATCTTCTATGGGAGTAAACAGAAATGAATAATGCTAACAACAACAAAAGGTAGAAAAAATCATTGGAACTGACCACGTAAAAACACAAAAGAAGTTCTTGCTGGAGTTGATACAACTTTGAGGGTGTTGAAGGACTAATTCTTTAAGATATTTGTAAGAAGAAATGAAGCCAAATATTTTGAAAAAAACAAAAAACAAAAAACAAACACAATTGCTACCAAAAAGTGAGCAATATCTCATTAACTCCCCAACTATATGATGCTTTTCTTATCTTTACAAAATATATAATCAGAAGCATTATTTTTGTTGCTTGAAGTTCTCAACACTTCTGACTATGGCCTAAGCCAGAATAAAATGTATTTGTGAAATATTTAACAAAATAAATAAAATAAATGAGATAATATTACATTTTAAAACTAAGTCAATATGAGATTTATTGGGATCTTTATGTATGCTTTAGTGGTCCCTGTTTCTATTAGAGTTTAATGCTGCTTATCAGCATTCATATTGAAGACTTGCTTGAAGAAGGCAGGAGAAAAGAACAGGATGATTTTTGGCAATAACATACTACATTAGACCACATCTTTATAATCATATATTTGTAAAAAAGACAGGAAATAAAAAAAACTGCCTACTGTTCTTTGACTATTAAAAAAAGTGAATTTACTTGAGCAAAGTGCAACCTTTCAGGTTATCTTTCAAGTATTTCTTATTCATATATAGAATATACCCAAATTTTAGGTTGGTTTTAAACTTTAATAAATTAAAATAGCACTGACTTTTGAGGCACCCTTATTATAATCAGTATTATGTATCAGAATTACGATCAGTATAAGATTTTTTGACGAATGCAACAGCAGAGATAATTTTTCAATAATCCTCTATTAACTTCATGAAGCACAAAATAGAATGATTTATGTTTGTCAAAGGTGTTGTCCAATGTTCATTGTCCAAATAGAAGACAGATTTCCTGTGGGTGGTGGGATGAGGATGATCCTATGTTCCCGTTTGTACATGACATCATGCTGACCTTTTAGTGGAAATTGGATGACCTTTTAGTGGAGAGAAGGCAGAGGTGATTCCTCTATTTGGGGATCCTTCTGAATTCGGAGATTTTGTGCTTCGATATTCATCTTTAACAATTTGAGATAGACCAATGCCTTCTCTATATTTTTATATCAATTTGTTTTTGATATCTTCCTCTTTTCTTTCTCATCAGAATAATTTGAGTTTGTGTCATTTAGATTTCATTCTTGAAATTTTCCCATTTCTCTTGGGCTAGAAGATTCAATATATTCTTGAGCTGAATTCTTTGAAATTCATTCTCTTCACATCTTGTGTCTGAGGAGACTATGACCAACTTTCCATCCTTATTTATTTCTAGGTCATGAGGGAGTGAATAGTTTCTCCCAAGATACTGCTATGGCTTACCTCTTACTTTAATCCACTCTGTATATAGCTTGTATATCTATCTCTATGTCTGTCTGTCTGTCTGTCTGTCCAGTTTTTAACATCTTGTCTCCTCCTTTAGAATGTGAGTTCTTTGAGGACAAGTCTTGTTTTGCTCTTTGTATCCACAGTACTTCATGTGGTACTTGGTACATAATAAATGCTTAATTAATGCTTCTTGTCTTGACTTGATTTCTACTTCTGTTCTTTATTGGTCAGGATTACATCTAGAAAAGCAGTTTCCCATATGACTTCCTCTGCTTTTAGTAAGATACTGGATGAATGAATGAATTTTGCATCCTGGCTATGAGTCTAAATGACTACAAAATGAAGGAATTGTCTTTTGAAAGGGATTCCAAAAGAACTATAATGAGACAAATATATTTTGATGCTGAACAGCGGGTAGAAACTGCCTAGAAGGCTGAGCAATAATACAGCACCCAAAGTCATTATAGATCTCAGCTGAGTGAAAGCTTTTCCCTGTCTTGTCAGAGAAAAGCTGGTATTATGAGCATTAAATCTTGTGTTGTTGGGAGGCTACACACTCTGAAATGCGGATCTTGTCAGGAATGCATGCTTTATTTACTGTCAGTTTCCCTGACAAATCCATGGTAGACTCCTTCTGGTACATTGTCAGGTATGAAAGAACATTTCTAGCAGTCTTCTGGATATCACTTTTCATTGAGGCCCTCAGGTGGCTCGTGGCCATGTTCAGAGTTCATGTTCAAAGACTGCCATTTGAGCAGAGTCCACGTCTCTATGGATACTCTGGGCAGTCTGTTCAGCAGAAAGATTTTCTTTCCAGAGAGCTGCACCCCTCTGAATTGGGAAGGGAGGGGGGACCCAAAAAACCCAAACCAATTGCTGCTTCAAGGCTGTGGGAAGGATCCAAATGCGAGTCTTATCATCTTTGGTCTCCTTTATCTTCCTGGGGACATCAGATTCTCTTTGGAAACAATCCTAGGGGACCTTAACTTTGGTCTTAGATTTTTTGTCTTTCACTTTTTTTCTAAATTTCATCAGGAAACTCTGAAGCTCCTGATCTTTTCCCCTGACTACCTATGTAACCTACTTTTGCTGTTGTCCCCATTGCTGGTAGATTGTAGTTCCGGCATATAGTTCCTTCTCTCCCTTTTCTTTCCTGCTAAATACTCAAAATCATCTCCCCCCAACAACAACAACAACATAAACTGTGCTTTCTAGAGTTTATTTGTAAGAAGGATTGCTTCCAAGGAACTGCCAATAAGCCCTTACTGTTGTAAGTCAGCACCTTTTTAGGAACTTTAATTGTTAGAGAATTACCCACAGCAGAGACATTAAGCACTGAGCACTACAGAATAAAGCCTAAACCATATTAAAATGTAATTGGGAAGTATTTAACACAATAAATAAAAATGCCATAGGATATGGATAATGTTAATATGTGGTTTTCTGGGTCACTATGTTGTTTGCAGGAATTTTTATGGAGCTTAGTGATATTTCTATTTGAAATTGATACCTTATATTAGAGCACTAAGAGGTTAGTTAACTTTACCTCAGAGTTATATATCTAGTAGGTGTTAAAGGTGAACTTTTCTGGTTCTAAGCCCAACTCTTTCCACTGCACTATGCTAATTCTTTTATTAAACAACATTAAAAACCTGTTTCATTGTGGCATGGAGGTGACCCTGTGCTCTCCTCTTTCAAAAAATTCAATTTTGCTTTATTTTTAAGTTTGTGTTCCTTATCTCTTAATCTCCTCTCTTTCACCTCACTCCATCCCTTTTGGAAAGCAAAAAACCCCAACAAAACCCTTGTTACAGTCACATGTAGTCAAGCAAAACCCACTCCTATCCTGGTAATGTTAAAAAAAAATTCTCCATCTTCACTGGGTTCATCACTTCTCTATCAGGAGATGGATAGTATGTCATGTGTCCTCTGTAATTATTTGGTTCAGGGTTCAAAGTCATTCAAAATTGTTTTTCTTTATAAAATTGTTGCTATTATAGAAATTGTTCTCAAGGTTCTGCTCACTTCTCTTTGCATCAGTTCATGAAAATCTTTCCAGGTTTTTCTGAAACTAGCATCATCCTTTCTCCCAGCCTGATAATATTGCATTATAATTATATAACACAACTTGTTCAGACATTTCTCAATTGATAGGCATAAGCTCATAGGAATTCATAATTCATAAGGATTTTCTAATTTTTTAGCATCACAAAAAAGGCTGCTACAGATATTTTTATATGGGAGACTCCCATATTCTCCATATGGGAGACTTTGTGTTTTCAAAGGCTTTGGAAGTGGAAGTCAGGTCTGTTTGCTACTACCAATGGAAAATGTTGCTAGATAGACTGTGCACTGGTTATTTGAGGATCAACCTGAAAAGTTTACAGAGGCTTAACTCATAAATCATCAGCGGATCCGTGGGGACAGAAAATGCGCCAAGGTAATCACAAACCTGGAGGTATTGAAATAGTCTCAAGGTGAGGAATATACAAATATATCAGGTTAAAGCACACACATCCAGAAAAGAACAACAGACAATGATGTTCAGTTTCCCAGAATCACTGGTGTGACTGAATCAGGAGAGATGCTCTGGAGTTGTGCAAGCTTGTCATCTCAGGGTGAAGGTGGGAAAATGCAAGAAGCCACTGCAAAAGACTGAAAGTCTTGGACATATGGGTTGGATCAGAGAAAATGTCAACTTCTTTAGTACTTATCTCATCTTCTAATTTGGTTCTGCTACTTCTGACCTAAATCTCTATTCCTGCTCCTTGCCTAAGAGTTTTGGATTTCATATTTCAAAGAAAATGGAGTGGAGTATAGTGGATGATAATAGCATGGTGTTTTAAGGTTTACAAATAATACTTCACTTTGATGTTATTATTATTCTACAGTGCTTTAAGATTTACAAATATTGTTTCACTTGATGTTATTATTATTCCCATTATTATTATTAAATATTACTATTTTACAGATGAGGAAACTGAGACACAGAATGATTTTTGTGATTTGCTCATGTCACAGTTAATAAATGTCTAGGGTCAGAAAGACCTTGATTCACATTCTGTTTTAGAGATGGATACTATTTTTTATCATGAGACCATTGGAATTATTTTGGATCATTATATTGCTGAGAATAGTTAAGTCATTCACAGATGACCATCTTACAATATTGCTGTTACTGTGTATGGTGTTATCCTGGTTCTATTTAATTCACCTTTCAAATTCAAACTGGACTCTGAGGTCCTTTATGATTCTTTGGGTCCCTGGATTGGCCTTTTGGCCTAGAGTAACATGGCTCCTGATTCAGAAGATTCATACCTTCTTTCCTTCCTTCCTTCCTTCCTTCCTTCCTTCCTTCCTTCCTTCCTTCCTTCCTTCCTTCCTTCCTTCCTTCCTTCCTTCTTTTCTTCCTTCCTTCCTTCTTTTCTTCCTTCCTTTCTTCCTTCCTTTCTTCCTTCCTTCTTTCCTTCCTTCCTTCCTTCCTTCTTTCCTTCCTTCCTTCCTTCCTTCCTCCTTCCTTCCTCTCTCCTTCTTCCTTCCTCCCTCCTTCCTTCCTTCCTTCCTTCTCCCTTCTTTCCTTCCTTCCTTATTCCTTCCTTCCTTCCTTCCTTCCTTCCTTCCTTCCTTCCTTCCTTCCTTCCTTCCTTCCTTCCTTCCTTCCTTCCTTCCTTCCTTCCTTCCTTCCTTCCTTCCTTCCTTTTCTTCTTTCTTTCCTTCCTTTCTGTTGCTTATTCCTTTTTTTCCTTCCATTCCCTTCATCCACAGAGGGTATCATGTGGAAGATGTGATCAAAGGACTGCAAATTTTGATTGCTGAAATCTCCCAAGATATCTTGGGGTTAACTTGCTAGATTTTTTTCCTTAAGAAAATACCTTAAACTCAAATTACTCTGGTTCTCATTGGTTGGCCAATAGTATTTCCCAGGCCAAACCTCACTTGGTCATTTGGGCCCTGTTCGTCTTAGAGTGAATGTAAAGAGGAATTGTTTCTATTTTGGCCAGAAACCCTGAAAGACTTCCCCTCCCCAGATTTTTTTTTGACGAGGTAAAAGAGACTATTCTCTGCCTCATTTCTTACTTAGCTGTAATCACTGAGACTTCTTAAAGACCTTAGCTTAAAAAGTTTCCCACTGAATCCACAGCCACCTCCAATCTTCCTGGTCTATATATCTTACCGCTGGACTGGGATTGCTACAGAGGAGAAAGTAAGCAAAAGAACAAACAATGAATGGCTCTCCTAGTGTCACAAAGCTAGTAAGTATCTGAGAGAGACATCGATCTCAACAATTGAACAAATTGTTCTCATTCATCCATTCTGCCTGGGAAAGTTTCATGTGCTTATATAGACATCTCCAAACTCACCAATGGGTCTCAGGTTTGTTGATTAGATTCAACCTGGTTTAGTCTGTTTGCCCAGATGGTTTTGCCAGAGTTCATTTCTACAGCTTCTTGGAGCCAAAGGGCTCTTACACCAGGTATGCTAGTATTCCCTGAGCAGCCCATACACCTTGGCCTGGAAGAGACCACTCAGATGTGACTTGGATGAAGGAGAAATAAAATGGGATAGAGTTGTGAAAACCTAACCAGAAGAGGGTGACAGGTAGTGTTGATGGAAAGTCAGGACCAGCTTATCTCAGAGCCTGTTAAAACAGCCCATTCATTATTGTCAACCATGATGGGAACTCAAGTTTTTTAAGATTATCTTTAAGACAATCTCATCATCACAGTAAACATCCTTGTTACTCCCTCTGAGCTACCAGACTCCTTCCTTTACTCCCTAGATCTTGTCCCTTCCACTTCTCTGTACCCCCTGAGCTATAAGTTATATTCCCCCAAAAGCAAATTGCTCACTCAGTATACTGACTTTCCTAATCATATTTGCTTGAGCCCATGTGCTATTCATGTAATAAATAGTAAATCTCTCTTACTTATTATGAATGTCTCTAACATAATTTCTTTATGCCATGAACCAAATCTCTCTTATACCATTTTTATAATATTCTTTTATGATTATGCTCTCCCAAATCTATTTCATATTTCTATTCTGTATTATCACTTCTGGCACCTTTATTACTGCTTCAGTGTGAGAGGTTGCAGAGACTTCAAGAAGGATAAGGATTGAAAAAAAGCTTTGTAATTAAGAGATCATTGGTAACTTTGGAGAAAGTAGTTTTGGTTGAGTGATAAGGTTGGAAGCCAGAGTAGAGGAATTTAAGAAGCGAGTAAGAAAAACGGGAATGGCTGCATTGATTATAGATAACTTTCTCAAGGGATTTATTCTGTCTCTCTCCCTGTTCTCTTTTTGGGAACACACAATACAGTTTTTCAGAGTGGACCTGTGCTGGTGGAGTGGGGTGGGGGGAACCTGTACCCTTGCACAATTTTAATTCTGCTTAGAAATAGCTGAAAGTGACTTGTGGCAGAGTGCACAGCATTAGTTGACATGTAATCTGAGAAGAGAGATCCTGAGAATGGAATTTCCTTCAGAGCACCGATAGATTTCCTGCAAAAATCATGACGGAGATTTTTGCACCACTTTAGGCCAAAAATGCAGCTTTTGGACAGAATTCATGAACTCTAACTTCTGAGTGGTTGACAGGGAATTTTTCAGTTCCTTAGAAAGGATGATCACAACATTTAACCTTTAAACCAAAGAAAGAATCTTTCCTGGATATCACCGATGTATTTGGGGTTCAGTGCACTAAATGATGATACTAAAGAGAGCATTTTTGCACCAAATAATGAATTGAGGTCTGACACCAAATGTTGAGGTTCAGTCATGTAAAGAATTTACAATGGCCTTTTTCTTTGCCTAAAGGAAAAGAAGAGATTATAGACAAAATGAAGAGATACAATAGATAACAAAAGTGGTAAATATGAAATAGATTTGGGAGAGCATATAGTTAGCAAGGAAAAGGGTTTTAACAATTGACAATGAAAGGACAAGTTCCCCAGTGGAACACACTATTAATCAAGAGAAAGGGAATACATCATGAGGTAGGAATATGCTATTGATAAGCAAGCTAAATCCACAGAGAAGTTTAGCACCCTAAAAGAGTTAGGTAGGAGTGGATGCTGAGTTGGAGACTGAATAAGTTATGGTATATAAATGTTATGAAATATTTTTGTTCTATAAGAAACGAGCAGAAGGACGATTTCAGAGAAGCCTGGAGAGACTTACATGAGTGATGCTGAGTGAAGTGAGTAGAACCAAGAGCTCATTGTACACTACAGCAAGATTATATGATGATCAAGTCTGATAGCGTGGCTCTTTTCAACATCGAGGTAATTCAGGCTGGTTCCAATGGCCTTGTAATGAATAGAGCCATCTGCACCCAGAGAAAGGATTATGGGGACTGAATGTGGATCACAACATAGTATTTTGTTGTTTGTTTGCATTTTGTTTTCTTTCTCATTTTTTCCTTTAAATCTGATTTTTCTTTTTTCTTTTTTTTTAAATTTTATTTTATTTAATAATAACTTTATATTGACAGAATCCATGCCAGGGTAATTTTTTTACAACATTATCCCTTGCACTCATTTCTGTTCCGATTTTTCCCCTCCCTCCCTCCACCCCCTCCCCTAGATGGCAAGCAGTTTTATATATGTTAGATATGTTGCAGTATATCCTAGATACAATATATGTTTGCAGAACCAAACAGTTCTCTTGTTGCACAGGGAGAATTGGATTCAGAAGGTAAAAATAACTCGGGAAGAAAATCAAAAATGCAAATAATTCATATTCGTTTCCCAGTGTTCTTTCTTTGGGTGTAGATGTTTCTGTCCATCATATATCCATTGAAACTCAGCTAGGTCTCTTTGTCAAAGAAATCCACTTCCATCAGAATACATCCTCATACATTTTCATTGTCGAAGTGTATAATGATCTCCTGGTTCTGCTCATTTCACTTAGCATCAGTTCATGTAAGTCTCTCCAAGCCTCTCTGTATTCATCCTGCTGGTCATTCCTTACAGAGCAATAATATTCCATAACATTCATAGACCACAATTTACCCAGCCATTCTCCAATTGATGGGCATCCATTCATTTTCCAGTTTCTAGCCACTACAAACAGGGCTGCCACAAACATTTTGGCACATACCGGTCCCTTTCCCTTCTTTAGTATCTCTTTGGGATATAAGCCCAGTAGTAACACTGCTGGATCAAAGGGTATGTACAATTTGATAACTTTTTGGGGATAATTCCAGATTGCTCTCCAGAATGGCTGGATTCGTTCACAACTCCACCAACAATGCATTAGTGTCCCCGTTTTCCCGCATCCCCTCCAACATTCATCATTATTTTTTCCTGTCATCTTAGCCAATCTGACAGGTGTGTAGTGGTATCTCAGAGTTGTCTTAATTTGCATTTCTCTGATCAATAGTGATTTGGAACACTTTCATGTGAGTGGTAATAGTTTCAATTTCATCATCTGAAAATTGTCTGTTCATATCCTTTGACCATTTATCAATTGGAGAATGGCTTGATTTCTTATAAATTTGAGTCAGTTCTCTATATATTTTGGAATTGAGGCCTTTATCAGAACCTTTAACTGTAAAGATGTTTTCCCAGTTTGTTGCTTCCCTTCTAATCTTATTTGCATTCGTTCTGTTCGTACAAAGGCTTTTTAATTTGATATAATCAAAATTTTCTATTTTGTGATCAGTAATGGTCTCTAGAAATCTGATTTTTCTTGTTCAGTGTAATAATTGTGGAAATATGTCTAGAAGAATTGCACATTTTTAACATATATTAGATTACTTGCCCTCTAAGATAGGAGGAAGGGAGGAGAAAAAGCTGGACCATAAGGTTTTGCAAGGGTGAATGTTGAAAACTATCTATGCATATGTTTTGAAAATAAAAAACTTTACAAAAAATGGAGGGAAGGAAAGAGTGAGTTTAGGTATAAGAAGGAGAAAGACACTATGAGGCATGGGGAAGGGGAGGGAAAAAAGACGTTACATGGTAGTTTGGGAGCTAATTCAAAAGCGATTCAACAAAGATGGTGTGGGCCATGGGCAGATTTATGGGGGAAAATTTAATCTCAAAAGTTTGACATCATAACTTGCTTTTCTATTGGATATATTAAGGTAAGGTTTCCCAGGACTCCAAAGGGTGGTACTTTAAGGTTGAGCTGTCCCCCAAAAGTGCCCCTCGCTGCTTGCCTCTGGGTGTAATCTCTCATTAGTACTTTCTTAGCCAACCCCACCTACTGAACCAGGACTTCATCAGCACCATCTTTGATAGTTGCCTTGTGGAAAACCCTAAATTGAAAAATTTGGGGATTAGAGTTTTAAGAAAGAAAAAAAAAGGTTTTCTGATGATATGTACTCCTGGGGGACAGAGAAGGGGAAGAAAAAGAAAGGAGTGTCTGCATAATTTTAGCTTAATGTCTTATTTGGAGAGTCAAGCCAGCAAATTATTCAGACAGTGCAGACTTGATGGGAAGGAAATTGCTTACTTGGTAGCCCTCAAGGTGTGTTTACCTTTTGGAGAGAATCTGACACTACAGGTCTTTGTAGGGAGACTTTGTAGAGCTCTTTGGAAAACAGAAGTTCAACAGAATATCAAAAAGTTTTCCCCATAGGAATTTCAAGTTTGGTTAGTTTGTAGGGGAAATTGATGGGCTATTTCAAGTCATTATATATTTTTCTGTGTTACTATGGGTTTTAATGAATTCTTTGTGTAGTCTACATTTTTGGTGGGATGAAATAAAGGTTGTCCTTTAACCAATTTATATCGAGTATTATATGGAAGCCTCAGACTACTTTCCTCTACATTTGGGGCAATTTAGAGAACCAACTCTAGGTGGATTTATCAGGCCCCAGAGAGAAACTGACCTTTGGATCGGTCACCAAGATTGGAACTTGGTTCCTCTGGGACCAGAGGATTTTTTTTTGGACAGAAGAAAATGGTGTTTACTGAATGGAGTGATCATATGTTACACAAAGAAATACAAGTAAGTTTTAAAAAGTTTCATCTAAAAAATACAACCCCAACAGCACACAAAGAGCAGCAATTCATCATAGGCTGTGCCAGTGGCTTTTGGTACTCATAACTCTTCCATTGGCGGATTAGCCTCTCGGAGACAGGGCATTTAGGTGGGAGCAGAGTAATCAGTATTTGGGGTGTGTGTGTGTGTGTGTGTGTGTGTGTGTGTGTGAGAACTGGCATTTTAGGAGCTAATGTTAAGGAAAAAGTAAAATTACTATTCTTGTGAGAATCACTATCCCTAATGTTGCTGCTACACACACACAACTACTCTTGGGGCTCAACACAACCCCCTCTCTAGGGCCAACCTTAAATAAAATTTCAGTTTTGTTTAGATTAGGCAAAGTTGATTTTTAACAGTTTTTCTTCATAGTTGAGAAATCTACAATTTCTTATTGCTTCTTAGATTCCCTGGACTGAGGCACCCAACCCAACTTTGTCCTTCCCAATAATAATAAAATATTTTAATATCATTAACATTTATTAATATTAAGCATAAATCTTAAATATATTTTAATAAGTAAAATCTATTTTAATTTAAGACAAAGTTTAAATGCAACAATAACATATATAATAAAAATATACCTATTCTTTGTCCCATCCCCTTAGGACCTTGCTTTCTACTGTGGACAGTGAACCAGTCTAATAAGTGCATCTGTGCTAATCTGTTAAGGCATTAATTACTCTAACTCAGAGACCTAAATTTGCATTTTACCTCCTGGAGATAAACATAACTGTAATGTGGGAATTTCAAGCCTCTGGGGTGGGCTCAGGGGGAGATGTTTTGACGTAGGTGAGCTTTTTGACAGCCCTCAAATCACAAAACCCAACTTGTCCTGGCCTGGGAGTAGAGTAGGATTGGGTAGGCAAGGGCTTTAGTGGTAATGGGGGCACCTGTAGCAAAGGCAGTGGCAGGGCTGAGGGGATATGGGTTTCTGAGCTGCATGCTTTCAGTGGCCATATTCTTGATTCAGCCAGGATTCATTGTAGTCTCCACAGGCTTTGTTCCTTGAAGCCTTTCCATTATCTAGGAAATAGCAGCCACCGATGAATCATTGAAATCCTTCCTTGCTGCTTCCAGTTAGAGCTAAGGTTGTTTGCAAGAAAGTTTGACATTTGCCTCAGAGTGGAACAAAGCTCATCTGTAAAATGAGCTGCTTCCCCCAAACAGCTAAATGAAGTTTTCATTCTTTTCTTTCCTACATCTTGCTGTTTTCCATCAAAGAATCTTGTGTGGTAATGGCTAATGTGTTTACAACCTTCACACGGGAAACAAATGCTCAGCTTCTCTGCAAGGTGGAGGCAATCTGTGGTATTGAAAGAGAAATATGAATCAGCCCCTGGAAAAGTACAGAAAGGAACAAAGAAATGTAGAATATTGGATCTGAAAGAAGACTTTAAGAAGCCATCTAATCTAAACCATTTTTTTTAACAGACCAGGAAACTGAGGGTAGGGTAAGTGCTTCATTCAAATTAAGGATATCAGTACCCCTAGACTTAAACTTTTTTCCCCCCTAGCTGTTATGTATAATCAGCAGGGTATTTTTTCTTTTCATTAGTAGAAGAGGGAAAAAGCTAAAGCTATTTAATTGTAAAATGTAATTACTTTTAGAATTCCTATCTAACTATCAAAGCCTGGGCCCAAAGCAACCACAGAGAAGCATAACTTTTGAGACTGGAATGAACCAGAGAATTGATTTAGGGTTCAGGGGTTCTTAACTTGGAGTCTATGAACTTAAATTTTTTAAAAATTATATTTCAATATAATGGGTTTCCTTTGTAATTCTATTTATCTATTCTCTCTCTATACATATACATCTATCTCTATCTATGTATCTCTAATCTATCTATCCTATTCTATTTATTTATCACTATTCTGAGAAGTGGTCCATTGTAATCATAATACCTCATGTTTTTATAGGTTTTTTTTTCATTTACAGTATACTTTTCTCATAACCTTTAAAGTAGTTGGCGTATATCTCCTATTTTATGGATGAAGAAACTGAGATTCGGAGAGATAAATATGTGGAGGTGGTAGATATTCAATGGGATCATTGATTGCCAGAGGAGCCCAGAACACACAAAAGGTTAAGAAGCCCTATATTGGACCATCCTCATCTTATAGTTAAAGAAACAAGTCTGGAGATTTCAGTGATATATGCTAATTATCTAGGATAGGGATGCTGTGCAAGTATAAATGGCAGTTATAATGGGTAGATAATGGTGGTGGTGAAGATAATTCTGTCTCTGCCATTCCCACAGTCTGTTGTCAAGATTGCAAATTTAATTTTCCTGGAGGATGGGTGGGGAATGGAAGGGTGATACCAGTGACTGAAGGGACTTCATATTTTCCTGATTTATTCCTGCCTTTATGGTGGAGGCTGAGCGGTTGCTATGTCTCACCACTGACAACTGATAACTGCTGATCATGTTCATTGTCATCCCTTTAAAAGTCCTTAACCAGTAGACCAAACATCACTAGGACTAGGAAATTAGAATGTTCAGAGGAAACCATCCCTTCCATTGTAATCATAATAACTCATGTTTTTATAAATTTTTTTCCATTTACAGTATACTTTTCTCATAACCTTTAAAGTAGTTGGTGTATATCTCCTATTTTATGGATGAAGAAACTGAGATTTGGAGAGATAAATATGTGGAGGTGGTAGATATTAGAAATAGAATTAAAATCCACATCTCTCCACTTGAAGTCTTACCCTCCAATTAAAAAAAATTGGATTTATAAGTTTAGGAATATTTCTTCAATTGAACCTGACATTTTGTGATCTATTGCTAATACTGGCTATGGGGTTTTCCTAACAAAGATACTAGAATAGTTTGCCATTTCCTTCTCTAGGGGATTAAGGCAAACAAGGTTAAGTAACTTGTCCAAGGTCATACAGCTAGGAAGTGTCTGAGGTCAGATTTATATCTATCTATTTATTTATTTATTTTTAGTTTTTTAATTATTTTTTTTCCCCTGAGGCCAGATTTAAACTCACAAAGGTAAGTTTTCCTGATTCTAAGCCCAGTGCTCTACCACTCAACAACCTGGCTGCCTCTTCTTGTGATACAGGGAGCTTCACCTGCTTAACACCCCATGGAGTCTTAACACTTTTATTTATCTTGTTAATTTTTTAACATTCATTTAAAAAAATTGAGTTCCAAATTTTCATCCTTCCACCCCTTTGACATCCTTTGCAAAACAAGCATTGATATTGAGTCTTACATTACAAAATTGTTTTTAAATAAAACTAAAAATAAAGGGAGGAAACTGTCATAACTTTTTGCCCTTCTTTCAAATGGATTATGGCAAAGGTCCTGAGTATAATGAATACTAGTTAACTAAATGGGCAGCAAATAGAAACAAAAAAAAAATAAAAAAAGGAAAGTTTCCTTTTGTGTAAGTAGACAGATAAAGTGATACTGTATTGGGAATGTCGAGCCCCAGCAGGCTGGGAGCAAAAGTATGTGTGACAGTTCCAGTTCATTCTGCCACTGTAAAAACATGGGGTTTAGGCCAAAGTTTGATGGTTCTGGCAGTTGGGCCTCTGTGTGATTCCTGAAATTATGCAGAAGTGACAGAAATAGATCCAAGCTGTAAAACTCTGCCTTCATCTTACCTGGCCCAAGGGACCCTCATGAAATGTGGAAGGACAGAAGACAGTGTCCTGGGAGATCTTTAATAACAGCAAAGCTTTCCATTCTTTTGGACTGGATGTGAAGTTGAAGAGGGGCTCACCATGGGGCTCGATCCTCTACAGAACAGCAGGGCTCTGTTTTTTGCATACCTCCTGAAGTTGCTTTAATCCCATGAAACCATGGTCCAGAGAATCTCGGGGTTTCATTTAGTTATTCTCTGTGTTTATGTGTGTTTTGGAGGTGGGGACTGATGTTTCATGAAAGAAAGTGGTAGATGTGTTAAATTGATATTTACTTCATCAACTTACCCCCTGCCTCTATCATGAAACGGGAGGGGTTTTGAATGGATGAAGGAGTAGAAAGAAGGCTTTTAAACACAGTGGGGTAGTGGAGAGGGCTCTAGATTCTCCATCCCCTCTGCTTCTGGCACTCTGGTTGTCAGGAAAACCTGAGTTTTAAAAACCCTACTTTACTATCTATATGATTCTGGATCAGTTTTGTTCTCCCACCTTCAATTTCCTCATCTGTAAAATGGGTATAGTAATACTCTAGTAATAGATAACATATATAAAGCAATTTGTAACCTTAAAGTGCTATTTAAATGCTAATTTATTTTATTATTGATTATTATTGTCATCAAAAAATTTTAAACAGGTTGGTCTCATGCGTGGTTGAGGAGATCTGTGGTGTACTTCTTTTCTTATGTGATCTGTAGTTTTAAGAAAGTCATTACACATCTTTGTGCCTTCTTAGTAATGCACTCAGAAATGTATTTAGTAATAAAATTAGTAATATATTTAGAAATAAAGAGCTAGTAGCTTTCCAATAGTCCTAGCTTTGGGCTAGCTAGGTGGTACAATAAAGTTCTGGGAGTCATGAAGAGTCATCTTCCTGAGTTCAAATCTGGTCTTAGACACTTAATTAGCTGTAATCCTAGGTAAATTACTGAATACAGATTGCCTTGAGAAAGAAATGGCAAGTCATTCCAATTTTGCCAAGAAAATCCCAAGTGCAGTCACAGAGAGTCAGACATGATCAGGGTCATCTGGTCCAACTTAGTATTTTCTTACTTACTAGAATTTATTAGAGAGTTTGCAACTCTCCAACACACTTATTTTCCTATATCTTCATAAAGTTTTTACTTTTCTTATAAGCAATTTGCTTTTTGAAAAACTTCTTGTAAAGTGAATTCTCAGAAAAAGGCAATAACCATTAATTCCAATAGGGTAAATTTTTATTCTTTTCTAAATCTAAAAATTAATACCCATTGGAACTCAATTTTAATGCAAAAATCTAAAATAAATAAATGAAAACAATGTAAATGATACCTTACCATACAAGTTGACATGATGCTGAAAGATGAAGTGGTTGAGAACATAAAGAGTGTCATTCTTGAACACTTTCTTCATTTGAGAGGGCATGATGCATGAAATTCCCATTACAAAACCTAGAAAACTTCAGTTCTCTGAAAGGAGAGATTAATAGCAATACATTCAATTATACAACTACAAATAGAACTGCGTGGTAGCTCTTGTTTCAGGAACATTGTAAATGTGAAGAAATTCATAAGCTGAAGAAGGGATATTAAATGAAATTTCTTATAGTGCTATTTTCACAACCCAAATGGAATGTTAGTACTTTTTCTCCATTGCACTATGAGCTTCTTTAGGGTAAGGAGATGTCTCCTGTAGTCCTAACATTATGCTCTGCACAAGGTGCCAAATAATTTTTTTTTGTATTTGTTCTCAGGTTTTGTGATTAAAAAATACACTCATTAGCACTAATGCATAAAAGCAGACTGAATCCACAAATATAGTATATACTAAAATTAATACATTCCAATAATTTATAGGCAGAATTTCCACAATTTCAATCATGTTAAACATAGCAGCCAGCCCAACAATAAGCTGAGCTACATTGTCAAAAGCCTTTCATTTCACTCTGTAGGAGAATAGGGAAGTAACTCTTAGACAAAGCCTATTGACAATCGTGGGGAAAATTAAAGTTACCAATACAGTCAGATTCATTATCTGATTTGCTCTGGCAATCATTAGTTCTTTCCTAGCTTAAAAAAGAAGAGTATAGAAATAGGAGTGTGTATATGTATGTGTGTGTGTGTGTGTGTGTGTGTGACAGCTAAAAGTCAAAGAGAAATGAGAAGAAACACTAATATTTAGTGTAGATAGTCCTGTGTATCTCAGTAATCATCAGGGATTTATTATGTTACAGTTCAGTATAATAACTGATGTTCATAATGATGACCCTGTGTCACAAAATAAAAGTGAAATTATTTTCAGTAAGCTGATTATTAAGACAGAAATGTATTGAAGACTTTTGGGAAGCATTAAAACTGGTTAAAATAATGGAACAGTGACTCCCTATTGCTTCTAAGTTCAAATACAAAATACTCTTTTTGTTGTTCAAAGTCCTTTGTAACCTATCTCCTCCCTGACCCTCACTTTTCCAGTCTTCTTATGCTTTCCTTGAACCCTCCTTACTTTGAACCACTTTGAACTTGGGACACTGGGCTTTTTGCTGTTCCACAAACAAGATACTCCATTCCTCTGCTTCTGGCATTTTCTCTGGCTGTCCCCCATTCCTAGAATAATCTTTCCTTCTCATCTCACCTCCTGATTTTCCTGGTTCCCTTCAAGTCCCAACTAAAACCCTATGCTTTACAGAAAATCTTTATTCTTAATGCCTTCCCTCTATTAATTATTTCCTATTTATCCTATAAGTAGCTTATTTGTACCTATTTGTTTGCTTGTTATTACTCCCATTAGACTGTGATATCCTTGAGAGAAGGATAGATTTTTTTAAATCTCTTTTTGCATCACTTTTTCTGAGAATTCACTCTACAAGAGCTTTTTTGAAAAGTAAATTATTTTTTGCACAAATTGCACAGTTCTTGGTACATAATAGGCATTTAATAAATACTTTATTGACTGATTTTAAGGGGCAAATTTCAGTTATATGGAAATTCATGTAGAATATTGCATTCCTTGATGATGCTGGACAAATAAGATGCTACTGAAAATAATCATCAAATATATTGTGTATAAGCTAAGGCAGTTGAACATCAAATATATTGTGTATAAGCTAAGGCAGTTGAAATAGTGGGATTTGAGTGAAAAAAATGCTTCTAGACTTCTTTTAAGACAGTGTAAATATGGACAAAGTGATTTTGAGACATTTAGGGGATACAGTAGATAAAAAGCTGGACCTCAATCAGGAAGATCTGAATTCAAATCCATATTCAGACACTTCCTAGCTATGTGACCCTATGTAAGTAACTTGACCAATGTCTGTCAGTTTCCTCATCAATAAAATGGAGGTTAATAATAGTACCCATGTCCCAGGATTGTGAAGAGGAGAAGAGATAATATTTGTAGAGTACTTCATAGATCTTAAAGTTTTTCCTCTCTTCTTCTTCCTCCTCTTCGATAGCATTTGTATAGCACTTACTATGTGTCAGGCTCTGTTCTAAGTAAGTGCTTTAGAAATGTGAACTTGTTTGATTCTCACAATAATTCTGGGAGTGAGATGCTATTATTATTCTCATTTCAAACTTATCAAAGATGGTCAAGGAAACCCACTTCATAAAGCCCTTCCTGATCTCTACTCTCAGTTGCCAGAGCCCTCTGGTCCCAAATTACTTAGTATTTATTTTGTATGTAACACTTTCATTGGGTCCCTGTTAATTGGTGGAGATTGATTGATTGATGATCTGTACCTGTGTGGGGAATGGAATTGGTGGAAAATTGGAGAGAAGCGGGATCTGTCCTTTGGGTTTCTAGCTTCGAGAAAAAAGAGCTGTCCCAATCTCTTTTCAGCTCCCTAAAGGGAGAGAAAAACTCTGGGAATAAGTCAACACAGAGAAGATCTGGCAACCTTTACCATATCCCTACCCCTAGCTTTCTGTGCTAGAGATTTTGGGGAATTTCCCTTGGGGGAGATTTGTGGCTTTTTCTTTTGGTGGAACCGAGTTATCTTATTCCCAAAGGGAGAGCTCATTCACTCTGTGTATTGTCTTGCCTCTAGTCTCATATGTATACTTACTCTGATTTCTGTTTGCCATCTGTTTGAATAAATGGCTTTTTTGTTATTTGCTAGGAGAGTTCATTGTGGAAATGACATCTGAGTCAAGCCTTGATATATAATTTGGAACTACATATCCTGCTAAAAGATATTCGTATATTTCTGTTAAGGGATACCAATCAGGAGTCCAGCTTTGTGCCTTGAAATTACTTCCCTTGGAACGACAATATTTAAAGAAGCAGATAGATATAATTCTAGCTTGATACTCTCTTTTCAAGGAGAGCAGGGTGGTCAGTCTCTGATTCTGACTTCCTGCTTTTCCTTCTGGCAGATATCAAAGTCACCCTTGGGGCGGGAGAAGAAGATGCTAGTGATAAGTATTCTATCTCCCCTTGAGCCATATTTGGACAGATCTAATGGGGACATACATAATCTAGATGAACAAAACAGCAGACCTCACACACTCCCGTTACATGTATATAAATGTTGTCTCCGACTATAGAACTGAGAACACTGCTTTATAGAAGGCCTTATAAAACTTATTTATAGATTGAAATATTCCCTGATCCCTTTTTGTAAACAGGTTTCTTCATCTGAATTTGTAACACCTTATTTGCACTTTTTGTTTATTTTATTTTGTATATTATGTAAAATATTGTTATTTTATGTAAGTTGTATTGTAGCTGTCTGTGAACTTGTTACATCTCCTCTATGACACAGAAACTCAAAATTCTCTATTTTATCTCCTCCAGGGATCGACATAGACCTTACATTTAGGTAAATGTTTGTTGGATAAATGAAAGAGCTATCTCTTTTTAATCTGTTGTCAGAGGAAGGCATACTGCAGACCCTTTGTTCAGATTTGACATTAGGATGGAATGAAGCTCTCATAACAAAAGCAGATTTATTCATCCCAATGATATGACAAAGGATTCAGTGACGTTGAAACAATGCTCAGGAGGGCAGGGCTGCCCCATCTAAGGGCCCAGGTCCCTTGTAGTTGGGATCCTTAATTCCTGCTCT
This sequence comes from Antechinus flavipes, assembly GCF_016432865.1. Classification (NCBI taxonomy): domain Eukaryota; kingdom Metazoa; phylum Chordata; class Mammalia; order Dasyuromorphia; family Dasyuridae; genus Antechinus; species Antechinus flavipes. The sequence goes on from NC_067400.1 coordinate 90,524,565, forward strand.
GTAGGAGCAGAGGAGTGCAGCTTGAGTCTTGGGCCAGTCCGGCTCCGTTATCTTTTCCTAATGTGTATGCATCTCTGTGGGCATTGCGTGCATGAGGGTGTGAGAACCTTGGTACTGTCCTGTCCCATCTGGGCGGTGCTTAGTTTTAGGGGCTTCTATGAACAAAGGAAAGGAGGCAGTTTAGTGGACAGTGGCGTGACTCTTGGCTCATTGTATAGCTTCGGAGGAAGATCCAGGATGGGGATGGAATGATTACTTCTATCTTTAATAGAGCTTGAATCTATTCGTTCCCATTTATATTCCTAATTGCTTCAAAGTGGCAGCTGAGGGGTGTACAATGGATAGAGCATTGGGCTTTGACTGAGGAAGAGCTAAATTCAAATATAACCTCAAAAATTTACTAAATGTGTAATCCTGGGCAAGCCAATTAATCTTTGTTAGCCCCAGTTTTCTCATCTACAAAATGGGGATAATAATAATAGTATCTACCACCTAGAATTCTTGTGAGGATCAGATAGGATAATAATTATAACGCACTTAAGCACTAAATAAATGTCAACTATTATTATTGTTATTATGATGAATATTTGCAAAACATTTAGCATCTGGCTCATAGTAGGCATTTAAGAAATATTTCCTTCCTTCCTTTTCTTGGCCATATACGTTGATAGTGGTATTAAATCTTTCACTCCAAAAAGTTGTAGCTTGTGCTGTGGCCATGTCCGCGTAAAATTTTTTGGCAGTTTGAGGAAAACTGACAGGCCTGAAACCCGTTGGTGAATTAGGAGAATTCCTCCTCTTCTCCCTCTGTAAACATAAGGCATGATGCTCAAAGGAATATAAATTTTGAGTGGTTATTCTTTGCAAGATATCTTGAAGTTAGGGGGCTAGATTTTTTTTCTTTCCTAATTTATTTTTTAAAAATGGAGACAATGAACACTTTTGTCATTTATGTTTTCATTTATGATTTCATTTATGAAAAAACAGGCTTTGATAAAGCTACTGTGATTCTTGACTATGTCTTTAAACCCAAATTACTCTGGCTTTTCCTTGCACAAGCCTTTCATGCTCATTGAAATTGGGACATTAATGCATTGTTGGTGGAGTTGTGAAATGATCCAACCATTCTGGAGAGCAATTTGGAACTATGCCCAAAGCATTATAAAACTGAACATACTCTTTGACTTTGCAGTGCCATTACTGGGTCTGTATCCCAAGGAAATCTTCAAGGAGGGAAAAGGACCCATGTGTACAAAAAAAAAATGTTTCTAGCATCCCTTTTTGTGGTAGCAAAGAATTGGAAAATGAATAGATGGCTGTCAATTGGGGAATGACTGAATAAGCTGTGGTACATGAAAGTGATGGAATATTATTGTTCTATAAGAAATGATGAACAGGCTGATTTTGAAAAGGCCTGGAAAGATTTACACGAATCCATGCTGAGTGAAACAATCAGAACCAGAAATACATTGTACACAATAACAGCAAGAATGTGCGATGATCAACTATAAAAGACGTGGTTCTTCTCAGCAATCCCAGTAGACTTTGGACAGAAAATGCCATCTGCATCCAAAAAAAGAACTATGGAGACTGAATGTAAACCAACACATGCTGTGTTCACTTCTTTTTTCTGTTTTTTTTCCTCTCCCATGCTTTTTCCCTTTTGTTTTGATTTTTCCCTCTCAGCATGATTCATAAAGCAATGTACACATTAAGAACAAAAAATAAATTAAAAAAAGACTTTGAAGCTCTGCCTCACTTAAATCCAATTTACTTATAAATCAGGATATGTCCCTGCTGATGCCGTTGGAGAAGGGCAAATAACAACAAACTAGAAGCCCTGAAGGCGACCAGAGCTTAGATCCTCCTCAGACACTAAGGTCATCCACTGGGTCCTACGTGTCTTGACTCTTGTCCTGGCACTGGACCGTGATGGTTCCGGAAGAGAGAATGAGGCTGACAACTTTGGACATCTCTGTCTCACTTAAATCCAATTCATAGGCAAGTCAAGATATATCATCCATCACATCATGATGCCATTGGCCCTCTTTGAAAAGGAAGGACAAACAACAGTGCTTATAGTTGAGTACCCTATGTCCTTGTTGGTTCTGTTTAAAGGAATAGGATACTGGAAGTCTACTGGCATCTTTTACTCCATCGCTCCAAAAAAAGCTAAGTATATACAAGGAGTTCAATTTTCTTAAGAAAAAAATAGAAAAGTAATTCACTTCCACATTCTGAGTTCCTTCTTAAGTAAGTGGAATGATCTTTCAAAGACAATTCAGCGAAATAATAATAGTAATAATGGAACTAAAGGAGCATCCTGTACTTATATCACACCTTCCTCTCAGAGGTCTCCTGTCACTTCTCATGAATTCTCTTCTTAGTTCTCTTGGAGAGGAAGGTGTGTTTCTATCCCTCTTGAACTCTCAGGATTGTTCCCTATTGCTGAAGGAAGCTGAGTAGCAATTAGGGTGAAAGGATTACTTCTTCACAAAATCTTACAATACCCTGTGAACATGAAAATGGATTTTTTTGAAGATGTGTTCCAGTGGGGTTTTTTTAGGTTGAGAAGTGAGGTTGATGGGCTTATAATTTCTAGGGCTGCCTCTTTTCTCATTTTAAAGATAGACTCTTTTCTAGTCATCAACCACCTGAGCAGTCCTCTAGGAGTTCTAAAAATGATAGTTAATGCTTCCACTGTGACTCAGTCTATTCCTTAAGTGCCCCTGGATATATTATTGTCTTCCTTTACAATGAATAGATAACTCTCCAAGTCCTTGGATACAAAGGGACCATTATGGCTTATTTTTGAAGGAAAGCTTCTTTTCCCTTCTACTCTCTGGCTCTCCTAAGCCACAACTGTTGCACCTTTTCTACCTCTTCATAATAAACACAGTGGGGCATTCAATTATAGCTAAAAGCCCTCAATTTAAGAGACAGATTAAGACTCTGTGTGTTGCCGCTAAAATGTTCATTTCACCTTATCCAGTTGTTTTTCTAACCCCTGGAGAAAGAGCCATTAGGGATGCAGGGATGCATTTAGTGTAGTCAGGACTTTCCCAATAGGCTTTCATCACAGAGATCTTTGTGAATCTCTCGTTGTAGAACTTATCCATAAGAGCTGAACTGTTGGGCATCCCATCTCTGGTCGAAGGTTAGAAGTCATCAGTAATACAGCATCACAAATATTTACCTGGAAGAACAGAGAGATGAAGCAGTTTACCTCACAACAATGAACCAGCATCTTTTTTTGTTTGTGAATCCATCAGAAGGAAAAAAGAATCTCTAGACAACATTCCCCTATGTACTCCGTATCTTGTTAAGTCATGAAATGAAAGGAATTATCTTTTGTGAACTTTAGGAGTGAACTATCTAGTTGAATTACTGTTTTTTCCTTTGTAACCATTACTAGTTTATATTAGATACCTAATATTATGTAGGAATGTAGATGGAACATTCTAAACCATCAGTGGTCAGAAGGCTTTTTGATTGGCTAGGAGGGAGGGGGAAACTGGGATAGTAGGAGGAATGAATTCTATGATAACCTTCAAGGGCATAAATATCAAATTTTTGTTGTTGAGATGTTTCAGTCATGCCGACTCTTTGTGACACCATTTGAGATTTTCCTGAAAAAAATTAGTAGGCTGCTTTGCCATTTCCTTTTCTAGCTCATTGTATAGATGATGAGAAGCAAAAAGATGCCATTTTGGAATAGTCTGGGGAGGAGAGCATGGAACTTTGGCATGACCCTGGATCTGGAAAGAATCAGGAGGGGAAGACTTGTACATAGAGAATTTTAACAACAGAGGAGATTTAAAAATAATAGGAACTACTCTTTGTGGAATTAGATATCTATAGGTATTTCTATTTGTCATATCCTAGTATGTTGTTAATATATTTATAATTTCCTTTCCCTTCCACATACTTTTTATTGATTAAATTCACAAGGAAGCAGGTGTTATAATTGAATAGTGACTGAATAAAAAGGATAGATAATTAAGATTTGTATTTAGTTGTGAACACTATATTTTAGGTTAAAGACAAAATAGATTATGTACAAAGGTGTTTGACTAGGAGGCTGAGGGATAGAGGTCATATATTTAGAGTTGAGAGAGTGAAGGATATTTGATCTATAGAAGAGAAAACTTAAGAGAGGCATTGTATATGTTTTCAAGTATTTGAAAGTGTCATGAGATAGAGGGTCATATAAAGAACAATGGATAAAAGTTGCAGAAAGGCTGATTTAAGGAAAAAACGTTATTAATGATATTGTCTAAAAGTGAAATATAGTCTGCCTTGAGATTTAGTAAATTCTCTTTTACCCACTAAAAGTCCTCAAGAAAAGATCAGGTGACCATTTGTCAGGAATGTTATAGAAGGGATTCCTTTTCACCTATGGTTTAGACTAACATTTGAGCAACCTGTATTCATTAAATCCTAAAATGAAAAAGGAAGGAATTGAACCTTCAAAAATTGATTTCAAGTCAACTTCATAACCTTTATGACTTTCTCAAGAAGATATTAGTAACAACCATTACATTACCCTTCAAGTTCCTTTCTACCTTTAAGATTCTTTGTGATTCTGTTTGTGTGGGTATAACATATATCTGTACCCAGGGAACCACACTGACTCAGAGACCAAGAAGGTCATTCCTACTTTGAGCCATGGGTTAGAGGTAAAGTGAAGGGATAGAAATTATCAGAGAAGAAAGCTTAGAGCCAAGGGTAAAAGCCCTTAGATTGTTGCTGCATTTATCAGCTAGAACAGAAGCTGATAAAATTGGGCATGCTATTAGACTGAAGGCTGGATCCTTTATTAGGCTATTCATTTTTAAAAATGGAGTTTTCTTGTTTTACATATAAAACAAGATATACATATCTTTTATGACTTTTATTTTGGATCAACCTGCAGTTTGCTTCATTGCTCCATAGACTGACATAATTGTGAAGTAAAGATATTTATCCCCTGCTTCTCAATCCTGTTAATACTAGTGCCCACTTCCCTTCTTTAGATCCTCTCTCATGTATAGTGTATTACATTTTCACATTCCCTCAGGTGGTTATCAATTAATCCCTACTATTTGTTGATAACTACTCAAGGTATTAGTCACACACATGGGTGTGCGATTTTCATTAGGAGTGGTGAATGTCTTAGCCTGGAATGGACTCTTGTAAAACCTTCAAGAAAATAATGAATCTATAATGGAAAATTTTCAGGCATTATGATCATTGATACTTAGATACTGCTAGAATTGGTCTCCAGAAGAATGGATTCAAGTTCTACTTCTGACATACCATGGGTGGATTACCTAGGTAAGTTCTTACTAGTTACCCAGGTAACTCTTAATAAGTTGCAGAATAGGTGCTCATCTCCATTGGTAGATTGCACTTCCTTACTGAGAATTGCCTATAAAAATCAAATTACGAGTCTAGACAAAAAATTTTTTTAGTTGATAGATGACAGAAGATTGAGATCAGCCTTTCTGTTATCAATCTTTTAAATTGGAAAATAGAATGTCCAAGAACTGGAAATGATCCCTAAGAATTGTGGCTAGAAGCTATATTCAGAGCAATATTTAGATTGCTATTAATTGGGTAGCTCATGGTCCTCCAGTGATGAACAAACTGGTTGCTCAGTGATGGCAATCCTAATTGAGAGAGGCTTATCCTATCTGGGCTACAGGCAGAGAGAGCAACAAACTCCCAGTTATACAGGCTAGTCCACCTAACTGTTCATTTTATTTAATGTTCAGTTTATTTGATAACAAGGAAATCCTCTCAATGGGCAGGAAGGTAGCAAACTGCCCAGTCATAGACTAAGCTGCCCATCCAGCATTGCAAAATGGGCTCATACCCCATTCTCTCCCTATTATCTCTTCTTGTAAGTTGTCCTGAATGTGAAATGTCAGATACTGGGAATTTTTTTTTTCCTCCTCTGCCAAGAGTTTTTCAGAAAAAGGAGATTTTTTTTTCCAAGTGGAGACTCCTATATTGCCACAGACTAATGGATGTTCTTTCCTGGAATGTGGACATTGTACATCTTAATCTCATTCAAACTAGCCCCAAGTGGTCCAGGGGATATTGGTGCGCTGGTGATAAGAGCAGGGAAATGAAAAGAAAGCACAGTACGGTTTCCAGGCAGCAGTATTTTAAATTGTGAGATGTTTGTTTATGCACTAAGGCCAGTAGAGTTTTCCCAGTCCTTGATTTTTCTTTGCAATCCCTGGCCAGGGGAAGAGAAAAGAGATGGGATTTTGTGTGATTTAGTGCTTACTAGAGTCCAGCTCTTCAGGCCTACCTAAGATTATTTTGTAATTTTGATTTCTCCTGGCTTTTCCAAGAGTCCCAAAATAGCACTCTTTAAGTAAATACCATGTGAGCTTCTGAGTCAACATAAGCTTTGAGCAACATGTGGCTGGACTAGACAGAGCCTTCTATTGATCCCAGGCTTTCCAGCCTTGGATCCCTCCCTTCCCTTTCCCCTGAGCCTTCAAGGGCACCTTATATGCTTAGGGCACAGTTCCACCTTTGTGGCTAATTCAGCCCTGTTCTTTTTTTCCTTAAAGCTTCCATTTCAAGGTCATTTCCTAGCAGGATTGTATCTAATACCTCTTGAGTCCACTTATCTGTGCCATATAAACAATATCTTGCTATATATTGCTTTATTCTCTGTCTATACTGTGTATTAACACATTAACCAATGAAACTGTCCTTAAACAAGGCCGTATAAAATAGCCATATCTTCCCACTCTGTGCTAAGCTCCTGGTATGTGGGAATCATGTCTCTGGTTGGCACTTTGTGCCCTTGGTTGGTACCTGGAACAGTGTCAGGTAACTAGTGAATATTCTAAAATGTATTTACTGGGGAGACCTCCAAAATCCTCAAGGATTTTCTGGGTGGAAGTTTGACTGGGGAGAGTTGAAATGGAGAGTCAAATTAGGGCAAAGTTTGTTAAAGGCTCCGTGTCAGACTATGAGAGCAAAACTAGGGCCAGACACATAGGTGGGTGGATCTGAAAGCCAAGCTCTGTACAAGGCGATCAAGCCACAAGGAAAAAGGTAAACCAGAAGGATTTAGGAATCATTAGCAAATCCAAGATTGAAGGTGACTATCCAAGCAAAGGTAGGTCAGACAATCAACAGAAGTCCACATGGTATGTGGACAGCTTTGAGGAGGTCTGGTGGAAGATGTGAGGAGACAGGAATTTAGGAAGAAGGCACTCAGTTAGGGAATAGGTTATTAGGAAGGGAACCAATCATAAGAAAATAGGGGGGAGTTAAGTTACTAGAGTTTAATTTAATTTTAATTTAAGTGGCTAAAGTCAGAGCAGGATCAACAGTAATACTTATTTGATATATCTTCAATGAATTATTGGTTTGAAATTTCTAAGAATAGGACCTTGGGTCAGGAATTTGGATGGGAATGCCTGAATCCAAATCCTGCCCAAACACTCTATAACTGGGTGACCTGGGCAAGCCACCTCTGTGAAGACTTCTGTCTGTCTCAGTTTCCTCATATGTAAAATGGGGATAGTAATAGCACCAACTCCCAAGGTTCTTGTGAGAATCAAATGAGATATTATTTGTAAAATACTTTGCAAACCTTAAAGAACTATTTAAATGCCAATTATTATGATTAAACTCAGAATGAGCAGAGCTTGGAGGCAAGTTAAGAACAAAAAGGATATTTTTCTTTGTTGTAATATTGGGGGAGGGAAAGAGGGCCAAAAAAAGGAATAGGATCTTTGCATGGGGAGGTCCTCATTAAATTATGGCATTTAGTTCACATTTCTACATATGTGGATTACACAGGAGATAAAAATCACTAGAAGGTTGGAACCTAAAATGTGTGAAGAAAGGCTAAATATATCAAGATCACTAAGCTTGAAGGAGAGAAGACTAAGTCATATAAAGTATGGATTCCAGTTTCAGGGCTCTTTGGGAAAACGAAGCAAGAAGATTTCCTTTGTTGTTTAAGGTCAGCATATAGAAAGACTTCCTGAAAGTCTAGGCAGATCATTATATTTTCAGAAAGTCTCCCTTTTACAACCTTATTTTCATCTGCTGAATGTTTCTTTTTAAAATCTAACTTTGTTGGTGTGTCTTCTGTAGATCCACAAATCTCATTTTTTCCTCTCCATATAGGAAAAATTTCTCTTTGTCTTCAGATTTTAAAGCTTGAGCATCTTCCATTGTTCTTGGGTTAACTTCCCTTGGTGTGTTTTAGTCCATGAGAATCTGCTTGTCTATCTTCTGAACCCTTTGAAATCTGCTTTCTCAGAATTCAGAATGCATGTCAGGTTATGTTCAGATTTCCTCTTCTTCATACTCTTATTCCCTTCTTCCCAATATCACCCTATAACGTTCCAGCATCATTTCTACTCAAGTTCCAGTTCCTTGGTGTTAATGAGAATCATATCCAGAAAAGAATTTTCTTTTGTAGATTCCCCCATCTTTTGAAATATATATTCATTTCTAAGACAAATAAATAAGTTATAAACTGCTCTGGATTTTATATAGAAAGATTTTCAGAACATATTTGGATAATTGAAATCCCTAAAAACTACCATATCACGTCTCTGTGTCAGATTTGGATTTCCCCAATTCTTTTAATTCTGTCCAAGTGATTTATATTTCAATAACAATGACATTTTCCCTTTGACCTTCACCCAACTATTCTTTGTCTTGCTTCCCCGCTCTGATCCCTGGATTTCTTTATATGAGGATACCTTCTTAATATAAAATAGGGCTTTACATTATTTATTCTCTGTTTCTTTTGCATAAGGTATTTCTCATCCAGAGTCCAGGTCTAGTAATGGGTTTCATCCTTTCAAATTTCAGTGATACCTATGAGAGCAAATTTGCCTCTGCATTAGGATCACTTGCTTATTGCTTAACCTTTGAGCATTCATATATGAACATTTGAAGTCGTGGTATTTATGTGGTTATAAATCTTGGATTTTTCTTCTCTGAACTTCTAGGTGTATTGTTATTCTTTTTCCTTCTTTGTAGCTTCTCTATGGGTTTCTAACTTAGGAGATGTCCATAGGTAGTCTCCCATTATTTTTTAGGGCTTAATTTTAAAGCTCTTTAAAGATACTTGGAAAATACATTTTTATTAGTCTTGGCTTATTATCTTTGGCCAGAAGTCAGCCTCATTATATTTTAAGCCATGGTCTAGAGATCCACATCATATTCTTGGCAGATTATTTGAGAGTGATTTTTTTTTTTAATCCTTGCATCTCTTGATTTCAGTAAAAAAAGAGAGAAAAATATAAGATATGTTCTCATTTTTCACAAGGTTTTTTTTTCAACACTGAAAAACTTGATAATGTTTGAAATTTCCTTTTGGTAGTTCCTTTTTTGTGCCTATGTAAATCATCAGAAATGGACAGTTGTCATCCATTTTGAAATTTTGGGAGGTTCCATTGCTTTCATAGATTTGAAAGGTAGCTGCCTCATTACCCTTGAGCAGGAAATTGTGGCTCCCAGGCTCTCTGGATGATCTTTCATCTGATATTTTCTATTACTCTATTGTATCATTCTTTGGAGGACAAGTAACTCCCCTTTCCTCAAAGCATTCAGTTTTCTCTTCAAGAAAAGCCTTCTATTATCTTTGAAATAATACTCTTCCACTCTTTAACATCCTGACAAGGGTCAAGTCTCCCTTCTTTCACTTTAGATCCCTTTACTCCACTTGCATTGAAGTTTCTCTTCTGTTTCCTTTAGGAACCCTAGTTCGTCCTAAAGACCTTGAATCTGGAGAAGCATTCACTGAGTCCCTTCACCTCCTTTAGGAGGGAGATTAGACAGTACTTGGAACACAGATAACAGTTATATTTTAATAATTTGATAACCCTACTCAACGTCCTTTCCTTAGTCTCAACAATTTGTCCCAACTACCTTTCTCTTTCATCAATTTGTCTCATATACCAATCCCCTGTATCAATTTGCTCTGTCTTCTAACTGTTCCAATTACTTTCTCTTTTTTAATTTGTATTGTCTTGTCAACTACCTTCTCCTTATCTTCTTAAGGTTCTAATCTTGTACCTTCCTAGAGCCTCCTTAATCCTTTTATAGATTACTTAATTGACCTGAGAGGTCATAGGTTTCATCCCCCTCATTTTACAGGAAAGGAAAATATAACCTAGGAAGATTAAATGACTTTATAGGTTGATAATGCTAGATTTAGAAGGTACCTTAAAGGGTATTTTTTATTTATAGGTGGAGAAACCAGATTCCTGGGAAGATGAAATAACTCACTAGAAGTAGGTCCAAGGGTCAAGACTGAAATCTAAATTCTTTGACTCCAATTTTAGTGTTTTTAACCTATATTACATTGCTTATCCAAATCTTTCCCATTCTCCCAGCTAGCAAGGCCCATTTCCTTTATGGAACATTTCAAGATCGATCTTTTCTTCTGAACTCCTAGACATTTCTTAGATTTTCTGGCATACAAACTAGCATTTAGTTATATGCTGTCATTGTTTCTCTCTGTATATGTTAGTCTTCTCAATTATATTGTAAGCTTTTGAATTATGTAAAACGCTTTCTAATACTTATATAGTTATAGGAGAGTACACTTAGAGAAGCCTGGATTTGAATTCCTTCTCAAGAATGTACCAGCTGTGTGACCCTGAGCAAGAAATTCATTTAACTCTCTCTGCCCCTGAATTTCTTCATCTATAAAGTGGGGTTCTAAAAAGTAGGTATTCCATGGGTTGTTGTGAGATTCAAAGAAAGTCAGGTCTAAAAACTGGTTTGTAAACCTTAAAATGTTATCTAAATGTCTGCTATTATGATTGCGATAATTTATGTTTGTATCACTCTCCCTAGTATTGAGTGAAATCTATTGCAGGTATTTGATAATACTTGTTGATTAAGTGATTAAGTGATGAAAACACTCAAAATGGCTAGGAACATCCCATTCTTTCTGGATTATAGGCCCAAATCCAAAGTGCTTAATGAGTTCCAAGATGGAGTTTTCTTTCTTGGCAAATAATCATGGCAACTTTTATAAGGTCTATTTTTATATTCCTCCAACATCAATTGGAAAATATCCCTCTCATTCAATCCAATAACATACATTTATTAATCTCTTGCTAACTGCTAGATATGGGAAGGCAAAGAGAAAAAAAAAGGCACTCATACCCTATTCTCAGGTATCATATCTTCTGGTTAGATGTTTGCACAACTACAGATGACATAAAGTAGAGTGTTATAACAGTGAATAAAAAAAAATCCAGGCCAAGATTTATGAGTGCTCTTAAAGAAAGAGCTTATTTTCGGTTGGGGAGAAAGTTTCTAAGGGGCAGAGATGAGGATGAGGGAAAGGATGGAGCTGAGAACATTCTAGGTAGGGATAGGAAGAATCTGTGAATTCTGGAGGTGAGAGAAATCAGATTGGACAGGTATCAGTTCAGTTTGGCTAGAAAGTGGAAGCAATAATTAAAAGAATGAAGTGAGACTCGAAAGGCAGTTTAAAGCCAGATTGTGAGGGACTTCAAAACCAAGTTAAGAAGTTTGTACTTCATCCTAAATTCAATAGGGAGTCGCTGAAGCTTTTTGAATGGGGGAGTGATGTAGTCAAACTTGTGCCTTGAAAAGATGATCTTGGCAGCTGGGAGAAAGATGGAATAGAGAGGGGAAAGACTAAGAAATGAAGAAATAAATGGGACAATATTACAATAGTATGGGGACATAAAGGATACCATTCTTCCCAAAAATGTAGCTTGAGTGTGGTTCATGTCATGGGAGTGTAGAGAGGTAATGAATAGAGAGAGGAAGAAGGTAGCTAGTGGCTTGATGCTGGTGGCTGGGGTTGCTTTTAGAAGCTGTTATAGATGAGAAGGAAATCATGAATAGTGCTTTGACTTTCCTAGTTCCACTCAGACTCCAAGCCCTACTGCAGGTATTTTCCATGAATTTATATTTCTTGAATCCTGTAAGATGATGGACAATCTAAGTCCAAAGAGTCTATTGGATATAAAGAGTCTAGCCGAGTAAATCTGGTCTCTGATCCATGCAACCCCAGGACATGGCTATTTCTGTGAATCCCATGACCTAGAGGACAGACCTTAGTCATTTACCTAATAACTCAGTAGTTGCCTAACTCATAGTTGTCTTGTGAGAGCATCTCCTGCTTCTATCCTCCTCTTCTTCCCCTCCCTCTCTGCTGCTTTTGCCAATTTGTTGGGGTTCAGGACTGCTTTTCTCTAAACATGGCTAGTTACAGTTTAGCCTTAGGTTGTCAACCTGAACCCTAGAGGCACTCTGAAGATTAAGTCAGTGGATTTAATAATAATAATTAATAAATTAATAATAAATAATAAACAATCAAATAAATAAAAAAAAATAAACAACCTAATTTTGGACAGTGATTTTATATTTAACAAAATATTTTTTGCACAATTTTCTTCTTTCATCCTCACCCTGATCATCTCAGGTAAATAAGGCAGGAATGCCTTAGTATTGCCAAGGAGGAAGCTAGAGTTACCCCATTTTTAGTAATTGGCAAAAATAGGACATGCTGAATCTGAATCTTCAAAAGTATATGTTGAGAACACGCCCAGTTCTCAACTGGGCAGTTTAATATCTTTCAAATAGGATAAACTATAGTTCCCAAGCTGGAATAGCTCAAGGAACATGGAGGATTCCACCTAATAAACCAGTGTCCTGCTACCATGGAGATTAGTTAGAGTGATAGCTCCCTCGCTTAGGGGTTGTGATGGGAGCTAGATGTGTAACATAACATTCACTGACATCATTTTAATAAGACTCAGACATTGCCACGGGAGCCTCCAGAGCCTTAAACTGAAATAGTTTTGCTGTCAAAAGCTTGAGATTATATTGACACTGCAGAAGGGAGTCTATGGGAAATCACTGTTGATTTCTTTTGGGGCAATAAATATCCCCATAGAAACTGGCTCTGGGGCTCTGCTCAGAGGCAGAACCTACCTTTTTCAAGGGGGAGGTACAGTTCTACTCAAGTCAATTTTACAGCTGAGTGGACAGAGGTCCTAAGAAGGCAAAGGACTGAAGTTAAAAAAATATATAGACAGGGTAAATGACTCATTAAGATTTGAACCAAGGACCCTTGTTGAACTTCTCACCCTTTGTTGATCATTACATTCAACCTAAGAATGTTTAATGCGACTCAAGTTCTAATTCAAGACCTGGATGAAAGGGTGAAAAAGTCAGGAAAAGTATTTCACAGATTTTTTTCTTTTAATAGCACCACCAAGGAAACAAGCACACAGGAATGGTCCATCTAGCCAAGACTCTTTCTATTTCACTTTCTTTTAATATCAGCTAAACTTACTTTTTTAATATAATCTTCCATTTACTTATCAGTCAGACTGTGTTTTCTAGGAGCAAGAGTCTAGGAGTACTCAGAGCATCCTTTTCTTCTCTTTCATCTGTGGCAAGGATCTAGGAGTACTCAGAGCATCCTTTTCTTCTCTATTTCATCTTTGGGCAAGAGTCTAGGAGTACTCAGAGCATCCTTTTCTTCTCTTTCATCTGTGGCAAGGATCTAGGAGTATTCAGAGCATCCTTTCTTCTCTGTTTCATCTGTGTTACCAGATTTTATGACTTCTGCATCCGTGCCCTACCTACTAATTTCATAGCTTCTTATCCTTCTTGACTCTCACAAACCTAATCTCACTGTACCTGTGATCTGCTATAGGGTACATTGCTCCATTTTGGATGAACTTGGTGTTCATTCTCCTTCATCTTTATTTGTCAAAACCTGTTCTTTAACTGCCACTTCTTTCATTCTTCCACATCTACTCAACTGGCTCTTTGCTCTTACTGGGATTTCTAACCAGAGCTCCCTTCAGATTATACTTCCATATCCATCTGATTTAATGCTGCCCTTAGTGATAACCCAGATGCACTCACCTTCTTGACCTTGAAGTGGGTTCACTGTACCCATCTCCAGTCTTGAACATTTTCATTGTCTGCCTTTTCTATTCCTGCCCCCAGAGCCCAGAGTATTGATGGATATATGGAGGCTATAAAAATTAAGATAACTTTAATTCAGCATCTTTTGATCATCAATCCTTTTATTCTTCTCTTATTGATACCTCAGAATTCTCCAAATAATGTTCACTCTAAACCATCTTCTTCATTATTTCAAGCCCTCAGTCACTGGTCCATTTCTTGGTGTTTGATTCTACCTCCAACTTTCCTGAAAACATCAGAGCCATGTATCATGAGCTCTTTCATCTAATATCATGCTTGCTGCTTCAGTGTATGTGTTTCTAGACCTCCTTTCATCCTTTCCTAGGTCTCAGAGGAAGAGGGAATAATAACTTGCATTTATTCAGGGCTTTAAGGTTTGTGAAATATATTTCTTTGCAGTAAGCCCGCGAGGCAAACATTATTATTCTAATTTTAGTGATGAGAAAACAGACACGGAGACTTAGTGACTTGACCAAGATCATATAACTAATAAATGGAAGAGCTGAGATTTAAATCTTTATGTCTTTGATTTGAGTGTCTTTCTACTTACTATATTATAGTGAATTTTATTAAATTATTTTATTCTCCAAGATGAGTCATTCTGTGTCTCTTTTTCATCTCCTGCCTCCACTTCCAAGACCTTGCCTTCCTAAGCTCTCTTGTATTTATTAGTTATCTCTAGCATTTCTGGTTTTTTCCTCTCCACAGACACACATATTTTCACTATCTTAAAAAAAAACTTTATTCTGAATCCTGCTGTCTCTTCTAGTTTCTTTTCTGGTTCTAGCTTTCCTTTCACTGATTAACTTCTTGACCCACTGTTACCTGCCTGTTGTGTTCATTTCTTTGCAACTCATTTCCTCCTTGAAGTCCTGCAGTATGATGAATGGTCCCACCACTGGTCCCACATCACTTCCCTTCATTATGGATATACCTACCCTCATGGCAGGGAGCCCATCTCCAGAGAGGTCAAAAAAAAGATAATTTGAAAATTATATTCTGTCTTTGGAGATAAGCAGCCCAACAGTGGCTAGCAGAATTGACTTGGAATCAGGAAAGTGAGGGTTCAAATATCACCTTTAACACTTTCTAGCTGAGTGATCATGGATGAGTAATTACCTTTCTTGGACTCTAACAGCTAAGGCTTATCTGCTAAGTTATAGTAGATTTCTAAGTTTTTGCACCAATAAAATCACGGCTTATTAACCTATCTTTTTTCCTTCCAAAGAGATTTCATTTTAGATAGATAAAGCAATTATTAAATGCTTACTATAAAGTATATGAGCTCTTGGTATATAATCAAGTAAGACAGTTTTTGCATGCAAGGAGTTTATATTCTGATGGGGAATACAAATCATGTTTTAGGGATAACAATAATAAATTTGGAAAGTGTTCAAAATACTTTATGATTATCATCTTAATTGAAGTTAAGAGTAAGCCTGTGAGATAGATAAATTAGGATGAGGCTCATGTTTGAATGTGGCCAGTGTTTTGACCATTATGGTAAATATGGCATTAGGATTATTATTGATGATAGCCTTGAATTCACAATGGTTTCTGGTTTACTTATTGTTTTACGAAGATCAAATGAGATAGTATTGGCAAAGTGCTTACCATAGTGCCTGGCATGTAGTAGGTATTTAATAAATGCGTATTTTCCTTCCCTTAAAGGAATTTTGTGTAGGCTTCCTGGGAAATCAGTGGTGACAAATGCCTGATGCCCAAATTCCAGCTGAAACAGAATCATATTGTTTTTTAAAAAATGACTGACTTGGAATTAAACCAGAATGTCAATGATTTCACCAAATTGAACCTGGATAAAGTGATGTTTCATTTGGTTGAAGTCCCAGATATCCAGGCAATTCTGTGAAATCTACACTATCCTCTCAGGGACTTCCAAAATCGCTCTTTTTTTTTTCTCATCTAGTTTTTGAAGGAAGCACCTGGCTATAATGGAACTGAAGGGGCAAAAAAAAAAAAAAAAAAAAGAAAAAAAAAACCCTGTCACCAAGCACTGACTATTTGAACTAAAACACTGAGTTCTTTCTTTTTAAAAAGACAATAACCGGATCACAGAAAGTACAGTGTTTGACTGTTGAGTTGTGTAAGAAGAATTGGTGGCCTCAGGTCACATTAATCAGTTTGTGCACCAGCTTGTAGAATGCCCAAATTAGCCTTCGCTTGGGGAGATCAAGATGTTTCCCTTTCCTGAAGAATAAAAACAGATTGTTGTGAGCATTCTCAGTCATGACAAATAAAATCTACATTTTGTGGGTGAGTCAAGAAGCAAAAGTAAAATTCAAATCATAGGCTTGACTGATTTCCATTGAGATTTGAGCACCTCTCTGGGTGATATGGTGAGGCAATTATAGTACAGAAGAAAGAGGATTGGATTTGGAGTAAAAAAACAAAAAACAAATCTGCATTCAAATTATATCTCCATCACTTATTGGCTGTGTGTTTTTGGGCAAATGCTTACCCTCTCTGAGCCTCAGGTTTCTTATTTATAAAATTGGCTAATAATACTTTTACTACCTACCTCTAGAGATTGTGGTGAGGATCAAATGAAGGAATATTTTGTACCCCATTGAAGACGACTTAAATATCAGCTATTACTATCAGTAATGTTGCTTTCAAAGACCAATTGCCTTTTGCATATTTTAAACTAGATGTCTTTTAAGGTCTTTAAATTCCATGCAAAACCATTATTTTTTTTTCTCCTAGAACCTATCTCCCCTTCTAAATTTCCTTTCTGCTGTTGAGGACATGATTATCCTTTCAGGTATCTTTCAGATATAATCCGTGATTTCTCATTCTCACTTACACATTTAATCTGTTGCAAATCTTAACATTTCTACCTTTACAACATCTTGTGTTGTGTGTGTGTGTGTGTGTGTGTGTGTGTATACATGCATATATGTCTGTCTATCTCTGTCTTTCTGTCTTTTTTTTTACCCATATAGACATTATCCTGATTCATGACCATATGACTTCTTCCCTGCTACTATAGCTGACTTCTATTTGGTCTTTCTGACTCAAATATCTTCCCACTCTCCTCCAACCTCCACAGAGGAGCCAAGATGATTTTAAAAAAATCTTTTAAACAATATTTTATTTTCCTCACAATTATACATCTAGAAAATTTTTAGCATGAATTTTTCTTTACAAGATTTTGCTTTCCAAATTTTTTCCCTTCTTCCCTCCCCCTCTTTCCTAAAATGGTAGGCACTTTGATTTAGATTATGCATGTGCTATCATGTAAAACATTAGTCACAGTTGTGAAAGAAGAAATAGGTCAAAAAGCAATAAAACAATAAAGTAAGGATAAAAAATAATAAAGAATAAAGTAAGTTTAAAAAGTATGCTTTGATCTGCAATGAGTCCATCTTTTTCTGGACGTTGACAACATTTTTCTTTGTGAGTCCTTTGTATTAGTCTTGGATTATTGTGTTGCTGAAAGAGTTGAGTCATTCATATTTGATCATCACATAATGTTGGTGAATGTCTGTTCCGCCATACTGGGTTTCAGGATCTCTGACTGGTTTGCTGAGGTGAGACTGGCCGATGGCTTGCTGGAATGCTTCCTATATTGTACTGGGCTTCCCTTTTATTCGAGTGAGACAAATCTTTCTTGCTGACCTTTCAAGTTTTTTGGAATAAAAGATTGTTTCGCCCAGTCTTTTTGCTGGTTCTGTCATTTTAGGCTTTATTTTGATATGTTATTTTATGGTTTTTTGGAAGTGAATATGGGAGAGTTACAGTGACTTACTGCTCACTCCTCTATCTTAGCTTCTCAAAGTTTAAGATGATTTTTCTAAAGCATAGATTTGACTATGTAAACCCCCTACTCAATAAACTCTAGTGGATCTCTATTATTTTCAGGAGAGAATGAAAATTTTTCCATTTGGCATATTCTTTAAATTCTAAAGTTTGAATTTTTTTTTAATCAAGAAAAATCTATTTTTTCTTTCATCTCACTCTCTTCACTTAAAAAGAAAGAGATCTCTCCTTGTAACAAATAAGCATAGTCAAGTAAATAAATTCCCATATTGTTCATGTGCAAAAAGTATATGTCTTATTTTGCATCCTGAGTCTATCACCTCTCTGTCAAGAGGTTGGATAGCATGTTTCCTTAGGAACTGAAAACTGAAAAAGTGGACCATTATTGCATTAATCAGAGTGCTTAAGTCTTTAAAGGTTAATTATCTTCACAGTGTTAAAAATGCTGTAAAAATATATACTGTAAAAAGTTCTTCTGGTTCTGCTAACTTCATTCTCTATTAGTTCAGGTCTTCCCAAGTTTGTCTATACAGTTTATTTTTTCACTTTCACTGCATAGTAATACTACATTTTATTCACATATGAGAACTTAATTTATACCCCTAGTTAATAGGCATCCCTTAGTTTCCAGATCTTTATTTTTTAGGCATAGTTCCAAATTGCTTTCAGAATGGTTGGACCAATTCATAGCTCCACTTTCTCATATTTTTTCCCTTTTTTGTCAGTTTTGCAATTTGATGGGCATGACATGGAGATTCAGAGTTTTTTAATCTAATTATTAGTGATGTGGAAATTTTTTTCACGTCATTGGATTCTTTCCTTTAAAACTATTTTTCATCTCAGTTGACCACTTATTGACTTAAAAAATGGCTCATACTTTTATGAATCTGGATCAATTTCCTACATATATTGGGAATGATTCTATTTTGGCATTTAAAGCTCTTCATATCCTGACTATCCATGAGGAAGAAAGAAAAATGAAGAAAGAATTTATTGAGTTAATTACATGCCAGATACTATGCTAGGTGTTTAAGGATATTATCTCTTTTGAGCCTCAGCAGCCCTTGAAGATAAGTGCTGTAATTATCTTCATTTTACACTGGAAGAAAATGAGTCAAATAAGGGACTTGCACAGGATCACATAGCTAGTGTCTGAAATGGAATTTGACTCCAGGTCCAGAGCTCTATGCAATGAGCTACCTAGCTTATTCATAGGTATCAGGGAACCAACATTTCCTGGTTCAGTCATTAACTAGCTTTGTGATTTTAGAAAAGTCATCAACTTTTCTGAACCTTAATTTCCTCAAGTGTAAAATTAAAGGAATGGATTAGATCAGTGGTCTCCAAACTGCTTTGATTGTATGCACTCATCAGTAAATGAGGAGGGTTGTCAAATTATTAAGATTATTAGTGTTATCTGTGCTCTTCCTCCAGGAGGAGGTGAAAGATGCTTTCTCCATCATTAAGGATGTTAGAATTAGGGCTCTGAAAGGAAACAGAAGTGAGCATCAGTGCAGGGGGAGAAGGGATCTGAAGTGGAGGAGGGGAGACTTGACCCTCAAAAATTTGCCATATACCATGAGAAACCACAAGTAAAAGGGGAATTGTTTTTGATTTCAACTTGGCAGAAAGTTTTCAAAATTAATCTATTCCTCTTTCATTATATGGGTGGGATATATCATACCTTAATTTCCTATTTATAGTTGACATTTTAGCTGTGCTTTACTATTTGTATGACCTTGAGCTAGTTACTCATTTGTAATAAAGGAGATGGGTGAGGTGACTTGTAAAATCCTTTTTAGTTCTAAAGCTGTGAATAATAAGAAAGTTTGGCTAGAAGGTAGAAGACAGGAAGCAGAGGAAATATATAATAGGGCTAGAAAGGTATGTTGAGGTCACGATGTGAAGGGCTTTGAATGCCAAACATGGAAGTTTATATTTAATCTTAAAATTAAATTTATTAAGTGTGTATATTAGAGAGAATATTTGTATGTGTGAGTTATAGAAAGAGAAAAAAGAGAGGAAGAAGAGAGAGACAGAGAGACAGACAGAGAGAAAGGAGGGAGGGGAAACAGGAAAAAGGAAGAGAGAGAGAGAAGAGAGAGAGAGAGAAGAAGAGAGAGAAGAGAGAAGAAGAAGAGAAAGAGAAGGAGAGAGAGAGGAGAGAGAAGGAGAGAGAGAGAGAAGGAGAGAGAAGAAAGAGAAAGAGAGAGAGAGAGAAGGAGGGAGGGAGGGAGAGAGAGAGAGAGAGAGAGAGAGAGAGAGAGAGAGAGAGAGAGAGAGAGAGAGAAGGAAGAAGAGACATATATGAGAAAATCATAGAAACTTTCACAACACACCCCAATACCTGTGTTTTCACCTTGACTGAAATGTTTTCCCCTCCCACTGTGGTGGGAGGCTGAAGGTTAATGAAAGCCATACATTTCTTGATTTCCTCTCCTGATGTGTTCCTTTGGGAGATGACAGGTTTGTGATTTGTGGCTAATGTGAGAGTTAAGGCAGAGAGGATCTGTGAGAAGGCACTTGTGCTCTCTGCTTCCTCTCCCCCCAATAATGTTAACCTTGGGGACATAGTTTTTTTTTTTTTTTGCTGCAATTTATCCTACCAGGGAAATTGTAATTTTCCCTAATTATACTGTTTTGCTTCCCTATTCTATGTGGTCTAGTGATTTATTAACAACTGAATCTAAAAGATCAAGGTTCTAGATAGTGGAGGCTGAGCTAAGAACTGGGGAGACTACAGCATTTCCCAGGCCTGAATCATTCTCCTGCATATAGATAACAGAAACAAAACAAGAGAGGAGTAGTCTTGTCATTTTGCTGTCGCTCTGCCTCGTAATAGCCCTCTCACCCCGGCTCTATTCCTCCTTTGATTTTTTTCTTCCTTGTGTCAGTTGGCAGAACCTAAATTTTTGGCACACTTCTTGAGACCTGGGAAGGGGCAGCAGTAATTTGTCTGTCTTGGGAACTGTCTAGTGTATTGCCATGATGGCAACATGATATTTGTTTTCCACTATCTCTTTAGCTGGAAGGAGGATTAGATTTGTGTGGCTTGCTTCTATAAGACAGAACCAGGAGGAAAGGAAAGAAAAGGTTTGATGTAAAGAAAAACTTTAGTTGTGGATTTTCCCTTATAGGAAGTTTTTTGGGAAAAACTGAAGGGGTATCCATTTGAAAGGATTCCTTTTTGGGGATAGACAGGGCTATGTTGATTTCCTGAATCTAAAAGGGAACTTAATTGAGATTTGCTTTAAGAAAAATTATTAGTTCATCAGGATTACATTTGAAAAAAATAATGATATTATATATTAAAATATAGTATGCTACACAAATATATTTTATTATTATTTAATAGAATAATATATTATAGATATTGTATGTATAAATTGTGTGAGCTATTGCCATTAGGTAATACATGTCCTGGCCCTATTAGCCTAAATCATAGAAAACTGGCTGTGTGCCTTTTGATAAATGACATTTCATTGCTTTGGCTATTAATTTTCTTGATGGTCTCTCACAGTGACCAAATTCTGAAGGAGTTTAAGGTGGGGTGTGTCCCCTGTGGAAGATTCTGTCCTCAAAGACAGAGGCACAGAGACCCAGGGGCAGAGAGACAGAGACAGGTAAAATTGCTAATCTCTTCTTTTCCAAATTAAGTGACTAGCTCTTTCTCTGCTCTCAGTACTAATGCACGCTTTCAGCCTCCCTGATAGACTGCTGGTGTTTCTTAAAGCAGATCTCTGTTAACCTCCCTTTCAGCTCCTCAGTTGCCTGTTGTAAACATTTGTCCCCAGGCTTGAAGAGTATTTGATTAATGATGTTGTCCTCTGATAGCCTCTCTATTTGTTCTATCCTCACATGGAACTGTTCCCCCCCCATCTTTTCTTAAAACAATAATAGCAATGACAAAAACAGTCTCTTCCCCATGGGGGTAAAGAGTTTGGATGCCTTTCATGAATATGTTTGTCACATTTTAATTTCTTAGCTGCTAAAATTTTACCATCAATTGTGTGGCAGTGCATTCTGGGAGTCTTCAATCCCTAAAAGGCTTTTTAGCTATATTTCAAATACATATTTTGTCAAAGTCTCGATGCTCTCTGCTGAGCTATTTCTAACAAGTACTCTCACTAAACAAATCTCTTTGAAAATGCATTAGATAACACCCTCCCTTCAATTCCCTATCTTCCTTTCTGTCTAAACTGAAAAAGCCAGTTCATGTTATTAACGACAAGTCATTTTGCAGAGGGCCTGGGTTAATAGAACCGATAAATGGCAAAATATAAATGTAGAACACTAGGATGCTGAAGATAAAATTGGGGTCTAATGCTGAATATGTAATGCACAGGATGAAAAGAAAAGCTCATGATTGTTTTGGAATTCTCTAAAATCATCTAGGGAAGTTAGTCATTGCAAGCTAGGTGATTCATATTCTTGCTCATCACTGCTGCAGGTTCTTGCTTCTATTGTGTTAGCCTTCCTGCTACTGATACTGCCAGGTCCCTCCCGGCCTCCTGGCCTCCTGCTTCATTCCACTCTTCCATACTCAGTACCAAAGAGCTGGGACCTGACCTTCAAAGAGCACAGCTTTCCACAGTCATCATTCATTACTATTTTCAACTTTTGTTTTCTTCCTACAGATTATGTATTCAGTATTGTGCTCCACTATTAGCTTTAGCATTCTGGTGTTACACATTTATATTTTTTTCCAGTTATCAGTTCTATTAACTGGTGCCCTCTGCAAAATGACTTGACCCAGTATAAGATCTAAGTATAATTTTATTTAAAAAATTATAATAGCTTTTTATTTTCAAAATACATGCAAAGATAGATCTAAGTATAATTTTATTAAAAAAAATTATAATAGCCTTTTATTTTCAAAATACATGCAAAGATAGATCTAAGTATAATTTTATTTAAAAAAATTATAATAGCTTTTTATTTTCAAAATACATGCAAAGATAGATCTAAGTATAATTTTATTTAAAAAATTATATAGCTTTTTATTTTCAAAATACATGCAAATAAAGATCTAAATATAATTTTATTTTTAAAAAAATTATAATAGCTTTTAATTTTTAAAATACATGCAAAGATAGATCTAAGTATAATTTTATTAAAAAAATTATAATAGCTTTTTATTTTCAAAATATATGCAAAGATAGCTCTAAGTATAATTTTATTTTTAAAAAAATTATAATAGCTTTTTATTTTCAAAATACATGCAACATAGATCTAAGTATAATTTTATTTTAAAAAATTCTTTATAAAAGCTTTCTATTTTCAAATATATGCAAAGATAGTTTTCAATATTGTGGGTGACTATTTTTAGGCCAAGGATGCCATATTTCACCTGACTGGGGGGTTCTCTAGTATTCTTAAGGGGATTAGATATCTTTAATCTCTCATTAACTCAAGCCCCAAGTTGATTGTGCTTCCTCAACTTTAGGGGATCCTCAGCGTCTCAGTTTCAATTAACTCTATAGCAAATTAGATTTTACAAAGGAATATTTGTTTTTGTTTGTCCTTGATTTTCAAAGAGTATCACTGACATCACGGAGATGTCTTCAGTCATGTATGGACTAGATTTAAGTGGGGTAGAGTTGCACAAAGTCATCTCTTCTACAATCATAGAAGTCCAGTGGAAGGACAAAAGTCAGGACAATTGGTGATGGCCTGGGATGCAATAGATGATCTTCAATGTCCCAAGCCACCGAACCTGGGGGCAAAATCCTTCTTACACCAACTCTTTTTATTTTATCTTTTTTTGTGGAGAGGAGGAATGCACCATTTAAAAACTCAGTCTCTGTGTAGCATTGTTGCATCAGGTTCCAAGTGTAAAGCTCTCCCTGGGCTTGCATCCCAGCACTCTGGCTTTGCAGGGGTTTCTGACTGGGCTGGCAGCATCATCTGACCTGGAATACTGCCTCCATTGGAAAGGAAAAGGACAAATGATAAAGAATCAAACCTGAACCCTATTCTTGGGGTCAAAGGACTTAGAAGGGAGTGGGGGAGATAATTGTTCCACATATTTTGAAAAGGGGTGAGAGACAGAGACAGAGAGAAAGAGAAGGAGACAGACAGAGAGAAAGAGATGGAGACAGACAGAGGGGAGAGGAAAGGGGGAAGGAGAGAGAGAGAGACAAAGAGAGAGAGAGAGAGAGAAACACAGATGCAGAGAGACATAGAGAGAGAGAGAGAGAGAGAGAGAGAGAGAGAGAGAGACAGACAAAGAGAGAGAGAGAGACAGAGAGAGAGAGAGAGAGAGAGAGATGGGAAGAGAGAGAGAGAGGGAGAAGGAGGGAGGTGGGGAAGGAGGGAGGGAGACAGAGAGAGAGAGAGAGAGAGAGAGAGACAGACAGACAGACAGACACAGAGAGAGAGACAGACAGAGAGAGGGAAACACAGATGCAGAGAGACATACAGAGAAAGACAGAAACAGAGACACACAGAGAGAGACAGGGAGAGAGAGAGACAGAGAGAGACACACACACAGAGACAGGGAGAGAGACAGAGACAGAGAGAGACAGAGAGAGACAGAGAGAGAGACAGAGAGACAGAGAGAGAGAGACAGAGAGACAGAGAGAGAAAGACAGAGAGACAGAGAGAGACAGGGAGAGAGACAGAGACAGAGAGAGACACACACAGAGGCAGAGAGAGAGACAGAGAGACAGAGACACAGAGAGAGAGACAGAAACAGAGACACACAGAGAGAGACAGGGAGAGAGACAGAGACAGAGAGACACACACACACAGAGGCACAGAGAGAGACAGAGAGACAGAGACACAGAGAGAGAGAGACAGGAAGAGAGAGAGACAGAGAGAGATACACACACAGAGATAGGGAGAGAGACAAAGACAGAGAAAGACACACACACACACAGAGAGACAGACAGACAGAGAGAGAGACAGACAGACAGAGAGAGAGACAGAGAGACAGAGACAGAGACAAGCAGAGAGACATACAGAGACACAGAGACACAGAGAGACAAAGAGACAGAGAGACAGAGAGAGACAGGGAGACAGAGAGAGATGGAGAGAGAGAGAGGAGACACACACACAGAGACAGAAAGACAAAGAGAGACAGAGACAGAGACAGAAACACACACACACACACACACACACACACACACACACACACACAGAGTCTCAGTGTAATAATTTGAAAGGTGCAGCCTGTTCCAGCTATGCATCCAGCCAGTGGAAAAAGACTCTTCACATCTATTTGGTGGGAGAACAAAGGATGTCTTCTCCTAGATGTCCCTAACATGGATTTCTCTATCTTAGATGATCTGAACATGTAAAAAACCCTGTTATATATGTATTGGAAAAGCTTTCCCCATTAAGATTTAAAACCTGATTTTAACCTGAGGCACCAAGAAGTCTCTGGATAGATTTCAGAAAGGGGGAGGTCTATGCATTTATGATTTTAAAAAATATAATGTTCACTATAATTAATTTTTTGTATTACTATGTATTTTGTCTTATAAATTTAAAAAAAGATTATTCTTAGGAGTCCATAGGTTTCACCAGACTGTTTATAGGCATCCACAATCCAAAGAAGGTTAAAAACACTTGATTTAAAAGAATAGAGTAGGCACCCATTTCATTTAAACTTAGTCCCTAATAGAGGTAGAGAGATGAATTAGGTGAATCTCTGTAAATCTATTTAAGTTTAATGTTTCTTCATTATTCATTGTAACATAGATTTAATTTCTATTGACCTGGCATGATTTCAGGGGCATTAAATTCATTCAAGACCCAGATTCCATTAAAAAAAAGCTTTTTGTGCCAGGATCTTGGGAAAACTAAAAGCAATCAGTGCTATAGACACATGCAGATGGTAATGCTTTAATTTTTAAAAATAGTTGTTTAATGAAGACAACAAATACCTCTTTTAATTATAACACAGACATTAGAAACACTGAAAAACTCCTTAGAGTAGAGATTCAGTAGGAAAGAATTTTATGTCTTTTTATTTCTTAATTAACCCTCCTGGTTGATAAAAACTAAATGCCAACAAAGGGAAGGAATTCACTGCACTCAGAAGAAATGC